>NC_136073.1:374006972-374606972 GCF_964261635.1 Lissotriton helveticus
TAAGCTAAAACTCATCAAAAAAATTCTTCCGTTTTTGCCTGACAGTGCAGGCAAAACCTTGGTTAGTACGCTTGTACTATCTTCACTCGACTATTGCATTGGCATTCTGGCCAATGCTCAAGTTCGGGTCATCAATAAAATGCAATTAGTGCAAAATGCTGCGGCCAGAGTACTACCAAAAAAAAACAAATTCAAGCCTATTGCTCACACCATCCGGAAGTATCATTGGCTACCCATAAAAAAGCGGATAGAATTCAAAACACTCTGTCTGGTGTTCAAAGCACTGCATCACCGTGGCCCCCAGTTCCTGAGAAATCAGCTTAAACCATATCTCCCAGCTAGGCAACTAAGATCAGTCACTTTGCACCAATTAACTGTGCCCCGTACTAAGACTGGGGTGACAGACGTTTTTCAGTTACAGCTGCCAGACTGTGGAATTCACTACCGCTCTCAATCAGATTAAATCACTCCCTATATTCTTTTCGTAAAGGTTTAAAGACCTGGCTATTCACTCAGTAAATTAGTCTGGAATTACATTGTAAGAGGCATGAGTTGAGTTTTCAGCGCCAAGACGCCCCCGGGCATACATTCGCGCTTTATAAATCTCACAAATAAATAAATTGTTCTGCACTGAAAATGCTAATAAAAATATTTCAAAAAGAAAGTGCAAAATATGACGATTTTACAGGCTGCCCAACAGTTTAAAAATGATGAGACTGATCAAATGATTGAAGTCTCAGAAAGACAGCATCATATGGCAATAGATAGATGTTATCCTGTGTTGCCTACTTTCCCACAGAATAAGGATATTGACGAAGATCGCTTCATGTCCCATTTGCTGAGATTACCTCCTCCTTATGTATTACGTGCTAATGCACCCCCGTTACAACTTGTCGTTCAACAACCTGTTGCTCAACCAGTTGTTCCGGTTCTTCCACCTCCTTTGCCACCGACTTCTGTACCTCAGTCTCCTTTACCTTCAGTTTCTTTTGCAAGTAGCTCTTCTCCTACTGTACTGAATACATTGTCTCCCGTTCTAGTGTGGAATTCTCCTACGGCTCGATTAGTTGACACCGTTTCCGGTCTCCTGTCCCCTTTCTTTGGGTCTCTTAATTTGACTCCTGCATCGTCCCGACCGCAATCTCGAAGTCAAATTCCAGATTCTGAGGAGCAACTTCAGTTAGACTCTCTCACTCGTAATTGGATCATGAATGGTCCACAGTATAGTGTACGCGATATTCTGGATACTTTTCTTCAGTGGAATGTGCCTACACAGAGATATGTTTTTAATGCTAGGTGTAATATTCTTAATAAAACATGGGGAGATATGGATTTGGATCTACCTCCTCAGGGTTTGTTTGATATACAGGATAAATTTGATAAAGGACTTATTGTGGGTTCCGACGTAGAAGATGCCGTCCAAACACTTGTCACTTTTAGGTCTTCCTTTTTCTCTCAAGCTTCTCTCGAACCTGATCCTGCGGTTCGGCGTAAAATGAAACACTATCCTATGGGAGAAGTTCCTCCGGTATGGAGAGATGCGGTTCCAGCCCAGGATGGTAATCAGCCTGTCCCAGCTCATTTCCAGCGTATATGGGTACATGACCCTTGGAAAAGATCGGAAGTTTTGGCGCTTAAACAGTCTTTACCGGACCCTCGTAAGAATCCTGCAGGGTATTATAAAGAGTTGTCCCAGACTGTTGATGCGTGTATCATGAATTTGGCAGATATTGATTTGCTGATGGGAAATGTAGTCCCACAAGCATTATGGGCTCGGATTCGTAGGGAAGACCACGATCAAGCTTTAGGTGGTAATTGGGCTGTTCTAACAGCTGGAGATGCAGCACAAGTAGGTGGTGCTAAATCCGATAATTTGATCACAGAATTGCCTGGTAGAATAATAGCTCTAATGAAAACGATGATGCCTGCTGTGCATGTTAATTGGGATAAGTTAGCTGCATGTAAACAGAAGACAGATGAGTGTCTCTGATTTCTTTACCCGTTTCGAAGAAACTTTCATCGACCATAGTGGTCAAGATATGAGTACTGAAGGTGGACAGCGATTATTCGTGGATAAATTTGTATTTAATCTACTTCCAGAATTATCGCACAAACTAAAAGACTCAGAGAGTTCGTGGGCCATTTCATCGCCTGCCCAGATATTAGCTACTGCTCAGTGTTATGAGAATAGGGATAAGGAAGAAAAGGATAAAGTGGAGAAAAAGACTAAAGAATTAAAGACGAAGGTTCTTTTGTAACTAGCTTATCCCCTTCGTTCTGCTCAGCACCAATTACAACAGCCTCCACAGTTTCAGAGATTGTTACAGAAGCCTGCACCTTTTGTTCCACGACCTTTGCTAGGTCCTAATCAATGTGCCTATTGTAAAGAGGAAGGTAATTTCAAGAATAGTTGTCCAGTTTTATTGCAGCGTAATGGTGGATCGTCAGTGCCACGAGGTCGTGGTGGTTTTCAGTCAGCACCTTGGGGTAGAGAGCGAGGTGCGTTGTCTCAGGGACAGCGTTCCTTTCCCCTCAGATTGCTACTAATTATTTTGATCAGCAGAATTCTCAGTCTGCGCAATATTACAATGACGATTATTGTACAGTAAGCGAAAATGTTGATTTTCACGTTAGCTAGGACAGCCATGGACAAAGCAAGGGAGTCGTATCAGTTCCAGTGGATCAGAATGGACCTTATGTTGACGTTGTAGCATTGGGTGTTACAGAACCATTTCTTTTGGATACTGGTGCAATGAGAAGTTCTATCATTCATTCCAAACTCCCTGGGGGACCTTTGTCTGGCTTAACAAACGTTTCTGTAGGATTCTCTGGCGCACCAGTTCGCAACCCTATTTCTTGTCCTTTGCCTATTTCCATTGGTCCTTATGATTTGGAAGCTCCGCTTCTTTTAACGACTGGTTGCGGAGAGAATTTGTTGGGTTTTTGATTTACTAAAACGTCTGCATGCAACATTGTATTGTTCCCCTTCTGGTGTACATCTTACTTTGGGTGATAAATTGGTTTCTCCTATGTATTTGTCTAAGGATCAACTGCCACTTGAATTGCGTTCACTTCCTGCTACGCTTTGGGCCACGGGTCCGAATGATGTTGGTTTGCTCAAAATCCCACCTTATGTGATTACTGTCAAACCTGATGTTAAATTGCCACGCATTCCTCAGTATAAGATTTCCAACAACGGTGAAAGAGCTCTGTTGGCTATTGTTTATGAATTAGTTCAGAAAGGTGTTGTTGAAGAAACAAGAGGAAATGTTTGCAACAGTCCTGTTTTGCCTGTCCTTAAACATACTGATCCTTCTAAACCACCTGTGTATCGTTTTATGATTGATCTTCGAGAGGTCAACAAAATTGTTGTCCCTCAGTTTCCTGTTGTCCCGGAAATTACTGCTTTGCTCACAATGATACCTGCTTCAGCTACTTGGTTTTCAGTTATTGATCTCAAAAATGCTTTCTTTAGCATTCCTATTGGTGAGGAGAGTAGGGATCTCTTTGGCTTCTCTCTCGGAGGCCGAAGTTTTCGATTCAAACGTGCACCTCAAGGCTATTGTGAGAGTCCCTCTATTTATAGTCAGGCTTTGAAATCCCAGCTTGACGCTTTTTCTTTGCCTCCAGGTGCTACTCTTATTCAGTATGTGGATGATTTGTTAGTGGCTGCCGATTCAGAGGATGTTTGTAAACATGCGACTGTTTCACTTCTGCGACATTTGTCTGATCTGCACCACAAGGTGTCACCTTCTAAATTACAATATTGCCGCCAAGAGGTTACCTATTTAGGTCATCTCTTGTCGAAGGAGGGAAGGCGATTGACCCCAGAACGTATCCATGCAATTGCACGTATGTCTGTACCATCCACACAAAGAGAGGTGCGTGCTTTCCTAGGCATTACCTCTTATTGTAGACCGTGGATTCCGAATTTTTCGTTGTTGGCTAAACCTCTGTTGGCACTTACTCTGAAAGACACGCCCCAACCTCTTCCTTGGACTGATGAATGTCAGAAGAGTTTCTCTGATTTACGTACTGCTTTGTGTTCTGCTCCTGTGTTGGGTACTCCAAATTATAGTAAGCCTTTCACACTCTATGTCCATGAAAGAGAAGGTTGTGCATTGTCAGTCTTGACACAACAATTTGGAGACAAGCAAAGGACATGTGCCTATTTTTCGGCTACATTGGATCCAGTAGCCAAGGCATTGCCTAGTTGTCTCAGAGCAACAGCAGCAGCGGCGATCCCCATTCGTCAATCTGCTGGATTGGTACTGGATAACACTCTTGTTGTTATGGTACCACATGCAGGGATACTCTTTTGAACAGAACGAAAACACAACATCTCACGAGTGCCCGCTTGTCTGGGTACGAGCTGACGCTCTTGGCTAGTCATATACACATCAAGCGATGTAATACTTTGAATCCAGCAACACTGTTACCCATTCCAGAAGGGAAAGACACCCAAGAACAACATGATTGTTTTCTCCATACAGAGGAGGAAACGAAAGGCAGAATAGATTTAAAAGATACACCACTCGTGGACCTGGATGGGATCTTATGGGTGGATGGGTCTTGTTTCAAACTTCCCAATGGCGAGACGACTTCAGCCTATGCTGTTACCACCTTGTATACAGATGTGGAGACAGCACGCATTAGACAGAAGTCAGCCCAAGCAGCTGAGCTAATTGCCCTGACGAGAGCGTGTGTGTTGGCTAAAAGAAATAGAGTGAATGTTCACTCCGGTAGCCGGTACGCCTTTGGCGTGGCTCACAGTTTCGGCCGCCTGTGGAAGGAAAGAGGATTCTTTACTTCCCATGGGACTAAGATACAGCATGGTCAGTTGGTAACTGACCTTCTCGAATCACTTGCTTTGCCTACCCAGATAGCAATTGTGAAGTGTAGTGCACATAAAAGGATCACTGATGATGTGGGTCGCAGGAATGCTTTTGCAGATGAGGTAGCGAAAGAAACAGCGAGAGATGCTACAAGTCTCATGTATGTTGCAGGCCCTGCAAGATGAGTCGGAGAAGGAGGAATGTGTGAGGACACAATAGAAAGTGTGAGAATGATTCAAGAAAAGGCTACAGAGAAGGAATTGAGTAAGTGGAGAGAAAGTACGGGAATATTGGACGCGACAGGGTGTTGGACGGAATTGTCAGAACACCAGCGTTGGCTGTTACCAGACGCCTATGTATTGCCTGTAGTTACTATGGCGCATGGTCCAGCTCACATCAGTGCGAAAGGGGTCTCTCATATATAATATTGCAACAAGCACTTCACCCTAGGGACTTGTCCCCGGAGGAGAGTACGTTGAGAGCATGCTGAAACCGTAGCCAGCGTAAAGTGGGAGTTTTGCATCCATATGCATCCAGTCACTCCCTCACGGGAGTGACTGGTCTGTCCTTGAGGAATGGGAGCGGTTAGGACTTCAGATGGTAGGAGACCTGTACGAAGAGGGTGAATTGCTGACCTTTGCGGCTCCACGGGACAGATACGACCTGACACTGGGTGACTTCCTGGGCCATGCCGCAGTGGTGGTGGCGGTTCGGAGGCATTGGCGGGGGGGCCAAACGGAACCAAAGGCGACAATGGCATGCCAGTATGTGGTAATGGCATCGGGGACCGTTAAGGCGGTCACCTGCCTCCACTCCAGGGTACTGCATGAGGGTATAAAGCCGATGGCAGCTTTGAAGTCCTAATGGGAGGCGGGGATAGGAAGACCTATACCCGACACGACGTGGGGGTGTATCATCCAACGGGCATGGAAGGGCACACGGAACGCAAGGCTGCAATTAATACAGTTCTTTATCCTACACTGGGCCTACCTGACACGAGGGAAGATTCAGAAATATTTCCAGGTACAGGACGCGGCATGCCCCAGGTGCTTAGAGGAGGGGGCGGATCTGGAACATAGGCTCTGGAACTGCCTGAGATTGGGGAGCTATTGGGTACAAGTGGGAGAACTGTTGGATGAAGTCACAAGTAGGGAGCTCACTTATGATATGGCCACGTGTCTGTTACTTTGGTTCCCCCATACGCCCAAAACGAAAATAACAAGTACGTTTATAGATCTGGGGCTCATAATAGCGAAGAGAGAGATTACCCTACATTGGAAGTCGAAGGAGGGTCCGTCCTATAAGCGATGGAAGGTGGAACGTCGCAAATGGGCGACAAGTGAGAGCGCTGTTCGGATGAGGCAGGCACAACGTTCAGGTCAGGAAAAGATTTTGGAGCATGCGAGGGCATGGGAGGTGTTGGTGCAAGCCCTATCAATCCCACTGAACGATGATGAGAACTAGGGAACTGGGTAGCGCACCTCACGTTTCCAGTTCTTATAAAGATGTGTACTCTTCGCTGCCAACCACATACCACATGATGTATTCTCTTGAACTTACACGCCCACACCATCTGGGGGAGGGAGGGGGGATAAACCTTTGCATATGTTGGGGTTTTATTGAAGTGTTGTATAGTGATTGAGAGTGCTGAATATTGCAGTTTTGCTGTATAAAAATAAAACCTTCAATAAAATATGTTTGAAAAAAAAATCAGTGCGAAAGGGATATGCAAACTTCTGGCTCCAGTATGGCAGAATGAAGGAATGCCTAAATGTGCGGAAAATGTGGTGAAACATTGTATCGTTTGTTTGATGCATAATCCAGGAAAGGGAATCCCAACTCCGGTAGGTCATTTTGCTCCCCCTAGGCATCCTTTTGAGGTATTACAGATCGATTGCATTCATATGGAGCATTGCAACAACCTTAAGTATGTTCTGGTGGTGGTGTGTGCCTTTTCCAGATGGATAGAGGCCTACCCCCTAAAGGATAATACTGCTTTGTTCACTGCCAAAGCCCTCTTGAAGGAATTCTTCCCGTGGTTCGGTTTGCCGCAAATTGTCTGGAGTGACAATGGAAGTGAATTTGTAGGCCAAATTAGGCAGAAGGAGTGTGCAGGTCTTGGTATTAGGCAGAAATTCCATGCGGCAAACCACCCTCAGTCAGCAGGCTTGGTAGAGTGCTATAATGGCACTCTCAAGCTCAAACTGGCAAAGATTCAGGCCACTGCGGGTCTTGCTTGGCCCGATGCTTTACCTTTGGCACTCCTATCTACGAGAACAGCTGTACACTCTTGCTTGGGACTCAGCCCATACAAGGTTGTTTTTGGACGCCCAGCTAATGTCTGGGGAGTCCCTCGACCTAAAAAGTACTCCGATATTCCGTATCCTATGTTGATTGACTACTTGCATGATCTCACCACTAAATTGCGTGTTCTTCATCAGCAGGTTCAAAACGCTTTGCCGGAGGCCTCCGCAGACTCAGGCCACTCCATCCAACCCGGAGACTGGGTCTGTCTGAAGAATTTTCAGCGAAATAAGAATCTGGAACCTCATTGGGGGCCCCCTCGGCAAGTTCTTCTGGTGACACGTACAGCAGTAAAGGTCGCCGGAAAGAAGAACTGGATCCATGGCGTGCACTGCAAAAGGGTACCTTTGCCTTTGCCTTTTGACCAGTGGGTCCGCAATGGTGTAGGCGATAGTGAGGGCGAAAGGCTCCCTCGGTTGGTACCTTTCAGTAGTGCACATCTGGATCGGACGAGGTCTGAAAAAGAAGATGATGATGTGTTGCAAGAAGCTGTACCATCACATCTGCGATTGAACACAACAAACCCAAAGACTTTGTTTCGAGAGCAAACGGTACCTGACAAGACCCGGTACAACCTGAGACCTAGACTGATTAGGAACAATTAAACTGTTTTCTGGTTACACTTTTAAGAGACATTCTTTTTACCATCCATCAAGTTGCAGGGTCACGGTAGGAGTCTTAGGCTGTAACCTGAGTAGTGGCAGTAGGTCTGCAGGACTTGCAGTGTCATAGGACGGCTAATAATCACAACTAAGTGATCCAGGAAGATTACCGTGAGCAACGCTTTAGAGAATGGATATTGAATTGGAAAAGAATGATAAAAAGCAAGAAATGAAAAGTAAATATAAGAAACTGTTGTTTAGTCCATGTGGCGTAACCTTGTGCATTTTAATATGTTCATGTATTTTATTGGCTTGGGTTGTTCACACTATGCAGCAAGCATCTGTTCCAACTTCTGTTTCTTTGCCTTTTTCCACTACTGCCTCCCCGCATCAGTTCTATACACTCCCAGAGCATGAACAAATTAGGAGAACAGAATACTTTAACAATTCATTCATCCAGCAGTTGCATCAGCATCAACTGGCAGTCAATACTACTGACTGTTGGGTTTGTGGACTCATGCCCCATAACACAGAAAAAAGGGATGCCATATTTATTCCTTCCGTTTTCTTATGAAGGTTCCGCTTGGGCCCATTTGGCTATGTTTTCCAATGCATACCAGAATCAACTTCGACATCCTTTTGATGGTCCATATGGTGGTGGAGCAGATTTTAGGCATAGTTCTGTGATAAAGGGAATAGTGGATATGGCTAGAGTTGCCGTAGATGAGAAACGAGCGTATGATGGTTGGAATGTGACTCGTTACGTTACTAGCCTCACAGATAAGGCTAGACGAAAGAGATCCCCACCAATTTGGACCATACCTCATCGAGGCAATTTGTGTTTACAGATAAATGGTCAAAATACTAAAAACCAACAGGAAAAGAGTGTTTGTTCCCGTACATACATCAATTCATCCCAGATTTCTTCACCATTAGTACCATCTCAGGGCACATACTTTGTCTGCCACGACAGAGCCTACACGTGGCTCCCCACCAACTTTTCAGGAACGTGTTATGTGGCTTTTCTTCTCCCTCCGACATACACTGCTCCTTCAGGTCATCACAGAAATAGATATGGCAGAGGGGTTATCGATTCCAAAGACACAGCAGGACAAGAGGGAGGGGACTTTTTCAAAGGGTTCCTTCTTTTCTGGGGCCCAATGGCCAATAGCAGAAACATTAGACAGTTAGTTCGTGTTCTTGAGGCTACCATAAATGTGACTTCTGGAGCCTTGAGTAATCTAACAGCCGAATTTCAGGCGGACCGCCTTATGACTTTGCAGAACCGGATGGTTCTAGACATTGTCCTTGCAGATCGCAGAGGAGTCTGTAAATTGATCGGGTCTAGTTGCTGCATTTATATTCCTGATAATGCCTCTACGATATACCAAGCCATCTCTAAGTTGCACGTAAATTCTGAGTCGATTCACCAGGACACAGGAGATTGGTCTGTGATGAGATGGTTTTGGGGACTACTGTTCACATGGGGATGGAAGGTATTAACCTTCCTTGGAATGGTTCTGGCCATCATTTTCTCTTGTTGTCTTTGTTTACAGTGTGGCCCTACCATCTGTGGTCTTTGTGCCACCATGTGTGTCCCAAGGCCTGTGTCACAGAAACCAGAGAACATTAGAATGATGTTGCAGCAACAGCTTGACGACCTCATGGCCATTGACATCGACTAAGACTAACTTGAGTCCTTTGTGTTTTGCCTGAGTAATCGCAAAAGGAGGGTCTGAGGTTCCTTGGTTTTCGACTTCGTCCCGTATGCGGCCGGCTTTTTGTGTCCCGTCGCCATTTTGTGTTGCCCTCACTCAGGCAACACGGCGAACGGAGTGTTTTTGCCTTTTCCAGCTGCTACGTGTCTTTTCTGTTAAAAAGTAACTCCCTGCCCTTGTTTACGAAACCGATGTCGGGGTCTGGCCGAGTCCACTAATCCATGTCTAGGCTGATTGATCCCTGTCTCGACTGACTGTTTGGCTCTCCCTATTCTCTCTTTACTTTATCTTATCCGACTGGCCTTCGCTATGCTCTCCTTGTATTCTCTTATTACACAACTATCCTTTGAGGCACACAAACACGTCCTGCCACCTGCAAATTGGATTACAGGCACTAGCACTGATTAACCTGTGGGGAGGGGGTGACACACAGGGTCTGAAAGAAGGGCGTATTTGGGACACTTGATAGCTTGTTTTCCAACTTTTCCTATTGGCTAGCCTTGTATGTATTGGGAGTATACGTTGTAAATATGTGTGCTATAAAAGATTGTGCGCCACGGAGTAAAAGTGGCAGTCCCCTAAGAACCTACTTTGTACTTCTGGGAAAACTGTGCTTAGCTGCAGCTAATAAACCTGGTTTTCTACGCCTAACAGAGTGTCTTGTGTCTCTGTCCAACAAGGCAGGTGAACTCGGAGATTTAAGGCGTACCCTGCGCCGCCAGGCCCATAAGGCACGGTTCTTCAGCCCCGACCACGACGACAAGTCCTGCTCCGACTGCCGGGCCCTGATGTCCAAAGCTAGGTGAGAGCGGTCCCGCAAGCGACTCGAGCTCCGGCATTCCGCCCCGCTCGAGGTCCCAGTCCGGAAAGAGGTCGAGGGACAGGTCGCGGGGCCAGAGTCACCATAGTTCCGGGAGTCGTCATCAGTCTTCGGGCTCGAAGTCCTCAGGTAAGAGGCACAAGAAGTCGAAGAGGCGACATCGCTCTTCTGACCCCCCCCCCCGACGCTCGCGAGACGCAGCCGGGGGTTCGGGCGACACCACCCCCGCGGCTCCGCCGGAGCCGCAGGCATCGCGGCCTGCTCCATACCCGCCGGTCCCTGGGCAGAACGCGACGCCGGAGGAGATCGAGACTTTCCTCATGCCATGAGGTCGCTCGCTCCTCCGGGTGGTACCGCGGCGCCTTCGGGCCAAGCGGCCCCGTCTGGGTCCCCACGCGGGCCGGGTGCTTCGGCCCCGGCACCGTCGGCGACTTCGGTCCCGACGCCGCAGGGCCCCGCCGGATACGGATCCGGGTCGTCGCCGGCGCCGGCCCCCAGGGTGTCGCCCGCCGGCACCGTCCCAGGACGACGCCGTCCCTGGTACTGCTCTCGATTCGGGTCCGCCGTCGGAGCGGCGCCGCTCTCGACGCCGTTCGGAGACTTTTACTTCTACAACCCAGCCCCATCCTTTGAACCTGAGTACCAGGCGATGGGTGACGACGAGGATTGGGAGGGGTCCGAGGACCCTCTGGCACAAGAGTGTCAGTCTTCTCAGGACTGGACAGGTGAGCTTGGGGATGCCAGTGGTCTGGACACTTACCCCGACACTGGTTTTGTCTCCCCTCCTACCTTGGCTACGGAGGAGGGGGCTACCTATAGTGTGGTGCTGACGCGGGCTGCCAAGGCCTTGGGCCTTGAGCTCCCCGTCGCCGCCGTGAGGACTAACCTCCTCACTGAGGTCCTTAAGCCGCAGACAAGCTCGGCCGAGCCTCTGCTGCCGTTTAATGAGGCATTGTCAGACGTTCTTCTGGGCACTTCGTCCAAGCCCGCTACAGGTCCGCCTGTAGATAGGAACGTGGCCAGGCGCCACCGCCCGGCTCCGGGCGACCCATGCTTCCTGTCCACCCACCCCACCCCGAGATCCTGGTCATCCAGGCCTCTAACTCCCAGACCGCATTCCCAACTGCTCCCCCCGATCGGGAATCCAAGAGGTATGAGCAATACGGGAAAAAGGTATTCTCCTCCCTGAGTTTGGCGTTGCGGTCAGTCAACACCGCATGCCTCTTGGGCCGTTACACCCACTCTCTGTGGGACACGGTCACGGACGTGCTGCAACAATGTCCGGTGGGGGTCTGGACTAAACTTGCCCACGCCCTTGCGGAGGGTCGAGATAGGGCACGGTATTCCATCCGGTGTGGGCTGGATACCACGGACTCACTGGGCAGAGCGATGGCAAAGACGGTGGCGATTCGTCGCCACGCCTGGTTGAGGTCCGCCAACTTTTCGGCTGATGTCCAAAACACCCTTATGGACATGCTGTTTGATGGCTGTTTGACCATGCGCTTGAGCGCTTTAAGGACTCCAGGGCTACGGCCAAGTCCTTGGGCCTCTCTGCCCCGCGCCAGCCTACGGCTGCCTTTCGCTCCTTTCATTGCCAAGGAAGGGGCGCCCCCACATGTTCTGTCAGCCACGGGCTGCAGACTACCAACCAGCGCGGTGGTGGACGTGGAAACCCCGTGGCGGCGGTCGGGGACAACGCCGAGTCCAGTCCACACCTACCCCTGCAGCATCCACCTCAAAACCCTCCTAGTCCGAGCTTTCAGGCCCATGTGACGCCAGGTAACGGTGTATCTGGTATAGAGAATTCTAGACACAGATTCCTTCACGACCTGCCCTTCCTCCCTGTTCTGCAAGGACCTTCAGTTTGATTTTCTGCACTCGCCTCCCTCCGGGTGGCTTGTCTTCTGAGAGTGTCCTCTTCACCTCCTCCCTGGCGGGGTGCTTAGTTCTGTTTAATTGTTCTACCCCTTCCTTGCTGGTACTTGGTCTGTTGGTTCATGTGTACTTCTGCATCCCCGCGCCCTGGTTTTTTCCAGTGTGGGGGCCTACTCTTCTTCACCCTTTTTAATTGCTTGGGTTTGACTCCTCTGCAGTCCTCTGGGTTGGGGTCTCTTGGCTGTGCCTCAGCTTTTATCTCTGTCCAGGGGATGCGACCCTCCTTGATGGTGTTGTCTTGGGGTGCTTTGCCTTTACTCGTCCTTCCTGTCTTGTTGCCCTTCACGGTTGTGGATTGTGGTTGCAGATTTTCTGTCGTCTGCTACTAAGTCTTTAACATGTTTTTCTGCCTTCAGGGAGGATGTCACCTTATGTTGCTTCTCAGAGTGGTGCTCTGCTCTTCCCTGCTATGGCTTCAGTACCACAGTGCCTGGCACTTTTCCAACTGGTGCTTTTCCTCACCTTTTGTTTCCTCCCCTTTTTCTGTTTCACTGCTTTTCGCACACTGTTCCCATACTCTATCAGTTTTGTTTGTGATGGCTCTGCGTTGTGGCGCGGAAAAGTTCTCCGAACAAAACTGACGTCAGCGAGCCGGGGTGGGCCTTATGCGGCCTCACTGATGTCATGTCCGCGGACAACGTCAGGGGAGAGTCACGTGGTACCGCCCCCGGCGCGCAGAGATGCTCTGGCAAAAGAAATTCCGGATCCAGTCTCACGCCTGGGGATAATTCTATGTTAAGGAATCTGCGGCTAGAATCGTCTCTACCAGATACACTGTTACCGAAGGTAAGTAACTTGTACATTAGTTAGTGATAGAGTACTTACCGCCCCACCCATCCTCCCTGTTCTGCGAACTGATTTCTAGGGATAAGGTCATCCCTTTCAGAGCCCTCGTTTCATAGCACCAGTGGTCAGTATCTTGCATGACTCTGCATTTCTGGAGCGTAAAGTTGTGTACAGAACTGACGTGAGCACGCGAGGGCGGTGTCGAAGTAGCTGCCGCAACATCATCCTGGTGATCACAACACCTACGACGGGCCCGGAGCCGCATGACACCAACTTCCGACACGCAGGGGTACTTCTGATGAAAACTTTCCGGATACAGTCTGACGCCTGGGGGTAATTCTAAGGTAAGGAATATATGACTAATTAATGTCTCTTACAGATCTATTGTTACCGAAAGTAAGTAACTTGTGCTTCTAACAAAATAATGGTCCAGCTGGCATAATTGAACAATCCAAGCTAAAAGTTTTGTATAAAGGCCGATCTGATATATTTCAGACAATTGATCGCGCTAAAGAATTTTTGCTTATAGTTAAGGGGGGCATGGGGAACAGGAAATAGTATCTCTATTGGGCATGATACCAGAGGGGATTAAAATCAATTTAAGATAAACCAAAATCTAAATGAAGGTATTTGAGAATGTACCCTGTATATTTTTTATGATACTATGAGATTTTGGCCGTTCTGCAATACCTCCCCCCCACCCCCTGGAGGTTCTTAAAGTACCATTCCAAGGTTCTCCCTTGAAGGGGAGGCGGTGGTGGATTATGGCACGGTGGGGAACAATCCTATGACGGATGGGGCTCAGGTTCTGGTGAGTGGGGAGGACACAGAGGCACGTAGAGGGGTTAAAAAAGGGCATGGTAATCACAGGTAGGTACAGGAGTAATATGCAAAGACCTATGGTTGGGCTTATATAAACTAAGTACTGTAGGGGGACTGGTCATGTTAAATGGTGAAGGAATTTATAAAGTCAGGTTGAGTTGAAGGAGCGAGGAAACAAAAATGATTGAGAACCACATATTGCATTTAGCCTCATGTAACATAAGGGGTCAACCAACCAAATTAAAGTAAAATCTACACTTCAGTAGCTGATGACAATCCAGTCACATGTTATTTTGCTCCAGGAGACCCATTTTAAGGGCCTTTAGATTTCTACCTACATGGCCCAATGTTCTATCTCAAGCCTTCTTGGTATCAGCTGATGCAGCAGCCAGGAGAGTAGCGTAATATTTACACACTATTTCCAGGGGGAAGTTCTACCAACACTAAAACTACTTTGGATTGTCTCTTACTCAGAGATGTGCATACACAGCAAATACATCCGCAAAACAGGTACGTAAAGCCTATAAATGAACCTCTATTTGGGGCAAAACCATGTACAAAGTAAGTGGAAGGTGAAAGTGGTACCTAACCAAGACTACCACCCAAAGATCTGTAGGCCTGTGGAAGCATGGAACCACCCAAGATAAGTAACTAGGAGCCCCAAGGCGCCCGGGTGCAGAGGCGATGCATCGGCTGAGTGCCAATAGGAAAGCAAGGGATAGTTGGGGTTAGGATTTTTTCAGAATTCATGACCCTTTCCTGAGGACCCCTAGGAAACACTTTGGAACCAGGGAGGATTGGTGAGATTCCCGACCCGTGGATACACAGCGAAACAGGATACCTACACCATGGAGCCCCTGGGTGCATTGGTGTGAAGTTGTGTCGGAACCGCCTGTTGAAATCAATGGGGATCTTCGAAAGTCCAGCTGTTACCGTGACACGTGGACCAGGTCGGTGGAACCCAGGTGTGAAATCAGAACAAGTAGCACACCTCAGGAGGGAGGAGACAGAGTCCAAACCACCGCCAGTCATCCAGGAGGTGCAGGAGCACAATGCCCACCCTTCTCGAGGATACTTCAGGGTAGGATGGAGACTTGGCGATGCAGCTGTGGAGACCAGGCAACAAATTAGGAGGCTGTAATGGGATGGTGCGACCCCCTACACTGGACATGGACAACGGGACTCCTCCCTCGGGCTCTTACCATCCCCACCCTCTTTGTTCCCTGTTGCAGAACGAACTTCCCTCTGTTGACTTCGAAATCAGCGCCTCTGGAGAGCAGGAGGAACCATGGCCCTTTAACTGGAGAACGGGAGATGAGTGGGCGGGGCTTACTGAGGAGGAGGCAGAGTTACATACGGAAGCCGGAAAGGAGAAGGGGTGCTTGTACACCCGGAGAGACGAGAGCTGGAGAAGAGAGTCGGAAGAAGAACGTGGTGAGGAGAGGAGGATTCGAGCGGAGGAAGAACCGAGGAGAGCGGAAGCTGTGTCAGCTACGGAGGAAACGCCAGGAGGCCAACGTTCCCACGAGCCGCCCTGCCACACGCCCGGGGGAGGTGTGTGGCTCTCTCAGGTACGGAGATGAGTTGCGGGTTTGGTCGGAGAAAGGGCAGTTCAGCCGACTGATTGGGAGACCCCTGTCCCGGTGTACCGTTCCCCCTGAGCACTACACCCCTCACTGCTCGAGAGCCTTTGTGTGCTGCACTCGGGTACATCCTCACTCCTTTTCCCCCCAAACTCACGAGTACCGGACCCTGCACTGACCCCCTTCCTTCTTTGTGTTTTCCTTTGTGAGCGGCGCCACGGACGAAGATCAGCCCGTAGCGAGGAGGAGACCCGAGGGGCTACGCCGAACGGAACCATCAACACCGAGAGCCCGGAGGAGGAGCCGAAGCCGATCCCCCAGAAGGACTCTGTTCCCTAGAAAGACCTGTACGGATTACTTATATGCTGCAATAAAGCCCTCTCTGACAAAAACGCGTCTCCTGCCCATTCCTCGCTCTCCTGCAATAGCCGATCCCGTAACAGAGGGTCATGAAGTAGTAAGGAGGCCTCAGCAGAACAGCAAAGATGGAGGCCCACGTCGCAGGAGATGCAGTAAGGAAGTTCGTTTTGTAGCAGGGTGAGGCTTGAGGGTGGGGCTTTTTGGAGCTTGAAGGTCATCATACTGGAGAGTCAACAAGCCTTGGCATTGGCGGATGGACACAGTGCACAAGAACGCAGTTCCAGAAACTCCACGATGGATTGCGGTCTTCAAAGTTGCACAGAAGACAGGTCAGGCCTCAAGAGAACTAACAAACCGCAACCTGTGTTGTAGAGCCTTGAAGTGTCCTTGGGACCGCATGGTACACTGACCCGTCATCGACGTTGAGGTGCCAGCGGTTGCAAGGGAGGGACTCATTCACTCCAAGGGAGATTCTTTCCAGCTGTCCTTGATGCGCACAGAGTCTTGTCTTGAGTCCGGCACAATTAACAGCAAAGCCCAGTGTCCAGGAGCAGAAGAGTCTTTTGGAAGGATGCTGAAGACCAGTCTTGCAGCGGAATCCATCTTCAGACGAATTTAGTGGCCCACCCTCAGGAGAGCCTTTACGTAACTCAGGAAGAGGGTTTGACATCATCTGCGGTGACCCACTTATCAGAGGGTGGGGATGTCATGTATGCTACTCTGATAGTGTGACCAGTAAGATGCTCCCATAGGCTTCTGCTTATCTTGCTTTCAAGATGGCAGATTTAAGTGGCAACCTAGTTTAGCTCTGGGCACCTTCCTGGGGTGGTGCTGGGCAGGGGGTGGTCACTCTCCTGTCCTTTGTGTGGTTTTGTGCCACAGCAAGAGTCAAGGGCTCCTGGACTTTGGCAAACAAGTGTATTCAAGGACGGCTCCAAATGTGCCCTTTAAAGAAGTCTGGTGGTCGCATGGAAGCACCCCTACCCTAGCCCAGAGACACCTAATTCTAAAGGAGAGGTGGCTGAACCACTCCTCTACATGAAATCCTTTGTCCTAACTTCTACTGTCAGAGTTAGTCTCATCAGCAGGAGGACAGAACAGTGTCTGGGCCCGCGGCAACACTGGCTTGCCAGCAGGTCCTGCTATACTACACAGGTAGACATGCCCCCTACCCCCCCCCCCCACCCCCAGTACATGGTATCTTTTTACTAACACTGGAATCGGTATGGCTGCATAATTCCAACATGTTTGATACCAAACATGACCAGGTTCGGTGAAAGCATAATGTAGTTGGGCTTCTCAAGTTTGCCAGTGTACACTATATACCTTAAAATGGCTTCCCTGCACTTACAAAGCCCAGAGAATGGAGTCCGGCATTTGTAGGGGCCTACCTTAGGGGTGACTTATAGGTGTTAAGTGCTGTGATCAGGATATAAGGTAAACCTTATATCTGAAGTAAGTAAAAGGTGTATGCACCATTTTACGCAAGCTGCAATGGCAAGCTGCAATGGCTGACCTGCAGACACAGTTTGCATGGGCTCCCATGGATGGCATAATACATTCTGAAGCCCATGGGAGACTCCTGGTGTACCAATGGTCTCGGTACCATAGAACCATATACTAGGGTCTTACAGGGGTACACCAGTATGCCAATTGTGGGGTGTACAAATTACATACCAGTCAGTTTAGAGGGCAGCGCACCGACACTGGTGTCCTGGTTTGCAGGATCCCAGTGTACTACAGTCTAAACACTCTGACACCAGATACAAAGTGGGGCCAACTATGTCAAAACTATCCTACTTTCCTACAGTGAGTCTCTACCATATTAGTTGTTACTGAAGGTAAGTAGCTTGTTTACCCAAACATGTTACATAAATACTGAACCTAATTAATCTAATAGAGACTTCTAGCCGCAGATTCCTTACTTTACAAATTTCCCCAGGTGTCAAACTGGTTCCGGAAACTGTTTGTGAGCAGTACCCATACCTCTCTGCATTTTCTGGACCCGGAGCGACCCCCACCCAACTCTGAGTTTTATTAGGTCATGCACCTCATACCTCCACTGCAAACTAAATCCTGGTGCATTCCCTACTGCCCCTTTAGATAGGGTATCCAGGAGGCTGATACTCCCACTCACTCTGGGACACAGTTGCACAGGTGCTGCCCATGTTCTTGGAGGAGGGTCAGGCCATACACTCCCAAGCTATTACTGACGAGAGGGACGCAGTTCAATTCGCCATATGGTGTGGACTGTATATGACCAACTCACTAGGCAGAACTGTTTCATAATTGGTTGCCCATAGGCGCCACACCTGATAGAGAACCACTTGCATTTGAGGGGATGTCCAAGCCTACCTCATGGACATGCCCTTTGATGGCTCGCGTCCCTTTGGAGACAATGCGAACTCGTTGCTTGAGCACTTCAAGGACAGCAGAGCTACAGCCAGGTCCTTGTGCTTTTCCTTGGCCCCTTGTTAACCCCAGTCTGCCTTTCGCTCCTTTCTGAGCAACAGAAGGGGTTTCCAGCCATGTCTCTACCCACCGTGCCACCATGACACGCAATCTTCGAAGCCTCTGCATTGGCGCGGATGAGACTCCCACATGGGCCGGCAGGCATAGTCAGGCCCTGTAGTAGGACCAGAAGTTCAAGTTGACACAGCATTAGGGGAATCTTTCCAACATGGTCCAGATCTCGGAGGTCACTGCAAAATATCTACAGTGGTGGTTAACAAACCACGATTGGATCAGCTGCAGACCCACCTCTCTTCCCCACCCAGATCTAACAGTAGCGTCAGACACATCACTCCTGGCCTGGGACGGGCATCTGGGAGAGGACGAAATGAGAGAGCTCTAGCCTCTCACAGAATCCGGACTACATATCAACCTGTTGGAGCACTGAGCGATCAGACTGGCATTGAAATCTTCTCTACCCTCCATCAAGGGAATGCCAGTGTTCACTGACAACACCACCTCCATGTGGAACTGCAACAAAAAAAGGGGGTTGGGGTCGTGGACCCGGCCCTGCACCTCTGGACATGGCTGGAACAGCAGGGCATATCTCTGTTGGTTCAGTGCTGGGCAGGCTCTCTGATCACCAGGGCAGATGAACTCAGCTGAACATGCGGATCACAAATGACATCTCCATCGGGAGGGGGTGCAAGGTCTCTTTCAGCAGCGGGGAGAGCCTTGGTTAGATCTGTTCGCCTCTGCTGAACATGCGCAATGTCAGCAGTTCTGCACACTAGAGTTTCCAAGGCGGCTCTCACTCAGACGCTTTTCATCACAAGTGAAGCTCAGGCATCCTTGTACCCCTTTCCGCCCCTACCTCTTCTCCTCTATCTTATCCCTCTAAAGAAGAGGTGAGACTCTTCCGACTAGACCCAAAAAGGGCCTTGTAATCTTACCTTGACTGCACAAAAACATTCCGGGTGGACGATCAACACTTCGTGGGATATGTTGGAGCCATGGAAGGGAAGGCCATGCTGAAATTAACCAGCTTCAGATGGATCACATTCTGCTACACATTGGTCAAGAAGCATCCTCTGAAGAGCTTATGTACTCGTTCCACCGGAGCAAAGTCTGCGACCACTACATTAGACACGTGAAATTCCGGTCCTGGACATCTCTCAGCCTGCGACGCGAGTCTCGCTTCACACGTTCAGTAAACACTACTGCCTGGACAGTCAGGCCCGTTGGGATGGGCACTTTGCAAATTCAGTCCTGCTGGGCTTTCTGTTTTAAAATGACCCTTTAGGTGGTATTGCTTGGGTATCTATTCTGAGGTAAGGAATCTGCAGCTAGATGATTTTATCAGATGAACAAGTTCTTACCTTCGGTAATGCCTTATCTGGTAGAGACTATCTAGTCACATATTCTTTAATGACTCACCCTCTCTCAGTGAATGGATTTTATAATCAAGGGTTGTTCCCTTTTTCAGCGCCCTAGTTCCACACACCAGTGGTCTGTGTTCTTCATGGCTCTGCGATTCTGGTGTGCCGTCAGATCGCTTGGGTGTTGCGCACATCACTTCTTAAGAGGATTATGGCATGTGAAGCCAAACAACGCCACCTACCAATGCGCTAGGGTACTGCTCACGAACAATTACGGGTCCAGTCCGATTCCTGGGGATAATTCTAAAGTAAGGAATCTGCAGCTAGATTGTCTCTACCAGATTAAGATGTTACTGAGGGTAAGTAACTTGTTACTTTCATGTTCTGCTTGTGACAAAACTTAATCTACTACTTTAATGAGATACAGTTGATCTACCTATCTTTAAATCAATTTTTTTTGTCCTCATTTGTTAACAGATAAACTGAATGTAATTCTCGAACCAAAAACGGTTTTGGGGACCTCAACATTAACTCCAATTTCTGAACCCAAAAGGTAATAATTTTATCTTTGGTGATTACTTTTAGTACATAAATACCAAAACGGCAGTTATTGTTTGGAAAGTGGCCAACGTATTTTGAAGATATTATAGAGCTAGAAGCATTCGGTTTTAAAAATAGAGGCAGTTTAGGTATAAAAGTAAAGAGCAGGTTCTTTGGTGGTGTCTAGTTTATAGTAAGCGATGGTTAACGGTAAGGAGGTAGGAAAAAAAGACTATAAAGGAAAGTGAGAGAAGAATAATGAAGGTTTGATGCAAAGATGAAGAGAATTTTTTAAGCCAAAACTGTGAGCAGGCATATAGTAACTAAAGCAGAAAGATTAAAAGAAATCATGGGATACAATCTAGAGGAGAATAGCAACAAAATGAATGTGTTTCCCGTCTGCAGGGCGTAGCAAAGTACTTTCTTTGTGCACCTCTCCGATTTCTGCTCCTGCTGTCCCGCCATCCCTTTTTGCCATGCTCTGCATCTCCCTGGCCTTCTGTACTCCAGGAGGCAGGACGCTGTTTCAACCATGCCGTGTCTGCTGCAGGACCCATTGAGGCAATGGTGAATCTTAAATTGGGCAGGTTTGGACGGTACCAGACAGCAGGAGATCCAAAACAGAATGCACACCCAAAGTTCACTACTATTGCTAAACAATATGAGCACGGAGGGAAAAATGAAAGCAGGTGCCAAAAAGTTTTGGTAAAATGTGACCCTTGCTGGTGCTGATATTGAATAAGATCAAAGTGGTGGGCCTGCACACTTCTGTATTCATGTACTTGTAATCATAATTGTTGTTATTGAATTTTGAAAGATATAGTGCGTGCTATCACGTGTGACTGGTTTAGCCCCAAAAAAAACTCTAAACTTTACACGATGCGAGACAATGGAAACCACTGGCTACGTGATGCACTGCTCATGACACCCAGTGTCTATAATAAAGTTAAACACTCTTATCTGCTTATACGATTTATGTTTATGAATTTTCAAACATATTGTAATAAGCAAAACATCAGAAATCATAAAATATGCTGAATTTGTCAAAATACAAATTTACTAGTCACTCCATCCCCTAAAGAGCTTCAATCTTCAGGGAGTACATATTATGCAATCAAAAATTAACAGAAACTGTTGAAATGACAGAGCTCCCAATGCATTTCTGGTTCATCCGAACCCTTCTTCACGGGAGATACAGTAATTGAATGCTGAACAATTATTCAAAGCTTCTTGTCCTCTGCATGAACCTACAATGCAATGTAAAAAATTACATGAATCCAAACAATCAAAATCAAATAGATGAGTACATGTTAAAATTCTGCTAGGATTTGCAATCGTGCAGGACAAATAATAAAAGACGTGATTATCATGTGCAAAGAAACTTTAGTAAACCTTGGACCCTTTGTGCACCACTAATATCTAAATATAAAACAGTATGAGAGTGCAGCTTGCCAAAAGCACTCGTGCATAACCGGGCTCGCCTTGCAACAACCTTAATTTCCTCACCCGTGCATTTTATGTTAAATGAGACCAAGTCAATCTACCAGAACAGAATATTAAATGTGTCCACCATGCGTATAAACAATAAGACACCTGACTCCCCTCACCTTGAAACAGTGTAACAAAAGGGCTTGCCACATTACAACTGCTAAGGGCTCTTTAGGACTGAAAAGACTAAGCATATGAAAAAAATGCTACATATTAGTTCTATACTAAAAATGTTGTCCAGAAGGGTCTATGTACCAATACACCACAGTTAACCTTACCTATACGAAGCGAGTGTCCTCAAGTGGCGTCGTATAGAATCTCACACGAAACCCAATTAGAAAGGTCTGTGAAACAAATGAAGCAGTTTATTATTAATATACCACTAATCTCACTACTCCACTGTCACCTCTGAGCTATATTTTAGCATACCCCAACACTCACCAGCTGCCACTGCCTCCACTCGTTGCATGAACAGTCGAATAACGCTAAACACAAGCATGTCACCACGCGTAGTCTGTTTTACAGACTACGAGACTACAGAAGCGAGTGTCCTCAAATGGCGTCGTATAGTATCTCACACGAAACCCAATTAGAAAGGTCTGTGAAACAAATGAAGCAGTTCATTAATATACCGCTAATCTCACTACTCCACTGTCACCTCTGAGCTATATTTTAGCATACCCCAACACTCACCAGCTGCCGCTGCCTCCACTCGTTGCATGAACAGTCGAATAACGCTAAACACAAGCATGTCACCACGCGTAGTCTGTTTTACAACTTCCGTGTTGAAATTTAAAGGGGCCTGAAGTATTCATGTGCTCGCATCCGTAACGTAGGCATTCAAACCGCATGTAACTTTATTCGCAGGAGATTCATTTACAATCCAAAGTCAAACGATGCTAAAGGTAACCTTACCCAATCACGACTGATAAATACCCTACTGTGCGTCAGCAAAATCGTACAGACTTACTCAGTTCTATTGTGCACCTCAATCAAAAATCTAAATAAAATAAAGTGAAAGATGTCCGTGATCAGTCCGTATCCCGTCGTGAATTAGCGATACGTACCATAGTTCGTACCCAGTCAATTGAGGTTCATGATTGTTGGACTTGGCCCTTCTGGCAGGTTCACCCCTAAACTTTTTGCTTTTAATTGTGACCTAGTGTTAGTTATTCTTGGCTTCTGCGCACTTAAACACTGTGTCCCAGTTTAAAGTGTGTGCGCACTCTGCATGCATGTTATGAGATTGGCCTGCCCTCCCATAGGAATGCATGGGGAATGTGTGGGTCCATGGTAGTTCCTGATGCTTGGGGAGTGCAGGGTCGAGTTTGGTATGTGCAAACTCGTGAGAGTAAATGCGCCACGATGATGTGTGCGGATTTAATGTGTCTAGTGTGGAAGTGCCACTCCTAGAAGCTGGCATGTCTGTGTCATAAACGTGAATTGACTGTCTGGCTTGTGATTGGCTGGAGCTGGCTGGTGTGCCTGGCTCCAGGAGTCAGGATGGGTCTGCCCCGGTGGTGAATGGAGAGATCTGCATGTTGATGGGAGGGAGGAGAGCACCTGGGTCCTGAATAGGGCTGGGCCTTCCCTACACAATGCTGGCTCCGCCCCCTGTAGTGCGTCTGATGTCCGTAGCCTGTCCTGTGAATGGGGAGGGGGGTTGAGCACATCAGAGTGCTCCAAAACCAGTTGCATCTGGTTTTCCTTAACCCTGTGCTGCCAGACAAAGGACAATGTATATAAAAAGGGGCTGTGACCCCATGAAAATGTTCTTTTCCTGATCCTAACTTGAGGGGGGCCTGCTGCTGCTGGGCGCCAGGAGGTACCGCCACTGGGGACTACCTCCCTGCCTGGAGGGCCCTGTGAGGTGGCCCCTGTTGTAGGACGGTGGATACCTGACTATGGTTACCCCAGATTTTTTGCCTTGTGTTTAGCTGTTTTTTTACTTAGTTGGCCTGGGATCACGCTAATCAGGGCCCCAGGCTATCTGCTCTTTCTGTAAAATGGACTCCATGTACCATATCTTTTGCCACCCTTGGCTGGCCATCCAAACTGACACAACTGGCTGATCACTCAGCTGGGGCAAGGTTGTGTAATCACCCCTTGCTTAGATATAGTATTCCTAGGTCTAACCTTATATCTAGACACTTATACACCTATAAGTCACTCCTATGGCAGGCCTTAACAATCCTGAAGGCAGAGTGCTTGGTTTTATGTGAGATGGTGCTCTAGCATGAGCTGAGCCTGTCTGCAGCTTTCGGAACCATGTCCTTCTAGCTGTTCTAGGATATTGCTATACCATATACTCTTAAGTGCATTATGTACCTCGCGGTCAGATGCTAACTTTCGTTTGGCTTTATCAAAACATGTTGTGTAAGGTGTCATACGCTTTGGAATACTACCCCCTCGCCAGTTCTGGCGACGGGGGTAGCATTCCACCCTTCTAGAGGGAGAAGACATGTTACTTCCATTAATCCTGGTTAAAGTTAACCAGAGCCTCAGCATCACAAAATGGATGCTGCTGCCACAGACACAAGTCTGACCTCCTGCTGCTGGGAGTCCTTCCAGCGAGGGAGGCTTGGACAATAGGTTTCCTGTCATAGGGAGGTGCTAGCACCACCCCAGACAGACTATAGTGTATTGGGGCAGGGAGGGCTGAATGAAATGAGACACTGCCTGGGGCACACAAGGTGTCCCATGCATAGTCCAGTTCAAACCGGTGCTGGGGCACTCCAGCCCCAGCTCTGGCGCGAAACTGGACAAAGGGAAAGGGGTGTAACCACCCCCTTCCTGGGTTCCACCCATAGGAGGGACCTAGCAGGTAATCCAGCCCCTAGATTTGGTATATAGGTAGGAGCTGAGTTCCAAGACTTTAGATTTATCCTGACTGAAATTCTGATACGAAACTATGGACCTTCGACATCCTACTCGATGTAGAAGACTGAAGAATCTCCCTTGTGGTCAAGGAGTGACCACCCTGTGCAGGCAGGCACCATCAAGCGCTCAACTGTTTGCTTTGTCGTTGCTCCTGCCGGAGCTCGACCACAGAGCCTGACAAGACCCGGACTTCCAGACTTCCTTCAGCCCGATCCACAGCCACAGCAAAGCTGAGACCCGTGGAGGCGACGCGAGACTTGGGACCAGCCATCTTGGAAAGCCACCGAATTGGTTTCCGTGCAACTTCTGAGGCACCCTCGAAGTTGTGCATTGAGGATTGAGAAGCCCCAGCCCCGAGCACCAACTGCACCGAAGATCACCTCTCCACACTCACCAAGTGCTGCGTGGGGTCCTTTTGCATTTTTCTGCTCGACGCGTCTGTCCGGTCACTTGCCCGTTGGCTAGTTGCCTCTGTGACTACGAAACCTCAAATTTCCAACGCTGGTCTGGTTGCTCCAGACTGGCCCTTGCTCCCCTGAAAAAGAAGCACCCCATCAGACCTTGCTGGTCTGATCCAGAAGCCATCTTCGATTTCTGCGTGGGTTGCATTTGTCAAGGCCTGTTGATTCCGAATCGAGAACTGACACCGCCAACAGTGAGAGCCTTCGTGGGACAGTCCGTGCCCAGCTCCTGGTCGTCGTCCACACCTCCTGGTCCACGTTGCAGCGGAGACAAACTTCACGACAGCACCTGATTGCTTCCTGACATCGCCTGGTTCCTTCCTGGTTCCATCCTGGTTCCATCCTGGTCACTGGCTAGTGACCCAGACTCTGTCCCCTCTGCTTTCAGGTACTCTTCATCCTCGATCCGCCCTTAGATTCAACCGGACTCTTCTCTCCTGGTCGCCTGCAGCATCTTTTCTCCAAGCCTCCATAGAACTCCATGACGAAACTAACCCTGGGCGTAGTGGGGCTCCGCGGAGCTACGCGGAGAGGGCGAGAAGCTACGCCCACTCCCGCACTCCGCGTAGCCCCACTACGCACCTCCCTCCCGCTCTCTCCTAGTCACGTCAAGTCAAGTCAGAATTTATATAGCGCACTACATACCCATGGGGTCTCAAGGCGCTTGAGGAAGGGGGGGGGGTTTACTTATCGAATATCCAAGTTTTAAGTTGTTTTCTGAAGGCTAGGTGATTTTGAGTAAGGCGGAGGTGGATGGGGAGGGAATTCCAGGTCTTGGCCTCTAAGTAGGAGAAGGATCTTCCTCCCATGGTGGCTTTGTGGATGCGCGGGACAGCGGCGAGGGCTTGGTTGGACGAACGCAGCTCGCGGGTGGGGGTGTAAAAGGAAAGGCGCGTGTTGAGACAATCAGGTCCAAGTTTGTATATGGCTTTGTGTGCGTGGGTGAGGAGACGGAACGTTATTCTCTTGTTGACGGGGAGCCAGTGAAGGTCTTTCAGGTGAGCGGAGATGTGGTCTGTGCGGGGGATGTCTAGTATGAGTCTGGCTGAAGCATTTTGGATGCGTTGGAGTTTTTTCTGTAGTTTCGCGGTGGTACCGGCGTAAAGGGTGTTTCCGTAGTCCAGACGGCTTGTAACCAGTGCGTGGGTGACCGTTTTTCTTGTTTCGGTGGGGATCCAGTGAAATGTTTTTTTGAGCATGCGTAGGATGTTGAAGCATGAAGATGAGACGGCGTTGGCTTGTCTGGTCATCGAGAGTGAGGAGTCCAGGATGATGCCCAGGTTCCGTGCATGGTCCGTCGGTATGGGGGCTTTTCCTAGGGCCGTTGGCCACCAAGAGTCGTCCCAGGCGGAACGGGATGAGCCTAAGATGAGGACTTCCGTTTTGTCCGAGTTCAGTTTCAGACGGCTGTGCTTCATCCACTCGGCTACTTCTTTCATCCCTTCTTGTAGGTTGGTTTTGGCGGTGGTTGGGTCTTTGGTGAGTGAGAGGATCAGCTGAGTGTCGTCAGCGTAGGAGATGATATTGAGGTTGTGTTGACGTGCAATCGTTGCGAGGGGGCTCATGTAGACGTTGAAGAGGGTGGGGCTACATACTTTATTTAAGCAATTACACTGATTAAAACAATTTTAAAGCACTTACCTTGTCCGGGGCTCGTCCGGGGCTCCCTCTTTGAATAGCGTCCTTTTCCTGGATACCAATGCGCATGCGCGCGCGGCCGCCCACGCATGCGCATTGGTATCCAGGAAAAGGACGCTATTCAAAGAGGGAGCCCCGGACGAGCCCCCGGACAAGGTAAGTGCTTTAAAATTGTTTTAATCAGTGTAATTGCTTAAATAAAGTATCTAGTGGAGGGCGGGAGGGAGGCGGGTGGCGGCCGACTCGGCTACGCTCACGGAGTGGGCGTAGTGTTGCCGGCTATGCTGTCTACGCAAAATGCGTAGAAGGCAACACTACGCCTACTCCGTGGGCGTAGCCGAATCGGACGCCCACCCTTAGACGAAACCCGACACATTTTGGGACCTATGCACCCGCTTCCTGTGGGTGAGGTAACGCGAGTACTGCGGTGCTCCTGTGAAGATTAACTCTCCTAGTGTCCTAGTTTCAAGCGGTTGGCTTCTAGTCCAGTCGGAAGACTCCTAAACCTTTAACTTTCTAACTTTACGCACCCATTGACTTCTATGTGTGCACGCGTGTGCATTTAGACACTGCACCCGCATCCCGTGGGCCTCCTGCTTCCTAACGGCTGTTAGTCCAGTGTAGTCCCAACGATTCCCAAGGCCCTAGGCCTTACCATTGTTCGTGATGTGGTTCTCATACCACTATTTTAGTATATGGTTTAGCGGGCCACCAGGGCCTATCCATATTTGTGCAACTTTTGTATGTTATATTAAGTTACTTGTTATGCGCTTGTACTTCTGTCTCATAAAGAGTTCAGAGGATTGTTTTAGAAATAAATACATATATATTTTGAATATATAACCTGTGTGATGTCCTTTCATTTGGTATTAAAAGGTTTGCATATGGTAAAACAGCTGGCTTCACATGCCCTCTTGAGTTTAGCCTAAGACTGCTTTTGTCCATGCTACCCCTAGGATAGCTGGTCTATAAGGTTGACTTTACAACCATCACTATAAGGGTTGTTTGGACTGGTGCAAGGTGCTCACTAGAATAGTGAACATCATATACCTGGCCAACTTCTCACACCTAGGCCCAGCCTTTGCCCCCCCCCCCGCCTTCCTAAGGACTTTGTTCTGAACTTTGCCTGACAGCACCTGTGAAGTGCGTGATTTTTCCTCCAGAGCAGCGCTGCTGTTTTCCATTGCAGCACGGAGCTGCGAACGCATTCCCGAAGGATTCACCTGCGCGGGGATGCCCCTTTTCATAATTTTTGGCACGGGTGCCACCCCGTGTATTTTGCCGTATAAATATCCCTAGCGGGTGCCCACCCCACCAGGGACTTGGTGCTGTGGTGCCTGGTTTTTATAGCCCCTACGGGTGCCCACCCCGCTTAATTTGTGCTATTGAGGGTGCCTACCCCTCGTTTGGCCGTGTCGAACTACCACCGCCTAAAAGGTAAAATACGGAGGGCCGCCGATCTGCCTGCGGCGATCCGGAAGTGCAGGCAAGCCAAACAGGAAGCAGACGGGAGCCCACCCCGCGCTCCTGTACCCGGAACCAGATTGCTGCATCCTCACCGGGGCTCCCGAGTGCAAGGGAGAGCCCAGGACTGCCTGCGTGTGCCCCGTCGTGCGGCTGAGGGGCAGAGAAGTGCTGCGGTCACTGGCGGGGCTCCCGTGTTATGAAGAGAGGCCCGTGTCCTGAAGCAGCTGTGGAGGTGAGGCGGAGGGGGCCTGAAGCATATTGCCGGTGCCAGCCCCCGCCACGGTGAGGAGACGCGGTGCACTCCTCGCCAGAGTCCGCCCAAGAAGCCGCCAGAAGAGTCGCCGAGAGGGAGTCCCAGGTGAGT
Source organism: Lissotriton helveticus (assembly GCF_964261635.1). NCBI lineage: Eukaryota > Metazoa > Chordata > Amphibia > Caudata > Salamandridae > Lissotriton > Lissotriton helveticus. Next base: position 374,035,406 of record NC_136073.1, read on the forward strand.
GGGACGTTGCCCCCCATCACCAGTCCCTACTCTCCCAGAGCGGTCCCGCAGTGCAGCGGACCGCTCCAACGCTGAAGGGGGCATTGTTGTTTGTAGAGCCTCAGGGCTCCTACAAAGCCCCCATTATTTCTAGAGCCTAGAAGGCTCCACGGGCACATTGTTGAAGTCAGAGCCCACGAGGCTTTAACGATTACTGGGGCATTCTGTATCTAGAGCCTGGGAGGCTCCCACATTGTTTTGGGCACTGTTCCTGCTCTAAGAGCCCAGAGGAGAACCAGAAGGCACACTGGTGCCAGGCTCAGTTTTCCCAGCTGCCCAGCACTTAGTGGGCAGCTGCAACGTTTAGGTGGTGCCCCTGCGCCCTGCGCATCGCTGCATTGGCAGCTGGTAGCCCTGACATTTTGGACAAAGGGCGTTTCAGCCCCCTGAGAATCCAAAATGGCCTGGGGACAGTTTCATGTGTTGCGCCCTTGCTTGGGGTACATGGTTATGCCGTATGTGATTTTTGCGCAAAGGTGATTACTTGCCTATGTGTTTTTTATGCCTAGGAGGTTGTTTTACCTAGTATAGTTATGCTAGTGAGTTCATGGTTCCCTGCGTGATATATGCCTAAGGTGGTTAGGATTGCGTAGTGCGTACCTTCCTTTTACCAGTGGTTACTGGTTGTGTTCTGCAAGTATTATTTTGTGCTACAATTATCCTATGTTCTAAGTGCTATTTCTACTAAGTGCTGATTCTGACAGTGGTAGACGTGGCCCTGTCCCATGTATATAATCCCCTGTAAATACTGCCCAGTGCCAGTTGGCACAGTGTAATTATGTGATTATGATCTAATGTGTTTATGGTAATACAAAGGCTATTTTTATATATAACCTTGTGTGGAGTTCCTTTTTGTGGTGTACCTAGTGTGTTGCTGCTGTGTGTGTGTGTTGCGCAAATGCTTTACACATTGCCTCCGGGATAAGCCTGACTGCTCGTGCCAAGCTACCAAGGGGGTGAGCAGGGGTTACCTTGGCGTGTGACTCCCTTGCCCTGACTAGAGTGGTGATTTCTGCCTGGCTTTGGCGCAAGCCTTAGCCAACCAGAAATCGCAGTTCTAACAAGGATATTAGAATAAATTCACGCACAATCAGGTGTAGACATAAATGTCTCACTGGCACGAAGGGAAACGTACTGGATCAAAACATTGGGTACAGCTCACCCAGGTGGACTCAATGATCACTATGAATTGCTTGTTTTTTTATAAAAGGATACTAGATGGATGATGTTAGAGACTTTTTGTAAATGATTTGCACTCCTGCTTTACTTTTCTTTACCATGCACAAGTAAGTTTTTTTAGGTAATCATTGGTTTGGTTGGTTTTAAACAGGGGTGTGGCATTGTAACTTATTACAGTTGCTCCTGCAATAGTTGCTCCCGAGGCTATCACTGTTCGCACACTTTGACAGCAGAGCCTTTTCTGTAAGTAGGGTAGAATATGGCACTTATTGTGACTTAATGACTGGGTACGAACTATGGTACGTATCGCTAATTCACGACGGGGTACGGACTGATCACGGACATCTTTCACTTTATTTTATTTTGATTTTTGATTGAGGTGCACACTATAACTGAGTAAGTCTGTAGGATTTTGCTGAAGCACAGTAGGGTATTTATCAGTCGTGATTGGGTAAGGTTACCTTTAGCATCGTTTGACTTTGGATTGTAAATGAATCTCCTGCGAATAAAGTTACATGCGGTTTGAATGCCTACAATACGGATGCGAGCACATGAATACGTCAGGCCCCTTTAAATTTCAACACGGAAGTTGTAAGACAGACTACGCGCGGTGACACGCTTGTGTTTAGCGTTTTTCGACTTCACGCAACGAGTGGAGGCAGCGGCAGCGGCAGCTGGTGAGTGTTGGGGTATTCTGAAATATAGCTCAGAGGTGACAGTGGAGTAGTGAGATTAGCGGTATATTAATTATGAACCGCTTCATTTGTTTCACAGATCTTTCTAATTGGGTTTTGTGTGAGATTCTATACGACACCATTTGAGGACACTCGCTTCGTATAGGTAAGGTTTTTTTTGGGTTTTTTTTTATAGCATTTTATTGATAATACAAAATGTACACTGCCATTTGCCTACAACCCGGAGGCCGGCGGCTATCTCACGAGGATTATTTGACACAGCTTTTTGCCAACAACCTCTGGGGCAGGCAGCGTGAAATACCCTGTATCCAGATGCAAAAATAGGTCAATGCACAATAACGAAATGTCATATTGGGCCAGATGTAGGTAATCTTGATTTACCTACTCTTAAATACCGAATCATACCGATTCGGCATTTTAAGAGTAGGTAAATGGGATGTAGGTAATTTCACTTTTGAAATTACCGAATCGGAATGCTTCGGTAATTACCAAATCGGTATTTACCATTGATTCCTATGGGCCTTGAGGCCCATAGGAATCAATGCCAATTACCGAATCGGTAAATACCGATTCGGTAAAATTACCGAATTTGCAAGGGGAACAGGGTGTCACTTTGACACCCTGTTGCACCCCTCAATTGTGCATGGGTGCACATGTTGCTGACATACATGCCCTTAGGGCATGTATGTCTGCAACATGACACATTTTTTAAAGCAAAAAAAAATGCCTTTTGAAGGGTTTTCATTATTTACCACCAACTTCTAGTTGGTGGTAAATAACGAATTCTTAAACCCTTGTGGCACTGATTACAGTACTACCTACATGCTAAATTACAGAATCGGTAATTTTACCGATTCGGTATTTTACCGAATCGGAAAAATTACAGATTCTGTAAAATTACCTATTCTGTAATTTAACATGCCCCTACATCTCAATATCCATATACCGGTCGGAAACGGACGAAAATCGGTATTTTCGGCCGTTTCCGACCGGTATTTGCCTACCTACATCGGGCCCCTAGATCTTTATTAATAACAATACCCCCCCTCCCAGTACCCACCCCCCTTGTCGTTCCAGAGACCAATCATATTGTACACCAAATGCAGATGCATTTTCATAGTATCGTGGAGGCCCTATCACTAAAAGTCAGTGTTATTCTGGCGCTAATTTCCCGCTATATAAATATATCCGCATGGAGCTCCTACCACGCCCCCCCTCCCATCAAAGTCTGAATCGGCGATATTTTACATTTCAGTGCCTATTTGGTCTGATAATCCACGCCTCCCTTCCTCAACCAGTCAGCAAAGGGGGCCCATATATCCGCAGGTCTGGATCTACTTGGCATCTGTTCCCAGAAGATTTCTAACTGGTCTTTACAATATGTTACAGCTCTAATCCAATCCGCCACCGCGGGTGGTCGTTGTTTTCTCCAGTGTATCGCAACCTGCCTCTTGGCCATCAGCAGCAGCATTGCAGTGAGTCTACGGTATAACACCGGAATGTCTCGAACATACCCCAACAGGGCAAGCTTCACAGATTTATCTACAGGGCTACCCGTTAGGTCCCCAATATGTTTAAATATATCCAACCAGTAACGTGCCACTGGAGGACAGTACCAGGCCACATGTGTAAATGTAGCATCCTGGGCACCGCAACGCCAACACTTGGTATCTGACTGGATCCCCATACGGTGCATTTGTGTCGGAGTACGGTGTGAGAAGTTGGCCTGATATATAGTGCTCACTATTCTAGTGATCACTTTGTATCATACCAAACAACCCTTATTGATGATTGGTTGTAAGTCAACCTGATAGACCAGCTATCCTAGTAGCATGGACAAGAGCAGTCTTTAGGCTAAACTCTAGAGGGCGCGTTAAGCAAGCTGTTTTACCATCACATATACCCCTTGAACACCAAGTGAAAGGACACCACACAAGTTGTTATGAAAATAAAGTATATTTATTAATAACAAGTCTACCCTGAACTCTTTATGAGTCAGGGAGCTAAGCACAATACAAAACTCTTACGAAAATACTGCAAGTCGCACAATTTACACAAATGCCCGAGGGGCACGAAAAACCATATACTCTAAAAGTGGAATGCGAAATACTAGCAGGTAAGTAACACGATCCAGAGACTTCAGGACCGCTAGGACTACCTTACTGAACCCTTAGGTTAGGAGCAGGAGGCCTAGGGAACCCGGGTGCAGAGTGGGAACTCTTACGCGGGATGCGGGACAAAGTCTATGGACGCTAGCAATTCTAAAGTTACTGTTTCTGGACGAATCCGACTAGGTAGACTTAAAACGAAAAAGGATCTGGACACTAGGATAGTAAACCTGTGCTGGAGCACCGAAATGCTCGAGTTACCTAGCCCAGGGGCTGCGGCTGCATAGGGTTCAAGTGACGTCGGGAATCCTCGTTGTAGTCTATGGAGCCTGAAAGAAGAAGTTGCTGGCAGGCGACCAGTGAAGATGTTCGGTGTGATCCAAGGCTGGATCGGTGAAGAGGACGACCTGAAAGCAGAGGGGACTCAGTTCTTAATCACTAGCCAGTGATTGTGTGGGCACCAGGATGGCACCGGATGAAGTCGCCGCGATCAGGTAAGTGGGTGACGCTGGACTCTGCAGGCACACGGGCCAGGAAGCGTTGTCGGTGACCAGGCTGGAGGTGCGAGCTGTCCCACGATGGTGTCTGCTGTCGGCGATGCTGTATCCAGGATAGGAGCAACAAACCTTGGCAAAGGCAAGCCCACGCGGTGGAGTCAAGATGGCGTCTGGAGTGGACCAGGAGGGTCCAGGGCACTCCTTGTTGAACAAGGAGCAAGGGCCAGTCTAGGGGAACTAGACCAGCGGTGAAATCGTCGTGGTACGTCGTCAGGAGGGCCACTGGCCAACGGGCAAGTGACCGGACAACGTGGTAGCAGCGAGGAAGCAGAAGGGCCCCACGCAGATCTCGTGGATGCTGGGGGGCTGGACTTCGGTGCTGGAGCTGCTCAGGGTTGGGGCTTCTCAAACCCCAGTGCACTCACTCGAGGGTCCCTCGGTGGTCGTGCTGGTGAAGCGTCGTGCAGGTCTTGAAGATGGCCGGTCCCTCGGGTCTTGTCACACCCACGAATCTCAGCTGGGCTGATGATGCAGGTAGAGGTCAGAGATGGCAGGGAATCCGGGTCTCGTTGAGCTGGTCAGTCTTGATCCGGAGGATGGACGTCCAGCAAACCGCAAGCGCTTCGATGGTGCCTGCTGGTGCAGGGTGGCTACTCCTTAGCCACAAGGGACAGTTTTCAGAGAATGTCAAGAGTTCCTTTCGTGGAAAGTAGTTCAAGTTTCAAGATTATCCAATTTGGGAAGGGGGCCTGCTCCTACCTTTATTCTAAAAAAAGGGGCTGGCACGCGACTAGGTCCTGCCCATGGGTGGGACCAGGAGGGGGGTGGTTACACCCCTCTCCTTTGTCAGGTCCCTTCCCAGCTCAGGGGCTGGTGTGCCTCTGGAACTGGTTTGAGCCGGCATATGCACAGTGAGCACCGGGGTGCCACTTGCAGTCACCTTCCTCTCAGCCCTGCCTACCTGGGATACACAAAATCCTGACTGGGATGGTGCTGGCACCGCCCCTGACAGGAAACCCTTTGTCCAGGCCTCCCTCGCTGGAAGGACTCCCTGCAGCAGGAGGGCAGACTTGTGTCTCGGTGGCAGCATCCATTTTGTGGAGCTGAGGCTGTGTTCAACTTTAACCGGGGTTACAGCTACCAACATGTCTTCTCCCTCTAGAGGGGTGGAATGCTACCCCCGTCGCCAGAACTGATGAGGGGGTAGTATTCCAAAGCGTATGACACCTTACACGACATGTTTAGATAATGTCAGACCAAAGTTACCATAACCGCGAGGATTATAAGGCACTTAAGAGTATATGGTCTGACGCTATCATGGAAACGGCTAAGGGATAGATCCCGAAGGCCGCAGACAGGCTCAGCTCATGCCAGAGCACTATCTCACACGATTCCAAGCACTCTGCCTTCAGGATTGTTAAGGCCTGCCATAGGAGTGACTGATAGGAGATCTGTGTGCCCATTTTAGGTTTAGATATAGGTGTTCGAGGCATGTGGGCTGCTAAATTCATATCTTAGCATTAGATCGCCGCCTAGTGTTGGGCTCGGATGATCGCACATTGTTGTCCTGGAAGAGTCTTCGAAGTATCCTGAGATAGGTGGCTCCTCCCCTGGACTACAGTGCGCATGGGCATCGGCTCCATCCCCAGATTGTTTTTTTCCGCCATTGGGTTCGGATGTGGTCTCGACGTCTTACTGTCGGAACCTAGAAAAACTAACTTTTAGCGGCCAAAAGGCCTCGATTTTCTTGCGTCGGTATTGTCTGCGCACGGTCTCGAGTCTTCCGTCTCTTTGAGCCGGAATAAGCGGAGTTTTCTTCGCTCTCGGAACTTTGAGGCCTTCTCATCGCGACACGACTGCAAAACTCTTCAGACATGGAGCGGAGCCCGTTTAAGTACTGCCCGCTCTGTGGGTCCAAGTACCCACACATCGATCTACACCCCGTGTGTAACAAATGCCTTTCGCCTGACCACGACGACGGCAAGTGCAAGTTGTGTGCACAGTTCCGCTCGAAGAAGACTCTCAAGCTTCGGCGCGCGGTGCGCATGGAAGCTAAACAAGCGGCCCCGGATCCGGAGAACATCTTCGGCGACCAGGACGAAGAGGACCAGGGTCATCATCTCCAAATCTCCCCACCCGAGACGGAGGTCGAGGCGGATCCGGGAGACGACGACGGAGTCGCGGGTCAAGGCCTTGAATACGTCGACGAGGTAGGAGACGACGATGAGATTTATGGGGCCGCGGCAGACAGCTCGGGGGACGAGCTCTGCCCCGAAGGTTACGAGGATACCGACCGGGACACGGGATCGCCTGTCGGCCTTACCCAAGACCCGTTGCCGCAAGCCACAGCCCCGCCTTCGGGCCCGGCCACGGACTTACTTGCTGAGCAGACTGTTTCGAAACCGAAACCGAAACCATCGGGATCGACAACACCTAAAATGGCCGACCCGAAAACGAAACCGAAACTTAAGGACTCGAGTGTCCCTAAGATGGCTGCCGTGCCGGTGAAAACGACGGTGCCCGCTACCCCATCGACTCCGTCGACCTCCGGTCCGCAGAAGTCGAAGAAGTCCGTCGATTCCGATGCTGCAAAATCGAAACCGACGCCAGAGGAGGGGTCCTCCAAAAAAGATGGTCGGCACGGGTCAGCGGCTACGACGCCGTCCAAGCCCGCCAAAGTCGGCTCCAAGGAGGCTACGCAGGCACACGGAAAGAAGTCTGCGCCCCGAACACAGGAATCGGAGGCGGTTAAGACGGGATCCGCGCCCAAAGCGCACAAGGCCCACAAGGACGTCGGTTCCGAGGGAAAGATCAGACCATCCTAGTCAGCGCCGAAACAAACTGTGAGTGAGCCGTCCCTCATAGCCGAATCACTGCAAAGAATCAGGGATAAGGCCTTTGCCCCGTCGGCTCCGATACCATCGCCGCAGCCGCAAAAGGACACTCCAGCGAAGCCTTCTGGGAAACTTCTCTTTATTTTGCCGCCGAAGGAGGCGCCGAAAGCATTTTCAACCAAATCGGCACCGAAACAGGTGATTTCTTCACCGACTGGCCCGCTTCCACGTCGGGTGCTCGAATCAGAGGACGATTCAGAGCATTTCATCGACGCTGACACAGGCAAACTGACCCTCTATAAGAGGAAAATCACTTCGGAGCCAGTGGACTCCTATGTCATCCCACTAAAGAAGAAGAGGGTGCCCCTTGACGCCTCAGGCCTCACGGAACCAATCCAGCCTCCTCCGAGACGGAGCCCTACTCCCTCCCCAGAACACTCTGCGGGTGAGGGGTATGATGAAGACGAGCAGTACAATTTCCCTATCAATGAACCTGATGCACAACCGGATTCATATGATGACACTGGTGACCAGAACACCCAGGGTGTGGGGCAGGACCCGCAGCTTTTTAATGCACGTGCATCCCCGACTGAGGATTCAGCAGGTTTTCATGCACTACTCGAAAGGGCGGCAGCCAATCATGATGTGGACATGCATGCCGACCCGGTTGAGGAAGACTTCCTTTTCGACACTTTTTCAGTCTCTGAAAGGACAGTAAAGACACTGCCTATGCTTAAAGGAGTCCTCAAGCATGCTGGGGACATATTTAAGGAGCCTACAAGAGCGAGAGTGGTCAACCCTCGCATTGAAAAAAAGTACAGACCTGCGCCTGCGGACCCCGCATACATCCGGGGACAATTGCCACTGGACTCTCTTGTGGTCGCCAATGCCAGGAAACGTGCCAACTCCCAGACAACGGGTGAAGCTCCTCCCCCGGATAAGGAGTCCAAAGTGCTAGAGGCAGGGGGCAAAAGAGTAGCTGCACAGGCATCAAACTTTTGGCGCATCGCCAATACACAGGCACTCTTGGCGCGTTACGATAGGGCGCACTACGACACCCTAGAACAGATTGTACAACACCTGCCTCCACAGTTCCAAGAAGCCACCCAACTGCTCATTGAGGAAGGAAAGCTAATCTCAAACGCAGCCATCAAGTGTGCACTTGACGCTGCGGACACAGCTGCTAGAGCTATCAACACTAGCGTTATGCTGAGACGACAAGCGTGGCTCCGCATCTCAGGGTTTAAACCGGATATTCAGACAACAATCCTTAATCAGCCAGTCAATCCTGAAAGTCTGTTTGGTCCAGATGTTGACACCACCCTAGAGAAAATAAAGAAGGACACAGAAACTGCTAAGTCCATGGGGGCCCTGCAGTCACAACAGTTTCGTGGCAGCAATTTTCGTCGCTCAGGTGCACGTGGAGTCACCAGAGGACAAATGGGTCAACAATCCCAATTCTCTAAAGGTGGGGCACAATCCTCGTTCACAAAACAGAACAAGGGAGGTTACAGAAATAACAGCAACAGAGGTCGCGGCAGAGGAAATAACAGCTCCCGCTCCTCTGCTCCAAGCAAACAGTGACTCTCTGTCACTGCCCCCCGACCACCTAACACCTGTCGGGGGGAGACTGCAGCAGTTCCTGCCCGTCTGGAGAAACAGCACCACAGACAGGTGGGTGCGACAATTAGTCCAGTATGGTTATTGCCTAGAGTTGAGGTCCACTCCACCCAACATCCCGCCAAGGCAAAGGCCTATGTCCGCAGAGCACTTGCTCTTATTGCAGCAGGAAGTAGTGGTGATGCTGCAAAAGGGAGCAATCGAGCTCGTGCCGGTGGGAGAGGAAGGCACAGGGGTTTATTCCCTGTACTTCCTTATTCCAAAGAAGGACGGATCTCTCAGACCCATTCTAGATCTACGTCCCCTCAACCTGTACATACTGTCAGAACATTTCCACATGCTTACACTGCAACAGATTCTTCCATTGCTAAACCAGGGAGATTTCTTAGCAACCTTAGATCTCAAGGATGCTTATTTCCACATTCCACTACACCCGTCACACAGGAAATACCTCAGGTTCACTATTCAAGGCAGGCACTACCAGTTCAAGGTCCTACCCTTCGGAGTCACCACAGCCCCGAGGGTGTTCACCAAGTGTCTGGCGACAGTAGCGGCGCACCTCAGGAGGCAGAACATCCATGTCTACCCCTACCTAGACGACTGGCTCGTGCAAGCCAAGTCAGAGCAACAGTGCGCCGCAGACATGTCGACTACCATTCACCTTCTTCACGATCTGGGTTTCTCCCTGAACTACCCAAAATCGCATCTTCAGCCGGCACATGTCCGGCAATTCCTAGGTGCGACGATCAACACCCTGACGGCCATGGCTCAGCCAAACCAAGTCAGGATAGACAGCATGCAGGCTCTGATCCAAAGGTTCAGGCCACAACACTCGCTTCCAGCGAGAGTGTTCATGCAGTTGATAGGCATGATGGCCTCCTGCATCTTCATAGTCCCTCACGCACGGCTACATATGCGCCCGCTCCAGGAGTGCTTAGCGAATCAGTGGACACAGGCTCGTGGGCAATTGACAGACCTAGTGTTGGTTACCAGTCGGGCATACGACTCTCTGCATTGGTGGACTCCACACAACCTTTGCAAGGGCCGACTGTTCCAAGAGCCTGTGCCGCAGATTGTCCTGACAACGGACGCATCTCTCCAGGGATGGGGAGCTCATGTGCTCACTTACACAGTGCAGGGACTATGGACGACGCAGCAACAGAAGATGCACATCAATTATCTGGAACTGATGGCAATCTTCATGGCGCTCAAGTCCTTCATTGTACATCTGTGCAACAAAGTCGTGCTAGTCCGGACGGACAACATGACCGCGATGTACTACATTCAAAAGCAGGGAGGCACACACTCGCCACAGCTGTCTCATCTGGCTCAGAGCATGTGGAAGTGGGCCATTCAGAGGAACATTTTCCTCATGGCAGAACACCTCCCAGGAAAGGACAATCAGATGGCGGATCTGCTCAGCAGGTACAGCCATCAAATGCACGAGTGGGAGTTACACCCATCTGTCCTCCACCCGTACTTCCAGCAGTGGGGTCATCCGGAGATAGACCTGTTTGCCACAAAAGAGAACGCAAAATGCCAACACTTTGCCGCCAGGTTCCCTCACCCACAGTCGCAGGGGAATGCGATATGGATGAACTGGTCAGGCAAATTTGCGTACGCTTTTCCGCCAGCCCCTCTAATACCGCTGGTCGCAAGAAAGCTAAGGCAGCACGAGATGACTCTCATCCTAGTTGCTCCAACGTGGGCGCGCCAGGCTTGGTACACCACGTTCCTCGAACTCTCAGTGGTGCCGCATCAAAGACTGCGCCTCACGCCCAGTCTTTTGACGCAGAATCATGGAGAAATTCAGCATCCAGATCCGCAACAGCTCAACCTGGCGATCTGGCTCCTGAAGTCCTAGAGTTTGGATACCTTAACCTACCTCCGGAATGCATGAACATCATCAAGGAGGCGAGGAAACCAACTACTAGAGCATGCTATGCTGCAAAGTGGAAGCGTTTTGTCATTTACTGTACAGCCAATGACATCAACCCGCTAGATGCATCTATCCCCAACATCATCTGCTATCTGTTGCATCTTTACAAGTGCAATCTAGCGTACACTTCCATTCGGATACATCTATCCGCCATAGCGGCTTATCTCCAGAACAGGCAGCACCTCTCTGTCTTCAGAGTGCCCGCCATTAAAGCCTTCCTTGAAGGTCTGAAACGAGTCATTCCCCCAAGAACACCGCCTGCTCCGGTGTGGAACCTCAATGTCGTTCTCACCAGACTGATGGGACCACCATTTGAGCCACTGCACTCGTGTGAACTCCAGTTCCTTACGTGGAAAGTAGCTTTCCTTGTAGCTATTACGTCTCTGAGGCGTGTCAGTGAGCTGCAGGCACTCACAATCCAAGAGCCATTCATTCAAATTCATCCAAATAGGGTAGTGCTACGCACTAACCCCAAATTCCTTCCGAAGGTGGTGTCACAGTTTCATCTAAACCAAACTATTGACTTACCAGCATTCTTTCAAAACCCGCAAACGGTGGCGGAAAGAATGCTCCATACCTTAGATGTACGGAGGGCGTTGATGTACTACATAGACAGAACACAACCCTTTAGAAAAACAAAACAACTCTTTGTTGCCTTCGCACCACAACACAAAGGCAACCCGATTTCCAAGGCAGGGATAGCCAGATGGATTGTTAAGTGCATCCAGATATGTTATCAAAAAGCCAAGCGCACTTTAACAATACCCCCCAGAGCGCACTCCACCCGCAAACTGGGGGCATCCATGGCTTTCCTAGGGAACATTCCTTTAGAGGATATTTGCAGAGCAGCCACGTGGGTTACACCACATACCTTTACAAAACACTACTGTGTTGATGTGCATTCCAAGCAGCAAGCTGCTGTAGGACAGGCTGTTCTGAAGACACTTTTTCAGGTTTCTGCAGCTGGCACGGGCAACCGCCGCTGATGGAGGGACTGCTATGTATTCTATGCTAAGATATGAATTTAGCAGCCCACATGCCTCGAACTGAATATGCTACTTACCAGTATGCATCTGTTCTTGGCATGTAGGGCTGCTAACATTCATATCGCCCGCCCTCCTCCCCGGTGCCTGTCGCAGCTGCAGATATACTATTGTATTTATTCATTAGCATGGACATCCTTTACACTTTTCACTCCATCTTCTGCCACAATGGCGAAAAACAATCTGGGGATGGAGCCGATGCCCATGCGCACTGTAGTCCAGGGGAGGAGCCACCTATCTCAGGATACTTCGAAGACTCTTCCAGGACAACAATGTGCGATCATCCGAGCCCAACACTAGGCGGCGATCTAATGCTAAGATATGAATGTTAGCAGCCCTACATGCCAAGAACAGATGCATACTGGTAAGTAGCATATTCAATACTATATCTAAAGCAAAGGGTGATTACACCACCTTGCCCCAGCTGTCAAGCAGGCAGTTGTGTCTGTTTTGGATGGCCATCCAGGGGTGGCATAATACATGCTGCAGCCCCTGGTAGGCCCTGTGTGCACCTATGCCCTGGGTACCTAAGGTACACTGTACAGGGGCTGATAAGGTGACTCAGTATCCAATTAGGTATGTACCTAGGGTACATGGAATCCATTTTACAGAGAGAGCAGTGGGCCTGGGGTCCTGAATAGCAGGGCCCCAGGTCAACTAAGTCGAAAAACCAGCAAAACACCAGGCAAAAAGTTGGGGGCAACCATAGTCAGATATCCACCTTCCTACATACGGTATAGGTGGTGTAGGTAATTGAAATGTATGAGCCTAAGCCGATAGTTGGGTGATAAGTATTCTAGCTGGGTGCAACAGTACTGCCATTGCTCTTCGGTTATAGTCAGATCAGCTTCCTCCTCCCATGTCTCCCAGGAACTGGTGCGAGTGAGTGGGGTCTCTCTCTGCGTTATGCTGTAGATGCGTGTGATAAGCTTTCGGGCGATGGGTTTGACAACACGTTTTCCAGAGCGTGCAACAAAGGGGGCTCACTCGGGAATTCCTTATATGTAGCTCTGCAAGCTGCCCTCAGCTGATAGTAAAGTAATATATCTGAGGCAGTTGGGGCCTGTGAATTGCACATTTCCTGCATCGTTAAAAATTCTCCGGCTGGATACAGGTCACTACCCTTGCGTAGCTCGTGCGCGTTTGCTCTGATCGAGATAGCCTTGTCTAATAGGGGACAGAGCAGTGGGTTGCCACTCAGAGACATGGACGGAGCATAGAGCACCTCCTGGTGTGACCTCTTCGCAATTTTTGGCCAAGCCCAACGCACACTCAACGGTATCAATGTCTTGTCGTGGGTGTTTGTAAGATTGGAATACGGCCGTGTTCAGAGGAAGTGGAGCAACCCTATCAATTTCTATTGCCACATGGGGCTGAAATGGAGTGGGGTGCTGCCAAAAGTGTAAAAACTGAGCCTGCGAGCTGTACGCATACAGTTCAAAATCCGGAGCACCCAGACCTCCCTGCGAAAAAGGTAGAGTCAGTACCCTCCATGAGACACGGGCTGCTTGCCAGCCCACACCAGGTCCAGAATGTTAGTGCGTAACCGCTTGAAAAAATGTAGATTGAGCGGCATAGGGATATTTACAAACATATAGAGTAATTTGGGAAGGATTACCATCTTTGTGATGGCTTACCATCTTTGTGATGGCTATGCATTTACATTTACATACATTTACATTTACATTTACATTTACATTTACATTTATGCGTCCCGTCGGAGACGAGGGGAGAAGTTTCCACCTCGCTATCTTACCCTCCAGCCATTCCATGACTCTGCCATAGTTTTCCGTCCATAGGTCCTGCTTCGTTCTGCTGATGTAAATACCCAGATATCGCACTTCACTTTCCGCCCATTGTATCGGAAACTCTGAGTCAAAAGGTGCGGTTTCATCAGTCAGTGGCATCATAGTGGACTTAGCCCAATTTATCTGAACCCCTGTGAGCCCTCCATATCTTATGAATTCTCGCATTAGTGTATCAAAGTTTTCACGGGGGTTAGTCAAGTAAATAGTGATGTTGTCAGCATTGAGACTAGCATGCCCCGCGTGGTGAATCCAATGCTTTTGCTTGTATGATGCTGACGGAGCTTAGCCGCGAGTGGTTCAGTGGCAATTGCAAATAGCAGGGGAGACAGCGGGCATCCCTGCCTCGTGTCTCTGGTAATGGGGAATGGCTGGGATATCTGACCATTGACCCGGACTCTAGCCGTTGGTCCAGTGTGAAGGAGCTGGATCTGCCTAATAAAGAGCGGGCTGAATCTCATGCGAGAAAATAACGCGCAGAGGAACTGCCACTCTAAGGAGTCGAATGCTTTTGTGGCGTCAAGCAGGTGGGTGCTAAATAATGGAGTAAACCGAAGATGGTATGCAGGTTATGTGCCGTGAAGCGGCCCGGTATGAAACCCGACTGGTCCGGCAAAGCAATTTGCGGTAGCATGGCTGCAGCCTGTTCGCTATTAATTTGGCATAAATCTTAGCATCTGAAAGAGACACGTTAGTATTAGATTCCTTACCTTAGAATATCCCCAGGCGTCAGACTGTATCCGGAAACTTTTGCGTAGCAGTAACCTTGCACGTCGGTAGGCGTCGTCTGCGGCTCCACGTCAGTCGTCGGCGTCGTGGGCGCCGTGATGACGTCGTCGGAGTAATTAGACGCCGCCTCCGCGTGCTGACGTCAGTTCTTCTTTTTTCCACGCCAGCAAGCGCAGATCTGGAAAAAGCAGTAACCCTTAGTCCATTTTTACTAACTTTTTGGATCATTTTTGATCATTTCTCGAAGTCTACGACTCCGATCGGTGCCGTAGGGATGCCTGGCTTTAAGCACTGCGAGGATTGCGACCGCACGAAGTCGGTCACGGATCCTCACCACCTGTGTCTAACTTGTCTAGGCGTCGACCACGGCGACAAGGCCTGCTCCGACTGCTGGGCCCTCTCTTCGAAAGCCAGGCGGGAGCGGTCCCGCAGGCGACTCGATCTCCGGCAGTCGGTCCCGCGCCGCGAGAGGTCTCGGTCCCACGGGAGGTCGAGGGACAGGTCGCGGGCTCGGAGCCACCACAGTTCCGAGAGTAGGCCGCACTCCTCCGGGTCGAAGTCGTCGTCAGGTAAGAAGCACAAGAAGTCCAAGAGGCATCATCGCTCTTCAGACTCCCCCCGACGCTCGCGCGATGCGGCCGGGTGTTCGGGTGATACCACCCACGCGGCTCCGTAGGAGTCGCGGGCGCCGCGTCCAGCTCCACACCCTACGGTCCCTGGGCTAGATGCGACGCCGGAGGAGATCGAGCGCTTCCTCATGGCCATGAGGAAACTCTCTCCTCCCACGGGCTCCGCGGCGCCTTCGGGCCCAGCGGACCCGTCTGGGGCCTCTAGCGGGTCGGGGGCTTCGGCCCGACGCCGCCGACGCCTTCGGGCCCGGCGCCGCAGGGCCCCACAATCCTGACGCCGCCGGTGCCTTCGGGCCCGGCGCCGCAGGGTCCAGCGGTCCCGGCGCCTTCGGGCCCGGCGCTGCGGGACCCCCCCTAGACCTTCTTCGGGATCTGGATCGTCGCCGGTGGACCTTACGACCTCCCCGGTGTTGGACCATCGGGTGTCGCCTCCGGCGCCGTCCCCGATACCTCCTTCGTTCCTGTTCCGACGTCGGGACGGCCCCGATGGGCGCCGCTCCAGACGTCGTTTGGAGAGTTTCACTTCTATGAACAGGCCCCATTGATTGAAAACCCTGAGTATCAGGAGATGGGTGATGAAGGGGATTGGGAGGGGTCTGAGGACCTTCTGACCCGAGAGTGTCAGTCTCATGAGGACTGGGCAGGAGACCTTGGGGAAGCCAGTGGCCTGGACATCTCTCCCGACGCTGGATTTGTCTCCCCTCCTACCGTGGCTTCGGAAGAGGGGGCAACCTACAGTGTGGTGTTGATGAGGGCTGCCAAGGCCTTGGGCCTTAAGCTCCCAGCGCGGCCGTGAGGACTAACCTCCTCACTGAGGTCCTTAAACCGCAGTCAAGCTCGGCCGAGCCTCTGCTGCCCTTTAATGAGGCTTTGACCGACGTTCTTCTGGGCACTTGGTCCAAGCCCGCTACGGGTTCGCCCTTAGATAGGAACGTGGCCAGACGCCACCGCCCAGCCCCGGGTGACCCATGTTTCCTGTCCACCCATCCCACCCCCGAGAGCCTGGTCATCCAGGCCTCCAATTCCCAGACCGCATTCCCGTCGGCGCCGCCGGACAGGGAATCCAAGAGGTACGAGCAGTACGGTAAAAAGATCTTCTCATCCCTTCGTCTGGGTCTGCGGTCTTCCAATACCGCATGCCTCTTGGGCCGCTACACCCACTCTCTGTGGGATACGGTTGCGAAAGTGCTGCCAGAGTGTCCGTTGGAGGTACGGGCCAAACTCGGCCAAGCCCTTGTGGAGGGCCGTGATGCAGCCAAATATTCTATCCGGTGTAGGCTGGATACCACTGACTCACTAGGTAGAGCGATGGCAACGACGGTGGCGGTCAGACGCCACGCCTGGTTGAGGTCCGCCAACTTTTCGGCCGATGTCCAAAACACTCTGATGGACATGCCGTTTGATGTCCGTCGCCTCTTTGGCGACAAGGCAGACCATGCACTTGAGCGCTTTAAGGTCTCCAGGGCTACGGCCAAGTCCTTGGGTCTCTCGGCCCCGCGCCAGCAATCGGCTGCCTTTCACTCCTTTCGTGGCCACGGAAGGGGTGTACCCACACGTGCTGCCAGCCACGGTCCGCAAGGTAATACCCAACGCGGTGGCAGCCGTGGGAACCGCCGTCCCGGCGGTCGGGGACAACGGCGAGGTCAGTCCACACCTTCGCCCGCAGCATCCGCCTCAAAACCCTCCTAGTCCATGCTTTCAGGCCCATGTGACGCCAGTGGGGGGCAGGGTTCGCCATCACCACCGGCGCACTGTCACTTCGGACAGGTGGGTGCTGCAAATCGTCCGAAGGGGCTACTCCCTCCCCTTCGAGGCGACTCCTCCAGCCATGCCACCGCAGAACCACCGTGTATCGGGGGATCATTTGCAAATTCTGCAGGAGGAAGTTACGGCCCTCTCGGCCAAAGGGGCCATCGAGCGCGTTCCCGGGCCAGAAGTAGGATGTGGTTGCTACTCCCACTACTTTCTGGTACCCAAGAAGGGCAAGGGGGGCCTACGCCCTATCTTGGACCTAAGGAACGTCAACGGCTTCCTCCGGAAGGAGAAGTTCAAGATGCTGACACTGGCTCAGGTCCTAGCTGCCCTGGACCCAGGAGACTGGATGGTAGCGTTGGACTTGCAGGACGCTTATTTCCACATCCCCGTCCTGCCGGCGCTACCTGCGGTTCACGGTTGGCCACGAGCACTTCCAGTATACCGCGCTCCCCTTCGGCCTTACCAGCGCCCCACGGGTGTTCACAAAGGTGAAGGCGGTGGTCGCAGCTCACCTGCGCAGGTTAGGGGTTTCAGTCTTCCCCTACCTCGACGACTGGTTGTTGAAGGCGGGCTCGCCCCAGGCAGTCGTCAGCCACCTCCAGACTACGGCAGATCTCCTGCACCGGCTGGGGTTCTCCATCAATGTGCCGAAGTCACACCTGTGCCCCTCTCAGAATCTCCTTTTCATCAGGGCGGTTCTCGACTCGGCGCGGTTTCGGGTTTATCCACCCGAACAGCGGGTCCGGGATATTCAGGCTCTGATTCCCATCTTTCAGCCGTTATCCCGGGTCTCGGTCAGGTTAACGCTGCGGCTTCTGGGGCTGATGGCCTCCTGCATCCTACTGGTGCATCACGCCAGGTGGCGGATGCGGGCTCTGCAGTGGGACCTGAAGTTTCAGTGGGCCCAGCATCAGGGCAACCTGTCCGACCACGTCCTGATCTCGGAGGGCACTGCGAGACAGCTGCAGTGGTGGCTCACGGACCGCGATTGGGTCAGCGGCAGATCCCTCTCCCTTCCCCAACCGGAGCACGTAGTTGTGACAGACGCGTCCCTCCTGGGCTGGGGAGGCCACATGGGAGAGGCGGAGATCAGAGGCCTCTGGTCTCCGGCGGAGGCCCGGCTCCACATCAACCTGTTGGGGTTACGGGCGATTCGTCTAGCACTGAAGGCATTCCTCCCCTCTGTCCGGGGGAGTGTAGTGCAGGTGTTCACGGACAACACCACTGCCATGTGATACTGCAACAAACAGGGCGGGGTGGGGTCGTGGACCCTTTGCCAGGAGGCTCTGCGCCTCTGGCAATGGCTGGAACGCCAGGGCGTGACCCTGGTGGCTCAACACCTGGCAGGTTCTCTGAACGCCAGGGCGGACGAGCTCAGCCGTCGGTGCATGATGGATCACGAATGGCGTCTGAACTCGGACGTGGCGCAAGGCCTCTTTCAGCAATGGGGAGAGCCTTGGTTAGATCTATTCGCCACCGAAGAGAACGCGCAATGTCATCAGTTCTGTGCGTTGGAATTTCCAAGGCGGCACTCGCTCGGAGACGCTTTTCGTCGCAAGTGGAGTTGCGGTCTATTGTACGCCTTTCCGCCTATACCACTTCTGCCCAGAGTGCTGAAGAAGATCAAGCGCGACCGGGCCCAAGTCATCCTTGTGGCTCCGGACTGGGCAAGAAGGTACTGGTATCCAAGGCTACTCAGTATGTCAGTCGATCCCCCGGTTCGTCTGCCTTTTCAGGAGGACCTTCTGTCGCAGCAGCAGGGGACGGTCCTCCACCCGAACCTATCCAGTCTCCACCTCCATGCTTGGAGATTGAGCGGCGACAGTTGAGGCCATTTGACTTGCCTCCTGAAGTCTGTAATGTCATTCTGGCAGCCAGGCGTCCCTCCACAAAGTCGGTATACGCCTGCAGGTGGAACAGATTTGTGGCATGGTGCACAGCAAAGGCTGTGGATCCTCTTGCTGCCCCTCTCTCTGAGGTTCTTCTCTTCTTTCTCTTGCCCAGCAGGGCTCTGCTCTGGGCACTATCAAGGGCTACCTTTCTGCCCTTTCAGCCTTTCTGAGGCTGCCTGATCAACCTTCTTTGTTCAAGTCCCCTATTGTAAATAGATTTCTAAAAGGCATCACACACACATTTCCTCCTGTTCCGTTTGTGATGCCTCAGTGGGACTTGAACCTGGTTCTTACGTTTCTGATGTGCGCTCCTTTTGAGCCACTTCACAACTGTCCTCTCCGCCTTCTTTCTCTGAAGACTGCTTTCCTGGTTGCCATCACCTCTGCCAGGAGAGTGAGTGAGCTCCAGGCCCTTTCTTGTACTCCACCTTTCCTTTCTGTACATCCGGACAAAGTGGTGTTGCGTACTAAGCCATCTTTCCTGCCCAAGGTTGTCACGGCCTTCCACATCGGGCAGTCTATCACCTTGCCAACCTTCTTCCCGCCACCGCATCCCTCTAAAGAGGAAGAGCGGCTCCACGTCTGGACCCAAAACGTGCGCTCTCATTTTACTTGGATCGCACACGCCAGTTCTGAGTGGATGACCAATTCTTTGTTGGTTACGTGGGCGCTAAGAAGGGGAAAGCGGTGCACAATAGGACCATCTCCCGGTGGATCATCTTGTGTATCCAGGCATGCTACTCCTTGGCTAGAAAAGAGTCCCCTGTTGGATTACGGGCTCATTCCACCCGAGCCACGGCGACTACAACTGCCCTGGGCCGGGGTGTGCCCTTACAGGATATCTGTCAGGCAGCTACGTGGGCATCGCTGCACACGTTTGCAAGACACTACTGCCTGGACAGTCAAGTCCGGAGGGATGGCTTCTTTGGCCGTTCCGTCCTCCAGGACTTTCTGGTGTGAATATTGGTTCGCAGACCCACCACCGGGGTTGGTATTGCTGGGGTATCTATTCTAAGGTAAGGAATCTAATACTAACGTGTCTCTTTCAGATGCACAAGTTACTACTTGTGTAACGATATATCTGTAAGAGACATTAGTTAGTATTAGATTCCTTACCGACCCACCCATCCTCCCCGTTCTGCGAACCGATATCTAGGGTTAGGGTTACCCCCTTTCAAGGCCCTAGTTTCAATGGCACCAGTGTTGGTTTTTGGCATGGCTCAGCGCTTCTGGCGCGGAAAAGCTGTGTCTAAGAACTGACGTTAGCACGCGGAGGCGGCGTCTAAGTACTCCGACGACGTCATCACGGCGCCGACGACGGACGCGGAGCCGCAGACGACGCCTACCGACGCGCAAGGGTACTGCTACGCAAACATTTCCGGATCCAGTCTGACGCCTGGGGATATTCTAAGGTAAGGAATCTAATACTAACTAATGTCTCTTACAGATATATCGTTACACAAGTAGTAACTTGTGCATCTTGAGGTGATTGGTGGATGGATCAAATCTCCATGTGCGTTCGGATGTTCTTAGGGATCGTCTGTCCTCGTGGAGTCTTCCATTGTACCAAGACTTACAATCTTTTGTGGAGACCCTCTTTAGTTGAAGGGGGGCTACCTTGTTTAGTATCAAGTTCATGGAATTGAAGTAGTGGTTGGTGAGATCATGAACTTCTGATATCCCTTCAGGGGGAAGATGTAGGTTATAGCTAGAAGTTGTGATTATGTTGGGGTCAATGATTTTCAAATTCCTCTTCCATACTTGAGGTCTTTTGGGTTGAACCGAGTTGAGTTTCACAGTTTCGTTGATGAGGAAGGTGATACTATGATATCTGAAAGAAACATGTTAGTGTTAGATTCCTTAGGCAGGAGCGTTCTGTAGGAGAGTAGGGTCTGCTTTCTATGGTCACCCCCACTTTTTGCTTTGCTTTACTGGTTTTCGACTTAGATGTGGCTGTGGGCCTGCTAATCAGACCCACAGCCCAGATGCACTCTCTCTAAATTTAAACCATGTACTCTAGGTACATACACAATTGGGAATTGGTTCACCCTGTCAGCCCTGTAGAAGTGTACCCTAGGTACTCAGGGCATAGGTGTAACCAAGGCCTACCAGGGGCAGCAGCATGTATTATGCCACCCCTGGCTGGCCACTCAAATAGACACAACTGGCTGATCACTCAGCTGGGGCAAGGTCGTGCAATCACCCCTTGCTTAGTTATAGTATTCCTATACCTACCTATATATAGACACATAGTAACCTATAAGTCACTCCTATGGCAGGCCTTAACAATCCTGGAGGCAGAGTGCTGGGTTATGTGTGAGATGGTGCTCTAGCATGAGCTGAGCCTGTCTGCAGCTTTCGGAACCATGTCCTTATAGCTATTCTATGATATTGCCATACCATATACTCTTAAGTGTATTTTGAACCTCGCGGTTAAATGCTAACTTTGGTTTGGCTTTATCCAAACATATTGTGTAAGGTGTCATACGCTTTGGAATACTACCCCCTCACCAATTCTGGCGACGGGGGTAGCATTCCACCCTTCTAGAGGGAGAAGACATGTTGTTGCTGACTATCCTGGTTAAAGTTAACCAGAGCTCCAGCGTCACAAAATGGACGCTGCTGCCACCGCCACAAGTCTGACCTCCTGCTGCTGGGAGTCCTTCCAGTCACGGAGGTTTGGACAATAGGTTTCCTGCCTGGAGAGGTGCGAGCACCACCCCAGACAGGACTTTGTGTATTGGGACAGGGAGGGCTGAATAGATTGAGACACTGCCTGGAGCACCCTAGGTGCTCCATGCATACCCCCGTTCAAACCGGTTGCTGGCGCGAAACTGGACAAAGGAAAGGGGGTGTGAATGAATGAATGAATGAAATGAAATTTATAAACGCGCAACTAAGCCCGAAGGCATCAAGACGCCTAACCAAAGAAAATCATAAAAGGCAAATCCAGAGCTAAGGGTAGGCTTTGGCAAATAGCCACGTCTTGAGAGCCCTCCTAAAGGCTTGCTTTGAGGGAAGGGATTTAATCTCAGCCGGCAGAGTATTCCATAGCTTTGGAGCCAAGGTTGAGAAGGCTCTGCCACCCCACTTGGCTCTACGAACACCGGGGACTGATAGCAGGGATTTATTGGCAGAGCGCAGAGTTCTGGCCGGGGTGTAAGGAACCAACAGGTCCCTTAGGCCTCCAGATCTATTTGTAGCCAGAGCCCCATAGATCAAACATAGGGACTTAAAAGAAATCCTAGCCTCAATTGGAAGCCAATGCAATGTCTTTCTGGCAGCCGTAGCAGAAGCCCGCTTAGGTAGATCCAATACAAACTTAGCGGCGGGGTTCTGCACCATTTGAAGTCGCATTAGCAGACCCTTGTTAATGCCTAAATATAAGGCATTGCAGTAATCAAGTCTTGAGCCTATTAATGCTGTTACAATTTGCTTTCTGGCTTGTGGGGACAGGAAATGTTTAATCTTCCGCAGGATGTTTATAATGCCCCAACATGTGGAAATAGTCCTATTTACCTGCTGACCCATCGCCAGGGTAGGGTCAATCATGACTCCTAAATTCCTGGCCAGGGCAGCAGGTGTCGGACACACGCCCAACGATGTTGGCCACCATTCCGCCGACCAAATGTCCTCCTTTCCTCCGAACACCAGAATTTCTGTCTTCTCGCCATTAAGCTTCAATGAATTGCAAATCATCCATTGAGCAACTGCCTCCATACAGTGTCTAAAATTGGAGGCAGCGGAGATGACAGGTTGGGCGAGAGACATCAAAATCTGCGTGTCGTCGGCATAGGAGACTACCTCCATCCTGTATGATCTAATAAGCCTGGCAAGTGGGGTCACATAGATGTTAAAAAGGGTCGGGCTTAATGCCGACCCCTGAGGGACCCCACAATGCACAGGAAGGGATGGAGATAGGAACTCCCCCAGCTTAACTCTCTGTTCCCTCTGGCTAAGGAAAGAGTCCAGCAAACTAAGTGCAGGCCCCTCCACCCCTATCTCCCTCAGTCGAGATGTTAACACTGAGGGAGACAGGGTATCAAACGCAGCAGTGAGATCTAGCAGGATAAGGAGGGTGGTCTGGCCCTTATCTACTTTAGTGCAGATGTTATCGAGCACAATGGTAAGGGCCGACTCCGTACTATGCTTTCTCCGAAATACATGCTGCGAGTGATCCAGAAGGCCAGATGTTTCCAGAAAGGCTGCCAGATGCTGGTTAAGATGGGTTTCCAGCATCTTAGCAGGTGCTGGGAGCAGCGAAATGGAGCGGACGTTTTTAAGAACCCCTGGGTCTAATGTGGGCTTTTTTAACAAAGGTTTAACCACCGCTCTTTTCCATTGTGAGGGGAAAGTCCCATCGCTCATTGCCCTGTTCATGATCTCTAATAACGGAGGCAGAAGAGTCTCCTTACATTGTTTAAGGAGTTTCAAGGGGCAAGGGTCAAGAGGAGACCCCGACCTAGTCTTGATCAGGAGGACTTAGAGTTCCTGGAGGGAAAGGGGTGGAAAGCTGGACAGACACCCTGAAAACACTTCCTCTGATGATGATCTCGATGGGGCAGGTAAGCATGTTTAGATAGATAGTGCCGACCTCTGAAGCTCTAGTGCCGAATATATGTCCACAATTTTAGATTGAAAGAATTGTGCAACATCATTACAGAGCTGCTGTGAACTGACAACAGGATCAGGCACCTTCAATGATGTAAGTGTGTCTACGATCTTGAACAGCTCTTTCGGCGAAGAGAGTGAGGAGGTAAGAGAGGTAAAATACTCTTGCTTAATCCTTATCACCTCAGTCTTATAATTCCTTAGGAGGGTTTTGTGACTATCCCTATCTCGCAAATCCCAACTAGTCCTCCAGAGACGTTCCTGTCTCCGTACTCCCTGCCTAAGAAGTCTTAATGATTCCGAGAACCATGGGGCCGATGGACTTTTCCTCGCAGAGTAGCGCAATGAGGCTGGGGCCAGTTCGTCAATAGCTGTTTTAATGGCGCTATCCATCCTCATTACTGCAGAGCCTACGTCCTCCTCTGGGGAGATCGCCAGACTGGGCAATCTGGGGGCGAGCACGTCATTAGTTATACTTTTGAGGTTACGTCTCAATTCCATTTTACTTGGCTCGTTCCCCCTACTATTAACAGTGGCGATCATTAACACCATAGGGATCGCATAATGGTCCAACCAAGAGAGAGGGATGGGAGTCTCAATGGTCAGCCGGGTGTCATTCGAAAAGACCCCATCCAGCGTATGGCCCGCCTGATGGGTGGGACCCTTGACTAGCTGTTTCATCCCACAGCCAGAGAAAATATCCACTAAGGATATAGTTTCCTTTGACTCCAGATTTTCCAGATGGAAATTCAGGTCCCCCAGAACAGTAAGGTGCTCACAACCAAAATGTGGCTCTAAAATGTTGAGCAATTGATAGCCAAAATCTGTTCTGGTCCCCGGGGGTCTATAAATGAGAAAGCCAGTAAACGGAACTACATATGATCCGTTAATAGAAAACTGAAGGGCCTGAAAGGCGTCTTGAGGATCAGATAGCGGGATAATATGGCAGGAAAAGCAATCTCTATAAAGGATGCCCAGTCCCCCCCTATACGTCCCACTCTGTCCTCCCTCACCAGCGTAAACCTTCTCGTACCGCCTCAACCAAATCAGGTCCCGAGGAGTCCTTGGCCCACGTTTCCGTAATAAAGACCCAAGCGGGTTTTCTAGCCAGTACGAAATCCTTAAAAGCGAGATTGTTTTTGATCAATGACCTCGCATTTACGAGAAACCCCTTATCGCTCCTCAGGCTAGTTCCTGATTTAAAACTCGGACCAACAGGTGTAGCAACAGTAGCAGAAGCCGGCGCCATAGAAGTAGACCTAAAACATTGGCAGCCGGGGAAGGTCTGAAACGCCTCCTGGGCGTTCCTATGGTGGCAAGGCAGCCTAGAAGGCTTAAGAGTGATCAAGTGCTGCCAGGAATAACTGATCCCTGTGTACTCACCATCCATATGTCCAGTCTCTCAGCCATCCAGCCCGTCCTTAGCGCGGACGGGCGCACCGGGCTGGACTCTGGCGTGACTCCGGCGTTACTGCGGCACACACGCCGCGCGCACACGCTGCGCGCCTGCATGTTAAGCCTATATAGGGCTCTAGCAAGTCAACCTGACTGCTAGAGCGCTACCTGGACTGGCGTCCTGTAAGCGTCCCCTACCTACCCCCAATATGGCGCCGATGTTCCCAGAAAGAGTGAAACGCGCTAGGAGAGACCCGCTGAAGCCGCGGTGAAGGCACAATTATGGTGCAAGTAAGTGACCGTGATTTTAAAAGCAGGGAAAATGTTTTAAAAGAATTTAACTAAAAAGACAAAAACAGGGTCTTTTTAATATATTGCACAGCGCCTAGATGCCGCAGCGCGCAGCAAAGGAAAGCCTTAACAGGCAGACCCACCTTCCACTGCCCCTTAAGTACGATTCGTTCTGAATGCCTCTAGCCAGTCAACCTGACTGCTAGAGCGCTACCTGGACTGGCGTCCTGTAAGCGTCCCCTACCTACCCCCAAGATGGCGCCAATGTTCCCAGAAAGCGCGAAACGCGCTAGAAGAGACCCGCTGAAGCCGCGGTGAAGGCACAATTATGGTGCAAGTAAGTGACCGTGAATTTAAAAGCAGGGAAAATGTTTTAAAAGAATTTAACTAAAAAGACAAAAACAGGGTATTTTTAAAATATTGCACAGCGCCTAGATGCCACAGCGCCGCGCGCAGCAAAGGAAAACCATCCCCCTTCCCGGTCCCACCCATAGGAGGGACCTAGAAAGTAATCCAGCCCCTTTTAGTTGTATAAAGGTAGGAGCTGAGTCCTGAGACTTTAGATTAATCCTGAATCGAAACTTGACACGAAACTCTGGACCTTCGACGTTCTGATGAAGCTGAAGACTGAAGAATCTCCTTTGTGGCAAAGGAGTGACCACCCTGGGCAACCAGGCACCATCCAGCAAATCAACGGCTTGCTTTGTCGACGTTCCCCCCGGAACCCAAGCACAGAGCCTGACAAGACCCAGACTTCCAGACCTCTCTGACCCTCTCTTCACAACTGCAGCATAGCTGAGATCCGTGGAGGCGAAGAGACACGTGGGACTGGACATCTTGAAAAGCCTGCAACTTGCTAACTGTGCAGCTCCTGAAACATCCTCGAAGCTGTGCACTGGGGATTGAGAAACCTCGAACCCGAGCTCCACCTGCACCGAAGATCAGCACTCCACGAGTTCTGCGTGGGGCCCTTCTGCTTGTGTTCTGCTCGACGCGTTGTCCGGTTGCTGGCCCGTTGGCTAGTAGCCTCTGTGATGAAAATCCTTTTGATCTACATTGCTGGTCTGGTTGCTCCAGACTGGCCCTTGCTTTCCTGCAAAGGTGAAGCACCTCAGACCTTGCTGGTATGCACCAGAAGCCTTTGTTGTATCCTGCATGGGTTGCCTTTGCCAAGGCTTGTTGACTCCAATCCAGCAGTCGACCCCTCCATCTGCGAGAACCTTCGTGAGACAGCTCCTCTCCTGCACCTGGTCATCCTCGACGCCTCCTGGTCCGCGTGGTGCAAAGACAGGCTTCAAGACAGCACCTGATTGCTCCTCGACGCCATCTGGTTCCTTCTTGGTTCCACCCGGTCACTGGCTAGTGACCCAGACTCTGTCCCCTCTGCTTTTAGGTCCTCTTCATCTTCGATCCACCCTTGGATCCACCCAGACATCTTCCTCCTGGTCGCCTGCAGCATCTTTCTTCAAAGGCTCCATAGGACTCCACGGCGAAACCCGACACACCTATGCACCCGCCGTCCGTGGGTGAGGTAACGCGAGTACTTCGGTGCTCCCAAGGGTATTGACTATCCAAGTGTCTAGGTTTTTAGTTGTTTCCTCCTAGCTAAACCGGAAGTGTCCTACATCCTTCTAAATCTAACTTCTAAGTTCCCATTGACTTTACATTGACTCACACGTGTGTGTAAAGACACTGCACGCGCCGCCTGTGGGCCTCCTACTTCTAAACTAAGGTTCAGATAGTGTAGCCCCAGCGATTCCCTAGGCCCTAGGCCTTTCCTTTTCTCGTGACGTGGTACTTGTACCACTTTCTTAATATATGGTTTGCTTCGCCCCTAGGGGCCTAACTGTAAATTGTGCAACGTAACGTATTCTGACTAAGTGTCTTGTTATGTGCTTTGGCCTCTGATCTCATAAAGAGTTGTGTTAGTAAATAAATACATATATATTTTATATATATCCTGTGTGGTGTCCTTTCATTTGATATTTAAGGGGTTACATATGGTAAAACAGCTGGCTTTACACGCCCTCAAGAGTCTTTTAGCCTAAGACTGTTCTGTCCACGCTACCACGAGGATAGCTGGTCTATAAGGTTGACTTACAACCATCACCATAAGGGTTGTTTGGACTGGTGCAAGGTGTTCACTAGAATAGTGAACATCATATACCAGGCCAACTCCTCACAATACCTAGCCATAGTTTAGTTTTGCCAAGAGTTGCCTAGAGTCCCTCTAGGTTCTAGTGTGCTCCATACCTTAGCATGAGAGAGGTTGGAATCTCTTTCCGGGTCTCGATCTCTAACACCACGCAAGGGGAGAAAGAAACACTGGAGCTGGATTCTCTGCGAGAAGGATGACAGCGTCTGGTCAGTGCGTCAGGCGGAGACTCGAATTCCTTCCGAACTTGCCGTAGCGAGCGGCGTAGCTGTGCCGTGCAAGTAGGCAGCCGAACCGTACTGTGGTTTGCCATGGCAAGTGAAGGTATATTTATACCTTGAAGGTGTTTAGGAAAGCCAGTATTGATGTAAAAGTCGGGCAGAGGAACGTCATGAATGAATCCCTAAGGAATAGATGTTCATGCATAGTAATGAGTTCTTGGAGAAATCAATAATCCAAGCAAGGGGAAGTCCTAAAGCCTTAAGAGTCTGGTTTTCCAAGAACTCGTTGTGAAATGGATAGACGGATGTAGGTGGCCATGCCTGTATTTGGTTAGCATGGATAATGCCTAAATAAGGGTAGGATTTCTATGCCTAAATAAGAGCAATGTGAATTGTGCCTATATAAGTGCATAAATCGGGAAACCTGTATACGTTATCTAAATCGACACCCACTCCACTTTCGTATGACCGGCATTACTAAATCCTAAACATGGTAAACATATCTAAAATAGAGTTTCGCATGATTTGCTAAAACATGTCTAAAAACATATTTCTAAAAAATGCATTTAAAAGTGTTGCTATGCATAAAATGCAATGGTGCTATACATATTACAGCAATGTTTCGTTCTTAAGCATATGTCGACATTTGAATGCTAACTGAATGAACCATAAACATATATACACATGATGAAATGGATTGTAAATACAGAAGAAAAGGGGCAGAAACCATTTCATGTCAGATTACATAAATCAATTGTTGTTGACAAGGTGACATATTGTCTATGGAAGTTTTTCAAAGAAGTCCGTTCTCTAAGAATAATTCTACTATAAGCAGATTACTGTGCCAAAAATGAAAAATACAATTTTGGAGAACAAAATTTATCATAGGAAAAAAGTTCCAAAGTTAGTCCTTGTTTTTGAAAAATGAAGGCCAAATTCAGAGTTTCTCAGTACAGTGTGTGCCAGGTCAAATGTGTGCCAGATGGAGAAAACATGAAATCTTCTAATCCTGTGGACAAAATGTCGTCTACCGTTGTAGGTGAAAGTTGGATTACCTCGTTTAGAAGACTAACCGCACATAGGTGAGAAGCATCGCCTTCAGCATTGGTTGCATCAGCAGTGTTCGTATTGGATATTACCTGCGTGCCGGTTGTTTAATCTCGTACCTCAGCTGTAGCAATTTCGGTGAGATCTCAATGAATGCCGTCATCAGGATTGGTAGCCGCTGGGGGCAACACAGAGCATGGACCGTTACAGGGTCCAGCACAGTATTGACATCTGTAGGCACGACTGATGGGAGTGTTAGACAGATGTCTAGCACACATTCTTCACCGCAAAGCAGGCAGAATAGAACAGGTATGATGCAATCTTTCCAGATTGGTCTGAATGACAAAAACCATGTGGTATTTAATTCTCGTAGACGAGGTAAACCCAAAATATGGACGATGAGCTCACAAGACTCTTCATCTCCAATAGAGCTCTCTCTATGGTGCTTGGAGTGACGCTGGTGATTTGGTTTGCCATATCGCAGCAGTAGGAGCAAAAATAGGATCCCTGCAACGAGTGCTAAAAGTAGTGGCAGTACGCCAAACACAGAGGGCACGAAGTTAGGAATTATTCCGAGGACTTCTTGAAAAGGTGCTAACAGTCCTGAACACACGTTTTTAAATATATGTATAATACCACTTGTATCAGACAAGTTTAAGATACGTTCCAACATTTCTGAAAAATGTATAAGGCAGTTTGTATTCAAAAGGGCTTGTATCTCTGCAGAAGTCCTTGCGACTTGTAGATCATAGTTTTCTTTGGCTGAGGTTAGTGGAACTGTTTGTTGTAAAAGAATGGCTTTCATTCTGCTTAGAGTATCAATTCGTATAGAAGAGATGTTCAGTGAAGGCCATAAAGGCGACTCCCTGATTGTCTGTGTTTGTGGAAACAAGACTTGCATACAGCAAGTGACCCTGGATGTAACCGTTATTAGGTATGGGATACCTGGCTACATGCCACAGCAGCTGTGATCATTCAACATGAGGTAACTTCCATTTGAAAGTTGTCCAAAATTGGATTAATCACTGCAGCTGGTAAGCCTTGCAGGTGACAGGATAAGTTTGTAGTGGAACCGACAGAGGCCCCCTGTAAGTTAATACCCTGACAGAGGAGAGAACCGCTTAGTGCGTTTTCACAGTTAGTATCGCTAAGAAACACTTCACGCCCCCACTCCAACATTTGTGTGTGTAAGGTAAATCCCAGGATGTCTTGATGTATTCTTTACCCAACCTTTCATATTTGCCTGTTGGTATATGTTTTAGGCAATATTGAAAATAGAAAGTTGTAACAGGCAGAGAAATTTGACCTTATATGATCCAATCAGTAGCTGGTTTCACTGCCACTTTGAATGGTAATTTTTCCAGTTTTTCAATGCTCAACGTTGTGCCAGTTTGATCTGTTTATCAGTGAGATTGAATTCTGAAAACAGTGACGTAGTGTTGATTAAACGCTAAGGCACATAGCCTGCACGCACGTTTTGTAGCATCTCGCCTAATAGCATGATAGAACGTAATTGAGACTGACCATGGTGCAACATGACCAAGTCTTGTTCCATGATGTCTATGGCAGAAGATACAATGCTGTCCAATGAATATATCCTGGACAACCGAGTCGTTAACCCATTGTCTACTACAGAGAGAGATTTTTCTAAATTAATACGATCAATTTCTCGTATTCGTTCTCCAGTCTCTGCTTGGGTAATCTTCCATATTTCATTATAAGCAGCATAGATACCGGCATATATGAAATGTTTTTGATGCGGTTTTCTGGACCTAGCAAGAATTCCCTACGGTCTGTCCCTTCTTTAAGTGAGAATAAGTGTTGTTTTACATCCTCTAGTGTAGCTTTCTGTAGCTAATCAAGGCAAAGTTTCCCTACACTGTATGTTGTTACTACCCCCCGATTCTGTCTTTGAACATATTGTGGGTCTGGCCTATTGATTGGAAAACCTTGTGTTTTGTTCAGAAATCGATTTTGACAGTTGTTTGTGTCTGTTGGCCAGAGCAACAATTTGTTCCACTCTGGATCCGATCTGTTGTGATGCAAAATAGTATGTACACCGACCTACCCCTGTGTAGTGCTATTACTTGCAGGTGCAGGTATGGACGAAGTGTTCATATCTTTGATCTTGGCTTTCCCAAGGCAAGACGTATGTTGGACAGTGTCATTAAAAAATATTATTTGCTCAGGGATGATACAGCTTCTAAACAAAGCTTCTACCCCCTGCACTTGCCAATCTTTTGTACCCCAGACAGATTTTGTGTCAATGTTGTCTTTCCAAAAGTCAAAGCCCTGTCTAGACAGTTAGGCAATAAAGGCTGCAGAATAAATCTGTT
This sequence comes from Lissotriton helveticus, assembly GCF_964261635.1. Classification (NCBI taxonomy): domain Eukaryota; kingdom Metazoa; phylum Chordata; class Amphibia; order Caudata; family Salamandridae; genus Lissotriton; species Lissotriton helveticus. The sequence continues at coordinate 374,066,226 of NC_136073.1, forward strand.
TTGTATTTGTTAACATATTTTTCATTCCTGTCTTGTTCACTTTTTTAAAGTAAAAGGTTTCTGGATTTGACAAGTTGAACCCTGAAAAATATGGAAATTTATTTGCATAAGTTTTTGAGCTACCCTTTGGAGATGTAGGACAATGTTTCCATTGGTTATACATAAATACATTTCTAGGTGATACACTTTTATGCAAGAAATGATGACCATAATGGTTATAACAAAATAGCTGTTCATAGTCTCATGACCCCTCTAAATATTCATCATTTGTGAATACTGCAGACATTTCTAGATCAGACATCATGTTAATCACTTAATGAAATTTTAAACAATTGTGGAATCGTCAAGAGTTCCGACGGGCCAAAAATGTCATATTCGGTTTTGTCCCATACTATACCATCTGGTATAGGAACGGCTGTGATGTTCACTGCTGACAAGTCTCTTTCTTCACAATGGGATGATCTGTGTGGTTGGAGAAGTAAGTTCACTATTTGACTTGCTGTTTCCATTTGAATATATTTTCCATTTATCAGCATACCCAGAGTCATTACCAGAGCTAACCAATGTAGAAAGAAAAATATTCCCAAAGCAATCCATAGTTGAATCCATGGTGAAACCAGACGTAGGAGAGTAGGGTCTGCTTCCTATGGTCACCCCCACTTTTTGCTGTGATGTTCTGATTTTTTGACTTTAGTGTGGCTGTGGGCCTGCTAATCAGACCCACAGCCCAGCTGTTCTCTCTCTAAATTGATACCATGTACTTTAGGTACATACCTGATTGGGTATTGGGTCACCTCTGTGAGCCCCTGTATAGTGTACCATAGGTACCCAGGGCATAGGTGCATCCAAGGCCTACCAGGGGCTGCAGCATGTATTATGCCACCCCTGGCTGGCCATCCAAACTGACACCACAGGCTGATCACTCAGCTTGGGTAAGGTGGTGTAATCATCCCTTACTTAGATATAGTATACCTTTATCTACCTTTTTATATAGACATATATACACCTATAAGTCACTCTTATTGTAGGCCTCGACAATCCTGGAGACAGAGTGCTTAGTTTTATGTGAGAGGGTGCCCTTGCATGAGCTGAGCCCCTCTGCAGCTTTCGGAACCATCTCCTTATAGCTGTTCTATGATATAGCAATACCATATACTCTTAAGTGCATTATAATCCGCGCGGTTAATGCTAACTTTGGTTTGGCTTTATCAAAACATGTCGTGAAAGGCACCCTCGCAGTTGTGCATTGGGGTACGAGAAGCCCCGGACCCGAGCGCCATTTGCACCGAAGCTCAGCCCTCCACACTCCACGAGTGCCATGTGAGGCTCGCTCTTGCATTTCAGATCAACTCGTCTTCCAGGTTGCTAGCCCGTTGGCTAGTGAGCCCTCTGAAGATGAACCTTTGAAACTAAACTGCTTTCCTTGTTGCTCCAGGCTTGCTCCAACTTCCCTGCAAAGGAGAAGCTCCCCAAACCTTGCTTGTCTGACCTGAAGCCAATCTTCACTTACCGCGTGGATTACATTTGCCAAGGCTTGTTGGGTCCAATCCGGATACAGATACCGCAGTCAACTAGATCCTTCGTGGGACAGCTCAAATCCAGCTCCTGGTCGTCGTCGTCACCTCCTGGTCCTCGTGGCTGCAGAGACAAGCTTCACCTCTTCACCTGAAATCAACTCGACATCGCCTGGTTCATTCCTGGTCGCTGGCTAGTGACCCAGACTTTGTCCCCTCTGCTTTCAGGTTCTTCAGTTCTTCGATCCACCCTTGGATCCACCCAGACACTCTTCCTTTGGCCGCCTGCAGCACTTCTTTTGCAGATCTCCATTGAAAGCATTGACGAAACCGGACCCGACACGAAAAGACACCTATGCACCCGGCTTCCCTGGGTGAGGTAACTCGAGTACTCCGGTGCTCCCGTGGGTATTGACTCTCCAAGTGTCCTAGTTTAGGGTTTTGTCATAGTCCATCCGGAAGTGCCCTAAAACAGTAACTTTGTAACTTCTTTGTTCTCCATTATAAGTCAATGGTAACTCGCGACTGTGTTTAGACACTGCTAGTCTACAAAAAGTGATGCCTAGGAAATAATAATAATAAATCTATTTCCAGGAAAGAGAAAAATGAATTATCTCTTCCTACTAGAATTAAATCTAATCTAAACCAATCTGTATATCATATTCATCTGAGGCCAAACTCGTGACACAAAAAGAACGTACTTAGTAGCTCTTATTTATTGTTATTCTGTTTTGATTACTGTTCTATTTTTTCATAGACCGAAAAACTTCATTTACTACATATACACAAACAAATACATATATATACATCAAATTTATATTCGTCACAAAGCTGTGCACAATAATTTACATTGACATACTGACACATATATTTTTAAACCTTTGTATGTATTATAGCCCCATTTTTTAACAAAAAGAATGCTTACTAAAATACGATGAGCATTCCTACACTACAAGATCTACCACAAAGCAAAAACAGGGGCCTAAAAGGTATTTATTATTTAAACCTTTCTTATTTGGGCACTCCTTCTTAAACTATTTTTGTAACATACATTTTTGGTGGTGTTATCTTGAAAAGGTCGACGCGTTTCAGCCCAATAACTATGAGCCTCATCAGGACAAGAGATATTGAAGGTCCGTCTATGGAATCAAAAACAATAAAAACATTTATATGTACATGTTTCCTAATATGAAGTACTCCATGGTGTTATTATAGAAACAGAGGGTATATTCTATATATACATCTTATATATGCACATATTTACAAATCTTCCTTAGAGTGGTCTGGCATGAAGAAATAACTAAAAAGCACCCAGGCAGAGTGAAGAATAAATCCAGAAGAAAAGTGTGTATTATTAGCAAGCATTAAAAAACTTTTTGGAAAAAAAGGGGGGTGATTAAGAATAGACCCCAACCAATAGTGCTGTCTGAGGGGCTAATGCCTATTTATACCGTGGTTTCCATCATCCTGTGTTTGAGGATTGCATATGATTCCTTCTGTTGGCGACAGCTATGAAAAAGTAAAGCGCTTTCAGTCTTATGCTTACAAAAAGTATTAATATACGTGCAGTCCTAAAAGCATCTGGCTCGGGTAAAGCTTACCAGGCGAAGCTCTGTATTTATGGTTCGCCGCTTCTATGTGTGTAGCAAATTGTTGGCAATTGAACGCCCGCGTTTTCTAAAAGTAAATATACATATATCATATAGATGGCGGGATAAAAATGGCATGCACAACAAGGGGAGAGGGAATATCTCACCTAGGATCTTACCCCGTTTTAGAAGTTCCAAATTGCACGCTTTGTTCGGGATCCCAAATATCCTCTGGCTTTCTAAAAACGAATACGAAGGCTACCAGAGGGTGGGAGCGAAGGGGGAAGGCTACTCAATTGAATATATTTTTTCTTTAAAGCCCTACAGAGGCCCGAACACTCACCTTCCTACTGCGAGTTTGCCTGTAGACAAAACGCCATTCTCTTTCCATCAACGTATGACAATTCACGTGATGCGGAATTTTAAATAAGCCTATATCGCGAACTGTGGCGAAACAAACAGGAGACTAAGGGTTCGCGTGTAGACAAAACGCCATTCTCTTTCCATCAACATGTGACAAATCACATGATGCGGAAGTTTAAATAAGTCAATGTCGCCAAGTATGGCGAAACACACAGGGGACTACCCTAAATATCACGTGGTGCATAAGTGGAATAGGACTTAAAAAGGTGACTTCAAAAAATGCCTGATAATAAAGGAAATGAATGTCTACTGGTACAATTCCATAGGGCTGATCGTACTAACCCAATGGATGTGTGTCCCGTCAAAAAAATGATACTTCTCATTATGACGTCGATCCCAGCTAGAAATGTATCAAACCAGTGTACCTCGTACAGAAAAAAAGGATAACGAATCACGATGAATAGAAATATAAGAATAAAGCAAAAATGATTGGAATAAAGAAAATCAAAATAGGTTAATCGGAAAATAAATCGACTTTATAAATAAGAAAAGTGCCACCACTCCTGACAATCTGAATAATTCAAGACATGCAGTCAGCTAAACAAATCTATCCTCACAGCCATTATTCCTTATATCAATGCCCAGATTTCATCTCTGTCATTCAGGCCAGATACCGCTGTATGATACTTTTCAATTAATCTCGCTTCCAATCGATTTAGTTTGATTTCAACTTTTTCCAGATTTGTTTTACCCAAGGTACATAAAACTGTCCATTCGATATCATTTTCTGAATGATTATTCGTTTGAAAATGATGAAGTGGGGCTCCCTGCACTTTGCATTTCACTCGTGATTTGTGTTGTAAAATACGTTTCTTCACGATTTGTGTAGTTTGTCCTATATAGAACCTATTGCAGGGACATTTAATACAGTAAACTCTATTTTTTGAGTTGCAATTAGAGAAAGTTCTCTGCTGGTGAATCTGGCCATTTCTATCAACCTCTTTTGAGTCTCTTGCATGCAGCACAGTTTTGACATCAATAGTGTCCTACTATCGGAGGTAAATTCAACAACCCTCTTAGATCTTTATTGATCGGATCTACCTTTCTTGCTGCTCTCACCAAATGTTGTCTCACATTTTTTCCTTTTTTTTTAACATGTTTTTATTGGTTTTACAACAAATAGCAAAGCAGCCTTCTGCACATACAAAGATGTCCATATCACTTTCTATTTGACAGATCTGACAGTAATTATTCAACTGCGCAGTCTCGTTTATTTTTTCCTTTTTTAAAAGCAAAAAGAGGTTTTGGAATACCTAAATGCTCAATCCAATTGTTTTGGATCCGTTGTTTTACTTTATTTGCTTTGGGATCATATGTGAGGACACACGTTAATGGAGTTTCTTTCTCTTTATTTTTTGGCACCAGAAGCACTTCTCTTGGTGTGTACCAAGCTCTTTTGAGAGCAACTTTAACCAATTTTTTCGGATAGCCCCGGGCCACTAGTTTATTTTTCAATATCTCGGCACTTTTAAAATAATCCTCCTTTTTGCTACAATTTCTCCTCACACGGAGAAATTGACCGTAAGGTAAATTCTCTTTTAGCGTGCGAGGATGACAACTCGAGAAATGTAGAAGTGTGTTCCGGTCTGTCGGTTTTGTGTACAGACTAACTTGTAAATGGTCATTTTCTTGTTCAATATATACATCCAAAAAACTAGGTCTATTTCGGTCACAGCACAGGATAAATTTACATTCCTGGGTTCTTGTATTTAACCAATTATGGAAGTCTTTTAACAAAAAGTCCTCTCTATTCCAGATCATAGAAATGTCATCTATATAGCGACACCAAAAATTCACCTGGTTCTTAAAGGGATTGGTGTCGATATATATCCATTTTTTCTCGAAATGGGCCATTACTAGGTTAGCTATCTCATGTGAAAAGCTACAACCCATAGCCACTCCAGATGTTTGCAAATATAGGTTGTCTTTGTGATTAAAAAAGTTATTCTTCAGTCAAATAGTAGCTAGTGATATTAAAAATTCTGTTGGTACCTGGTGAGGGCGATCTCGTAAATCTAGAACATGTCTCATTACTGCCAAAGCCTCATCTTGTGGTATGTTAGTATAAAGTGATTCAATATTAAAGGATACCAATAATTGGTTCTCCATATTATAAGGTAGATCTTCTATCTTTGATATCAAATCCATCGTATCTTTAATGTAAGATCGAGTCTCTTTGACCAGGGGAATCAAAAAAATATCTATGTATTTGGCCAAGGGTTCTAACATAGAGCCACACGCAGATACTATAGCCCTGCCCGGTCGGTTCGTAGTTGATTTATGAATCTTGGGCAGAACATAGATATTAGGTATTTTGTTCTGCTCACTGTTTAAAAAGTCAGATTCATTTTGGCATAGCCAACCTTGGTCTAGACCCTCCTTTGTGATGTCCTTTAAGTCTATCTGTAGGATTATTCTCCAATAGTCTATAGTGTATTGTGTTTGACAATTGTCTACTTACTTCTAAGTCATATTTATCTGAATCCCAAAGGACTATTCCGCCCCCTTTGTCCGCCGGCTTAATTATTAAGGACGGATGATTCGATAGATACTTAAGGGCGGCCCTTTCTGTTTTGCTACAATTTGCGTTGAAAAAAATCTTTTTTGATTGTAAAGTATCCAATTCACGGAGAACTAAATCTTCAAAGATTAAAATTTCTGCTGGTAATAGGACACTCCCTGGAATAAATTTAGATGTATATTAAACCACTTATATTGATCTGTTCTTGAGATTCACGTTCTAAGAAGAAAGCTTTTAATCTAACTTTTCTAAGAAAGTTGAGAATTTATATCTTAGTATCTATTGGGTTTTGCTTTGTAGTTGGCACGAATGAAAGGCCCTTAGGTAAGATGGATAATTCGGACTCTGTTGGTGAATAGTTAGACACATTGTAAATAGGTATAATGTTAATATTCTCAGCCCCTTTAGACATAATCCTATTTAACGTCTGTAGGTCTTCTTCCACGTGCGGAAGGGTTCGGATTCCTGATTTTGATATTGTTCTGTCTGTTGGTATTGCCCTTGTGGGGGGAACATTCCCACTTGCTGATTGTGCTAATTGTACCCTCTCCATCGAGTTCCTCCTCCCCTTGTACGAAACCAGCCTCTGCCTAAAAAAGGTGGATATGATCTTGGATATTGGGGATAAGGGTAATAACCACCGTGTGATCCTGGATCAGAATCTGAAGAACTCTCAGAGAATGTGATACATTTATTGCGCGATCTGCCTCTATACTGGAGATTCAATGAACTCGGATTGTTATTCTGGTAGAAGTCGTCTTTCAGAAAAGGATATACTTCATCCAGTTTGAAACGTTTGATATCTCTTGCTACTTTGGTAATTTTCAAATTTGTATTATGTACCGTAAAGTCCGCAATAGTTTTCTCCACTGATTCTAATAGTTGTTCAGAATCCTTAATGGTAGTATCTCCTAGTATTTCTTGTTCAAGTGCCTCAATCTCTTAGTTCTTCCTCGTTCAATCTTAGTGCTGTTTCTACTGATAAGGCCATCCAGTCAATTGAACATTTTGTTCCCACACCTCCGAACCTATTCAAATAGGTTTTATCTGTTATGAAAATTACAGGGATATTTTTAACTTGGAGTCCTACAGGGATGGTATTATTTTTCAGATGTTCAGATAGAACTTTTGCATGTAACTGAGTTCTAATATTTTTCTTTTTCAATTGTTTTAATTTTTCTATTTTATCCACATTAGCAGCTTGTGTTGCTGGCTGAGTACCACTCAATAATGATGGTGTTTTTTGCAAAATGGCACTGATTTCCTCTTCGCTGTACCTGACTGTTACAGGTTCTGACATATCCCAATATAATCAATACATTAAAAAGAATTTTTAGTGTATAGAAATCACAAATATACCACAGTGCTCCTATATATCCTTCAAATAAAGAATTCAACAAAAAAATATATATCTATATATATTCCCAAAACACATACATATGGTCAGTTTGGCAACAGCTGAATATTTTAAACTACTTAGTCAAAACAAAGACTGACGTAGTTTTTCTAACGACAAAAACCTCACACTGAAAGAAGTGTTATCACAAACTCTTTATAAAGAGGGGGTAACCCAAGTAACCCTATGGCACCTGGGTCGGGAAACTAGTCTACAAAAAGGGATGCCTAGGAAATAATAATAAATCTATTTCCAGGAAAGAGAAAAATGAATGATCTCTTCCTACTAGAATTAAATCTAATCTAAATCAATCGGTATTTCATGTTCATCTGAGGCCAAACTCATGACACAAAAAGAACGTACTTAGTAGCTCTTATTTATTGTTATTCTCTTTTGATTACTGTTCTATTTTTTCATAGACCGAAAAACTTCATTTACTACATATACACAAACAAACACATATATATACATCACATTTATATTCGTCACAAAGCTGTACACAATATTTACATTGACATACTAACACATATATTTTTTAATCTCAACCTTAACCTTTAGCCCCAGCGATTCCCTAGTCCTATTAACTATTTCTGAAGTGGTTCTTATACCACTTACTTAGTATATGGTTTGTGAGGCCCCTAGGGCATAACTGTATTTGTGCAACTTACAGTATGCTAATTGAGTAACTTGTGATGTATTTCGATCTCTGACCTCATAAAGAGTGCAGAGGGGTTGTGTTAAAAATAAATACATATATATTTGAGATATACCTTGTGTGGTGTCCTTTCATTTGGTATTCAAGGGATTATAATTGATAAAAAACAGCTTGCTTTACATGCTCTCTGAAGTTTTAGCCTAAGACTGCTGGTCCATGCTACCACTAGGATGGCTTGTCAATAAGGTTGACTTTACAACCACCATCAATAAGGGTCGTTTAGAGTGGTGCAACGTGCCCCCTAGTATAGTGGACATCATATGCCAGACTAACTTCTCACACCAGATAAGTCTTTTTCAGGTGATGAAGAAAAGTCTGTTGCTTGTCCTTTGAAAGTTATTTGTACTGGTGTCATTTCAGGTTCGCTGGGATTCTCAGAAATCATATCAAAGTTAATGAAACTGCCAGAGGCAGATCTGTCAATGGTTGGAAATTGCATCAGGATTCGTTGAAATTGCTGGAACCAGTTGATCACTTGTTACTTCGTTGTAGACAGGTGCATCAGGACGAACTGTTATTTGGGTTTCAAGAGGAACGAGTTCCATAGCATTGTTGCTTAGTCCTTCATTTCTCACTGTAGAATGTTCAAAGGTGATGAGTCTCTCAGTTTGAATCTCTTGGATTGTAGCTAGAGGAATGTGTCTGCTACCTTGTCGGAGTTCACTTGGCCTACTGCTTAGTATCGGCCACATAGTGTGGTATGATCAGGTCGATGGACACAAATCTTTTCTCCTTTTTACCAACAAGGGGCGGCAAAAGTACTTATCTTAAAGAAACAGGTTAGTGTTAGATTCCTTATCTTAGAATATCCACAGGCGTCAGACTGGATCCGGAAAGTTTTTGTCAGCAGTAACCCTGCGCGTCGGTAGGCGTCGTGTGTGGCTCCGCGTCCGTCGTCGGCGTCGTGATCGCCGGAATGATGTCGTCTGAGTACTTAGCTGCCGCCCTCGTACGCTGACGTCAGTTCTTCTTTTGTCCGCGCCAGCAAGGGCAGATCCGGGAAGAGCAGTACTCTAGTAATTTTTTGACAAACTTTTTTGATCACTTTTCGAATCGACCTTCGACTCGCGGTGCCACTAGGGATCCCTGGTTTTAAACCTTGCGAGGCCTGTCACCGCCTGATGTCGGTGACTGACCCCCACCGTCGGTGCCTTTATTGCCTCGGGCCGACCATGATGTACAAGTTGTGCCCCGACTGCCGGGCCTTGACCTCGAAGGCTAGACGGGAGCGGTCCCATAAGCTGCTCGAGCTCCGGCAGTCGGCTCCACGCCGCTCGAGGTCCCGGCCGAGGAGGAAGTCGAGGGACCAGTCGCGGAGCCGCAGTCATCGCCGCTCGACGAGTCACCCCTACTCGTCGAGCTCCAAGTCCTCGGGTAAGTCGAGGCATTCGAAAAAGAAGTCGAAGAGCCGTCATCGCTCTTCCGACTCCGCCGAAGCTCGAGCGCCGCGTCCTAGGGTTTGGGCGACACCGCCCGCGCGGCTCTGTCGGAGCTGCAGGCGCCGCGTCCAGCTCCATACCCGCCGGTCCCTGGGCTGCACGCGACGCCGGAGGAGATAAGTGTGAGAAGTTGGCCTGATATATGATGTTTACTAGTTCTAGTGATCACCTTGTATCAGTCCAAACAACCCCTATGGTGATTGGTGGTAAGTCAACCTTATAGACCAGCTATCCTAATGGTAGCATGGACAAAGCAGTCTTAGGCTAAACTCTTTTGGCATGTGAAGCCAGCTGTTTTACCACATTTAACCCCTTGAATACCAGATGAAAGGACACCACACAGGTTGTTATGAAAATAAACAGTATATTTATTAATAACAAACACCTCTGAACTCTTTATGAGATCAGAGGGCTAAGCACATGACAATCTCTTAGGAAAAATACGATAAGTTGCACAAAATTACAATGGTGCCCTAGGGGCACGACAAACCATATACTAAGTAAATGGTATAAGGAAATCGATAGAGGAAATGAATATGCCCAGAGGCTGTAGGATCGCTGGCACTACACTACCCTAACCTGAGGTAAGTAGCAGGAGGCCCACGGGACGCGTGTGCAGAGTGTGAACTCACACGCGAGATGCGGAACAAAGTCAATGGGCAGAACAAATTACGAAAAGGTAAGTAAAAGACAGTTCCTACTAGTTGCGACTAAAACGACTGGATACCTGGACACTAGGAGAGTCAATCTACCTATGAGCACCGAAATGCTCTCGTTACCTCACCCACGGGCTGCGGGTGCATAGGTGTGAAAGTATGTCGGGTTTCGGCGTTGAAGTCAATGGAGCCTTGAAGAAAAGATGCTGCAGGCGACCAGGAGGAAGATGTCCGGTGCGATCCAAGGGTGGATAGAGGAAGAAGAGGACCTGAAAGCAGAGGGGACAGTGTTCAAAGTCACTAGCCAGTGACCGGTGTGGAACCAGGAAGGAACCAGATGCTGTTGTCGCGATCAGGTGAAGAGTGGACGCTTGTCTCTGCAGCCACGTGGACCAGGAGGTGTCTTCGACGACCAGGATGGAGGCACGAGCTGTCCCAAGCAGGCTCTCGCTGTTGGCGGTGTCGGATCCGGATTTGGAGTCAACAGGCCTTGGCAAAGGCAACCCACGCGGTGGAAACGGCGTCTGGTGCGGACCAGGAGGGTCCGGGGTGCTCCTCTTTTGGAAGGGAGCAAGGGCCAGTCTGGAGCAACCAGACCAGCAGTGTAGACTTCAAGGATCGTCGTCTAGGAGGCCACTAGCCAGCCGGCAAGTGACCAGAGAACGCGTCGAGCAGCAATCAAGCAAAAGGACCCCACGCAGATCTCGTGGACGCTGGGGGGCTGGTCTTCGGTGCAGGAGCTGCTCGGGGCTGGGGCTTCTCAATCCCCAAAGCACTTACTTGAGGATGCCTCAGAAGTCGTGCTGGAAGCGAAGTGCAGTTTCTTCAAGATGGCCGGTCCCACGTGTCTCGTCGCACCCACGGGTCTCAGCTGTGCTGCAGATGTGGGTAGAGGTCGGAGAGGTCTGGCAGTACGGGTCTCGTCGGGCTCTGAAGTCTGGTCCCGGCAGGAAGGACGACAAAGAGAACCGCTAGGACGCTTGATGGTGCCTGCATTTGCAGTGTGGACACTCCTTGCCCACAAGGGAGATTCTTCAGTCTTCTGTGGAGCAGAACGTCGAAGTCCAGAGTTTCTTCTTGTAGAGTAGTTTAGGATAAATCTAATTTGGAATGGGACCAGCTCCTACCTTTATCCTGCTAAAGGGGGCTGTACTGCTGACTAGGTCGCTCCCATGGGTGGGACCAGGAAGGGGGGTGGTTACACCCCCTATCCTTTGTCCGGTTTCGCGCCAGAGCTGGGGCTGGAGTGCCCCAGCAACTGGTTTGAACCGGGGTATGCACAGGGACACCTTGTGTGCCCCAGGCATGTCTCATTCCTTTCAGCCCTCCCTACCTCAATACACAAAATCCTGTCTGGGGTGGTGCTAGCACCTCCCAAGGCAGGAAACCCTTTGTCCAGGCCTCCCTCGCTGGAAGGACTCCCAGCAGCAGGAGGTCAGACTTGTGTCTGTGGTGGCAGCATCCATTTTGTGATGCTGAGGCTTCGTTTAACTTTAACCGGGGTTCACAGTTACATACATGTCGTGTCCCTCTAAAAGGGTGGAATGCTACCCCCGTCGCCATAATTGGCGAGGGGGTAGTATTCCAATTCGTATGACACCTTACTCGACATGTTTTGATAATGCTATACCAAAGTTAGCATTCAACCGCGAGGATTATAATGCACTTAAGAGTATATGGTATAGCGTTATCATGGAACAGCTATTAGGACTTGGTTCCGCAAGCTGCAGACAGGCTCAGCTCATGCTAGAGCACCATCTCACATAATGCCATAGGAGTGACTGATAGGAATATATGTGTCCATTTTAGGGTTAGATATAGGTATACTATATCTATAGCAAAGGGTGATTACACCACCTTGCCCCAGCTGTCTTACCAGCCAATTGTGTCTGTTTAGATGGCCAGCCAGGGGTGGCATAATATATGCTTCAGCCCCTGGTAGGCCCTGAGTACACCTATGCCCTGGGTACCTAAGGTACACTGTACAGGGACTGATAAGGTGGCCCAGTACCAATTGGTAAATGCACCTAAAGTACATGGATGTCAATTTAGAGAGAGAACAGCTAGGCTGTGGGTCTGATTAGCAGGCCCACAGCCAGGGAAAGTCGTAAACCAGTGAAGCAAAAAGCAAAATTCTGGGGTGACCATAGGATTGCAGACCCTACTCTCCTACAATAAGTGCTTTCGTCATGGCCATGAGGTCGCACTTCACTCCATCGGAACCTGCCGAGGCGCCTTCGGGCCCCGCGGGACCAACTGGGAGCCCTAGCGGGCCGGTGGCTCCCGCCCCGGCGCCGTCAGGTGCTTCGGCACCGTGGTCGACTCCGGTCACGACGCCGCAGGATCCAGGCCTGGATCCGGGTCGCGCCAGTCGACCTCACGACTTCTCCGCTGGCGCCGACCCCAAGGGTGTCGCTCCCGGTGCCGTGCTCCGACAACGTTGACCCCAGTTTCAGCCACGGTCCGGCGTCGGACCGGCGTCGTCTCCGACGTCGATGGGTGAGGCCTTCACCTACGACCCGGCTCCATAATTTTTGCCTGTTTATCAGGAGATGGATGATGAGGAGGACTGGGAGGGGTCTGAGGACCCTCTGGCTCAGCAGTGCCAGTTGAGCCAGGACTTGGCAGAAGAGCTGGGGGAGGCCAGTGGTCTGGACACTTCGCCCTACACTGGATTCGTCTCTCCTCCCTCCGTGGCTTCGGAGGAGGGGGCTGCTTACAGCGTGGTGTTGCCTCTATATAATAAGGGGTTTTCCCTCTATAACCCAAAGAGCATCTGGGAAAAATATATATCAACACACAAAGTGACACTATGGGACCAATTAATTCTAATAATTGTTCAGGATAGGTTTATGAATTACCCATCCAACCTGAGAACTTCATCTAGATTAAATCTTTACAATTTATTTTGTCACTTACTGCCCATTACCTCAACAAATCAATTATATCCAACGGATATGTATTTCTCTTTTTGAATTTTGTTTTATTTATTCCAAAACATTTTTTTGTTGTATCTTCATTTACTTCACATACTTACTCTTTTTGTGCTATACGTATAAAATTATACTATTTACATATCTATCACACAAACAATTTACCGAAACATCTACAAAGAAAAATAGAAATGAAAATTTAAACATTCACATATAGTTTCACAATAGCCCCTCTTATTTGTATGGATGCTCTATATCATGTTATCTCGAGAGCATTTCTCAAAAATACAGGTACACCTTATTCGTGCAGTATTAAAGAAATCAGTAATTTTGATCCTTCTACTTCGTACTGCTGATTATTATTTGTCATCAAATCTAAATTCAAAGGGTGTCCGTTCCAACGGTTGTCGACGCGTTTCAGCCCCTTAATTTCTGGGCCTCATCAGGACTAGGGCTTAAGCATTAACACACAAAGTGTGCTGCACCTAAAACATCAAGAAAGTACTATTTATTATCCACATATCCATATGGTATTCTCTAAATCAGGTAATTCATGCCGGACCCATATATACCTCATGTGTAACCCTGTTTGTACAAAACCACAACATACATTGTATCCTGGAGTGACGGCCAGTAGGGCTCCGACACACGTGTCCCTGGGTGCACTTATCCTACATACCACCAATGTGTATAAACAATTAAATACCTCAATAGTCCTACCACATCAATCTCTATAAACCAAGTGCCCAAAGTGCAACCATCCGAATGAGTGACATTAAGACACTCGAATAGAACTGTTTCTAAACCTACCGATTCGATAGTTAAAATCTCGAATATATGTCGGTAGTAGCGGTTCAACACCTATATAAGGTTGTAGCCCTTCCACTGTACTTCTCTATATTGAAAATGGGGACTCTCATTCACCTTTCGAATGGCAAAAAAGACAAAAAAACAGAGAGGGTGAATCAGGGAAAAAGGCAGAGGCAAACAACACATACACACACAGTAGCACAGAGATGATTTAAATATAATGTCCCTGTATTAGGTCTATTCATAACACAGATTCTCCTAAAGATCAAACTGAATAATATTTAATAATGGCCAACTCACTTATGAGCGTCTGACGTCATCATATCCATCTTTATCGCTTCAATTATAGTGACTATGCTCCATCATGCGCAGACTAGACAATACCTATAAACTTCCTGCAAGACAGAGCCAGCGGGTCAAGCGTTAGATTTAATTTAATTCTCCAAGGGTGTTTTTATCACTTTTAACACGCATAAGCAGTATCAACTTATTGTGAACCGCGCTTACCTTAAAGGTGCTTTCATGCGCGGCCGTGCTCACGCCTAATCAACACTCTCCACTTCCGCGTTGTAGCCGGTGTTGAACACAGCGGCCAAGGCCCTGTCGCGGCCGTGACGACTAACCTCCTCACTGAGGTTCTCAAACCGCAGGCAAGCTCCTCGGAGCCTCTACTGCCGTTTAACGAAGCCCTCACCGACTTTCTGATGGGCACCTGGTCCAAGCCCTCCACAGGCCTCCCTGTGGATCGGAACGTGGCACGACGCCACCTCCCAGCTCCGAGCGACCCCTGCTTTCTGTCCGTTCACCCCAGCCCGAGAGCCTAGTGATCCAGGCCTCTACGTCCCAGACCGCAATCCCGACCGCTCCTCGGGATCGGGAATCCAAAAGGTATGATCAGTTTGGGAAGAAACTGTTCTCCTCTCTGAGTTTGGGGCTCCGGTCTGTCAACACCGCCTACCTTTTGGGCCGTTACACCAACTCTCTGTGGGATACGGTTGCGGAGGTGCTGCCACAGTGCCCGAAGGAGGCCCGGACACGGCTCGCCCAAGCCCTGGCGGAAGGGCGGGATGCAGCACACTACTCCATCCGGCATGGACTTGACACCACGGACTCGCTGGGTAGGGCAATTGCAACGACAGTGGCGGTTCGCTGCCACGCCTGGCTGAGGTCTGCCTACTTTTCGGGGGATGTTTAAGCCAAGCTTATGGACATGCCCTTTGATGGCCATCGCCTTTTTGGCGCCAAAGCGGATAGTGCGCTGGAGAGTTTTAAGGACTCCAGGGCTACGGCCAAGTCCTTGGGCCTAGGCCAATGCCAGCAAACTTCCGCTTTTCACCCCTTTTGTGGCCAAGGAAGGGGCGCCCCCACATGTTCAGCAAGCCACAGGCCGCAGAACCAGTCTCAGCGCGGTCGCTGACGTGTTTACCGCCATGGCGGTTCCGGGGGACACCAGCAGGGTCAGTCCACACCCGCCTCCGCAGCATCTGACTCTAAGCCTCCCTAGTCCGGCATTTCAGGCCCATTCGACGCCAGTGGGGGGCAGGGTACACCATCAACTCCCCCACTGGCATACCATAACGTCGGACAGGTGGGTGCTGCAAATCGTCCGAAGGGGCTACTCCCGCCCCTTCGAGGCAACCCCTCCAGCCATGCCACCGCAGTACCACCGCATGTCGGGGGCTCACTTGCAGCTTCTGCAGGAGGAAGTTACGGCCCTCTTGGCCAAGGGGCCATCGAGCGAGTTCCTGGGCCAGAAGTAGGACATGGTTGCTATTCCCACTACTTTCTCGTACCCAAGAAGGGCAAAGGAGGCCTATGCCCTATCTTGGACCTAGAGAGCGTCGACGGCTTCCTCCGGAAGGAGAAGTACAAGATGCTGTTTTTTGCTCAGGTCCTAGCTGCCCTGGAACCAAGAGACTGGATGGTAGCGTTGGACTTGCAGGACGCGTATTTCCACATCCCCGTCCTGCCGGCCCACCGGCGCTACCTGCGGTTCACGGTAGGCCACAAGCGCTTTCAGTTTACAGTGCTCCCCTTCGGCCTTACCAGCGCCCCTCAGGTGTTCTTGAAAGTGATGGCGGTGGTCACAGCTCATCTGCGTAGATCAGGGGTGTCAGTCTTCCCCTATCTCGACGACTGGTTGTTGAAGACGGGCTCGCCCCAACAGTTGTCTCCCACCTCCAGACTAGGGCCGACCTCCTGCACTCGCTGGGGTTCTCCATCAATGTGCCAAAGTCACACCTGTGCCCCTCTCACAAGCTCCTTTTCATCAGGGTGGTTCTGGACTCAGCGCAGTTCGGGTTTATCCCCCCGAACAGCGGGCTCGGGATATTCAGGCTCTGATTCCGATCTTTCAGTCTTTATCCCGAGTCTCGCTCACAAACCACGATCGGGTCAGCGGCAGATCTCTCTCCCTTTCCCAACTGGAGCACACAGTAGTGACAGATGCGTCCCTCCTGGGATGGGGAGGCCACATGGGAGAGAGGGAGATCAGAGGCCTCTGGTCTCTGGCAGAGTCCCGGCTCCATATCAACATTCTGGAGCTGCGGGCGATCCTTCTTGCACTGAAGGCATTCCTTCCCTCTGTCCGGGGAAGTGTAGTGCAGGTGTTCACGGACAACACGACCGCAATGTGGTACTGCAACAAACAGGGCGGGGTGTGGTCGTGGACCCTTTGTCAGGAGGCTCTGCGCCTCTGGCAATGGCTGGAACACCAGGGTGTCACCCTGGTGGTTCAACACCTGGCAGGTTCCCTGAACGCCAAGGCGGACAAACTCAGCCGCGGGTGCATGATGGATCACGAATGGCGTCTAAACTCTGAAGTGGCGCAAGGTCTCTTTCAGCAGTGGGGAGAGCCTTGGTTAGATCTATTCGCCACCGAAGAGAACACGCAATGTCATCTGTTCTGCGCGTTGGAATTTCCAAGGCGGCACTCGGTCTGCGACGCTGTTCGTTTCGAGTGGAGCTGTGGTCTGTTGTACGCCTTTCCGCCTATACCACTTCTACCCAGAGTCCTGAAGAAGATCAGGTGAGACCAGGCCCAAGTCATCCTTGTGGCCCCGGACTGGGCACGAAGATACTGGTATCCCAAGCTACTCAGCATGTCTGTCGATCCCCCGATTCGTCTGCCTCTTCAGGAGGACCTTCTGTTGCAGCAGCAGGGGACGTTCCTCCACCCGAACCTGTCCAGTCTCCACCTACTTGCGTGGAGATTGAGCGGCGGCAGTTGAGGCCATTTGACTTGCCTTCTGAAGTTTGTGATGTGATTCTGGCAGCCAGGTGTCCCTCCACGAAAACAGTATACGCCTGCAGGTGGAACATATTTCTGGCATGGTGCACAGCAAAGGCTGTGGATTCACTCTCTGCCCCCGTTTCAGAGGTTCTCCTCTTCCTCCTTTCTCTTGCCCAGCAGGGCTCTGCTCTGGGCACGATCAAGGGCTATCTCTCGGCCATTTCGGCCATCTTGAGGCTTCCTGATCAGCCTTCTCTTTTCAAGTCCCCTATTGTAAATAGATTCTTGAAAGGCATCACGCACATGTTTCCTCCTGTTCCTTTCGTGATGCCTCAGTGAGACTTGAACCTTGTTCTAACCTATCTGATGTGCACTCCTTTCGAGCCACTTCATAACTGTCCTCTTCGTCTTCTGACCCTTAAGACTGTATTCCTGGTTGCCATCACCTCTGCCAGGTGAGTGAGTGAGCTCCAGGCTCTATCTTCTAAGCCTCCTTTCCTTTTTGTCCATCCGGACAAAGTTGTTTTAAAAACTCGTCCTTCTTCCCTGCCCAAGGTGGTTACGGCCTTTCACATCAGGCAGTCCATCACCTTGCCCACCTTCTTTCCGCCTCCGCATTCTTCGAAAGAGGAAGAGAGGCTCCACCGTTTGGACCCAAAACGTGCGCTCTCCTTCTACCTTGATCGCACACGCCAGTTCCGGGTGGATGACCAGCTCTTTGTTGGTTACGTAGGCGGGAAGAAGGGACGGGCGGTGCACAAACGGACCATCTCTCGGTGGGTCGTGTTGTGCATCAAGGTCTGTTACTCCTTGGCTAGAAAGGAGCCCCCTGTTGGGCTGAGGGCCCATTCCACTCGGGCCATGGCGGCTACTTCTGCCCTAGGTCAGGGAGTCCCCTTGCAGGACATCTGTCAGGCAGCTATGTGGGCCTCGCTGCACACGTTTGATAGACACTACTGCCTGGACAGCCAAGTCCGGAGAGATGGCTTTTTCTGCCGTTCCGTTCTCCAGGACTTTCTGGTGTGATCTTGGTTCGCAGACCCACCACCTGGGTTGGTATTGCTGGGGTATCTATTCTAAGGTAAGGAATCTAACACTAACCTGTTTCTTTCAGATGCACAAGTTACTTACCTTCGGTAACGATATATCTGTAAGAAATAGTAGTTAGTGTAAGATTCCTTACCGCCCCACCCAACCTCCCCGTTTTGCGAACCGATATCTAGGTTAAGGTATTTTCCCTTTGAGGGCCATAGTTTTTATGGCACCAGTTCCTGGCGCCGAAAGCTATGTACAGGAACTGATGTCAGCACGCAAGGGCGGCGTCTAAGTACTCCCACTACGTCATACCGACGATCACGACGCCGACGGCGGTCGCGGAGGCGCAGATGACGCCTTCCGACGCGCTGGGTTACTGCTACGCAAAACTTTGCGGATCCAGTCTGACGCCTGGGGATTTTCTAAGGTAAGGAATCTAACACTATCTACTGTTTCTTACAGATACATCGTTACCGAAGGTAAGTAACTTGTGCATTTGATTGTAAAGGATCAGTCTTACGAGCACCACAGCAGGCCACACATTTTTCCCAGCGTCTGGCAAAAATGAATGTTGTGGACGGGCACCTGGTAGTATGGATATCATTCAGCAATGCAGGCGGCATATCAAATGCAGTCATTTGCTGCTACTCAGTATCTCAGATTCAAAATTATATATTACATTTGGATATGAAAGAAAATTATAGATGATAGGATGGGTAATGATTATTGTGCAAAACATCTTTGCCCTGAGTATGAAAGCACCTCTTATTCTACCATATATTTTGCCTTTTCAAACTTCATTAACTGCATTAGGAAGGTCATCAGATTCTATGAAAAACAGTTCCCTCATTTCAGAAATGTTAAGGAATGTACTGCCAGTACTTCCATGATTTCAAAACAGGGACATTTTGGTAAAAAAAGAAAAATTGTGGAAGCTGTAACCACATCAAAATAGTTCCACACTTTAATCAAATTCATTTAAAGTGCATATTACAGGATGCATACTTTAACATTCCAGTTACCAGAAAACAGTGAAAGTTTTTTTTCTTCATTGTGGAAAAGATCATTATAAATACAAAGCCTTGCTGTGTGGGCTAAAGTGAGCATTCAAATTTCATGGCTCTGGTGGTGGCAGCCAACCTCAGGCTGAACATTTTCATCTACTCCCATCTTGGACGATTGATTAAAGCTTTGTTATTTTAACAACTCTTTCTTGCAACAATCTCTCTTCAAAATATTATAGAGCTACACTTAAATCATTCCAAATCGTCATTGACCTCTAAAGCATCTCTGATTGCAGTTGAAGGAAAGGTGCATCTTTCAGCGGAGCAACTATTATGTATCGAGGAACATATTTGGATGAATAATTCTACCTTACAAGCCATAGTACATCAGAGCAAATACAATCTAATTAAATATGAAAACCTGTTGCTTGTTTGAATATATCCCTCACTTAGAATTCCGGGCCCTTATTGCTCCTTTATTACACCCATTGGCTAAAAGAACTGCAATTTGTGATAAAATGTTTCATGGTGTTCAGTCCAGCGGTTTACTCAAGCTAGTCCAAAAGGGATTTCATTACCTAAACACAAAATGAGACAATGGAATCGTGGTGTAGGGCACATTAAACAGAGGGGAAAAATACTCCTGCAAGGAAAAAATTACAACTGAGTGTCTAGTAACATAAGTGCTTTTGTTATTGTATGCTGTGAAAGAAATGCATATAATCATTGTAGCTCAATTTCTTCTTTTTAGTTTGCATCCAGAAGTTAAATGGTTCCAGAAGGAAGACACTCTAACTTTGGCTATAAAGATTAGAAACCTTGCATACCACAATTGCACATTTTCCAGCAACAGAGTTGTATTTAGGTAAATTCTGACTCATTATATATATATATATATATATATATATATATATATATATATATATATATATATATATATATATATATATATATATATATATATTTTTTTTTTATTTTTTTTTAAAGTAACTTATTTCTAAACAAAACCATATATTTAACGTGTGTTTTATAAATAGTGCTCTTGCAGGAGACAAATATTATTTGGCTGACTTGGAGTTGGACGGCGAAATACTGACTGATAAGTCTTTCTGCTTGATAAAGAACGAGGAACCAGTTATTATTCTGTCCAAAGCAAATATTGGAGCCTGGAATAGTCTATTAAAGCTTAAGGTAAAAACTAGGAGTATGAAAATATTATGCTAGGGTTCTAATTGTTGTGTTTACTAAGATGTATTTTGTTTTCTATTTAACAGAAACCAAATGTGTCCTTTGATTTTGATCACTGGGAGTATCATGAGAACAGTGACCGGTTTCCTGTTGGTAAGACAACATTATGATTACTTATTCAAATTGTACTAGATTTTTACCAGTAAGCAAATAATGACTCTTTTGAAGGAGCTTTCTGGGCACAGATTCCTCACCTTTTGAATATTCCCCTGTCGCCGGACTGGATCCTGAAACACTTCAGTAGTGCATCTGCACACCAAGAGGTGGTGCCTTGCAGCTCCACACTGACTCCATTCCGCCCCAGTAATGAGATGCTCGGTATCTATAGGTGCCACTCCAGTGCCCTGACGTAGTTTCTTTATTGCTGTGCCATGTTGGCAAGTGATTATCTTGGACAGATGGGTCCAACAGATTATTCGCAAAGGATACACCTTGCCTTTTCTCTCTTCACCACTGCATCTTCCACCATCTTGTTAGCGATTGACAGAGGACCATCTTTTCACTATGCGGCAGGAAGTGCAAGCCCTTTTGGCCAAAAGAGCTGTTGAAAAGGTGCTGGTGCCAAAAGTAAGGCTTAGTTGTTATTCCCACTACTTTCTGCTGCCCTAGAAGGACGGAGGTCTTCGGCCTATTTAGATGTGTGCCTTCACAACACCTTTTCCCAGAAGTAGAAATTCAAAATGCTCATCCTGGCCTAGGTCTTGTCTGCTCTCAACCCTGGAGACTGGATGGGAGCATTGGGCCTGTAGAACACCTATTACCATATTCCCGTCCTGCGGACCCATTGGCACTACCATGCAGTTCGTCGTGGGAGAGGAGCATTTTCAGTTCACCGTGATCCCCTTTGATTTCACCTGCATCCCTCAGGTGTTAACAAAAGTGATGGCACTGGTGGCAGCAAATCTTTGGATATCAAGGGTGACGGTCTTTCCCTACCTCGACTGGCTGTTAAAGGCATGCTGGCCCCAGGCAGCCATCAACCACCTTCAGACTACGGGGAAACTCCTCTCATCTCTGGGGTTCACTGTCAATGTGCCAAAGTCACACCTGACTTAATTTCAGATGCTCCCCTTCATCAGAGCCATCTGGACACAGTTCGGTTTCATGCCTTTCCCCTGGTAAAGAGTCCAAAACATTCAGGCTATGATCCCGATCTTTCATTCTTGGTCCTGGATTTCAATGAAATCCATTTGGAGGCTGTTGGGACTGAAGGCCTCCTGCAGCAAGCTGGTGAGGCACATCAGATGGTAAATGCTGGCTCCAGTTTAGGATCTGAAGTCCCAGGGGATTCAACATCAAGGCAACTCTCCAACCATGTCCAGATTTCGGAGAGTGCAAAAGATCTGCAGTGGTGGTTTCTATACTGCGATTGGGTCAGTGGCAGTCTCCCTTTCCTACCCAGAGCTGACAGTGTTGACAGATGCATTGCTTATGGGTTGGAGTGGCCACCTGCAAGATTTGGAGATCTAAGACCTCTGGTCTCCATTAGAGTCCTGGCTACACATCAACCGTCTGGCTGAGGGCTTTCCCCTTGTCATTGAAAGCCTTCCTGTCATCCATCAAAGGGAGGCTGGTACTGGTGCTCACGGACAACACCACTGCCATGTGGTACTGCTACAAACAGAGCAGGGTGGGGTCACGGACTGTGTGCCCGAAACCCTTGTGCCTCTGAACATGACTGGACTACCAACAAATGTTCCTGGTGTTGAACCACCTGACAGGCTTATTGAATGCCAGAGTGGAAAATTTCAATCACAATTGGCAGCTACACCCTGAGGTGGCGCAAGGTCTCTTTCGTGAATGGGGAGAATCTTGGCTAGATCTTTTTGAACCGCTGAGAATGTGCAATGTCAGAACTTCTGCAAGTTGGAGTTTCCAAGGCGTCTCTTGCTCAGAGACACGTTCTGGCTCGACTGGAACTTGGGACTCTTGTATTCCTTTCTGCTGACTCTACTCCTCCTGGAGTTTTCAAGAAGATCAAGACACACTGGGCCCAAGTCATCCTAGTGTCTCCGGATTGGGCACGGAGAGTTGATAGTCAGAACTCCTGAGTTTGAGAGTATGTCTTCCGATCAAACTGCGTTTCTAGGTGGACATGCTCGAAGATTGAGCTGCGACAGATGAACACCTTTGACCTTCCATAGGTGGTTGATACCATCTTAGCATTCAGGTTTCCCTCAACGAAAACTATATATGCTTGTCATTGGGACAGATGTGTGACTTGGTGTAGCATATGCCAGATTGGCTCCCTTTAGTCCAATTTTTCAGACGTTCTTTTATTCGTTCAGTATCTTGCCCTACAAGGCTTTGCTTTGGGTACACTTAATGGTTATCTATCAGCCGTTTTGACCTTATGAACCCCTTAATGGCTGGGCTTTTAGTGGGAGATAACCTATTTTTTCGATATTTTTTTTGTGTGCTTTCAACCTCCTTTCAGTTACTGCTAGAAATTGATGTAAAACCAACAATGGATCCCGGAAAGCTATACATTTCTAAAATGTAGACAACATTCTGAATTCAGCAAGGGGTCATTTGTGAAGGTTTTCCTATAGACAGTAATAGTTCAATTTAAAACATATTGAAAATAAGTTGGAAAAAAATGCTATTTGTGTCTGCATTTTCACCTGTAACTTCTAAGGATGACAGATTTTTACAAGCAATATACTGTTATGTCCACTTTAGCCTTATGGTTGCAGGGGTGAATAGGACTTGTAGGTTCACCAAGTATCTGAATTGCCAGAGCCAATAACTAAGCTGCACCTTGCTATGGTTTTTCATTGTGTACTGGGTATAGAGCAATTCACTTGTGTGAAAAATAGATAATAAGGAAAGCTATGTATTTCCAAAATGGGAACAACCTATTGAGTTTAAAATCAGTGTTTATTTGCACAACTCTGTATATGTGGGTACCTATACCAGCATGTGAGCTAGAGGCCATTTTTGAAAATTAATTCTTTTTTACACACTGTCTTACATTTGGAAGGGATAAATGCATAGAAAGTCAATTGGCAAGAACACTTGTTCTAATACTCTGTGTTTCTCTAAGTCTCCCGATGAAGATAGTACCTCACTTGTGTGGGTAGGCATAGTGTCCGCGAGAAGACACGACCCAAAGTGCAATGTGGGCACATAGTTTTTTCCAGTGAAAATTCACCCTTTTTTGCAGTGTGCCCAGCTGTGGATTTGGACCCTAGCTCTGCCGGCACCTAGTGAAACCTAGCATCCCTATACATTTTTTTAAAGTAATCACCCAGGTGAATCCAGGATGGGGTGACTTGTCTGGCTCTCACCAGGTTTTGTTACCCAGAATCCCTTGCAAACCTCAAATTTTGTTTCTAAAAAAAGCTAATTTTCCTCACATTTCTGTTGTGGAAAGTTCTATATATCGATCTTTCTCTCTGTAGATGACTTATGTATGTATGTATATGTGTATGTATGTATATATATATATATATATATTCACTGAAAAAACCATAGGTTATAGACCATATATAGTTAGGAATTAGCATTTAAAAAACCTTATTTTACTCACACAAAACCATTGAAATTCCATATATAGTTAGTTGCACTAACTATATATCGCGCACCCGCAATCCACTGCTGATGATGTCACATATTACATCATTCATGACATGGTCAGTGACATCACTGATGACATCACTGATGACATCTCAAATGACATCACTGATGACATCACTGATGACATCTCAAATGACATCACTGATGACATCATCTAGTGTCTGTGTGTTTTTGTAAAGTTTAAATATGTTTTACATATTGAAGAATGAGTGGATGTATGGAAGACTGAGTGTGTGTGTGGCTGGCTGGGAGGTGTGTGACTCTGTGCATATCAATGTGTACTTGTATCAGTGATTGTATAAGAGAGTAAGTATGTGTTAGTATATGTGTGAAAAGTATGGTGTTCTGTGTTTAACTGTATAGATGAGGAAATCGAAGTGTGATTGATTCTTCACAGGACTGACTAGGTGTATGAGTGCATATGATAGTGTTGTAATAATGAGTGATTGTATGGGTGAATGAGTGATTGTATGGGTGAATGAGTGAATGTGTGTGTAGACGTAGGAATCAGTGAGTGCGTATGTAGTAACTGGTATTGGTGTGTCATGATGTCATCAGTGATGTCATTTGAGATGTCATCAGTGATGTCATTTGAGATGTCATCAGTGATGTCATCAGTGATGTCACTGAAGTATGGTGTTCTGTGTTTAACTGTATAGATGAGGAAATGGAAGTGTGATTGATTCTTTACAGGACTGACTAGGTGTGTGAGTAACTCCATGGATGAGTGGCAGTGTGTGAGTGTCTGCATAGGTGTATGAGTGCATATGATAGTGTTGTAATAATGAGTGACTATATGTATGAGTGATTGTATGGGTGAATGAGTGAATGTGTGTGTAGACGTAGGAATCAGTGAGTGCGTATGTAGTAACTGGTATTGCTGTGTCATGATGTCATCAGTGATGTTATTTGAGATGTCATCAGTGATGTCATCAGTGATGTCATTTGAGATGTCATCAGTGATGTCATCAGTGATGTCACTGACCATGTCATGAATGATGTAATATGTGACATCATCAGCAGTGGATTGCGGGTGCGCGATATATAGTTAGTGCAACTAACTATATATGGAATTTCAATGGTTTTGTGTGAGTAAAATAAGGTTTTTTAAATGCTAATTCCTAACTATATATGGTCTATAACCTATGGTTTTTTCAGTGAATTTTCAAGGTTTTGTAAATGCTAATTCCTAACTATATATGGTCTATAACCTATGGTTTTTTCAGGGAATTTCATAGGTTTTTTAATAGCAAATCTTTATAAAAATAATACATTTTAAATCTAATTTTATATTTTATAATTTTTTTATTTTTTTTTAATATTATTTTTAGTGCGCTCCCGGGGCGCGGACAGGTGAACGCACGGGTAAGCGCAATCTTGCGGCGCGCCCCGGGGCGCGTACTAATGCGCGTCCCGGAAGCGCTATTGCCGAGAACGAAAACAACATCGTGACGTATCGCGTAGCCGCCACGCCTTGCGTCATAAGACACGTATCGCGTAGCCGCGAGATGCGTCTTATGACGCACCGCGTAAGCGCACCCGGAAGCGCATACGATCGCGCAACGTAAGCGCCCCGATGCGCTTACGATACACGCCCGGGGCGCGCCCCGGGGCGCGTAGCGTAAGCGCGTCAAACCATGTGACTTTAAAATAACACTTTTCATTGGTTCAGAACTTTTTATTTTCCAAATTGTGTGAAACCCACCCATTTCTCTCACTATTGCTTTGTACTTGGAGAGAGCAAGAGCTGTTGTGTCTACTCTATCTCCTACTTTTCTGATCTCCAGCAATGGCTGCAAGAGAGTCATCCAGCAGTGATTCAGAGGGATTTTTAGATGAGGACCCTCCTCAGCAAAAGAAAAAAACCCATTTCATCTGGAAATTTTACGAAATCCCAGAAGGACAGAAAAAAGTCAACGCTCCCAAAGTAACATGCAAAATATGTGGGAGTAGTTTATCCAGAGGCAATCCTCTGAAAAAATATAGTTTTGGGAATGCTAATTTGATCCGGCATGTGAAAAGAAGACACCCTAACAACTTTGCCAGGGAGAGTGTCAGAGAGCTGGCACGGAATGTACCCACAGATGGCGGCAGCACCTCCACTGGTGGAGCAACACCTTCGGGACCACCCCGTGGAAGAATGATCCCTAACATTCAGCCGGTGTTTGCGGGCATCAAATTTTTGTGCGCAGAGTGTGACGAACTGCTCTGCTATGGGGAGCAGAGTGTTGAACTGATTGCCCTAAAGAAACAGCAACACCGCTGCTCTTCCAGTCCCTAAATTTTCAATTTTTTTTGCTCCTGTTGAGCAGTTTTGGAATCCTTGTTTTTGTTTTTCCCTTGAAAAAAATCCCAAAAAAATATAAAATTGTTTTAAAAAGTCTAAAAAAATATAAAACAACAAAAACAAAAAAAAATATATAAAACAACAAAATGAAAAAAAAAAGTTCTTTTCAGAACTACCTCCAATTTTTAAAAAGAAGCTTTATTTTTTTTAAAAGTCTGTCATTTTTAATCTCCATGGTACGCTCCCCCGTACGCTCCCCGGTGCGCGTACCGGGCGCTCACCCCCGCGAAAATCGAATTTTTTTAAAAAAAAAATGTTCACCCGCGGGAGCCTTTTATGGCCCCCACATGAAACCTAGGGGGTCAGGGGGTGTGTACCCTGCCCCCTCTTGCTCATTTCCCCATTTGATTTTTGCCACCTCTTGTGTCTCAATCCTACCGAGACACAAGATGGCGGCCGCTGCGGACTGTTTCGAATGTTTATAGACACCCGAGAACCAATCAGCTTGCCGTGCGCAAGTCGCGTGGCGCGCCTGGAGCGCTCCCCGGTACGCGTACCGGGGAGCGCTCCAGGCGCGGCTCTAGATATATATCTTTTTTTGAACGTTAATTTCTCAAAATCCACTGTAGCACATATATTGAGACCTACAAAAGGCACATCGGGCTACCAGTCCCTACAATTTTGCCAAGTTTCGTGGAAATCCATTCAGCCGTTCGGGCTAAAAGTGAGGCCAACCGCCCTATGGAAATTAACATGGGAAAAACGCGTTTTGGGACCCCCCTTTTTTCTCGGCCCCCCCTTGACGAACCCCCCCAAAATTTTCAGGGGCTGCTCAGAAACAAAATGTGCCATTTTCCTGAAAATTTCAGCCAATTCCGTCCACAAACGCCAAAGTTATTTGACATAGAATTTTCAAAAATCCCATAGAGAAAAAATCCTAACTATATATACCTACTGGCGACCGCCAGTAGGTAATATATATATATATATGTGCCATTTTCCTGAAAATTTCAGCCAATTCCGTCCACAAACGCCAAAGTTATTTGACATAGAATTTTCAAAAATCCCATAGAGAAAAAATCCTAACTATATATACCTACTGGCGACCGCCAGTAGGTAATATATATATATATATATATTACCTACTGGCGGTCGCCAGTAGGTATATATAGTTAGGATTTTTTCTCTATGGGATTTTTGAAAATTCTATGTCTAATAACTTTGGCGTTTGTGGACGGAATTGGCTGAAATTTTCAGGAAAATGGCACATTTTGTTTCTGAGCAGCCCCTGAAAATTTGGGGGGGGTTCGTCAAGGGGGGGCCGAGAAAAAAGGGGGGTCCCAAAACGTGTTTTTAACATTGAGTTTTCCATAGGGCGGTTGGCCTCACTTTTAGCCCGAACGGCTGAATGGATTTGCACGAAACTTGGCAAAATTGTAGGGACTGGTAGCCCGATGTGCCTTTTGTAGGTCTCAATATATGTGCTCCAGTGGATTTTGAGAAATTAACGTTTAAAAAAAGATATATATCTGTAACAGCGGACCTGGCAGCGTCCCAGGACGCGTACTTTTCGCGCAACGGAGCTTTGTGAAGCGAAGCTGATTGGTTCTCCGGCGTCTGTCAACATTCCAAAAAGTCCGTAGCGGCCGCCATCTTGTCTCTCGGTAGGATCGAGAGACAAGAGGAGGTCAAAACAAAGGGGGAAATAACTATAAGGGGGCATAGTAGATCCTCGCTGACCCCCTAGGTTTGATGTGGAGGTTTTAAAAGGGCCCCGCGGGGCAAAAAAAAAAAATAATAATAATAATCGAACGGCTGAATGGATTTGCACGAAACTTGGCAAAATATTAGGGACTGGTAGCCCGATGTGCCTTTGCTAGGTCTCAATATATGTGCTCCAGTGGATTTTGAGAAATTAACGTTCAAAAAAAGATATATATCTGTAACAGCGCTCCGCTTCGCGTAACGGAGGTTTGCGAAGCTGATTGGTCATTCTGTCACTGGGCTATAGTTGGGCTACATCTGGCTGATATTTGGGCTACATTTGTTTTTTTGTGTGTCTGGCAGCCATCTTTGGGCTACATTGGGCTTCATTGGGCTACATTGGGCTACATTTGGGCTCCAACATATATATAGGCCAATGTAGCCCAATATATATTTTTCAAAGTTAATTTTCGTAAAAACCACTGGAGCATATATCTTGAGACATAGCAAAGGCACATCGGGCTACCAGTCCCTACAATTTTGCCAAGTTTCGTGGAAATCCATTCAGCCGTTCGAGCTAAAAGTGAGTCCAACCGCCCTATGGAAATGAAGGAAATGAATGGGTAATTTGTAATTAGCAAATAGCTAATCGCAAACTAGGAATGGTAAAGAATCGCTATTTATTCCTTAAAGTTCGCTATTTAGGAAATGCAAAAAACTTTGATGATACATATGGCGGTTCATCTCTAACAAGATAAGAAGCATAGGGATACATTTATGATGACTGGCGCATCACCAGGGATGTGTTAGTCATTCTGTGCCGCTGTTCCGTCACCTATGGTGTGCTGCATTTACAATGCGGCGCATCATGGGGCAAAAACAGCACAGATGCGTGATGTATCTGTGCCGTAAAGGTGGCGCATTGCTGGAGTTGTATCGCAAGTGTGATGAAGCTCCAGCAAGGGTCGGGGGTGCCCCTGTCGCAGGGTTTCTGTTCTCACACAGAACTGTGGACAGAGGATTGGAACCTCGGCGAATTAGGGTGTCCCAAAACTCACGTTAGTAATCAAAAACTCCTTAGCAAGCTAGGTACAGTGTCACATTGGATATAACAAACTCTCAATGTTTAGACAATCCAGAATATGAACTTATAGTACCTCAGGATACGTGGAACTCATGAACAGTCGGTCGTTATATATTTCTTAGAAACCAGAACATGGAGTTAAGAAGAACACATGTGTATTTGAAATGTTTATTTACTAATGCCGTCTTCTCAGGCGTAGTATCTTAGATAATACAAGTACACATATTATCAGTAGCAAAATTACCAGCATAGTTACTAGTACATAAAAAGCGAATGGTGATAGTATGTTAACATGCTGTAAATGAATAAGAGTTAGCAACACTTATAAGCAGCCGCGGGCCGTTGAGGGAGTTACGGTGAGGCGGGGAGGGGGAGAAGCAGGGTGGAGAATACAAGTACACATATTATCAGTAGCAAAATTACCAGCATAGTTACTAGTACATAAAAAGCGAATGGTGACAGTATGTTAACATGCTGTAAATGAATAAGAGTTAGCAACACTTATAAGCAGCCGCGGGCCGTGGAGGGAGTTACGGTGGGGCAGGGAGGCGGGGAGGGGGAGGGGCAAGGTAGAGAGGGCTCCACCCTGCTTCTCCCCCTCCCCGCCTCCCTGCCTCACCGTAACTCCCTCCACGGCCCGCGGCTGCTTATATCTCACCCTCCCTAATACACATATTATATTATTTGCTAAGAAGGTCTCTTTGTGTTGGTTTAGGGCGTGCCCATACTTTAGTGTCTTAGATTTGAAGGAATCACATCAGCATACACCAGCTCTCTCTTCATGTGAACCGCATCAACTGTTGTGTATGTGTGTTCGGCAAAGCAATATAAAACCCGCCTCATGCCCAGAATTGGCAGAAGTTGCACTTATGTTATGAGTATGAAGTCGTGGAGATCAGACCTCATAACAATTCTGTATCGTGTTGTTCTTGAAACTTTAGCACTCGCTGTACAGATATAGTTTAACAAGCAAAGCAGATAGTAGAGCAATAACATATTATTCTCATGTAAACCACGATGAACTACTAGGTGGAAAGCTAAAGCAACAACTAAGTGTCGTGTGCAGAAGTTGCAAAAAAGGAAAAATGGCGTTTAAACCGGTAATGAGCCCATGCTAACTTAACACGGTGTAAAGATATCCAGGACCTAGATGACACCTCCCCATGATCCGGAAACGAACTGAATAAGATAATAGAAGTGCCATCTCATGAGAGCAGATTGCAAGTTTATATGTGGACGGTCCGCAAGGTAAAGCATTAAAAACTAGGAAAATGTAATGCTAAAGAAAAATAAAACAGCCAAGTACTTTATCGAGTCTTAAGCCAATAGGCAAGGTAAATAATAAAAACTTGACAAATAAGTCAATGAATTGTCAATGAAATGCTAGTACTCAGCATATCAAACATGAAAAAGGTCTATGACATAACTGTGTATGCAAAATAAGCTGCAACAGCCTCCAATAGGAAGTCACCGTCTTCATCCGAAAACAGTTCAGCCATCCAATTTAAAAGCGGAAAAGAACATACGTGCTCTCCCAGCACCGGATCCTCTATCACCATCAGAGGACAGCTCGGTGGGTTTTCAAGAAAGCTCTGTTCCAAGAAAGACTGTGCTGCCGCCAGTAAATTCCAGGGACCAAGTAGTCCATGCATCAATGCCACAGCCATAATCCTTTCGCCAGGACAAACCAACTCGTGAGTAATGATAGGAGTCATCAGCTGATTAAAGTCGACGTCAGGAGAAACCGGTCCGCAGAGACACAAATCAATGGCCCAATCGAAATCACAGGTCAGGCAGTGAAATACAGGCTGGACACAGGTGAAGTAGGAGAATCGAAAAGATAATCCATATGCCGTGCTTAATATCGCCAACGGCATTGTGCCATAATATTCTAGCATGCGATTGCGGAACAGTGTCAGCAGCTGCAGGGTGGGAGGTTGCATAGGAGGGACATCCATATTTAAAAATGTAAAAAAGCACAAGAGCGTCCGCTGGTAATGCAAGTAAAAATGCCAATCCACGAACCAGAGTGGAGAAAATAGAATGAAAGGAAGCAGGGATGACTCCAAAGATTTTCTCAAATGAAGTCACGAGACCACTGGTAACAACTTTAAAAAAGTGCGCCAGGGCCTTTGTGGAGGATGCGTTAAAGATAGTCGGAACCATCTTGCTGAAATTGAAAGGCAAATCTGAATTGAAACGGGTTGCACCTCTGTACGGGTGTTCGCTATGTGAAGCACGAAAGTTTCACGGGCCGAACTCAAGGCCACCTCTCTCTGAGACAAAAGAGCTCTTATTCTTGCCATGCCGTTGAAATCTGTCCCAAGGTTGGTATTTGTGGCCAGATTGAAAACTCCCTATGTTCATGTGTGGGAGGAAATAGAACATTTCTGCAGCAAATAACCCGTTCACTTACTGTTACGATAAAAGGAATACTTTTAATTAACTCAGAACAATCTTCATTATTGAGCATCAAATAACTACCATTTTCCAACAACTTGAACGTGGGGATGATAGCAGGAACTGGCGTGCCTTGCAACACGCAAGCCATATTTGGTCGGTGTTTGTTGCATGAACCGTGTAACTGTATGTGCCTACACATTAGTGAATGATCTGGCGTCTCAGTGCCTTCCTCTCCATTCAGATAAACTTCTTGATCATCTTTGAAACATCTGTATGTGTATGGAAGCGACCAGACCTCATGAAGAAAAGCACTACCTAAAGGTTCATAACGACCTATTGGTATATATTTCATACAATTTGAAAACTTATATAAAGCAAAAGGCAGCGTTATTAAACCGTGGATAAGGCACGTTGCCAAAAAACCCGCAATCCTCTGCTGATGATGTCACTGAGCATGTCATGAATGATGTAATATGTGACATCATCAGCAGTGGATTACGGGTAATAGTATCTCTAGTTTACTCCCCTATAGCTGTCTTTCTTTTAACATAAGTGTCTGTTTCCTTCCCTTATACTTACTGTTTTTGGTTCGCTTCCGGTTCGCGTACCGGCGAGCGAACTGGGAAGCGAACTAAGAGAAATAGAGGTTGGCACAGTTCCAAATATTGTACCAATTTTTTAATAACGGGGAGGTAGTTCTGAAAAGAACTTTTTTTTTTATTGTTTTTGTTGTTTTATATTTTTTTTATTATTTTTCGGAACATTTTTTTACTTTTTTTGAATTTTTCTGAACAGTTTTATATTTTTTGGGGTTTTTCTTGGAGGGGGCAATGAAAACGATTCATTGTAAAGGGCTCAACAGGAGCAACAAAACAAAAAAAGAAGTATTTATTATTTTGGGCGTTTCGTACAAACTTGCATATGATAGTTAATAGCTCTGTTGATCAGAGTGATGCTTCTTTCTCCGTAGGAAATGAATCCATCGCAAAATACGCAGATGTGTTTTACTTCACCAAATTTCATTTGTATATTTGGCACCATCTCCCTGCCCTCTGGTCCCGTTACTTCCGGTACAACAGATCTTCTGGCCATAATAGGGAGATTATCTAGGTCGTTCCGAAACTGTGCAGCACTGTAGTTGTTAGGATGCCACCTAGTCATATGGCGATGCATTGTGTAGTTTCCGAAACTGTATTTTTTCTCGGTTCCTCTGGACAGTCTATCTTGACATATAAGGCAAGTTACGTATCTTGCATTTACTTTTTTCTGACCTTTGGGAATTTAAAAAAATTGCCAAATGAAGTTTTCTTTCCGGTCAGACGTCCTGGGCTGCTCAGGCAAAAACTGCCTCTCTTCGTGCTCGTCGTCCTGTTCCTCTTCTTCCTCTTCTTGTTGAATTATAACTTGAGCAGGTGGTCCACTCTTCCTTGGATGTGGTGGAGGTGGTGGGGAAGCACCAGCTGAAGCTACTAAAGAAGCCATTGCTCAGTGATCACAAAGGGTCTTTCTCTCACAATGATGAAAGTCAGAGTGAGGAAAGAAGGAGGGATTTTCATCATTTGGGAACAACAAGAGTTCTCAACCAATCAAAAGTGTTCATTTTAGATTATATGACCTAGTCTTACATCATTAGGAAACCAAAAGTGAAATGAACCAATGAAAAGTGTTATTACCAAGTCACATGACTTGCTGTGTTTACGTTAAGCGCTTTGCAGGGCCTCCCGGTTTGCTTCCAGAAACCTGCGCTTTGCGACTCGCTTCGCGTACCAGTTCGCTAACGTAGCACGTCATATGACGTATCACGCGAGAACGTGAAACGTCATGCGGACGGGAGGGCGTCACGATGTTGTTTTCTAACGCGGCACTTGCGGTAAAGAAACGTTTACCGGCTCGCGGTCTATTTCGCGGCATCAAGGTCAGCTAACGGGAAGCTTCCCGATTCGCGAAGCGGGAACGAAGAAAAAAAAATATTTTAAAAAAAAATTATTCATAAACATATAAAATATATTTTTGGATTTAAAGAAGAATACATTTTACAGCTACAGATATTAGCTGTTAAAAAACCAATGAAATTCACAGAAAAAACCATAGGTTATAGACCATATATAGTTAGGAATTAGCATTTACAAAACCTTGAAAATTCACTGAAAAAACCATAGGTTATAGACCATATATAGTTAGGAATTAGCATTTAGAAAACCTTATTTTACTCACACAAAACCATTGAAATTCCATATATAGTTAGTTGCACTAACTATATATCGCGCACCCGCAATCCACTGCTGATGATGTCACATATTACATCATTCATGACATGGTCAGTGACATCACTGATGACATCACTGATGACATCTCAAATGACATCACTGATGACATCATCTAGTGTCTGTGTGTTTTTGTAAAGTTTAAATACGTTTTACATATTAAAGAATGAGTGGATGTATGGAAGACTGAGTGTGTGTGTGGCTGGCTGGGAGGTGTGTGACTCTGTGCATATCAATGTGTACTTGTATCAGTGATTGTATAAGAGAGTAAGTATGTGTTAGTATATGTGTGAAAAGTATGGTGTTCTGTGTTTAACTATAGATGAGGAAATCGAAGTGTGATTGATTCTTCACAGGACTGACTGGGTGTATGAGTGCATATGATAGTGTTCTAATAATAACTGACTGTATGTATGAGTAATTGTATGGGTGAATGAGTGAATGTGTGTGTAGACGTACGAATCAGTGAGTGCGTATGTAGTAACTGGTATTGGTGTGTCATGATGTCATCAGTGATGTCATTTGAGATGTCATCAGTGATGTCATTTCAGATGTCATTAGTGATGTCATCAGTGATGTCACTGAAGTATGGTGTTCTGTGTTTAACTGTATAGATGAAGAAATGGAAGTGTGATTGATTCTTTACAGGACTGACTTGGTGTGTGAGTAACTCCATGGATGAGTGGCAGTGTGTGACTGTCTGCATAGGTGTATGAGTGCATATGATAGTGTTGTAATAATGAGTGACTGTATGTATGAGTGATTGTATGGGTGAATGAGTGAATGTGTGTGTAGACGTAGGAATCAGTGAGTGCGTATGTAGTAACTGGTATTGGTGTGTCATGATGTCATCAGTGATGTCATCAGTGATGTCATTTGAGATGTCATCAGTGATGTCATCAGTGATGTCACTGACCATGTCATGAATGATGTAATATGTGACATCATCAGCAGTGGATTGCGGGTGCGCGATATATAGTTAGTGCAACTAACTATATATGGAATTTCAATGGTTTTGTGTGAGTAAAATAAGGTTTTCTAAATGCTAATTCCTAACTATATATGGTCTATAACCTATGGTTTTTTCAGTGAATTTTCAAGGTTTTGTAAATGCTAATTCCTAACTATATATGGTCTATAACCTATGGTTTTTTCTGTGAATATATATATATATATATATATATATATAGGTGTTTACCCACTTGGGATTCATGAACTTGATTTGGCGAACTCTGGGTGAAACTTATTTGGTGAACATTTGGTGCAACTACATGGACCAGTATGCCGTAGTGACGGCGACGCCCACTAGGGAGGTCTTTGGATACTAATTAGTAGCACGCTTGCCTGGAGAGTTCTGCTGCGACCTTGCCACTGATGAAAGGGAGACCTGAAACGCGTCTGGCAGAGGCTGCCTGAAACTTTTAAAGACACGCTCTGTTTGGTGCTGCTGTACCCCATTAAATAAACGAGTGCAGTGAATACTTACCTGGTGGCTCCTTCCTCAAGGGTAAAACTTTTTGTTGGATATATATAGGTGTGTGTGTGTGTGTATATATAGGTGTGTGTGTGCGTGTATATATAGGTGTGTGTGTGTGTATATGTAGGTGTGTGTGTATATATATGTATATGTATATAGATATATATATATATAATATATATATATATATATATATATATATATATATATATATATATATATATATATATATATATATATAGAGAGAGAGAGAGAGAGATCTCTTTCTCTATTATTTTTATAGGTATGGCTTCCCTGGGGGCGGATTGTGCCCCCTATGAAAAGCATATGCATTTAAAAAAATGAATTGCACCCACAGGGGGTCGGCCACTGAGCAGGAGGACTGAACCACTTCCAATTTCACCGCCATTTTCTTTTTAATTACTTTTACATTTAGGGGGGGGGGGGGTTTGCTCCACCCCCACCCCCAGGGAAAGCCAAAGGTTTTAATTAAAAAAATATGCCTGGTGGGGGGGGAGATGACTTCACAGAGGGGCAGGAGGGAGATGTCGAAAGCCTTCCTCGTTTTCCCCCAGATGAAAAAAACCTGCCTCCTGAGGATTAAAGGGGTCCCTCCGTGGTGTCGGCCATTGGATGGACAGCGCACCAGGTAGGTAGTGCTTGCGACGACCATTGGCCGACACAAGCACCAAAAGGGTTAGGATTGCCCTTGTTGTCTAATGCACCGGTTGTAATGGCATTTTTGAAAGGGCTGCAGCACCTATCCTCTTGTCATATCCCAATGGGACCTTAATCTAGTTCTTACTTATCTAATGTGCAGTCCGTTGGAGCCGCTGGATTTTTTTTTCCACAGCATCCCTGCGTGCCGGGGGGACGGCACCACGCGACTCCGCCCCTGCGTCATCCGCGCACTTGACGTCAGCGAGGTCACATAAATCCAACCCGGCACGCCTACGTCAGTTTTTTCCTTTTCCGCATGCAACGCGAATCCGGATCCTGCTCTGGGCCTGTTTAGGCCTTTTTCCCTTTTTCCTTTACGCTATTGTGTGTGTGTGGGGACAGTGTGCGAATGCCTTTGGGCTTTATGACGTGCTCGTCTTGTGGACGCCTGATGTCGGCGACGGGCCCTCCCTCACCCCATCTGCATGTGGTGTTTGAGAGAACACCACAACTCCACCGATTGTGAAGCGTGCCAGCAGATGAAACTGAAGTCCCGGTGGGAGCGCCGGATGAAACTTCTTTCGGCCCACCTGTCCAGGTCGGCGTCATCACCCCGCACGGCCCCTGCGGAGGGTTCTCGAACCTGCTACTTCCCTCGTCGACATCGCCCCTCTCCGAGGTCACAGGAGCGTCGCTCACCTGTTGGTAAGTGTCCCAGTTTGTCCCCAAGGGTCGTTTTCGCCCTGTTGGGGGCACAGGCTCTCCGCGGGTGGTGCGGCCCTGCGTGTCGTCCCTGTAGGAATGTGGATACCTGACTATGGTTACCCCACATTTTTTGCCTTGGGTTTAGCTGGTTTTCGACTTAGTTGGGCTGGGATCCCGTTAATCAGGGTCCCAGGCTATCTGCTCTATCTGTAAAATGGACTCCATGTACCTTAGGTACATCTCCAATTGAGAATTGGGTCACCTTGTGAGCCCCTGTACAGTGTACTATAGGTACCCAGGGCATAGGTGCATCCAAGGCCTACCAGGGGCTGCAGCATGTATCATGCCACCCCTGGCTGGCCACCTAAATTGACACAACTGGCTGATCACTCAGCTGGGGCAAGGTTGTGTAATCACCTCTTGCTTAGGTATAGTTTCCCTATACCTACCCTATATATAGACACATAGGTCACTCCTATGGCAAGCCTTAACAATCCTGGAGGCAGAGTGCTTGGTTATGTGCGATTTCTGTATCGTTTTTGGCCACTATAGGTGTGGCAGGGTATACTCAGACATGAGTCCCTTTCTCACTGCTCCATCAGGATTCAAGCAAGCCGGGCCGAAGAGGCTGAAATGCCAGAAACCGGTCCCCGGTAGCTTGTCTCCTTTCTGGTGAAGAATTGGCTTGGTAGTTTGGTCTGCCCTGTTCCCATGATGCACTGGGCCAGGGACAGACTAATTTGTATATAGCCAGGTTCTGAGCTGGGATGGGGCAGTGAGATAAATAACGGTGATGGATCAAGCCCTGATCTTTGGACTGGGTAAGAGTGTTCTGCTTAATTCAGACACTCTGTTCATCACCACCCCCTTTTCTGTATCGTTTTTGGCCACTATAGGTGTGGCAGGGTATACTCAGACATGAGTCCCTTTCTCACTGCTCCATCAGGATTCAAGCAAGCCGGGCCGAAGAGGCTGAAATGCCAGAAACCGGTCCCCGGTAGCTTGTCTCCTTTCTGGTGAAGAATTGGCTTGGTAGTTTGGTCTGCCCTGTTCCCATGATGCACTGGGCCAGGGACAGACTAATTTGCATATAGCCAGGTTCTGAGCTGGGATGGGGCAGTGAGATAAATAACGGTGATGGATCAAGCCCTGATCTTTGGACTGGGTAAGAGTGGTCTGCTTAATTCAGACACTCTGTTCATCACCACCCCCTTTTCTGTATCGTTTTTGGCCACTATAGGTGTGGCAGGGTATACTCAGACATGAGTCCCTTTCTCACTGCTCCATCAGGATTCAAGCAAGCCGGGCCGAAGAGGCTGAAATGCCAGAAACCGGTCCCCGGTAGCTTGTCTCCTTTCTGGTGAAGAATTGGCTTGGTAGTTTGGTCTGCCCTGTTCCCATGATGCACTGGGCCAGGGACAGACTAATTTGTATATAGCCAGGTTCTGAGCTGGGATGGGGCAGTGAGATAAATAACGGTGATGGATCAAGCCCTGATCTTTGGACTGGGTAAGAGTGGTCTGCTTAATTCAGACACTCTGTTCATCACCACCCCCTTTTCTGTATCGTTTTTGGCCACTATAGGTGTGGCAGGGTATACTCAGACATGAGTCCCTTTCTCACTGCTCCATCAGGATTCAAGCAAGCCGAGCCGAAGAGGCTGAAATGCCAGAAACCGGTCCCCGGTAGCTTGTCTCCTTTCTGGTGAAGAATTGGCTTGGTAGTTTGGTCTGCCCTGTTCCCATGATGCACTGGGCCAGGGACAGACTAATTTGCATATAGCCAGGTTCTGAGCTGGGATGGGGCAGTGAGATAAATAACGGTGATGGATCAAGCCCTGATCTTTGGACTGGGTAAGAGTGGTCTGCTTAATTCAGACACTCTGTTCATCACCACCCCCTTTTCTGTATCGTTTTTGGCCACTATAGGTGTGGCAGGGTATACTCAGACATGAGTCCCTTTCTCACTGCTCCATCAGGATTCAAGCAAGCCGGGCCGAAGAGGCTGAAATGCCAGAAACCGGTCCCCGGTAGCTTGTCTCC
Organism: Lissotriton helveticus; assembly: GCF_964261635.1. Lineage (NCBI taxonomy): Eukaryota > Metazoa > Chordata > Amphibia > Caudata > Salamandridae > Lissotriton > Lissotriton helveticus. Next base: position 374,104,946 of record NC_136073.1, read on the forward strand.
TTTCTGGTGATGAATTGGCTTGGTAGTTTGGTCTGCCCTGTTCCCATGATGCACTGGGCCAGGGACAGACTAATTTGCATATAGCCAGGTTCTGAGCTGGGATGGGGCAGTGAGATAAATAACCGTGATGGATCAAGCCCTGATCTTTGGACTGGGTAAGAGTGGTCTGCTTAATTCAGACACTCTGTTCATCACCACCCCCTTTTCTGTATCGTTTTTGGCCACTATAGGTGTGGCAGGGTATACTCAGACATGAGTCCCTTTCTCACTGCTCCATCAGGATTCAAGCAAGCCGGGCCGAAGAGGCTGAAATGCCAGAAACCGGTCCCCGGTAGCTTGTCTCCTTTCTGGTGAAGAATTGGCTTGGTAATTTGGTCTGCCCTGTTCCCATGATGCACTGGGCCAGGGACAGACTAATTTGCATATAGCCAGGTTCTGAGCTGGGATGGGGCAGTGAGATAAATAACGGTGATGGATCAAGCCCTGATCTTTGGACTGGGTAAGAGTGGTCTGCTTAATTCAGACACTCTGTTCATCACCACCCCCTTTTCTGTATCGTTAACAATCCTGGAGGCAGAGTGCTTGGTTATGTGTGAGATGGTGCTCTAGCATGAGCTGAGCCTGTCTGCAGCTTTCGGAGCCATGTCCGTATAGCTGTTCTATGATATTGCCATACCATATACTCTTAAGTGCATTATAATCCTCACGGTTGAATGCTAACTTTGGTTTGGCTTTATCTAAACATGTCGTGTAAGGTTTCATACGCTTTGGAATACTACCCTCTCGCCAATTCTGGTGACGGGGGTAGCATTCCACCCTTCTAGAGGGAGAAGACTTGCTGTTGCTGACTATCCCGGTTAAAGTTAACCAGAGCCCCAGCATCACAAAATGGATTCCTTCCAGCGAGGGAGGCCTGGACAATAGGTTTCCTGCCTGGAGAGGTGCAAGCACCACCCCAGACAGGATTTTGTGTATTGGGACAGGGAGGGCTGAATAGAATGAGACCTGCCTGGGGCACACTGGGTGCTCCACGCATACCCCAGTTCAAACCGGTTGCTGGGGCACTCCAGCCTTAGCTCTGGCGCGAAACTGCACAAAGGAAAAGGGGTGTAACCACCCCCCTTCCTGGGCCCACCCATAGGAGGGACCTAGTGAGTAAACAGCCCCCTTTAGTTGAATAAAGGTAGGAGCTGACCCAGGAGACTTTAGATTAATCCTGGAATCGAACTGAAGACGAAACTCTGGACCCTTCGACATTCAACTGAAGCTGAAGACTGATGAATCTCCCTTGTGGCCAAGGAGTGACCACCCTGGGCAACCAGGCACCATCCAGCAACTCGACGGCTTGCTTTGTCCCCGTTCCCGCCGGAACCTGAGCACAGAGCCTGACACGACCTCAACTCCCAGACTCCTCTGACCCAACTGCACGACTCCAGCACAGCTGAGCTCCGTGGAAGGCGTCGGAATTCGTGGAAGCAGGCAACTTGGAAAGTCTTCAACTTGCTAACAGCGCAGCTTCTGAGGCCTCCTCGAAGCTGTGCCCTGGGGACTGAGAGACCCTGACACCGAGCTCCACCTGCACCGAAGACCAGCCCTCCACACTCCACGAGATCTGCGTGGGGCCCTTCTGCTTGTGTTCTGCTCGACGCGTAGTCCGGTTGCTGGCCCGTTGGCTAGTAGCCCTCTGACGACGATCCTTGTGAGAATCCATCGCTGATCTGGTTGCACCAGACTGGCCCTCGCTTCCTTGAAAAGGTGAAGTACCTCAGACCCTCCTGGTCTGCACCAGAAGCCTTTTGTGTATCCTGCGTGAGTTGCCTTTGCTTAGGATTGTTGGCTCCAATCCTGAAGTCGACCCCTTCATCTGCGAGAACCTTCGTGGGACAGCTCCTCTCCAGCACCTGGTCGTCCTCGACGCCTCCTGGTCCGCGTGGCTGCAACGACAAGCTTCACGACATCACCTGATTGCTCCTCTGCAACATCTGGTTCCTTCCTGGTTCCACTCGGTCACTGGCTAGTGACCTAGACTCTGTCCCCTCTGCTTTCAGGTCTTCTTCAACTCCGATCCACCCTTGGATCCACCCGGACATCTTCCTCCTGGTCGCCTGCAGCAGCATCATCTTCTTCCGCAGCTCCATAGGAAACGATGAGAAAATCCGACACACTTTGACACCTATGCACCCGCAGCCCGTGGGTGAGATAACGCGAGTACTTCGGTGCTCCTGTAGGGATTGACTATCCTAGTGTCCAGTTTTGCTAGTTGTGTAATCCTAGTTAGACCGGAAGTGTCCTAAAACTTCATTACTTACCTTTTTACGTTCCTATTCACTTTCTATTGACTCTCGCGTGAGAGTACTGACTCTGCACGCGCCGCCTGTGGGCCTCCTACTACTAGCCGAAGGGTCAGATAGTGTAGATAGTGAAGAAGTGAACAGCGTGGGCGGCGCACTGTGAGCAAAAGTGCATATATTTTACAGTGAGTGGCTCAAGACACATGTGACAGTGTGGTATCACAGTAATCAGTTGATCTTTCAATTCAATGTTGTGCCACGGAGACAGAGTGCGCCTATTGATGGGCTGTTAGGTCGACGGTGTTTCGATCCTCATGAGTTAGGATCGTCATCAGGACTTGGTTGTCTGATTTAGGGCGTGCTTAGAGGTGGTCCGGTAACTCGACTGGTGGGTAGCTAGTTAGCATATCATCATGATTGGATCAAGAAATATCTGTTGTGAGCACTCATATTGATCTGTGCTCAGGCGGCCGTCAAAGGTTTAGCCGTGGTATAGCACGTACTCTGAATGATGCGTGCCAGGGTAGGAATAGATCTCCGCGTGTAGAATTCATTCACCGCGTTTCCCTTCTTCACTTGCGTCGCCACCTTCACTTTGAACACCTTATGCACCGAGTATTATATGGTTGTCACCAAATTATGTTTATGCAGTGCTGCTTCTAACTGTATATAAGTCCGACCATAAAAATGAATGTCATACCATAAAGATGAATAACTATCTTTTCTGATACCTCCTTCTTTCCTTACAAGTAATGCTGTGTGCATGCATATTTAATTGTTTACATATCCTTACCTCTCAGGACATTGTTTCTTTATTGCACTAGAATAGTGAACATCATATACCAGGCCAACTTCTCACAGTCCCCCTCTCTGCCGTTTCCTGGTGTGGGGAGCGACTAGAGCCCAGATGGAGACATATGCGGTGGCTTTGCAGGCCTCTCTGGCTTCTCCTCCTCCTTCCCCTCCCGGGACATCTGCGGATCCCTTGCAGTGTGCGGATCCCTCCGTGGCGTCGCCAGCGGCTCCGACCCCGACGCCCACTGGCTCGGATCCAGGTTCGGACGATGTGGTGCCGTTAGGTGCAGCACTTTGGGGGTCCCTCCTTCGGACCACGGCGCCTCTGCTACGCCGCAAACTCCAGCGGGAGTCCCTGTGGTGTAGCGGGAGGTTGCCGGGGCTCGGGTCGCACCCCCAAGCCCCTCTCGTTCCTCTGGACAGGTAGCAAACTTGTCTGAGGCCGAGGTTACGCCGCTTCGGCGCCGGGGGCTCCTGGCCCTGGCGGCGTCACAGGGGTCGGAGGAGGGCCCCTCTCGTCCCGTCCCAGGTCGAGGCTGGCGGAGGACTCCTCGTCCCGGGTTCCTCTTGTTCCTCCATGTAGGCTCCCTCGTCGGAGGTCAGGCCGGTGCCTTTCTGGCGCTGCTCCTTTGCCGGCCCAGCCCCGGTCTCCTGCGTCGGGCGCTGCAGCGGAGGTCGTTCCGGCGTCTCCCCTGGCGTCGGATGACGAAGTCCTGCCTCAGATTGCGGACACTACCGTGCCAGGACGGCGTCGGGTAATTGACTCATCCTCGGACGCCTCTTCTCCAGAGGTTCGCGCATGTTGGTTTCATCCTCCCTGCAGACGGGCCGACTCGTTTTGGCTTCTTCCCTGGTGTTGTCTAAAGGCGGCTCCACGCCGTCTCCACGGCTGCGATCTTCGCCAGAGGAGCGGGTCCCCCACTCCTCGGTCCCTCTTCCTTCTTTCCGGCCCTGGCCTTTCCTTCCTCCGGCTGGCTTGGGGGATGGCCGCCTTAGATTGCAGCCGTCGCCTACCAAGGAGCTGCTTTCCCCTTCGTGGGGCCCTACGGAGGCGGGTGCGGCCTTTGCTCGTGCTGTTTCCACGGCTGTGGGAATTTTGCACATGGGTGATCCAGCTACCCATTTCCCCACGGATCATCTTCTGGAGGTTCTCCATGAGGGCTCTGGTGGTAGGGAGCTGCTGCTTCCCTTCGAGTGTTCAATCCATTCTTCTCTTTTGGGGACTTGGGGCCGTCCCGCCACTGGGGACCCGGTGCCCCAACACCTTCTGCACTGTCACCATCCGGCGCCGCGTGATCCGGTGTGTCTTTCCCTCCACCCCTCTACCAGAGGACCACTTTTCCAGAATGCCTTTCCCTCTCTGCCGCCGCTGTTGTCTCCCCTTCACCGGAGGCCCGCTGCCTGGACTCCTGTGTGCGCAATGTGTTAGACCTAACAAGTGCGGCACTGTGGGCCCTTAACACGTTGTGTGTTTTGGATAGGGCCACTTCTTGCTTGTGGGACTCTGCAGAGTCCCTTATGTCTGCCACTTCTCAGGATGTGCCTGTGTTGATTTGAGGCAGCATGTGTTGGTTGGCCGGGAGCTGGCGCTGTTTATTCTTCTCTCCGCTTTAGACATCACAGAGGTACTGGGTTGTGCCATGGCTTCTTCAGTTGCCCTTTGTCGCCATGCATGGCTTTGGGACAGTGTGTACCCGGAGAACGTTCGGGAGCGGCTGGTGGAGCTTCCTTTTGATGGTGCTCTTTTGTTCCTTCTCCTTGTAGTCTCTAGGTTGCTCTTCTCCTTCGGTGCTCCTCTTCCTTGCCTTGGCCTTGGGTGGAGGTTTTGTTGCCTTGTATGAGCGTGGGGTGCTTTGGCCTCCTTTCGCCTTGCCTTGTTTCCTCTGATGTGTGAGGACTGGCTACCTCTTCTCTTCTTTTTCCCGCATCCCCTTCGGGGTAGGTGGTCTTCTGCTTGCGGGGGTTCCCCTTGCCTGGGGGACCGGGCTCCTTATCCTGTCTTTGGGACTCAGCCCCTATGGGACACTCTGTTATGACCAGGCTGGTGGGGTCCTCTCGCAGACCCCCTTCCCCCTGGGTAGGGCTAGGGTATCAATTCTACGTGAAGGAATCTGCAGCTAGTAGTCTATCAGGTGTACGAGTTACTTACCTTCGGTAACGATGTATCTGGTAGAGACTATTCTTGCAGCAGATTCCTTCACGGCGCGCCCTTCCTCCCTGTTCTCTGAAGACCATTTGGCTTGGTCTTCTGCATTTGCCTCCTTGTGGGAAGCTATGTCTTCAGTGCATGTATTCTGTCGCTCTTTTCTGGCAGGATGTTTGTCCTGGTTGTTCTTTCCTCCCCTTTTGGCACCTTGGAGGATCGGTTTGTAGGTACTTCTGTGCCTTTGTGTTCTAGTTGCCACAGGATGGGGCCGACCGCCCCCTTCTCTTGCTCCTTTCATTACTAGGGGTTCTGGCCCCTCTGCTATCCTCTAGGTTGGGGTCTTTTGGCCGAGCCTCTGCCCTTGTTCCTTATAGGGGTTGTCACATTCTATGTTGGGGCTGTCTTGGAGTCTTGTTGGGTCTTGTTTGTCCCAGACTGGTTGCCCTTCATTGAAATTGGCGCGGGGTTGTGGTCCTGTTACGTTATCATGACATTTTTCATATGTTCTTGCCTCCAGGGGGGGCTCTCTTTGTACTGGCAGGGTAGCTGTTTTAGGGCTGTGCTCTGTTCCTTATTCTTTTCCCTGTCTTGGGTACTGCAGTGTTTGGCACTGCTCCTTATGGTGTTGTTCCCCACCATTCCTTTTTTCTTTCGCACACTGTTCCTATACTCTCCCAGTTTTGTCTGATGGCTCCGCGTTGTGGCGCTTATGTGACCTCGCTGACGTCACATGCGCGGACGCCACAGGGGCGGAGTCGCGTGGTGCCGTCCCAAGGCACGCGGGGATGCTGTGGCAGAAAAAAATCTGGTTCCAGTCTCACGCCTGGGGATAATTCTACGTGAAGGAATCTGCGGCTAGGATCATCTCCACCAGATACATCGTTACCAAAGGTTAGTAACTTGTACATTAAGTTCTGCCATGCACTGGTCAAAAAGCAGCCTTTTGAAGGGCTGCATGCTCATTCTTCGAGGGCCAAAGCTGCTATCATGGCATTGGCATGAGGAGTCCCTATCCTAGACATTTGCCAAGCGGCTATGTGGGCATCCTTCCATATGTTCACATTCTACTTTTCTGGACAGTCAGGTTTGCCAGGATGGGCATTTTGCTAGCTCAGTCCTGCAGAAATTTCTGGTTTGGAGCGCAATGGCGATAAATTTGTAATTCAAATTGTTTGACTTCTCCACCTCATCTTCAGCTTTAATGTAGGATACCCTGTACAGTTATACTTGCTGTGGCAGCTGTCCTGAGGTGGGGAAACAGTTTACTTGGTAGCGAAATTGGTTCTATTTGAGCTTCACTAAAGTTTGACATTTTCCATAGTATGAAGGAAAGAAGTGCATTTTATTCTGCTTTTACAAAAGTATTGGAAATGTTTGAGGTTGTCCAGAGTGGGGATTTACTGTTTCCAAAACCGTTCTTAAAAAACGTGATACATTATTTTATTTTTTCTTATTTTGTTATTGAAATCAAGGCATGATCAATGAAAAAATCACGGTACATGTACATTGGCAATGTTGTTACACCACAAATGTTACTTAATAGATAGCGATCACAAAACAATAATTTCAGTACCCATTAAGACATATTCAGATCCCATTTACGATATATTCTCTCGATCTTGGAGGTTCACATATCTCTCCTCTGTAAATGCTCCTTTATCCCCAAACTTGCATCCATTTATTTGGGCACCCCCTGGCTTCGTATATGGACTTTTCCGTGACCATACACCAGTCCACATCTTTGCCCCCGTCCTCGATACCCGTAGGGCTCTGAGCCCTCCACAACCTATCAATATTGCTTTTTGTCCCCATCAGACCCAAGGTAACCCATGTACGCTCTCTGGAGTTTAGGTCGATAGGGCCCAAGATGTTTAGGAGGGCCAATTCAATGTTACAGTCTATCTGCTGCCCCAACACTTCCATAACGTTGGCTACCACCTCCCAATATCTCTGGATAGTCGTGCATTCCCAAAGTGTATGGACGAAGGTTCCCTCCTGCCCACATCGCCTTACACAGTAACCGTCTGAGCCATATTCCATACATCCAACACTGACCCAGACAGATAGGATCTATGGAGAAGTTTCAACTGCACCAGGTGCAGCCTGGAAGATATGGTCACCTCCCGGGGGAGAGGCCACCTCTGCCAGCCACTCGTCATCATCTAATCCCGCTAAGTCGTGGTCCCATTTAACCCTCAGGTGAGTCGGGGGATCTGCCATGTTGTTAATCAGTTTTTTGTAATTGAGTGATATGGCCTTCTCCAGCAGGTCACCATCTAGCACTCTATCCTCTAGCGAGGAGGACTCGGGGAGTTCACTACCTTTAGGGAGAACCGCAAGTAGGGCACGTCTAATTTGGAGATACCTGAAATGTTTTGATTGTGCTAACTCGTATTCCTGCTGCAGCCAAGGAAAAGGGACCACCTCACCTGACTTCCACAAATCACCCACCTTGGATATATAGTAATACGGTCCCAATTATCAAAACTCCTCGAGCAAATCTGTCTGCCCAATTGCTCGCTATACCAGAGTGGTGTGGCCTGTGTAAGTTTAACCTCCCATCCAAACTTTTGGTAGCCGCCTTCCACACCTGCAGCGCATGACCTGTTGGGCCAGTCAGGGCAGGTTTCAACGACCGTACATAAAGGGCCCCTTCAAAGTTGCCTGCCGGGCGGAGCAATCTGTCGATCTGGAAGGCTGGGTCACCCTGCGGCCTATACATGCATTGGTTATTCGCCGCAAGGTGTGATGCCCAATAGTACTTCTGTATGTCTGGAAGTCCAAAGTCCCCATCGAACCATCCCAGCGTGAGCTTGTGTGTCACGATACGAGGTGGCTTACCCTCCCACAGCAGGTCCCGTATGATACAATCAATTTCTTTAAAGTAGGAGGGTGCAACGAAGTGTGGAGTATTCTGCAGAGCATATACGAACCTGGGAAGGGACATCATTTTGAACAGGGCAGCACGCCCCAAATGAGATAATGCAAGCCATTTCCAATGTAGGACGTCAGCTTTAAGACGCATGAGAGGCGGCAGGAGATTGCCATCATAAAATCTGGACAGATCTTTTGAGACCCAGATCCCCAAATACTTGAAGCCGTCAGTAGCTTCCGCCAGTTGATAACCCCGAGGGAGCAAAGGCCTTTTTCCATAGAGGGCATATAACACCGATTTGGTCCAGTTTATAGAATAGCCAGCATATCTGCCAAATACATGGAATATGTCCAGGACCACATTGAGGAATGCAGGGGGGAATGCCAGATAGAGCAAAATGTTGTCCGCATACAGCGATATACGGTCTTCCCAGCCGGACGTTCATATGAGCCCCCTTGTGGCGGGGTTGTTGCGGACCCACATTGCCAGAGGCTCGAGGGCCAGGGCAAAGAGAAGCAATGACAAGGGGCATCCCTGCCTGGTGCCCCTACTAAGAGTGGAAACGGGAGATTTCCTGTGGTTAACCACTACTTGGGCGAGCGGCTGTTGGTAGAGAAGCGGAACCCAGCTCGTAAACTCGGGCCCAAAACCCAATATGTGAAGGACAGAAAACATATAAGGCCACTCAGAGGTGTCAAATGCTGAAGCAGCATCAAGGGAGACCACAACAGCGTCCTCTCTAATTGTGTCAGCACGGCATAGCACTCCGTGGTGCCTAAGCAAGTTGAGGGAGGTGTTTCTGGCGGGCATAAATTCCAACTGGTCCAGGTGGACCAGATGGGTAACGACCTCGAGCAAACGGGAGGCAAGGATTTTCGCTTCGCAGTTGAGCAGTGAGATGGGTCTGTAAGAGGAACCTTTGTTACTCTGCTTTCCCACTTTATGAATGACTACGATATTGGCAAGCCGCTGATCCTCGAGCAGTATCCCCCTTCTTACTTTCACAAAACATTTCGGTGAGCTAGGGTGCTGTCTTGCACGCAGTGAGCTTAAACAATTAAATGGGCACCCCATTAGGGCCCAATGCTTTCTCACCGATCATGTCGTGGATGGCTTTTTCGTTCTCTGTCACTGTGATGTCTAGGTCAAGATCAGAACGCTCCTCGTCAGTGAGTGAGGGCGAAGAAATATCCTGCAAAAGCGAGGAAGCCTCCTCCTCCATGTGCGGAGTTTGAGACGTATAGAGTGACTGGTCATATTGGCCTAATGCATCCGCTATGTCCTGGGGGGCAGTGAGGCGGGAGTGAGAGTCTGTCTCTATTTCAACCACAACTCGATGGGCCTGATCTCTACGATCTAGCCAGGCTAACAGTTTGCCAGCCTTGTTGCCGACATCACAGATTCTGCTGACTGTGGCCCTATGGTGCGACTTGGCAGCCTCAGTTGCCAAGTCGGTATATTCCTTGACTTTAATACGCAATCTCGGCCATACCTCCGCCGAGTCGTCAAGCTGGAGGGTTTCCTCTAAATATAGGATTTCTCCCTCTAAGTGAGTCATATCTGCACACTTCTCCTTTCGCTGTACCGAGATCTGGGCCAGAGCCACCCCCGTATGACAGCCTTGTAGGCTTATATAAATCAATAAAGGCTAGCTAGTTTAAGGGAAATATTAGGGAGACTCTGGTACGTCAGCAGTGACAATATGTGGGAAAAACACTGTTTTCCTTTGAAAGCCCTCACCCACCGACCTAGTCGGTGGCATGCTTCATCATCGGGCCCACCACAGTGGCACCGAATGTGCCCCGGGTGTGCTTCAACGCCAGGTGACTGCGGAGCTGGTATGTTGCTGAGTGTGCAGTGAAGGGGTGTGAAGGTGAGAAATTAAAATGCTATCCAGGAGGTCCCAGCACCCGAGGGTATTAGCAATATTTAATGAACTGGGCCTCTGTTAGCAGGTTAAAAAGGCAATAGGACGTTTTAAGGGAGAGTTACAATGACCTCCAGCGTCCAGTGTGGTCTACATGTTTCTGCCAGTGCCTTTGTTGTAAGCTGGCTTTCCTCAGGACCAAAAAGGGGTGAAAAGTGCAAATAATAATAAACTATATTAAGTGAGTGTTGTTATTTTCTCTATGTGTCGCGCACGCTAAGGCGCTGTAGCTGTTAGAGGGGGATTCCCTCAAGCTTTTTCTGTTATTTCAATGTAAAAAGCCTCATGGGTCGCCTGGCAGAGAAAGAGACCGAGTAGTTCGGTCTGGTTCCTCCTAGGACCTATTCATCCATCCGCGGCGCCCGAAATGCAGTCGATATAAGCCTTGTAGGCTTCCCATAGTGTTGTCGCCGAGTCCACCGTCCCGTCGTTCTCCTGGAAATAAAGATCTGACTCACTTACGATCTTATTTCTGATTGGGGGGTCGTAAGAAACCAGGAGTTGATCAGGCCTATACGGCCAACTGTGGGCTCCCTCACCTCCAGGCGACTTAGGATAGGTGAGTTGTCGGAGATTCCCCATGTCAAGTGCTGTGTTTCCTTCACGTTTTCAAGTTGGTGTGCGAGCTTCAATACATAGTCTATACGTGACATACTATGTTGAGCACATGAGTAGAAAGTTTAATGCTGTTTGGTCGGATGCAGACTCCTCCAAACATCCACCAGGTCCATCGCCCCAAGAAATCTGTGGATCCGTGTGCGGGAGGGCGGCAAAGCCTTCTGGGGCCACCGGTCAAGAGAGACAGAGACAATGGAATTGAAGTCACCCCCAATCAATGCTCTGCCTTCCAGCAAGGCTAAAAGGATGTCCCCAAGGTCTGCAAGGCTTTGGTGTGTAATCCCGGTGGCACGTAGACAGAAAGGAGATTGAGAATGCGCCCTTCCCAGGTCCCAGAGGCGGCAACGAATCTACCTAGGGCGTCGGTGCGAACAGGATTAATTGTCATGGGGAATGATTTGTGGACCATTATGCCCAATCCCCATGAGCCAGAACCAAAAGCAGTGTGTGCCACCAGTTGGAAACCCCATTGCGACATGGCCTTACAAGCATTCCCAAGCAAGTGTGTCTCTTGTAAGAGGACTACATCAGGGGAGTGTCTTTTAAAAAAAATTGGAGCTGTCTAGTTGTCGTGCCCATCGTGTCCGGTTGCGTGGTCATTCAGTTGCAGGGGGAGCCTCCCGTGACAGTCCAAGTGAGGACACATTAGTAGACTAGTTTGTCTTCATAGACAGAAATACCAAAAGTATGTAACCAGTGACTGCCTTTCCTTTGAGCCAGTCATACTTGTCATACCCAAAAAAAAAGAACAATACACACTAGAACAACCTCCCCCAACCTACGTAAGAAAAAACCCTCTGTACAAAGCACACAATAGGATGCATGACGGAGAAATGCTGCGAATGTCCACCCCCAACTCACAAATGACCCAACAAAAGGAGATAAAAACAAACAAAAGCCCCCCCACACCCTCGAAAAAATCCCTTCCACCCCCTCCCTGCCTCCCTCCATGGTGGACAAGAAACCACCCGCCTCCCCAAAACATGCAGAGTGCCTTTAGCCTACCCTAGGAAACTTGTAGGCGCGTGTACCAACCCCACTCCCCATAACAGCTTTTTGTGGCAAAATTATGCCCCCAGCACTTGTCCCCAGTGAGGAGGTAGGGCTGAAAAATAGTATCAGTCAGTAAGTACTCCCATCACCCCACTTTGTATACATTGTTACGTTTCTGTTGTCTTCTGCATCCCCAGCAGGCGAGCCCAGTCAACCAACACATGGCAGGCGCAACACCCAGAGTACGGTGTCCCCAATGAGTTCTCCAGTGTGGAACGCAGTTGAGAAAGTTCCAGTGTCTCACCGCTCCTCTGTTTGACTCTGACCCGGGGAGGCATCTGCAACAACGATATTAGGCTTTGTGAGTCTTTGACGATCATCCGACCGTGGCTGACGACCCATCCCTCGGCGATCCTTGTTGTTACGCTTCTCGACCGTGCGCCATCCCTCCAGCCAGTCCCATGTGTCCTCAGGCATGGAAAAGAACCAGGTTTTCCTTCCGCTTCGACACGAAACTGTGCGGGGTACTGCATCGCATATTTAATCTCTTGCCCACGCAGAGCTCATTTTACCTCTAGAAAGCTGCGGCGTTGTTTCTGCACCCGTAGTGTAAAATCAGGAAAGAAAGTGATTGTGCTGTTGTCAAATGTGGCTGGCGGGGCCTACTCTTGCTGAGTGTAGTATGACATATCGATCTCTAAAGTTGAACACCCGTGCTAGGAGAGAATGGGGCGGAGCTCCTGGCTTCAGCCTGGCACACTGTGCACCCTTTCAATCGAAAAGTAGTTGGATAGTCTCTTAGGTTGGTGGTGTTGTACCACAAGATTCTCAACATAGAGATCGTCCGCCTGTCCCTCCGCCTCTTCAGGCACACTAAATTGCCCTCTTTGTTGCAGCGCATACGGCTCTCATATTAGTCGAGCTTATGCGTTAACAGTTCCTGGTTGGCCTTCAGGTCCTCAACCTGGCGCTTGAGCAGATCAGTCAGTCACTAGGTCCTTGGTAGTGGATTCCACCTCAGAGAGATGCTCGTTCATCTTGCGCATATCCGCCCTGATAAGGGAGACTTCAGTCGCAACGGTGTCAATGCGGCCCACTAGGGATGTATGCACCGAGGGGATGGCCGCCACAATATCTTGCAACTTAGGTTCTGGTGGGCTTTTTGCTTTGTGGGAGAGGTCTGTGCGTCCCCCTGCCCCTTTTGGCAAGCATATTTTTCCAGCTTAGTTTGGAGCACGTTGCGGCCGCCACGGCTACACTCCATGTTGTATTCGGTGCTACAATCGCAGCCGGGCGAGAAGGAGGGGTCCGGCTAGCTACTCACAGCCGCCTGTGTATGGAACCAACTCCAAACCGTCCTGGCTGGTTTCGCCATCCAGATTGTGCCGGTGGCAGCGTGACTGAAGCGTGCCCTTCAGAGAGGGCGTGTATCGCTGCAGCACAACCCCAGTGTCCCAGGTGCTCAAATCAGTTGTGCCCCGATTGTGCACTGTGATGCTAGTAGCATTGGTAGCCCTTGGTAGTGGTGCCGGTGCTGTGTCGCTGTGGCTACCTACGGAGGGTGAGTCGGGAGTCGGGAACGGGAGATTTCCTGTTGTTAACCACTACTTGGGCAAGCGGCTGTTGGTAGAGATGCGGAACCAGCTCGTAAACTCGGGCCCAAAGCCCAATATGTGAAGGATAGCAAACAAATAAGGCCCCTCAGAGGCGTCAAATGCTGAAGCAGCATCAAGGGAGACCACAACAGCGTCCTCTCTAATTGTGTCAGCACGGCATAGCACTCCGTGGTGCCTAAGCAAGTTGAGGGAGGTGTTTCTGGCGGGCATAAATTCCAACTGGTCCAGGTGGACCAGATGGGTAATGACCTAGAGCAAACGGGAGGCAAGGATTTTCGCTTCCCAGTTGAGCAGTGAGATGGGTCTGTAAGAGGAACCTTTGTTACTCTGCTTTCCCACTTCATGAATGACTACAATATTGGCACGCCGCTGATCCTTGCGCAGTATCCCCCTTCTTACTTTCACAAAACATTTCGGTGAGCTAGGGTGCTGTCTTGCCCGCAGTGAGCTTAAACAATTAAATGGGCTCCCCGTTAGGGCCCGATGCTTTCTCACCGATCAAGTCGTGGATGGCTTTTTCGATCTGTCACTGTGATGTCTAGGTCAAGATCAGAACGCTCCTCGTCAGTGAGTGAGGGCAATGAAATATCCTGCAAAAGCGAGGAAGCCTCCTCCATGTGCGGAGTTTGAGACGTATAGAGTGACTGGTCATATTGGCCTAATGCATCCGCAAGGCCCTGGGGGGCAGTGAGGCGGGAGTGAGAGTCTGTCTCTATTTCAACCACAACTCGATGGGCCTGATCTCTACGATCTAGGCAGGCTAACAGTTTGCCAGCCTTGTTGCCGACATCACAGATTCTGCTGAGTGTGGCCCTATGGTGCGACTTGGCAGCCTCAGTTGCCAAGTCGGTATATTCCTTGACTTTAATACGCAATCTCGGCCGTACCTCCGCCGAGTCGTCAAGCTGGAGGGTTTCCTCTAAATATAGGATTTCTCCCTCTAAGTGAGTCATATCTGCAGACTTCTCCTTTCGCTGTACCGAGATCTGGGCCAGAGCCACCCCCGTATGACAGCCCTGTAGGCTTCCCAATATATTGTCGCCGAGTCTACCGTCCCCCTAGTTCTCCTGGAAATAAAGATCTGACTCACTTACGATCTTACCTCTGATTGGGGGGTCGTAAGAAACCAGGAGTTGATCAGGCCTACACGGCCAACTGTGGGCTCCCCCACCTCCAGGCGACTTAGGATAGGTGAGTGGTCGGAGATTCCCCTGGTCAAGTGCTGTGTTTCCTTCACGTTTTCAAGTTGGTGTGCGAGCTTCAATACATAGTCTATACGGGACATACTATGTTGAGCACATGAGTAGAAAGTTTAATGCTGTTTGGTCGGATGCAGACTCCTACAAACATCCACCAGGCCCATCGCCCCAAGAAATCTGTGGATCCGTGTGCGGGAGGCCGGCAAGGCCTTCTGGGGCCACGGGTCAAGAGAGACAGAGACAATGGAATTGAAGTCACCCCCAATCAATGCTCTGCCTTCCAGCAAGGCTAAAAGGATGTCCCCAAGGTCTGCAAGGCTTTGGTGTGTAATCCCGGTGGCACGTAGACAGAAAGGAGATTGAGAATGCGCCCTTCCCAGGTCCCAGAGGCGGCAACGAATCTACCTAGGGCGTCGGTGCGAACAGGATTAATTGTCATGGGGAATGATTTGTGGACCATTATGCCCAATCCCCATGAGCCAGAACCAAAAGCAGTGTGTGCCACCAGTTGGAAACCCCATTGTGACATGGCCTTACAAGCATTCCCAAGCAAGTGTGTCTCTTGTAAGAGGACTACATCAGGGGAGTGTCTTTTAAAAAAAATTGGAGCTGTCTAGTTGTCGTGCCCATCGTGTCCGGTTGCGTGGTCATTCAGTTGCAGGGGGAGCCTCCCGTGACAGTCCAAGTGAGGACACATTAGTAGACTAGTTTGTCTTCATAGACAGAAATACCAAAAGTATGTAACCAGTGACTGCCTTTCCTTTGAGCCAGTCATACTTGTCATACCCAAAAAAAAGAACAATACACACTAGAACAACCTCCCCCAACCTACGTAAGAAAAAACCCTCTGTACAAAGCACACAATAGGATGCATGACGGAGAAATGCTGCGAATGTCCACCCCCAACTCACAAATGACCCAACAAAAGGAGATAAAAACAAACAAAAGCCCCCCCACACCCTCGAAAAAATCCCTTCCACCTCTCCCTGCCTCCCTCCATGGTGGACAAGAAACCACCCGCCTCCCCAAAACATGCAGAGTGCCTTTAGCCTACCCTAGGAAACTTGTAGGCGCGTGTACCAACCCCACTCCCCATAACAGCTTTTTGTGGCAAAATTATGCCCCCAGCACTTGTCCCCAGTGAGGAGGTAGGGCTGAAAAATAGTATCAGTCAGTAAGTACTCCCATCACCCCACTTTGTATACATTGTTACGTCTCTGTTGTCTTCTGCATCCCCAGCAGGCGAGCCCAGTCAACCAACACATGGCAGGCGCAACACCCAGAGTACGGTGTCCCCAATGAGTTCTCCAGTGTGGATCGCAGTTGAGAAAGTTCCAGTGTCTCACCGCTCCTCTGTTTGACTCTGACCCGGGGAGGCATCTGCAACAACGATATTAGGCTTTGTGAGTCTTTGACGATCATCCGACCGTGGCTGACGACCCATCCCTCGGCGATCCTTGTTGTTACGCTTCTCGACCGTGCGCCATCCCTCCAGCCAGTCCCATGTGTCCTCAGGCATGGAAAAGAACCAGGTTTTCCTTCCGCTTCGACACGAAACTGTGCGGGGTACTGCATCGCATATTTAATCTCTTGCCCAAGCAGAGCTCATTTTACCTCTAGAAAGCTGCGGCGTTGTTTCTGCACCCGTAGTGTAAAATCAGGAAAGAAAGTGATTGTGCTGTTGTCAAATGTGGCTGGCGGGGCCTACTCTTGCTGAGTGTAGTATGACATATCGATCTCTAAAGTTGAACACCCGTGCTAGGAGAGAATGGGGCGGAGCTCCTGGCTTCAGCCTGGCACACTGTGCACCCTTTCAATCGAAAAGTAGTTGGATAGTCTCTTAGGTTGGTGGTGTTGTACCACAAGATTCTCAACATAGAGATCGTCCGCCTGTCCCTCCGCCTCTTCAGGCACACTAAATTGCCCTCTTTGTTGCAGCGCATACGGCTCTCATATTAGTCGAGCTTATGCGTTAACAGTTCCTGGTTGGCCTTCAGGTCCTCAACCTGGCGCTTGAGCAGATCAGTCAGTCACTAGGTCCTTGGTAGTGGATTCCACCTCAGAGAGATGCTCGTTCATCTTGCGCATATCCGCCCTGATAAGGGAGACTTCAGTCGCAACGGTGTCAATGCGGCCCACTAGGGATGTATGCACCGAGGGGATGGCCGCCACAATATCTTGCAACTTAGGTTCTGGTGGGCTTTTTGCTTTGTGGGAGAGGTCTGTGCGTCCCCCTGCCCCTTTTGGCAAGCATATTTTTCCAGCTTTGTTTGGAGCACGTTGCGGCCGCCACGGCTACACTCCATGTTGTATTCGGTGCTACAATCGCAGCCGGGCGAGAAGGAGGGGTCCGGCTAGCTACTCACAGCCGCCTGTGTATGGAACCAACTCCAAACCGTCCTGGCTGGTTTCGCCATCCAGATTGTGCCGGTGGCAGCGTGACTGAAGCGTGCCCTTCAGAGAGGGCGTGTATCGCTGCAGCACAACCCCAGTGTCCCAGGTGCTCAAATCAGTTGTGCCCCGATTGTGCACTGTGATGCTAGTAGCATTGGTAGCCCTTGGTAGTGGTGCCGGTGCTGTGTCGCTGTGGCTACCTACGGAGGGTGAGTCGGGAAGGGAGATTTCCTGTTGTTAACCACTACTTGGGCAAGCGGCTGTTGGTAGAGATGCGGAACCAGCTCGTAAACTCGGGCCCAAAGCCCAATATGTGAAGGATAGCAAACAAATAAGGCCACTCAGAGGCGTCAAATGCTGAAGCAGCATCAAGGGAGACCACAACAGCGTCCTCTCTAATTGTGTCAGCACGGCATAGCACTCCGTGGTGCCTAAGCAAGTTGAGGGAGGTGTTTCTGGCGGGCATAAATTCCAACTGGTCCAGGTGGACCAGATGGGTAATGACCTAGAGCAAACGGGAGGCAAGGATTTTCGCTTCCCAGTTGAGCAGTGAGATGGGTCTGTAAGAGGAACCTTTGTTACTCTGCTTTCCCACTTCATGAATGACTACAATATTGGCACGCCACTGATCCTTGCGCAGTATCCCCCTTCTTACTTTCACAAACCATTTCGGTGAGCTAGGGTGCTGTCTTGCCCGCAGTGAGCTTAAACAATTAAATGGGCTCCCCGTTAGGGCCCGATGCTTTCTCACCGATCAAGTCGTGGATGGCTTTTTCGATCTGTCACTGTGATGTCTAGGTCAAGATCAGAACGCTCCTCGTCAGTGAGTGAGGGCAATGAAATATCCTGCAAAAGCGAGGAAGCCTCCTCCATGTGCGGAGTTTGAGACGTATAGAGTGACTGGTCATATTGGCCTAATGCATCCGCAAGGCCCTGGGGGGCAGTGAGGCGGGAGTGAGAGTCTGTCTCTATTTCAACCACAACTCGATGGGCCTGATCTCTACGATCTAGGCAGGCTAACAGTTTGCCAGCCTTGTTGCCGACATCACAGATTCTGCTGAGTGTGGCCCTATGGTGCGACTTGGCAGCCTCAGTTGCCAAGTCGGTATATTCCTTGACTTTAATACGCAATCTCGGCCGTACCTCCGCCGAGTCGTCAAGCTGGAGGGTTTCCTCTAAATATAGGATTTCTCCCTCTAAGTGAGTCATATCTGCAGACTTCTCCTTTCGCTGTACCGAGATCTGGGCCAGAGCCACCCCCGTATGACAGCCCTGTAGGCTTCCCAATATATTGTCGCCGAGTCTACCGTCCCCCTAGTTCTCCTGGAAATAAAGATCTGACTCACTTACGATCTTACCTCTGATTGGGGGGTCGTAAGAAACCAGGAGTTGATCAGGCCTACACGGCCAACTGTGGGCTCCCCCACCTCCAGGCGACTTAGGATAGGTGAGTGGTCGGAGATTCCCCTGGTCAAGTGCTGTGTTTCCTTCACGTTTTCAAGTTGGTGTGCGAGCTTCAATACATAGTCTATACGGGACATACTATGTTGAGCACATGAGTAGAAAGTTTAATGCTGTTTGGTCGGATGCAGACTCCTCCAAATATCCACCAGGCCCATCGCCCCAAGAAATCTGTGGATCCGTGTGCGGGAGGCCGGCAAGGCCTTCTGGGGCCACGGGTCAAGAGAGACAGAGACAATGGAATTGAAGTCACCCCCAATCAATGCTCTGCCTTCCAGCAAGGCTAAAAGGATGTCCCCAAGGTCTGCAAGGCTTTGGTGTGTAATCCCGGTGGCACGTAGACAGAAAGGAGATTGAGAATGCGCCCTTCCCAGGTCCCAGAGGCGGCAACGAATCTACCTAGGGTGTCGGTGCGAACAGGATTAATTGTCATGGGGAATGATTTCTGGACCATTATGCCCAATCCCCAAGAGCCAAAACCAAAAGCAGTGTGTGCCACCAGTTGGAAACCCCATTGCGACATGGCCTTACAAGCATTCCCAAGCAAGTGTGTCTCTTGTAAGAGGACTACATCAGGGGAGTGTCTTTTAAAAAAAATTGGAGCTGTCTAGTTGTCGTGCCCATCGCGTCCGGTTGCGTGGTCATTCAGTTGCAGGGGGAGCCTCCCGTGACAGTCCAAGTGGGGACACATTAGTAGACCAGTTTGTCTTCATAGACAGAATACCAAAAGTATGTAACCAGTGACTGCCTTTCCTTTGAGCCAGTCATACTTGTCATACCCAAAAAACAAAGAACAATACACACTAGAACAACCTCCCCCAACCTACGTAAGAAAAAACCCTCTGTACAAAGCACACAATAGGATGCATGACGGAGAAATGCTGCGAACAGGATGTCCACCCCAACTCACAAATGACCCAACAAAAGGAGATAAAAACAAACAAAAGCACCCCCACACCCTCGAAAAAAAACCTTCCACCCCCTCCCTGCCTCCCTCCATGGTGGACAAGAAACCACCCGCCTCCCCAATACATGCAGAGTGTCTTTAGCCTATCCTAGGAAACTTGTAGGCGTGTGTACCAACCCCACTCCCCATAACAGCGTTTGGTGGCAAAATTATGCCCCCAGCCCTTGTCCCCAGTGAGGAGGTAGGGCTGAAAAATAGTATCAGTCAGTAAGTACTCCCATCACCCCACTTTGTATACATTGTTACGTCTCTGTTGTCTTCTGCATCCCCAGCAGGTGAGCCCAGTCAACCAACACATGGCAGGCGCAACACCCAGAGTACGGTGTCCCCAATGAGTTCTCCAGTGTGGAACGCAGTTGAGAAAGTTCCAGTGTCTCACCGCTCCTCTGTTTGACTCTGACCCGGGGAGGCATCTGCAACAACGATATTAGGCTTTGTGAGTCTTTGACGATCATCCGACCGTGGCTGACGACCCATCCCTCGGCGATCCTTGTTGTTACGCTTCTCGACCGTGCGCCATCCCTCCAGCCAGTCCCATGTGTCCTCAGGCATGGAAAAGAACCAGGTTTTCCTTCCGCTTCGACACGAAACTGTGCGGGGTACTGCATCGCATATTTAATCTCTTGCCCACGCAGAGCTCATTTTACCTCTAGAAAGTTGCGGCGTTGTTTCTGCACCCGTATTGTAAAATCAGGAAAGAAAGTGATTGTGCTGTTGTCAAATGTGACTGGCGGGGCGTACTCTTGCTGAGTGTAGTATTTTTTTTTTTGCAGAGTTTTATATAGCGCGAACTAGAACCGAACCGAATCAGTTATCAGAGCGCTTTACATAGCACCAGTTACGTTACATGAGGACACACTTTCATTTTAGGCACGGGGAGATTAAGTGATTTGCCCAGAATCACAGGAGGTTTTTGGCGTCGTTACCGAGACTCGAACCCAGTTCCTCCAGGTCCGAGGTCGAGCGCCTTAGCCGTTAGGCCAACCCCTCTCCCAATGGTATGACATATCGATCTCTAAAGTTGAACACCCGTGCTAGGAGAGGATGGGGCGGAGCTCCTGGCTTCAGCCTGGCACCCTGGGCACCCTTTCAATCGAAAAGTAGTTGGATAGTCTCTTAGGTTGGTGGTGTTGTACCACAAGATTCTCAACATAGAGATCGTCCACCTGTCCCTCCGCCTCTTCAGGCACACTAAATTGCCCTCATTGTTGCAGCGCATACGGCTCTTATAATAGTCGATCTTATGCGTTAACAGTTCCTGGTTGGCCTTGAGGTCCTCACCCTGGCGCTTGAGCAGATCAGTCAGTCATTAGGTCCTTGCTAGTGGATTCCACCTCAGAGAGATGCTCGTTCATCTTGCACATATCCGCCCTGACAAGGGAGACATTCAGTCGCAACGGTGTCAATGCGGCCCTCTAGGGATGTATGCACCGAGGGGATGGCCGCCACAATATCTTGCAACTTAGGTTCTGATGGGCTTTTTGCTTCTGTGGGAGAGGTCTGTGCGTCCCCCTGCCCCTTTTGGCAAGCATATTTTCCCAGCTTTGTTTGGAGCACGTTGCGGCCGCCATGGCAACTCTCCATGTTGTATTCGGTGCTACAATCGCAGCCGGGCGAGTAGGAGGGGCCCTGCTAGCTACTCACAGCCGCCTGTGTATGGAACCAACTCCAAACCGGCCTGTCTGGTTTCGCCAGCCAGATTGTGCCGGTGGCAGCGTGACTGAAGTGTGCCCTTCAGAGAGGGGGTGTATCGCTGCTGCACAACCCCAGTGTCCCAGGTGCTCAAATCAGTTGTGCCCCGATTGTGCACTGTGATGCTAGTAGCATTGGTAGCCCTTGGTAGTGGTGCCGGTGCTGTGTCGCTGTGACTACCTACGGAGGGTGAGTCCTAAAAGTATGTCCCAGCTACTGACCACTTCGGCCGGGAGGTAAGCAAGAGGCGCAGGCCATCTTCTTTTAAGGCCGGGTGACAACGATGGCCACGAGGCGTAGTAGTTACAGGGAACTCCACTCCACACTATCGATGATATCTGGGGGATGATCAGGGGTCAGCAGTTTGTAGTTGTCCGCTCCGCGGGCGTCCGGCCACGCAAAGCAGGAGGAGGACCAGTCGGGAGCTGGAGTCCAATCGGCCACAACAGGCGCCACATAGTGGTCGGAACCGCCGCAGCCCCCAGCGCCGTCACCGCAGGGAATTTGCAGCAGTAAACCACACTCAGGTGCACAGTATTCGTTTCGGGGGTCAGCGCCGGCTGGAAGATATTCGGGGCAGCGGGTAGACCTATGCGCACTTCCCACTAGGCCCCGTCAGGCCGTCAGTAGCGCACTGGCCGGCTGCCGATAGCCCCGTATGCGCATCGCCCGCCCAGCACCCAAATCACTGGGGAATCCTCTGCCACCGATCCTGCAGGAGCAGGACCAGCTCAAAGTGCACCGAAGCGGCCTCCCAGGAAGCAGCAGACGGGCCGCACTGTAGCTGCAGATCAGCGGAGCCGGGCAGACCTCGGTCCTTTAAAGAGACAAAAAGCCCCCCCTGAATTGCTTCTAGGTCCAAGAGTAGGAGGGGAAACAGGGGCTAACATACAGCAAAACCTCTTATCTGACCTATATTTCTTTAATGTGACCTCTTAGGTTCCAAAATGCCAACTACCCAACATTACTGTTCAGAAATTACCAGAGAATTTTTATTTATTAATTATTTTGAAAATATGTCCATTATTGATTATATTGCATGTTTATCCCAAAAAAATCTTTCATACATACATAAAAACATTTGATATTTTTTGGGGGAAAATATTATTTTACTTTTCTTTTTTTATAAACCTTAGTTATTAAGAATCATACATTTATACATATAGCATTATCTATACCATTTATTACCTTTTGAATAATGCAATATACAATTCTACTGATGTCTAAGATCTTCCAGCAGTGAAGCTTTTCCATTTGATATATTTGTGGGACCCCTCATAGGGTTGAATCTCTTCTTCTTTTAACTATGAAGGAGAGTGTGAGAGTAGTGTGACTAGTAAAAGCGTGAGTCTGTTAAAAAAAAAATCCTCCTCTTTTTGTGTGGTGATATATGTGTTTCTCAATGAATTGTATATTGCATTATTCAAAAGATAAAAAACTGTATAGATAATGCTGTATGTATGATTCTTTATAACTAACATTTATATAAAAAAGAAAAGAAAAATATTTTCCCAAAAAATATATAAAATGTTTTTATGTATATATGAAAGAAACTTTTTTGAGAAAAATGCTATATAATGAATATAGGACCGAGATGCACAATAATGAATAAATAAAAACTTCTCTGGTGATTTCTGATTTTCATGTACAGTGATGTTGGGTAGTTGGCATTTTGGAACCTAAGCAATCGCATAAAAGAAATATAGGTCTGATAAGAGGTTTTGCTGTATGTTCACACCTCAGTCCTCCGCAGCACAACTCGGGTCCAGCTCCGGATTGACGACTGTGTGTAGCGGACCCGGTCCAAAAGCGGCTGGGCGACCCTCCTTCCCTCCGGGAACAATTGACGGCAGTCACAGGTATTTTAATTCGGTGCAACACTGGAATGTATGGATTTTAGGGAGTGTCATAAGGGAGCTCCGCTAGTGAGCGGCCATTTCCCCCAGTTGGCCACGACCTCAGATACTTATTTTTATTGTACATAGTGAGTAGGAAAGGGATATTTTGCTTTGCCTACAGTATGCAAGGCATGAGACTGTAATAGAAAGTCACATGTGTAAAAAAAAAAAAAATCCAAACTCCACTGGAATCTCCCACAAGGTGTACTGAGAATTATCATGTTACTAAGGTTGAAGTTGTTACCTCTACGAGCGGTCACAAGAATATGGGAAAGTATTGCGAAGGATGAGAGATTCTGTGATCTTTGCCTTAACCATGTTCAAGACTTAAATCATGTGATTTTTGTATGCCTATATTGTCATTCTACAGGTCACCACTTTTTGAGATCTATCTTTTTGAAACATAATATAACTTTGATAATGTTTATTTGCTCCCCCCTACTGAAATGGCTTGCGCAACATTTTGAATGTGTTTCAAATTTTAAATGTTTATGTGCAATAGCGCTGTGTACCTTATTTGATTCGTAACGGATCGCAAAGTTTACTATGCAATCATATGTTCTATCAGTACTTTATATGCTATGATTTAAGTTGGATGTTTGATACATTTATTGGTATTTTTGCATTTCACTATTCGGAAGACAAAACTGTATACTTCCCTTGCAGTCACTTGTCTATGTCACTTTACCTGCATATTTGCACTTTTTAGGCATTTTGCCCTTTAATATACAGTGTACTGTATTTTGTATTGTTCTTGCGCATTTGACCATTATTTGTCTTAAGACTGTTTTGAGCATTTGCACTAGTTTGGTCTTTGCACTTTGTAATCAAGTACTGCATTTTGTATCGATATTGCGAACTTGCAAATTATAGGATCTGAAAGAAACAGGTTAGTGTTAGATTCCTTACCTTAGAATATCCCCAGGTGTCAGACTGGATCCGGAAAGTTTTGCATAGCAGTACCCCTGCGCGTCGGTAGGCGTCGGCGGCGGCTCCGTGTCCGTCGTTGTCGTCTGGATGACGTCGAGTACCTAGACGCTGCCCTCGCGCGCTGACGTGTGGATATTTCAAGAGTTCAACCGGGCCATAGATTTCGTAATCAGTAGCGTCCCATGCTACACCACCAGGTATAGGAATGGCTGTGATGTTCACTGATGACAGTTCTCTTTTTTCTATGTGAGAAGATCTGTGTGGCTATAGAACCAAGTTGATGTTCTGACTTGCTGTGTCCATTGTACTATATTTTCCATCAATAAATCTTCCCAAGCTTAAAACCAAAATGAGCCAGAGCAGGAGGAAAAGTACACCTAACACAATCCACAATTCAATCCATGGTGAATTCAGATATGTTTCTTTGAGTTGATGAAAGAGTTCAGTCCTTTTTTCTTTGAAAGTTTTGTTTGCTGGCTTGTCCTCATGTTCACTTGAATCATCAGAAAAGTCATCGAAATTGATGAAGAAGCCAGATGCAGTTCTGTCAATTGTTGGAATTGATTCCGGATTTTTGTTAATCTTTGTATTTGTAATGTCCGAGGCTACATCATTGTAGACGGGTGTTTCTTGACAAACTGTTGCAATTTGGGTTTCAAGAGGCACAAGTTCCATGGCTTTGTTGCATAGTCCTTTTTTATTTACTGCAGGTTTATCAAAAGTGATTAGTCTTTCAGTTTAACCTCTTGGATTGTAGCAAGGTTTGGTCTTCTACTATTTCTTGGGAGTCCACTGGGCCTACTACTTATTATTGGCCACATGATTGTGGTTTTACCAGGTCGATTGATACAACTCTGTTCTCCTTTTTACCAGCAAGGGGCGGTAGTACTACTGATCTTGTTCCGCTGACAGCCAAGACAGGTACTGTTCTGTAAGAAGGCCCAAATTCCTCCTTCACCGCGATCTTTTCTCTGACTAGATTCCCAATCTTTGGAATCCAGACAGGTCTTGCTGGGACAGGTGGTTTTTCTTCAGTGGCCGTTGGCTTTAGCTTTTTGTTACTTGGACTTCTTCTTGTTTCATTTAAGTCCTGTAAAACAGCCAAACGATCTTTGATATCAAAGGATTTTTCTTTCACCACTGAAATCTGACAATCTAAATCCTGGATGATCATTCGAGTACCGAACAAAAGTTCGTATGGAGTGATACCTCTTAGAGAATTTCTTGGCAGATTCTTAAGACTACGTTGGACATTTGTTAGATGTTTGACCCACCCATCACCCGAACCTAATACCCTCGCCGTTATAGATTGCTTTAGGTCACGTTTTTTTCTCTGCACTACCGCATTTCCCTCGGGATGGAATGGACTAGAGTACCGCAATGCAATGCCCATGCTGGCCATGGCCTCCTTGTAAGCCCTAGAGCTAAACGCAGGACCCTGGTCAGAATGTAGCATGCCGATTGCGTATGTGCCGATAAAGACTCGCAAATTTTTATTTTTTTATTTTTAAAAAAAATTGTTTTATTCACACAGCAGTCATCGTAATACATCACCATTAGCAGAATATTATCATGGCATATCTTTACATGGTAAATCGTACATATGCAATACAAGACTGTGTGTTCGTTTTGTAATATATGTCGAACCATTCCCAACGAGTTGAAACACTTTTATATCCCCCTCCGGCACTCATAGTACATAAAGCAATAAACAATTGCAGGTGGTGCCCTTCTGGCAAATTCTCTTGAGCTGTAGAGTAAATTAAATGTTTCTCCGTCATTCTCCCATTAGGCATATTATACTGATGTGCGGATTATGGTGATGTAATCTGCATCTTGGACCTTGTAAGGTATGGGGGCAACGTATACTCTAATTACAGAATATTAACTACAGGTTGCGTGTTCACCCTTCAGTGTGTCGACATTTCAAGGGATTATCTGGTCTCAGTCATCGTGGGTCGTGGAGTGTGTTTCGAATTCTCCTAGTATCGTGTGCCAGTCTAGAGAAATGTGTGTTTTCCTCAGACCCCTGCGTTCCTCCCTCTGTAATTCTGCACCTTCTGCTCTTCCCCATCTCAGTACTTCTCCACGCCATGTCTCTATATCGGGCGCCCTGGCTGATTTCCACCTCATTGCTATTGCCCTTTTTGCCAGTAACATAACCAGATCTGCGAATCTTGTACCCACACTCTTTTTCTTTTCCGTGTGACCCAACCCCAAGACTCCATACGTTAAGGATGCGTACGGCCTACCCGGCGCCACCGCCGTTAGTACTTCATGGACCTCCCCCCAGAATCGTCTGAGCCGGGCACAGTCCCAGAACATATGTATTAGGCCCGCATCTTCTATCCCGCATCTAGGGCAAGTGTTTGTCGCTTCCGGGAACATTACTTGTATCCTGTGGGGGGTAAGGTAGGCCCTGTGTACTATCATTAATTGGATATATTTGAACTTAGGATTCTGTGCCACTGTTTTGGGGTATTTCAGCACCCTTTCCCATTCTTTGTCCCTGAAGGCCCAACCTGCGTCCTCCTCCCAGCGGGCACGGAGGGGCTGCAAGTGTATCGCTCTGCCCAACCGTATCCCATTCGTAAGCCATTTCGTTAGGTGACTACCCGTTCCCATGAGGTATTGCATTGTGAGTAATGGGTTAGTGTCTGGTTCCGTTCCGGCTCTAGCCCAGTGTACGGTTATATAGTGTGCTATCTGCGCGTGCATTAAAAACATATCACTCGGGGTATGGTGCAAGTCTGTGAAGTCCGTGTAAGTCAGTAGTTTCCCTTCAGAGAAAAAATCTCCGACCTGTTGCACTCCTGCAGTATGCCACTGTCTCAGTATATGTTCCGTAAGTGTTCCCGTCCCCAGTGGTATTCCCAGTAGTGGTATCGTGGGCGCGTATGTGGATGTTCTGTTCGTGTATTTTACAGCCCTCTTCCAGTGCTGCAGTGCCAGTCTTAGTAATGGCGGGGCAGTAACCGGTATTTTGGCTTGCGGTAGAAGGAGACTGTGTATGGTCCCTCTGGCTCTGTCGGAATCCGACATACCAAGTTCATGTAGGTTGCGGCCCGCTAACCAATAGGCCAACCATTGCAGTTGGCAGGCATAGCTGTATGCTATCAGGTCAGGGACACCCATACCTCCCCCGCCTGTCGGCAGTTGTAACTTAGCCAGACTTATACGTCGCCTGCCCGTGCCCCATATTAGTTCTGTCAGGACTATATTTAAAGCCTTAAAAAAGTGGGGGGGTATCAGTATTGGTAGGTTTGTGAAGAAATATAGAAGCCTGGGTAGCACCACCATCTTCGAGATTGTAACTCTACCGGCCACCGAGAGCGGCAATGTGGTCCAA
Source organism: Lissotriton helveticus (assembly GCF_964261635.1). NCBI lineage: Eukaryota > Metazoa > Chordata > Amphibia > Caudata > Salamandridae > Lissotriton > Lissotriton helveticus. The sequence goes on from NC_136073.1 coordinate 374,132,097, forward strand.
AATCGTATTGGTGCTCGCAATGTGCTAAGGGCCCGTCCCAAGTTACCCTCTAAGAGGTCCTGTGGACGCCTGTAAACCTGAATGCCCAGGTATTTGACGGTCTCAGGGGCAGCTGTGTGGTGGGAAGTGTAGGCAATCATTTACAAGGGGCTTGTGGAAATAATACCCGTAGGATTTATTTTTGTTAAGCATAAGACCTGATAGATTCCGGAAGTCGTTGAATAATTCTGGTAGTGGCGTTAGGGGGCCCGATACGTCATTAAGAAACAACAGTATATCATCCGCATAGGCGGAGATGATGTGTCTGGTATTGCGGTTGGTTATGCCTCTGTGTATCGCCACTGCCCGCGCTTTCAATAGTAAGGGTTCCAACGCGATGATAAAAAGCAGGGGTGATAGGGGGCACCCTTGTCTGGTTCCCTTCGCGATGGCGAACGGCTCCGAGACACACGCATTGGTGCACACTCTCGCCGTAGGGGCTTGATACAGCAATTGCACCCATGCTACATATTCCTCAGGAATGCCAAATTTGAGCAGCGCTGTGAACATGTAGTCCCACCTCAGGGAGTCGAAGGCTTGCCGAAGATCTAGTGAGATACACCCCTCGTTTGCTCCCTCACTCCCTTGTGGTATCATCAGTTGACTTAATCTACGTAAGTTCAACGCAGTACTCCTCCCCGGCACGAATCCGTTTTGATCCGGATGTATGATATCCGTAATGCAGTGTGAAAGTCTCGTTGCCAGTAACTTACTGAGGATCTTATAATCCGTATTCAGTAAGGATAACGGTCTGTAGTTTTCTAGTTGTAGGGCGTCTCTGCCCGGCTTCAGTAGGGAAACTATTATTGCCTGTAGAGTCGAAGCTGGTAGAGCACCATCTGCCAGAGCTTCCCCATATAATATTCGTAATCTTGGGGCCAATGTGTCTATAAAAGCCATATAAAATTCTGCTGGCAGGCCATCAGACCCGGGGGTTTTGTTACGCGGAAGGGTTTTAATAGCCTGTCGTATTTCCTGTAATGATATCGGTTTCGAGAGTTCGGTCCGTTGAGTCGGCGTTAACTGTGGGAGGTGTAGGTCTGCAAGAAAGTCGTCTAGATCTCGGGTGTTAAGTGGGGGTGTGGGCCATACAAATCAGCATAGTAGCATTTAAACGTATTATTTATATCTATTTGGGGGCGCACAAGCCTACCACTGCGGTCCTTCCCTTCTAGTATGGGGCTACTTTCCGGAGTATTTCGTGTTAAACGCGCTAGTAGGGGTCCAGCTCTGTCGGCCTGCGTGTGCTGTCTGCTTGTGTATTCCTTATAGTCAATCAGTCGCAGCTCCTCTAGGAGTTCCGCGTGCTGGATGTGTGCCTCTTGTAGTTGGGTGAGCTGACCATCAGTGCCCGCTGCTTCGGTTTCGAGCAGTGCCAACCCGCCCTCCACCCTCTTGAGTCTATCCAACAACGTCCTCTTAACACCCACTTTCGTGCCCATCGCTACACCCCGTAATGTCAACTTGAAGGCGTCCCATTAGATTTGTCTAGTACTAGCAGTGTTCTCGTTGTCTATAAAGTAGCGGGTAGTGGCATCCAGTAGGGTGGAGCGGAAGACCGGGTCTTCCAAGAGACCTGGCGATAGATGCCATGTTGGTATCGGGGTAGGGACCCTCCCCCAGTGCAGTGTGAGTTCTACAGGGTTGTGGTCTGATAATGTCTTGCCCATATGTGTGACTGACACTATGGACCCAAGCAAGGTACGGGAACAAAATATTCGATCAATCCTTGTATGCAGTTTGTGTGGTGGGGAGTAAAACGTGTATTCTCTATTGGTAGTGTTCAGTGCCCGCCAAGAGTCCACCAGATCCCACCCAGCTGCCCAGGCCGCCAGTGCTTCAGCTTGTCTCCTGCTGTCGGTGGCATGCAATGGGGGGTGTGACCTATCTAGTGTGATGTCTAACACCGCATTACAATCCCCCCCAATCACCCAGTTCTGGGCTACCCATCCTGAGTGTAGTCCGCTAATATTTCGGAAGAAGCCAGATTGCTCCGAATTAGGCGCATAGACACAGCCCAACACTACGCTCGCACCATCTAGTATCCCATGTACGAACACAAACCGCCCTTCCTTGTCGATTTTGTGTTCTATGGCCTTGAAGGGGACGCTATTCCTTATCCAAATGGCTGCACCCCTGGAAAATGCCGAGTACTCCGTAGCAAATAATTGGCCTTTCCCTTTCCGTCTCAATTTAGCCCCTTCATCTCTGTTTAAGTTAGTTTCTTGCAAATACGCAATGGATACTTTGCGTCTATTCAGTTGTGCCAAAGTTCTGTGTCTTTTGTGGATGGAGCCCAACCCTCTTACATTCCAAGTGCAGATTATGTATTGATTAGGATTTGACATGATATATTGCTGCTCCAGTCTCGAACATCACCCAAAGGTCCAGTGCAATTGACAGTGTATATGATAGTGCAAGTGCCCCTACAATACTGAACGATATGGTCCTTCCTGTGAAACTGTGAGGGACCAAACCCTATCACCCAACAGGGGTGCAAACCAAACTTCATGGTGCCGTTGCCTGGGGGGGTGCGCCCAGTCGGTAATCAGCAACAAGTCCCTTCTCATAGTCTCTCCACTCAAACCCCATCAAGTATAAGCAAATTGGCACCCCTCTCCCTCTCCCCATTCAAGCGGCAGTCACATAGTGTACGTTACCAATCTGCATGCATTGAGTCTCTTCTTCATAAATCCTCCGCCTGTTGCGCCGTGATGCGTGGGAATAATTGCACACTAGCGTCCGTATCCGATGCAGCCGTGTGAGAACTAGTCTGGCTGTTGGTGACTCTGTCCATGTCCGCATCATGGGCAGCCAGCGCATCTGTAGTGAGAGCCGCCATTTGTAGTGAGGTTCTTGTTTCTGATTGATCTTGGTTAAGGTTCTGCGTACGTGTGTTCCTTGAGTCTTCCTCCAGATCCGGGTTCGGACATGTCCCTGAAGGCCTCTGCGAGTGGACACTATGCGCTCCCTGGCTACCCCGTCGTGAGCCGGGCGGAGTGAGAGTCACTTCTATCCATTCCGAGGCTTCCTCCGGGCTATCAAAGAAAAAGGACTTATGGTCATGGATGACCCGCAGCCGTGCCGGGAAGAACAGTGAGTATTTCACGTTACGTTTACGGAGAGACTTCTTCACCCCCCAGAAGGATGCTCGGGCTCTCTGTACCGCCTGCGTAAAGTCCGGATATATGGAGATTGTGGAATTCTCGTACTTGATTGGAGTTTTGTCCCTGGCAGTTTTCAATATCGCATCCCAGTCCCTGAAATGGAGCAGTCTGGCTATTAGCGGGCGCTGTGGGGCCCCTGGTTTCGGCGGTCTAGGCGGCACTCTGTGAGCTCTCTCAACGCTGTATAGTGGGGTCAGGTCCTCAGCGGGCATTACTGATCGCAACCAATCCTCCACAAACCCAGTAGGGTTGGACCCCCAAAATACGTATATTATTGCGGCGGGAACGCCCTTCCGACGTGTTTTTTCCAATTCCTCTAGCCTCGTGGAGTGCTCTGTTTGTTGTGGAATTAGATCAGCCAAAGCGAGTTTGTGTTAAGCCACCTTTTCGGATAGTTTTTTGTGGTCGTCTTTCAGCAGGGAAAGTCCTGTGGACATAGAGTCCATTCTTGCCTCGAGCGCTTCCCTGGAATCTCTGATTTCTGTTAGGATAAGGTCCAGTTTGGCGTCTTGTGCCCCCAGGCCCGTCGGCGGGACGATGTCCTCAGTGGATGATGCCAGAGGGTCTTCTGATCCAGAGAAGGGTACTAATGTGCGTGGCGCCGGGTCATGTCGGCGGGTTCCATTCCTCACCATCGTGTCGCTGATCTGCGACTACCCTCTCCGGGCCCCTGTAAGTCTTGGAAGCCGCGGTCGTGTGGCAGCAACGGCCAGGAGCTACGCCCCCAATCCGGCTTCGGGTATCCCCCGCAGCAGGTCACTCTCCCGAACCACCCGGCTCTGCACCTCGAGGCGCTATGCTGTTCGCAATCGCCGAAAGGGCGGCGCTGGAAAAGGCGTTGGTATCAGTTTCAAATACCATGCTGCAGCGTGGCACCACTCCCCTACGGGCTGTCGTCTTTCAATGTTAAGGGAGCATATATATATGCGTCTCAGGGGTCAGTTGATTGTTCGTATAATGTCAGCATATATAGTGTGGATGGGGGGCCCCCCTCCTTACTTGCTCACCCAGATCACTCCGTTAACGCCCAGTCACTTGCAAGGTGGCTATTCCGAGACCCACGTGGCAATGGACGCTGTCCGCCGATATGGGGAAGCACACCGCCGCCAGGCACCGCCTCCCCGGCGCGGTTCGTCCAGGCTGTGTGATTCAGGGCGCTCTTCCCGGCCCGGGATCGAGCCTCCGCTGGTAATCCCAGTGGGGGGGGGGGCGGCAGGCGCCGCGAGGGAACAGGCCGCAGCTCCGTCCCGCGGCAGAACGGTCCGGGCACCCAAACAGTCCGGGGTCTCGGGCCGCCAATCCCCGCGCTGAGTCGCGGACTCCACCAGACGGCCGACTCGGGAACAGTCAGGGGGCAGTGGGGGAGAACGTCTCCCTCTGTCGGGGCACCGGTCCAGCGCGCACCCGCTGCAGGCAGAAACCGGGACCCGGCAGCCGTCCACCCCTCAGACCGTAGCGCACTTCCGGTCCGCCTCTCCGCTCACTGTAGGCCGGGGATTCCACCTCGCGGTCAGGCCTCTCCTTCACTTCGGCAAAAGATCGATCCCCCACGGTCCGCGGTGATCTAAAAAGCCTCACTTCTGCTGTCGGAGAGCCGCCTCAATCACATCATGCACAGGGAGAAGGTGGGGGTTCACCAATACACAGGATAAGTTGCCAAAATGGGGGTTTATTCACGGAGCTAGGACGAAGCACGTCCTACATGCTCGGCTGTTGGCCACGCCCCGAGACTCGCAAATCTTTTATAACAGTAGTGGCGTCAGCCGAGCGCTGGGGCCACATCCAAATGAATCTCGTGCAGGAATCCACTGGGACCATGATATATTTATAGTTGCCATCCCTTTGTAAGGGACCACAGTGGTCCAGGTAAACACATGCTAATGGTTTATCTGAGATTAGAAGGGGGATCTGTGCTGGTCGTTTCACTGTTGATACTTTCATTCTTTGGCATATTTCACATTCTAGAACATAGTTCCTAGTTTGTTTTCTCATCCACGGCCACCAATATCTCTGTTTTAATAATGATACTGTGGCGGAAACACCAGCATGTCCAGAAGCGAGTCCTTCGCGTGCCGCTAAAATTAGTCCTAACCTGTGTTCCATGTTTCGAATTGCCCTATCCCCCACTCCAGGGATTTGAGCAAAAGGAACATTATTCGCATCAGTTCTGTATGAGTACTTTACTGGAAAGCCTTTCGGGAGTGTCTTACCACTGTCTTTTACTGAAGCACTGACAGTCTGCATTATTTCGCTGTCTATTTTTGTTTTTGACCGGGTGATGGCAGCTACGGAAGCCGCTTGCACAGCTGCCTTCGCGGCCTCATCAGCCAATGAATTCCCTGCAACGTGAACGCTATCACGTTGATGACTCAGTGTATGTATCACATGAGTCTTTTGTAGTTCTTTCTGTAAAAGAACTACTTGTTCCCAAAGAATTTTATGCTTGATTGTGCCACCTTTTGCATCTTTGAAGCTGTTTTGAACCCAGTTCTGCAAGTATTCATTGTAAGACTGAACGCAGTAATATGAATTGCACACTATTAGTGTGGGGAATTCGCGATCGGTATTTTCAAGCGCCATCTTAAAAGCCTGTAGTTCAGTTCGCTGAGCTGTACAATCTCCTAGAGATTGAGTTTTAGTGACTAGTGGTCTAAATTTTCCTTCGTGCCAACGACCTTTAACAATTGCGCACGGAGCACTCTATGCTTGTTTACCCCCAAATGCGGGTTGTGCTGAACCGTCTGTATATATTATACAGCCGTAATGTTCGAGAGGCAGGATTTCGGTCGGCAAAGGACATTCATATTCGTATTGGAGAAATTCTTGTGTTTTTAAATTAGGATCAAATTTGTATACTACGTCTGATGCAGCAAGAGAATTAACCCATTGTATCCATCTCGGATGTAAAGCTTTAGCATTTGGAATGCTTGCTCTTGTTACTGCTTCTAGGGCAGGTACTGGTGTAATGTTTATTATTCGTTTACCTTGTGCGAGGGCTCTTTCTTTTGCTACAGCAGTTTGAACCGCAGTTAGAATTTTATCAGTAGAACTGAATTTCATTTCAGCTTGTGTGTACAAGTGTGATTTATAAGCCATTGGTACAGTTTCTCCCTCATTAGAGGTTAGGTACGTGAATCCGCATTTTCCTGGGATGACTCGGACAACAAGGTTGCGTTCATTTGCGCGTGTTTGCAGTTTTGTTTTAGTTAACATGTCTGTTTGTAATGATCTTAAAATTTCTGTGTGTTTCTGAGTCCAATTAATTGGTTTGAAATCAGGTTTTATTAATTCATAGAGAGGTTTAACCCTCTGCATAATTTAGAATGTATGTTCTTCCGAAATTCAGGAAACCTAGAATTGATTGTAAGTTCTTCAGCGTCTTTGGAGCTTGGAGTACTGCACACTTCTCTAAGAAGTTGTCTGCTAGGCTTTTGCCGTCACTTGATAATTCATATCCTAGAAACAGGACAGTTAGGTGAGCAATTCGTGACTTTTTAAAGTTGAATTTGTACCCTTCAGCTGCGAACCCAAGTATTATGGTGTTCACTCTTTTCAAGTGTGTCTCCAGGTCGTCGTCTGTAAGATAGATGTCATCGACATAAGATAATGCCTCATCATCATACATTTGTAGTAACTCTGTTACCCTCACTGAGAATAATCCTGGGCTATTCTTGAATCCCTGTGGGAGACGACAAAATTGTTTCTGGGCCCCCATACAGGAGAAAGCGGTCAAATACCTGCTTTCTGGTGCTATATTTTGACAGAAGAAACCATTTGAGATATCTAATGTCGTTTTATATTTTTTGCGCACGATGTTATTCATTAGTGCTGCACTGTGTGAGTTTTGTACTGCCAATGTTTTGCAGCAAGAGTTTAGGTGTCTGTAGTCCAAAACTAGACGATATGAATCGTCTGGCTTGGAGACAGGAAACAAAGGATTGTTCATTTGTGAGGTGCATGTTTCAATTACCCCCTGATATTCAAGTTGATCTAAGATCTCCCTGACTTGTTTTTAGCTTCTTGCTGAACAGGATACTGCCTTTGTGCAGTAGGTTGATTTTTTAACTGAATTTTAAGGTGAGGAGAATCCTCATCCCATCCTACATGATTTTTATATAATGCAGGGGCTTGGGCCACTGCCCATTTTCTAGCAAATGTGTATTTTTTATGAATTGGAATGTGATTTGAGAAGGCAGGCATAATCATTTCTTCGCCATGTGGGCACTCCCTGACAAACTCTGGTGGCCAGTCTTTCTCAGCTAGCAGGATATCATAGCCTTTAGATAAGTTATCCCAAAAGAGACCTCTTATTTTCCTAGTTTTGTCCCCCTCTATACGCAATGTTATTTCATATAATTTATGGGGTTTGCTAACTCTGGTGTCTGCAGTTTCTACTTGAATGTTTTCATTCAATCAATCAATCAATACATTTATAGAGCGCACTACTCACCCGTAGGGTCTCAAGGCGCTAGGAGGGGGGGTGCCGTTACTGCTCGAACAGCCAGGTCCTGAGCTTCTTCCTGAAGGAGAGGTGGTCTTGGGTCAGGCGCAGGTCGGTCGGGAGGGAGTTCCAGGTCTTGGCGGCCAGGTAGGAGAAGGACCTTCCTCCTGTTGTCGCTCTTCGGATGCGTGGGACGGCAGCGAGGGCGTGGCTGGATGATCTGAGGTGGCGCTTGGGAGCGTAGAAGTTGATTCGGTTGTTGAGGTAGCTCGGGCCTTGGTCGTGTAGGGCTTTGTGTGCGTGGGTGAGGAGACGGAAGGTGATTCTTTTGTTGACGGGGAGCCAGTGCAGGTCTCTCAGATGTCCGGAGATGTGGCTGTTTCGTGGGATGTCGAGGATGAGTCTGGCTGAGGCGTTCTGGATCCGCTGGAGTCTCTTCTGGAGCTTGGCGGTGGTTCCGGCGTAGAGGGCGTTGCCGTAGTCCAGTCGGCTGGTGACGAGGGCCTGGGTGACAGTCTTCCTGGTCTCGGTGGGGATCCACCAGAAGATCTTCCGTAGCATGCGTAGGATGTTGAAGCATGACGAGGAGACGGCGTTGACTTGTCTGGTCATGGAGAGGGAGGAGTCCAGGATGAAGCCCAGGTTGCGTGTGTGGTCCGTCGGTTTGGGTCATTCGTGTCCACTGTCTCCAGAAGATTCATCAGGATCTTGCGAGCTATGGTCACTTCTGCTGCGCTATAGCATAAATAACGGGACCCCCTCTAATAATACTTCAAGGACCAGGGAAAAGAGAGGAAAAAACAACACAACATATGAAAAATTCCCCCATAGTCACTATTTACTTTGTCGTGCGATCAATCTCATCAAATTATTTCATTAGCCTTCTAATCCATATAGGTACAACACCATCCACAAGTTTCATTTTGTATTTTTATTTGTATTTATTATTTCTGTAGTATATAAAAATATATTTTTTCTTTTTTTCTTTTTTTTAGTACTTTAGTTCACTTTTTCCATATACATTAGTACCATGATTTATCATATAGATTGGATTATTTTATAAAAAGTGCATTGCATCATATCAGAGAAAAACTTTCGTAATGTCTACATAAATCAAAAAGTTACATAATACAAAAACATCACCCTAATGTATACACATCACTCTCCCATCACACTTGCACAGTCATACAAATTCACACTTATACTACTCTCAGTCTTCTCCCAATCATAGTCAGATCCTATAATAGAGGTAACACAGTTGTTGCTTGTGTGTAGTTATACGCCAGGTCTACGCGCGTTTCGGTGGAGTAAGACCACCTTCCTCAGGACCAGGGTACAAAGTTTTTCCTTCCTCTCTGTGTATATACAGGGTACCTGAAATTAAAAACAAGGTGTAATGTACCTAAGGCTTAACCTGTAAAGAAGGTCACTTGCAGCAATCTACATTTCTTGTCATAATACTCATTTCGTACATTAGCTAAGAAACACCACATTGCATCTAGGACAATCAGGCTGTGGGGTACAGGCTTAGTATAACAAAGTTATTTACAATGCTATATGATTCATCTGGTGATGCGACCCCAATAGTGATTAGACCATGTGAGACTCTGTCTTAATATCAAATACCCGCGTCTATAGATGTATTAGTGTCTCTTTTACCTAAGATAACTGTAACCAAAGATTCGGAATAAGCTCTCACCTAGTCTTTGTTGTGTGGTGAGGGTATCTGCATATCCTTATACCAAAGGGGAAACCTTTCCACTGTTATAGACAAGTCTATAGTTACAACCTAAAGGAAATGGTGGAGTATAGGTATTAAAAAACTTTCTAGCGAGGATTTATCTGACTAATATAATAGGGCAAAGGGCAAAAGCATACCTCAGGTTTATTGTAAAGCCTCAATACGAAGTATTTTTTAATTCAGTCTATTTTATCTGGTAAGACGTCTCCTGGTGAAGTTCTCGTCGTAAAGATCCCTAAATGAAATAGGTACATCATTGTATAATTACATCTTATAATTTACTATGTTGACAAAGGTTGCGTTACAGTATTATATATTCGGGACCAACCTTTTGTTTTAAAAGGGGATTTCCAAATGCTTTAATCTTCTTTTCTGTTTGCAGTGCGGAGCCCACTTAGTATCTCTTATAGGCGTTTCACTCTTTCAGTAGTTCAACCTAAGATACGAAATATTATATTGTCAGCCCATCTCCATATATTGAAAGTCTAAATTATAGTTCTAGGCAGAGAAAAGTTTTTTCTTTATCTAGGTAAAACGATTGCAGCAATTCCAACCGACTCAGATGTCATCTAAGTTTTGATTAGTTCTAATGGTCCTGTCTACGTTCAGTCGTACAGGGGTGCATTTTGTAGGTAGTGCAATTAGATCATCTGTCACACGTAATCAAATGGTGTTTTAACCCATGCGGCAGATGGTAACTGATATCATAATAAGTCTACCTTACGTATGACTAGTCAGCTTATTACTAGCCCACCCTCTAGGACTAATCGTGTATCGAGGCAAGAAGCGAGCTTCAAATTTAATTCAAAATAGCCAGGTACCTATGTTAAGGATTTCACTACCGTTATCCCGTAGTTGTCTCTTCTAGTTTAAATTCATACCTTTTATCTCCAAAGGTGTCGGGGCATTCGGTCGTCTTGCCACGTATCGAGGTAGCTGCAGATAGGGGATTCGTACCTACACTCGAATGATTTAAATAGGGGCCGTAAGTATGCGAGCTGCGGAATTCGGCGTCTAGTCACCCGGAAGTAATTACCCTCAATTATAATAAAGATCGAGTATGGGCGCCATGTTGAAATAGGTTAAGTTCATTTGGAACGTGTTGTTACTTCTAAAGTGAGTTATGTTTATTACTTTATGTTTAGCAGGAGTCCATCATATTTGCGTGGGTTCCTGCGCAACGATAATATTTATTTAAAGGTTGGCGGTATCTGAAATGCAAAGTGACGATGTCTCGTATCACACGGGCGGACCTTAATCGAGTGTACTGAAGGTCATTTCCTGTCAACCAGACCCTGCGCCATGTTGGAATGGGTTTGGCTAATTAATTTACCATTGGCAGGCAGAGCTATACATTTGATAAGTAACAACTAAATAATTTTTGCTACAATTATAGAAAAAAAGCCAAATTGTCCATTGTAATTTGAGGGCATGTGTCATATCAAATTAATTTACCAATTTGGTTGTCAAATATCCTATTGCTGGATAGATGGTTTATAGTGCATAGAACATCCTCCATATCTTAATTAACCTGTTATAGAACAATGAGTTTGTGATGCATAAAACTCAGATCTAATATTAATAATGGTTAATGCTCTTATTATTAAACAGATCTCAGAGATGGATGTAAGATTTAAGGATTGGGAACATAGGTGACAGTTACATTACATTGAGACCACTTCGACATACTTAATTGAATACAGTGGGTTTTTAGTAGGGATGGTCATATTACGTTTGTTTAGTAACAAACCAGGCTATATTTTCATTTAGGCCCCTACGTACACTGTCGAATTGGAAAATCCAAAAACTCTCTCGTTTTTTGCGAGTATGTTCCATTGATTGGCCCATTTTGAGTTGAACTTTTTCAAGAATGCACCAACGTAGTTCTGTTTCATTGTGGTTTAAATCTACACAATGTTGGACTAAAGGTGCTGATGTGTTTTTTTAGTCTGACTGCCGATTTATGTTCACTGAATCTCGTCCGAAATTCCCTCCCGGTCTCACCAATTTTCGCGAGACCGCATGGACATAGAATAATATAAATCACGTTACTACTCCTGCAGTTTGTCAGAGATCTAAGTGTGACTTTAAAATTATTATAGTCCACTGAGTCGGTTAGAATTGCTGCATCACAAGCGTGACAAGATCCACACTTGTGGTTGCCCAAGACTGGTTTTTGGCATACCTAAGATGTCTGAGTGTAGCCTACCTTCTGTTTGTTTCTGGTATGGACTAGGTAGTCTTTTAGATTTTAATTTCTTCTATATGCCACCAGAGGTTTGGTGGTAAAAGTCCCACTCTCTTCTGTTTCCAAAATACTCCAATTCTTATTGATGATGTTTTTAATCTTGTAATTCAGGGATGAGTGGTTTATGACACACGTGATTCTCTCTGAGGGTTTCCGTTTGGTACCACTCAGTAAGGAGTCCCGGTCATAATATTTTGCCCGTTTAAAGGCTTGGCGAATCAATCGATGGGGGTAACCTCTAGCAATCAGTCTGATCTTTAATGCTTCCCCATGGCGTTGGTATTCCGTTAGATTTGTACAATTACGGCGTATTCGAAGAAATTCGCCAAACGGAATGGAGTCTTTTTGGCAATGCGGGTGAAAATTCCCGAACTGAAGAATTGTATTTTTTGCTGTTGGTTTTCTAAAAAGACTTACTTCTAGGATTCCATTGTTTCCTCTTATCTCTATATCCAGAAATTCCACTTTGACTGTGTGGTAATTTGAGGTAAATTTGAGATTGGGGTCACTCAAGTTAAGCCACAGAATGTAGTCCTTTAAAAGTGCTTCAGTGCCACGCCAAACAAAAAAAATATCGTCTATAAAACGACGCCATAAATGAACATTCTCAAAAAAGGGTGCCACCTCATTAAATACATTTTTTAGTTCCCACTCTCCCATGTAGGCATTTGCTACGCTTGGGGCGCAAGAAGCTCCCATACTGGTGCCCTTTATCTGCTTATAAAGGGCACCATCGTAGTCAAAAAAGTTATTTAATAGGACAATTTCCAGACATTGCAATATAAACCTATCAGGTCTGTTGTCTGGGTATCTATTCAGCAAAGAGGATGCTGCCTGTAACGCCTGACACTGAGGGATGTTGGTGTATAACGCCTCAATGTCAAGCGTTACTAATATGTCAGTGGTTGCATCAAAGACAACACCCTCTATTTTAGAAATCATATCTCCCGTGTCTCGGATAAATGATTCATATTTTTGTGTTAGAGGACACAGGAATTTGTCCACGTATTTTGACAATGGCTCCGTATTTGACCCAATCGTGGAGATGATTGGTCGCATGGGGGGGTTGATTTCATTTTTGTGGGTCTTTGGTAGACCATATAGTGCTGGTGTCACCGGACAGGATTTGTTTAAAAAAATAAGTTCATCTTCACAGATGAAACCTTCCTGGAATGCGATATTTGTGATTTCTCCTATTGTTGTATTGAGGCGTTGTAATTCTCTCGGATGTGCCGGTCTGTAATGTGCTTCAACACTCAGTAGATCTAACATCTTTTTATTATATTTAGTTTTATCAAAGATGGTAATGCCACCACCTTTGTCACATGGTTTTATTATGAGACTGTTTTTACTTTCAATGTTTTTGAGGGCTAAGTTTTCCTGTTTAGATAAATTGAAGTTAGCTCTATTGGTACCGGTCAAAAGACGTGTGACGTCTTGTAGTACCTTCCGTTCAAAAATTTGAACTTCAGGTCCTACTGCGTCTAGTGTGGGTGTAAAGCTCGAAGGTGGTTTACAGCCAGATAAGTTGACGCATTCTTCTCCTCTTGTTCTTCCTTCGAAGAATTTCTTAAGTCTGACCTTTCAAAAAAAGGCGAATAAGTCCTCATGAAGTTTAAATTTGTTTAAACTAGTACAGGGTACAAATGATAAGCCCCTACTCAATAGTGTCACTTCGTCATTACTAAGGTTCTCAGAGGATAAATTATATATTGGGATTATATCCAATGGCTCATCATCTCTTGTATTAACAGTACGGTCTACCACCAGTACTGTTGGTTCCGTGTTTTTACGTACTGTTGCTGAGGTTGAGGGCTCATCATTTGATGCCCTTCACTGTCCTGTTGCCAATGGACGTTCTTGCCCCTGTATGGGCCTCTCGACAAAAAACCCCGGGTGTGGGTGTTCTGATATCCCTGTCTCCCTCTAAATGGGGGTCTAGAATTGTAGCGTCCCCTTCCTGCATCTTGATAATTATCTGTGTCAGACTCAGAGGACCCAGTATCTGAGAAATTCGTATAGTTTCTTCTGTAGGTGTTATCATAACTGGAGCTAGGATTATAGTTAGCCTGATTTCCTCCTTGATAGTAATTTGGATTAAGATATGGGTAGATTTTCTCTTTTGCAAACCACCTGACATCTTTTTTAAGTTTTTCAGTTTTTTTATTTGTTAGATAAGTATCAAAATCTTTCATTTCTGATTGAATCGTTTCCAGTTTATTCTTTGCATCTTCCACAGCGTTAGAGGCTTGTAGCTTTTCTTCCAAGTCTTGAATCTCTTTACTCAGGGCTATCATAATGTCTCTCGCTGTTTCGATGATTAACATCATCCAATCTCTGGAGCAGCGGTTTGAAATCAGTGACCACCGCTCCAGAAATTTACGTATTTCAACAAATAGGGCGGGGGCATTTCGAACCCTTAAGCCAGATGGTATAACCCCTTCCTTTAGGTATGCAAGCATGTAAAATGCATGTGATTCTATACGTTTTAGTTTTTTCTTTAGATTTAGAAGATTTTGCCATTCGCCGTTATCCCCTAAGGTAGTGGGCGTAGTATTGTTTCCATCACCTACTAATCCTAACAGGGAGGAGAATTCTTCGTCTGAGAACCCAAACGTTTCGAGTTTATCCATAGTAGTTGACAATATTAATTAGGGCTGTAGTTTTACAGGAGAAATCTCTTAAGGAGATAATAACAAGTCAGTGGGTCAGTAGAATGGTACCAAACAGCACAGATCACCTGATGCACAGATGTCTCAAAGTAATGTAGCAATGTAAGGAAAGCCTACATCCATTCCTAAAAATAATTGTAAATCCCACAGTTAAAAAAACGTGAATGCAGGGGCGTGGCTTCGCGAGTGGCAATGGCGGTCGCAGCTTGTTAGAGCTCCCGCTGGCCCGCACTTGATCCGGCTAATTATCCTGGCCCCCGGACCCAATACTCACAACCCTTGTGGGGCGGACATTGCTGGTGGTGTCAGGGATCCTCCGGTGCCGTCGGCAGAGATCCTGGGTGATCAGACGCGCCAGGCCGGAGAAACGAGGAGTGAGGCCTTGCATGCCGGAGTGACGCCGGGACCTCGATTTTGGAGATTCCCGGCCGGACGGCCTCTGTGTGGGTCGGCTGGCCCACCGCTTGCCATTGACTTTCGCTACCCCTGAGAGCCGAGGGACAACCAACGATTCTCTTCCTGGGGCCCTGCTGGAGGGGTGTGCTTCCCTGGCGCTGTGACCCTGCCTGCTCGGCTGCGGTGGCCCTGTGATCCGGGTGCAGCCGCGGCCTCGAGTTTCGTAACCCCGCCGCGGGAGCTTTCACCCGTGCCTGCTGGGGCACTGCTGTTCTCGGAGCGAACCTCCCCTGCTGCCTACACGCAACGGAAGTCCCGACGGTGGCTGGACATTAGCGGGCAGCCCGGAGCGCCTTGGCTGGCTACGTGCCTAGGGGCGAACTGTGAGTAAAAAGCCCCCCCCCCCTGGGTCCCTGGGCACTGCAGGAGTTTGGGCCAACACTGTAGCGCCCGCGAATTGTGTCGGAGGGACACTGCCCAGCCCGCAGGGTGTAGGGGGCACAGACCGTTGGCGAGTGGGGAGCTGGTATCGGGGCCTGCCTTGACCCGGCCCGGACACAGGATTCCACCAGGGATACGACCATCCGGCCCCCACAGTGGAAAGGAAGCTGCTGCGTGGTCCTCCCCTGATAGACTTAGCGGAGGTGCTTGGGGCCCCTGCGCTGCCACCTCTGCATACATAGTTGGTGACTCACGAGGAACTCGCAGCCATGACCAGGGGAGGTGGCGGCCTCACCAAGCAGGCGACAATTGACAAGTTCACCGGGCCCAGTGGGGGCCCTGGACCGTCTGGAAGTGGGCAACCGGGAGGGGGGCCGGACAACACAGCACTTATGGCGGCCATCACCCAGTCAAGGGACATGCTAGATGCAAAAATAGGAGCAGTGGGCGCTGATGTCACCCTATTGCGCCAAGACTTGCGGAATGCCGTTGCACGAATCACGGAGGCCGAGTCCAGGGTGTCGGTAGTGGAGGACGACGTAGGCACCCTCAAAAAGAAAATGGCGGCAATGGAATCTGCACAACGAGGCCTGGCGCTCCGAGTGGAGGATGCTGAAGGGCGCGCGCGCCGCAACAACCTCCGTTTCATTGGTTTTCCGGAGCGATGCGAGAAGGGTAACATGGAACAATTCCTCACGCAGTGGCTGGGGACCTGGCTACCCCAGGGGGCTTTATCCAACTGCTTCGTTATTGAACGCGCACACCGCGCCTTGACACGGATGCCACCGGAAGGCGAATGGCCCAGGGCAGTAATTGCTAGACTTCTGGACTACCATGACCGGGATGTCATCCTGAGGGAAGCAAGAACCAGAGAGGCTCTTCTTTACGAAAATCGAAAGATAATGATCTTCCCTGACTATACGAAGCTTGTGCAACAGCAGCGCCAATCATTTATGGCCGCGAAAGCGTAACTGCGAGGTCTCAAACTCCAATACTCCTTGCTGTACCCAGCACGCCTGAGGGTGATTTTCCAATCGCAAACACTATTTTTCGATACTCCGGAGGACTTGTTCAAATGGACCGACGAAACAGTGAGGATCAGGCCGAATTCTCAACCGGGTCTGAACCCGGGCTCTTCGAGAGGGTCATCGCCGGAACGGAAGGGTCAGACGACCAAACATAGGAGGAACCGGCGCTCTAAGTCGCGAAAGCGGTCGGCCTCCGTCAGTGGCACCCAGGACAGTGGAAGACTCGGATCATTCTGGAACAGATCATGGCCAGCTATGAAGACTCGGCGCCCCTCTGTACACTTGGCATGACAGGTTCTGGCTAACGACGAAAGGGCTCTTGAGGCTCGATAGACTGGTAGCATCTTGGCTGCCTCAAGATTGATTTGCGGCTGATCATTGTTCATGGGTGGGGTTGTGGGATGGGGTTCGGGGACTACGTATGAGGGGCTACTGCTCTCCTACTGATGTGGGAGGTAATGGGGGAGGAGAGATGAGGTTACTGGTTTCTGGGGAGTTGGGATCCATTGGCATGACTGGTTCTGGGCCCTCTGTTTTGGACTCGGGGTTACTCATGCCGCGACAGGTACTTCATAGTTTCTTGAGGTATAGGGGGGGGGGGGTGCGGGTGGCCGGGAACGAGGCCGCTGAGTTGGGACCGAGACATGTTCAGGAATGTGATGACAATACATTGATGGTTGGTTTTGGGGTTTGGGGTGGGGCGAGAGCTGCTCGCCGTGTTTTCTTGGGGTTCTGGGGTGGGAGGGTGGGACTGCACGTGTGTTTTGCAATGGTGTTCATTACAGTGCGCAATGAGTGGCAATGGCGTGGACGGCCTGCTTGGTGGGTCCCACTTGACTATGGCTGAAGCGACTCATGGACTCCCCGTGGCGTCTCTGCGGGTAATCACGTGGAATGTCAGGGGGATGCTGGACAAAATTAAGCGTGGGGCGGTGTTACGCTGGGGGAAAAGAGAGAGTGCTGATGTCTTCTTGCTTCAGGAAACCCACATGATGGGCTCGAGGGTGCTGGGTCTACAGAGGTTCGGCTATCATCAGGTATTTCATGCCAGGTTTTCCCGGGGATCCAGAGGGGTAGCCATTTTGATACATCGCAGGGTGGTCTATGTCCATGAGAAGCAGTGGATGGACCCACAGGGTCGTTATATCTTTGTCAAGGGCATGATAGGCACTGAGTCTGTGGTCTTTGGGAGTGTCTATGCCCCCCCCCCTCCCTGCAGTGGGCCCTGGCTGAGAAGCTGTTCACAGTGTGGGAGGACATCCCCGAATCCCTGGCGGTGGTTGGGGGTGATTGGAATGATGTGATGGACGTGTGTGTGGATCGCAGACGGCGCCAGGACGTGGGTGAGACCTCCCCCCCCCCCCACCAGATTGCGTGCTATGACTGAGGGATTGGGCTGGACGGATACCTGGAGACATATGCACCCTACAACACGCAAGTATACGTATGTGTCTGCTGTGCATGGCTCTTACTCAAGATTGGACTATGTGTTTGTGCCTGGTGACTGCTTGTGTAGAGTGAAGAGTGCTGACATCTTGCCGAGGGGCCTGTCCGATCACTCCCCGGTATCGATTAGGGTGGAACTCCGTAGACAACGCCAGCCGTTTCGGTGGAGGATGTCCACGTGGCATCTCCAGCAGCCCGCCTATGTGAAGCACTTGCGTGAAGCGATAGACCTATATTGGCGAGAAAACCTAGTCGGAGACATTGATGCAGGGGTGGTATGGGAGGCCATGAAGCCCATTATATGAGGGGTGGACATCGCGTGGTGTACCGCGGCCCGTCGGAAGCGTCGGGAAATGATCACGGAAGCGGCCACACAGGTGGAAACTTTGGTACAGCGGAACCGGGTGGGGGGCGATGAAGCCGGGCTGCGGCTGCTTCTCCAGGCTCAACAAGCCTATTCATCTGTCCTCCTCGATGAGGCAAAACAGGCGTGGCTAGCCACACGCAGTAGAATATACCAATGGGGGGATAAGTCATGTACAATGCTTCATAGACTCTGCCAACATAACCTCCAGCCGCTTACACTGCCGGGCCTCACGTCCGACGACGGGGAGGTCCTTACGGACCCAGCCGAGCTAGCAGCGAGCTTTGCCACATACTTCGCAACTCAGTACGCCCCGTGCGACCATTTATCGGCTGACGAAGTGGCTAACTTTATCGATGACATGCCCCCTAAGGCGGTGTCGGACGAGACCAGAGGGGCCCTCGATGCACCTCTCACTGTTGAGGAATTGGGCGATGCCCTGGGACAACTTAATACCGGGAAGGTCCCTGGCCCCAGTGGCTACCCGAGTGAGTTTTACAAGAAGTTTCATATACAACTGGGGTCCCATTACCACCGTGCACTCGAGACGGCGCGTGAGCAGGGCACACTGCCCCGAGACTGGCGACATGCCGAAATCGTAGTATTTCAGAAACCAGGTAGGCCCCCGGAGAGACACGACTCGTATCGCCCCATTTCTTTACTCAATATTGAGGCTAAGGTCCTGGCTAAGGCCCTGGCGAATCGATTATCCCCGCATATAACAGACCTAGTGCATCCAGACCAGGCCGGGTTCATGCCTCATAGAGCGACGCGGCATAACATCCGACGTGTACAGGCGGCAATTGACGCCATGGGAGTCACAGGAGAACAAGCGGCTCTGTTGCTAGCTGATATTAACAAAGCCTTTGACTCCGTCAGTTGGACATACCTTTTTGCACTTTTGCCCCGTCTCAACCTAGGCCCGGTATTCTTGTCCTATATCAGGCTACTATACACGGACATTACGGCCTCTGTGCGTGTTGCAGGAGCGGTGGCGGAGACGTTTCGCATTGGACGAGGGACCCGACAGGGGTGCCCGCTCTCCCCCTACTTATTCGCTCTGGTCATGGAGCCACTGGCTGCCTGGGTGCGTATAGATGCACAAATGCGGGATTTTGTATGGAACGACAACTTATCGGATAGAACTGCGCTTTACGCGGACGATGTCCTTTTCTTTCTTACCGATTTGCAGCGCTCGGGACCGCGCGTACTGGAAATCATGCGAATCTTTGGGGAAGTCTCGGGCCTTTATCTGAACCTGCGTAAATCTACGCTCTGGGTGCTGAAGGGGGACACCATCACGGGTCCCTGGACATCGGGACTGCAGGTGGCTACGAACGGTCTGAAATATCTGGGGTTGTTCCTGACGGAGTCAGCGAACATTGCCTGGGAACGCAACATCGTGCCCGTTTGGGACCGAGGTCAGACTGATGTCAAAGCTTGGTCTCGGATGCCCCTGTCTATATTTGGCAGATCTGCGATTTTTAAGATGGTCGCGCTCCCGCGTCTCCTCTACCAATTGCAGAATCATCCCTATCCAATTGCACTCCGGTGGTTCCGACAGGTCAACTCGGTCTTGGGCTATTTTCTATGGGCTGGAGGGGCGGCCAGAGTGGCACTACGTACTTGCTTCTTGTCCGCTTACTGCGGAGGCCTGGCCGTCTCGGATCTACTGTCCTATTACCAAGCCTCTCATCTGCTAATCCTGAACGAATGGTGGTATGGCGACGGCGGGGATCCGGCCTATGCCCTGGAACGCACAATGATGGGCGACAATACGCTCCACACAATCCTCTACTCAGCCCGTTTGCGCCGGAGGCTGCCGAGGGTCACAAGACTCGTCTTTGCTATATGGCGACAGGCCTTGCGCCGTATGGGCTGGTGGGGTCGACTGACCGCGGAGACACCGCTGTGGCATAACGGCCTGCTACCCGAACTGTCGGCCTTATCGGGATTTGACGGTTGGGACGCGATCGGGATCTCACAGCTGGGACATGTGATGTCCGGGACAACGCTCAAGTCCTTTCAGGCGCTTAGCACCGAATTTAATATGCCCCAGTCCCAATTTTTTAGGTACCTACAATTCAGACACGCACTAATGCCCAGTATTGCCAACATTGACTCGCTTCCTGAATTTAGTCCAGTTGAGGCGAAAGTCTTTATGGGTGACCTGGGGGATAAGAAAGTCTCTCGTATATATCAGACGATGGTCACTCATTGTTCCTCCACCCATCTTCCATTAAAGACGACTTGGGAAGCCGATATTGGCCCCCTCGATGACGATGATTGGAGAGAGGCCCTGGAATCCCCTAGGGGGGCAGCCATCGCCATACGGTTTAGACTAATCCAATTCAAATTTCTCCATAGAGTCTACTACACCCGTGAGCGTCTGTGGAAAGCGGGCTTGATTGGATACCCGGAATGTTTGCGCTGTGGTGTTGCGGTGGGCACTTTGCTCCACACGGTATGGTCGTGCCCTAGGCTGGTTGGCTTCTGGAGGGGTGTGTGGGGCTGCCTATCTGAGGTGCTGGGTTGGACTCTTCCTCGCACTCCTCACCTAGGCCTACTCCACATCCTAGAGGGGGTTGGTGGTAACATACACAAACGTCATTTGTTGCTCCTGGGGCTAGTAGTGGCCAAAAGGGACTTGGCTCGGGCTTGGAAGGATGTGAGGGCCCCCCCCCTGAGTGCATGGAGAGCCGGAATGGACTTTTGTATGGGTCTAGAGCGACCAATCTTTGAAGCACGAGGGTGCCCCCGCAAACACTTTAAGGTGTGGAAAAGGTGGGCTGATTATAGGGGGTTGACACTGGACCCTTCGGCGGAACTGGAGGAAGAACTTTAGCCCCCTGATGTATGCAAGTCCCTGCAGTATGCCACGAGTATCATGTCACGATTAAACACCGAAGCCGATTGTACACACATGCACGGGGTTAGGGTGGGGCACGGGGGAGGGTGTGGGAGGGCTGGGTAGTTGGGGTTGGTAGGGGTGGGGGAGGGTATAGTTGTGTTCTTTTATAAATGCTTTCTCTTGACTCCTTGATTGGACGCTTGGTCCTATGCTGAAACTGTACCAAAATGCTTGGTGGTGTTCTCCTGATTGTGGGGAGCCACGCGTATTACTTGCCCGATCCTGCAAATAAAGTTTGTTGTGAAAAAAAAAAACGTGAATGCAATAGCATAAATAACGGGACCCCCTTTAATAATACTTCAAGGACCAGGGAAAAGAGAGGAAAAAACAACACAACATATGAAAAATTCCCCCGTGGTCACTATTTACTTTGTCGTGCGATCAATCTCATCAAATTATTTCATTAGCCTTCTAATCCATATAGGTACAACACCATCCACAAGTTTCATTTTGTAGTTTTATTTGTATTTATTATTTCTGTAGTATATAAAAATATATTTTTTCTTTTTTTCTTTTTTTTAGTACTTTAGTTCACTTTTTCCATATACATTAGTAACATGATTTATCATATAGATTGGATTATTTTATGAAAAGTGCATTGTATAATATCAGAGAAAAACTTTCGTAATGTCTACATAAATCAAAAAGTTACATAATACAAAAACATCACCCTAATGTATACACATCACTCTCCCATCACACTTGCACAGTCATACAAATTCACACTTATACTACTCTCAGTCTTCTCCCAATCATAGTCAGATCCTATAATAGAGGTAACACAGTTGTTGCTTCTGTGTAGTTATACGCCAGGTCTACGCGCGTTTCGGTGGAGTAAGACCACCTTCCTCAGGACCAGGGTACAAAGTTTTTCCTTCCTCTCTGTGTATATACAGGGTACCTGAAATTAAAAACAAGGTGTAATGTACCTAAGGCTTAACCTGTAAAGAAGGTCACTTGCAGCAATCTACATTTCTTGTCATAATACTCATTTCGTACATTAGCTAAGAAACACCACATTGCATCTAGGACAATCAGGCTGTGGGGTACAGGCTTAGTATAACAAAGTTATTTACAATGCTATATGATTCATCTGGTGATGCGACTCCAATAGTGATTAGACCATGTGAGACTCTGTCTTAATATCAAATACCCGCGTCTATAGATGTATTAGTGTCTCTTTTACCTAAGATAACTTCTGCTGCGCTGTCTAGCATTGTCTGGGCCCACTCTCCGTTTTTCAGTTGTGTCCTCAGAATCCTTGGCATGTTTTATTTTAATACTATCTACCTTCTTTTTTTGAAATTGTAATTTTTTTACTTTGATGAGCTGGTTCCTTTTCTTTGGACTTGACGTGCTTTTTTTTGTGTTCTGACCGTCCTCTTCTTTCCGATTTCTGTGAGGAAGTCTGAAAAGATCGAGAGGGACGTGTATCAATATCTTGATATCTATCAGGTTTTCTCAAATTATCCCTATTTCTAAGGTTGTATCTTTTTTCAGAGGGCTCCCTGTAGGGAGACTTGCCTCCTCGTTCTGGAGATCTATCTCTCCGTTGAGGAGACCTTCCTCTGGACTGAAACTGTTTTTCTCTGGGAGTGGTTTGTTTATTACCCTCCCATCTCTTTTTTGGAGTATTCAGATTATTTTTAATAAGTTTTTTCAGGATTTTCAGTTAGTTGTGGTTTTAGTTGTTTCCCACCCAAACTATCTCTACCTAGTTCTTCATAGGATTTTTCATGATTCTGGCAAGTTCAAAAGGTTGTTCTGCTATATCTGTTTCTTTCAATTTCTGGCGGATCGCCACAGATGCTGCTTCTCCTTTTATGTTGGCTAATAATATAGCCGAGACATGCTTAAAGTCTTTCAGTAATTTCATACCTAGAGTTAAAGCAGGTTCTGGACCGTATTCATTTTGAATCTGTCTTAGTACGTCGGGTATAACCGCCATGGACGGAACACCATGTGTTTTTGTGTATATTGAAGCAAAGACTGTGCCCCAGTCCTCCACATGTGGTGCGATCCCCATTGGAAGACAGATAGTCAAGATTCTGTGTTTCTCATTAGGAGTAGTATGAGGAAATACTGCCTCTATTTGAGGGATTTTTTGAGCTAACAAGAATGGAATTTGTTCCCGTTTTGCGGGTATTTTGACAATGACTGATTGTATAGTCTGTGGTGTGATTTTATTTGTATTCCCCTGGTGAGGGATATGTTTTGGAATTCTTATTGCTGGTTGGACTGTTGAAGTCCGCATGACATATTGGACCAATTGTCTATGTATTTTAATTAGTTGTTTTAGCTGAGCTAAAAGTTCTCGGTCTGACATTTTTTTCAATGTCTGGATGTGGTGTGTAGCTGGCTAGAACCGGCCATGTGGCTCCTGGTCTACCTAGTGGACCGAGTCTGGTAATGTGATTTTGATGTTTTAGGGCGCCATTAAACCAAAGCAGGCGCTCTTGGTATGTTAGTGGAATTTTAACGTCCTCAAAAGGGGCATATTCCGTTGGAGATTCCTCTATTTTGTAGTAGTGGAAATCGTGTGTTATTGGATTTGCTTCAGGAAAATGTATTCATGAATAGAATACCTCTGTCTGACGATATTCATGGGCCTCTACCACAAAAATGACTGTACCACCTCTTGATGATAGTCCATTTTCTATAAGTTTAATAGTAATTGTTTTTCTTACATTTACCGGAATGATTATAGCATTCGGGTCTTCTTCTTGGAGACTTGAGTCATCCGCTAAAAGTTGAGCTGCTATTCTAGCTCTCTCCCTTTCATCTTCACTTTCTCCCATTTTACTGACAGAAAGTTTTTTGTTGCAGAGCAAGTTTTCAAGGAAACAAAGATTAGATGCACAATATTTTGGAACAATGTATCCTTCAACGTTGACTAAACCAAAAACTAATACATAGGAATCTCTTCCTACTAAGTTCTGGCGGATATTAACCTTTTACCCACTCCAGACGTCTATTGGAGTTTTTACGGGAAAAAGGGGTCTGTGTGAAAAGCACGACTGAGTTACTCTAGTATCTAGCGTTAGATTATCGCCTTACCAAACGTTGGGCGCCATGTAGTGTAGTTCCTATATTCCCAATAGGCTCTGCGCATTGGAATAACATAAACGATAGTTTAGACGTAGGACTGAGGTCGACTAGGTCTCTACTGAATATGTTAGACTTAATTATGAATGCCAGCTAGCTCAGAGGTCACTAGAAACTTTCTCGAATGAACAGGAAGAAGTTAATTTTCCTGATTAGACAAGAAAGGATTAGTTTCTGACAACCGCATACACATGACAACTTTGCTCCCTCCAGAACAAGGAGTATATCTCCAGAGTCGTGTGTAAACAATAGACAGCTATTTCACTCAGTCAATCGTGCATGCTTAGTTTCACCAGGAGTGCAGAGAAATAGAGAGACGGGCGTTTTCAATAAAGGTTGTTATTTATTGAGCAGTCCTCTTTCTCATCCAAGAGAAGTGAATTGCCACAATTGCAATACTTATCATGAAGTAAAGTGCGTACAGTAAAAGGAGTATTATGAAATAATACTGTAAAAGCATTTATATGGTTTCTAAGCCATAAGATACTTAAAACGGATAAAATATATACATACATAAAATCATTGACTAAACATACTCAACTGGTGCTTCTAAGATACGCCTACCCCGGTGTACCTAACCTAAGCCTAGTACGTGGGAAGGAGTAAGTGAGCTGCAGTTTAAGTTAAGTTAGTTTTTGCCAAGAATCTGAATCAAGAATTCTCTAAGGATCTAATCAGCTCCGTACCTTGGTTATAGAATGAAGGAGGTCTTGTATCTCTTTCTCAGGACTCGATCTCCCAGCAACCCGCAAGGGTGACTGAAAACACTGGAGCTGGATTTCTCGGCAGGAGAAAAGACAGCGTCTCTCTCAGTGCGTCAATGGGAGGGTCGGCTTCCTTCGGCACTCGCTATAGCTGGGCTTCGGGTAAGTAGATAGCCGATCTGCTCCAAACCACCGTGTGTTTGCTTAAGGCAGATGCTGGTATATTTATACCTGGAAGGTGCTGAGTTTGACGTAAGGTTGGACATAAGACGTCACTAAGAACTTACAGTTCTTTCTGGACTCCAGGAGTTCTTGTTCAAATCAAAACAAAAGCAGGGGGAATTCCCGGGCTGCTGGAGGCTTGGTTTGTTTAAAGAACGTGTTGTACTTTCTAGGAGTCTATGAGAGCAGCCTTGCTGTATTTGGACTGCATTGGCTATGACTAAATATGGATATGATTCGTATGCCTTTATAAGGATATGTTTTGTTATAACCACATAAGGGCATGAATCGGGAATATTTAAATAGGGTCCTAGATACGTTCACAACACTGGGAGGTCTGAGAGGCGCTCTTCCCCCAGAAAGCGCTTTTGGTCTTGGTCGACGTCGAGGCAGTCGACGTCAAGAGGAGGTATGGCGCGACATGCTTGGCGTCATTGACTGGCTCGACGTCACGGAAATGTCATCGCTCGACGTCTAAAACCACTCGAGCGACGTCGAGAGCTACTTCGCACCGGCGACCAACGTCAAGAGAGGTGTTGACTTCAAGGGATACCAACTCACCGTCACCAAGAGGTAGAAGATTGACATGGACAGTGAAACGTCGGTGTCATTGTACGACATCAAGAAGCTGTAGAGGTATGTCTTCATCTACCAGAGACTATTCTCCTACATTGTCGAATTCTCCTCAACCTCGGTCCTCCCCGATTGATGATCTCAATACCTTTCAAGAACTCCTGATTCGCGGTGCAATGAAACTGAGCATTCCAATGGAGGCACCTACTCCATCAATGTGTGTTATTTTTGAGACGCCACATCAACACACAGCCTCTAGACCACTACTTTTGCTAGTGTCAGGCCTGCTGGACCAAGTCATGGAATTGTTCCTTATGCTGCGGCAAAATCAGCAACATCAAGGCTCCAAAAGAAATACCGACCACCAGAGCAGGACCCGTTGTTCTTACGGGCTGACCTCCATCCTGATTTAGTGGTGATTTTAGCGGCACGAAAGTCATGCCACCTCTCCATCTGCTTTGTCTTCCCCCGATAAGGAGAGCAAAAAGGTGGATTCATCAGGACGCAAGATGTGCAGCACGGCCGCCTCGTCCATGAAAGGGGCAGTGCCACGTTCTCCTTGGACGTACGACCATGCCTTGTGTGATTCAATCCTTCACTTTCTGGACCACCTCCCCAAAGAACATAGGTAAGACCTTTTAGAAATCGTTCAGGAGGGGGCTATCCTCTCGAACCAAGTAATCAGCGTGGCAACAGACTCCTCACTTCCAGCTGCCCATAGCTACTTCCACGGAATCTCTCTACATCGGCAAGCATGGCTACGTATAACATCTGTGAAGCCAGATGCCCAGTTACGAATGCAAAATGTACCCTTTTCTGGCTCCACTCTCTTCGGCTCACACACCAACAATGAAATGGCTTGTATGAAGACAGAGATGGATACCTTAAAAGTGGTAGGACTAGAAAAATCTAAAGAACGAAGTTCCTTCCACTCTTACCACTGACGTTTCTCCGCACAGAGGGTTCAAACCCCTCAATAGCAGTCAAGCAGGTCGCAACAATATCAGCGGCCGAACCAGTCGCAGGGCAAACCACAGAGAGGTCGTAACTCCCAGCAAATGAACCAAGGAGGACGTCTACCCACTGCATCAAATCCCTGAATCCTCTCTTCCCCCTCTTCTGTTACCAAGTCCGGTAGGAGGAAGCATTGTAAATTATCTGGCGGAGTGGACTTGACTACAGACGCCTGGGTCTTAAATATTGTCAAACATGGCTATTGCCTCAGGTTCACTGCCACACCACCTTCCAATCCTCCAAAGGCGTCCACGTCTTGCCTCAAACTCTTAAAGGAAGATGTCAACATTCTGTGCCGCAGGAATGTGGTGGAACCTGTCCCTCGAAACCAACACAGTCAAGGTATCTACTCCCGATACTTCCTAGTGCTAAAGAAAGGCAGACACGATTTCAGGCCTATTCTTGAACTTCGCATTGCAAACAAGTGGATCAGGAAGGAAAAATTTAGGATGCTGGCCTCACTCCAAACTTATCCTCAACTTCAAAAGGGAGACTGGCTCTGCTCAATAGATCTACAAGACAGACATTTTCATATTCCGGTCACAAAATCCCATTGGAAGTTCCTCAGGTTTGTAGTGGGCCAGAACCACTACCAATATGCGGTTCTCCCATTCGGCCTCAAGTCCACACCCAGGACATTCTACAAATGCATGACAGTGGTGGCAGCGCACCTTCGGAAACAAAAATCTTTGTATATCCCTACCTGGACGATTGGCTGATCAAAGCATCTACATTCACAGAAGCCCAAGAGCATTTCATACGGATGTGCGATCTGTTTCATCGATTGGGTCTACACGTCAGTGTGCAAAAGTCCATGTCGTCTCCAGTTCAGACTCTACATTACTTAGGAGCTACCATCGATTCCTTGCACGAAAAGGTTTTTCCTTAAGAGGAACGACAGTTATCTAACCCTGGGCGTCCGATTCGGCGACGCCCACGGAGTAGGCGTAGTGTTGCCTTCTACGCATTTTGCATAGACAGCGTAGCCGGCAACACTACGCCCACTCCGTGTGCGTAGCCGAGTCGGCCGCCACCCGCCTCCCTCCCGCCCTCCCCTAGATACATTATTTAAGCAACTACCCTGAATAAAACAATTTTAAAGCACTTACCCTGTCCGGGGCTCGTCCGGGGCTCCCTCTTTGAATAGCGTCCTTTCCTGGAAACAAATGCGCATGCGCGGTCGCCCGCGCATTTCTCGGGAGAAATGCGCATGCGCGGCCGCCCGCGCATGCGCATTGGTATCCAGGAAAGGACCCTTATTCTTTATCCCGGGCTCGGGTCAACGCGTTTCGAACCACCAACTGATTGTGGGTTCTCCTCAGGACACGGACTGGATGGAGCCGTAACTTTAAATAATCATAATGGAATCTGGTGTCAGTATTGGGTTGCAATCACATTAAGGTGAGCTCTCAGACTCTTTGAGGGGTATATAAAAATACCAGTGTGTAGCTTTCATGGCCAGTTCCATGGAAAGGGAAGCCTCACATTGGAAGGAATTTCTGCAGGAAAATAGGTATGTGCAAGGTTAGATACCTGTATCTAAAGCAAACGGTGTGCTACAATTTTACACTGGCGATTTCAAACTAACGTGATTAACCGGATACAAGCCTACCTGGACCTCAGGCGGAGTGTCGTCTAACATGTAGATGCGTGGGCCGGGCGTCGGCTATTTGAATCTATTATTATGTTGCTCAGTTCAATTGGGGCTAGAAAAATTGTGAAAATCTGTATTAGATTGAGGGTTGAGCGCAATCTGACCGGAGAGATCAGCGCTATCTAAAGCGGGTTTACTTACTCGGTCGGTTAGTTAACCGCTCCGCATCTGCACATCCGGCGTTTGGAGTGAGTACGCCGCGAGCAGGCTTGAGCGATTTAAAGGGGCCGCGTTTGAATAACATTGGAGATCAAAACGGGCCGTGTGACGCTGAGGATGATGGTATTAGTAGTGCTCATTTTAGCAAGCTGACAGGGCCAGGCCAGGAAAAAGTGACAGACCGTACCGATGAAATCGACTGAGCTCGGCTGGAATATGGCTGAATGGAGCAAGGCCTAGACTTGTACACAGCACGAGTAAAAAGAAACGTGAAGGGATTACAAAAATGGAGATGTTGGTCATAAATTGCCTGATTCTGACAGTTCGTTCAGCCCAGAGATGGCTGTATCGAATTTCAATATTAAGTATGCTTCCTTTTGGGATAGGCGTATTTCTGGGTCCCAGGCCAGGAAAAAGTGACAGACCGTACCGATGAAATCGACTGAGCTCGGCTGGAATATGGCTGAATGGAGCAAGGCCTAGACTTGTACACAGCACGAGTAAAAAGAAACGTGAAGGGATTACAAAAATGGAGATGTTGGTCATAAATTGCCTGATTCTGACAGTTCGTTCAGCCCAGAGATGGCTGTATCGAATTTCAATATTAAGTATGCTTCCTTTTGGGATAGGCGTATTTCTGGGTCCCCACTGCCGCCTTTGATCACTGCCAACACGGTCCATCTCAGATCATTGACCGAATGATTATGTTGTAAGAAATGGGACACCAATGGTGCTGTCAGGGTTTTGTTGTTAATTCGGGAACGGTACTGTATAATCCTTTGTCGCACCTCCTGTGTTGTCTTTCCAATATAAATTTTGTCACATGGACACTGAATGGCATAAACTGCATTTCTAGTCTTACAGTTAATGTGTTCCTCATGACGCCAACATTTATTTCCGTCTGTAAACAGTGAACCTTCCATGGCGAGGTTGCAAACGGAACAGGTTCCACATTTGCGATGTCCCTTAACCGGGTTCATTCCAAAGATGGTGCTCTGAGTGTCCTTTTTCCTTGGGGGCCGTGTAGCTGTAATCAATTGCCCTATGCTCCGATTTTTCTTGAGGGCAAACAATAGTGCTCCAACATCCGGCATGATTTCTTCCACCAAGTGCCAATTTCTGCGAATAATCTTTTGCAATGGATGCGTGTGGGGTCCAAACGTGGACACACACACCATTTGCTGTGTGAGTGATCTTTGTCTCTTCTCCAATAGGTGCTCCCTTGGAGTCCATCTGGCCCTTTTCATAGAATGCTTGAGCAACTTGCGAGGATATCCTCTTTCTTGTAGTTTCTTGTCCAATGCTTGGCCATGAACATCAAAATCTTGGACCCTGGAGCAATTCCGTCTTACCCTAAGGAATTGCCCGTAGGGCAGATTATTCTTTAGGCTCCTGGGGTGATAGCTCCTGAAGTGTAGGGCATTGTTTTTATCCGTTTTTTTCTGGAACAGAGAACACGCCAAACCATCCGGTGTCATCTTGACATCCACATCCAGAAACGGTAAAACTTTTGAATCATAACAGAGGCTGAACTTGATGTCCGGACTTCGGTTATTTAGCCAAACGTGAAATTCACCCAAGAGCTGTGGTGTCCCTCTCCAGATGCACCACACGTCGTCTATATAACGTAGCCACTGTTGGATGTGGTCTTGATGTGGATTGTTGTTATATACATATTTTTCTTCGTATTGGCCCATGAACAGGATGGCCATTTCAGGGGCAAAGGGGCAGCCCATCGCTGAACCTTTCACTTGCAAAAACATTTCTTCCTCAAATGTGAAAAAGTTTATTTTTAATACCAGTGATGCAAAGGAAACAATCAGGTCTGTTGGCACTCGGTGTGGACTGGGCCTTTTTTCCAAATAGATTTCGAGGACATCAAGTCCATCTTGTTGAGGGATTTGAGTGTACAATGATGACACGTCCATCGTGACCATCAGCTGTGTAGTCGGATTGAATTGCAGCCCTTCGACTTTATTAATAAAGTCCATTGTGTCCCTGAGGTAGGACGGAACCTGGACTATGAGCGGTTTCAGAAACACATCAACGAACTGGGAGATCGGCTCAAGAACAGAGTCACAGCCGGACACGATGGGCCGTCCGGGCGGTCTTGTGGCATCTTTATGAACTTTCGGAAGAAAGTATAGATGAGGCACTCGGGGATATTGTTTGACGAGATATTCCGCTTCTTTTGGGCCAAGTATTCCTTTTTCTTTAGCGTCATTCACGAGTAAAGAAATCTCTTGTGTTATCTGGATGGTGGGGTCTTGTGTGATCCGACGGTACCATTCTTGATTGTACACATGACTTCTACCTTCCGCTCTGTAGAGCTCCTTGGACCGAAGGACCACGGCTCCTCCCTTATCTGCCGGTCTTATGATAGCATCCTGTTGGTTCAATTCCCGAATAGCTTCCTTCTGATCTTTTGTTAGATTTGTGGGCAAGAACGGGCGTTTTTTCTCCAAGACATTTAATGATGACATCACTGAACGCTCAAACGTGATAATGTTCTTGGAAGTATTGTGGTTGGGAGGGCAGAATGACGATTTGTTCCTAAGGCCTGAAGCCTCAGTTTGGGCTTGATTGGACGAATCCTTGAAGAACCATCTTAAGCGCACCTTCCTAAAAAATTCCATAACTTCTAACTTGATCTTTGTGAAGTCAATAGCTGTCCCAGGGACGAACGACAGGCCGAATTCCAGAACTTCTTTCTCTGCTTTTGATAATGTTTTCTTGGAGAGATTGATGATGGGAGATTTATTTATGACTTGTAGTGATGTTTGCGTGTTGTCATTTCCCATTGGGATTTGAATCTGGTCCGCTTCTGTTGTTGGCCCTGTCCTAAAAAAGGCCTTTTTTGAGGATTTCTGTTCGAAGGGCCTTCCCCAGCGTCTGAGTCTTCAGTGGATTCTGAAGACGAAGTCTCCGAAAATGTTAGAAATTTCTTTCTGGATTGGCCCTGGTAGGTGTTAAGATGCCTGATGGATTCAGGGCGTGTGTAGAAATAGTCTTTGAGGTATGGATATACCGTCTCAAGATTGAAATTCTTCTGGTCTTTTTCAAATTTCGTCGTTTTAAAGTTGATCGTATGATCTTTGAATGTCGCCAACTCCTTTTCGATCTTGTCCAGGAGTATTTTAGCTTCTGTCTCAGTGTGATTGTCTTTGATGGCTTGTAATTGTTCTTCAATTTCTTCTTCTTGGCAATTTTTTTTTTGCAGTTTCGATGGTGTGCACCATCAGATCTCTGCTGCACTTCGTACTGATGAAACTGAACCCCTTCCTATAAACTGGGTCATCCGTGCAGTTGACCGGAACATTCTTAATTTGGAGTCCCCAGGGTATTGTGCCAGCCTTAAGATTAGCAAGTAAAAAATGCCCATGCAATTCGGTTCTCACATGTTTCTTTTGGAGTCTTATTAGTTTGTCTGTGACATTTAGCTGCTTGGCCGTGTTACTCAGCTTGACAGAGGAAAAAAGTGTAGAGTCTGAGAGGAGCTTCTGGATGTTAAGGCCTGCCATAGGAGTGACTTGTAGGTTACTGTGTGTCTATATATAAGGGTAGATATAGGAATACTATACGTAAGGAAGGGGTGATTACACGATCTTGCCCCAGCTGAGTGATCAGCCAGTTGTGTCAGTTTGAGTGGCCAGCCAGGGGTTGCATAATACATGCTGAAGCCCCTGGTAGGCCTTGGTTACACCTATGCCCTGGGCACCTATGGTGCACTGGTACAGGGGCTGATAAGGTGAACCACTTCCCAATTGTGGATGTACCTAGAGTACATGGTTTAAATTTAGAGAGAGTGCATCTGGGCTGTGGGTCTGATTAGCAGGCCCACAGCCACATCTAAGTTGAAAACCAGTAAAGCAAAGCAAAAAGTGGGGGTGACCATAGGAAGCAGACCCTACTCTCCTACACAACCCCCCACCCCCAAATTTAGGGACATTAAACTAACCTTGACCAGTTACTCCTAGTCTCCATATTACTCATAATGAGCTAGATAGCTCTTGAGGGCCCAAGAAGTAGTAGAGGAGTGATGAATTAAAAAGGGGGTATAAGTTAGTACCTGGAGTAAGTGGGAGGACCCAGTCCAGTCTCTCCGGTCCTCGAACGGCCTCAAACGGCCCGCTCTTAGCCCGGTCTTCGCCCGCTTCTTCATCCGCGCGCGTCCCGCGTTCGGTTTCAGGGCGGGGTTAAAATAGAGGAGGAGAGAAGGGGGCGGGAAGAGGAGCCAGGTGCGCGCGGTGGACGGCGCAAGCACTTCTGGACCTCGCAGTCCCGCTCCCTAGGCAGGTGATGTTTGTGGCTCTCCCCCAGCGATCTTGACCGAGCTGGTGTGCTCCCAGGTCACAGAAAAGGGTTCACAAAGGGCTCCGCTGTACAAAGTGCCCCAGATACGGCCACAAGCAAGTCCACAGTCTTTCACAATTCACAAGCGGCTCCCGTGCCAGCGGGGGCCGCGAGGAGTATTTGAGCCTGCAGGAAGGTCAGAGGGAGGAGGGGGCGGGAAGAGGAGCCAGGCGCGCGCGGTGGACGGCGCAAGCACTTCTGGACCTCGCAGTCCCGCTCCCTAGGCAGGTGACATTTGTGGCTCTCCCCCAGCGATGGTGACCGAGCTGGTGTGCTCCCAGGTCACAGAAAAGGGTTCACAAAGGGCTCCGCTGTACAAAGTGCCCCAGATACGGCCACAAGCAAGTCCACAGTATTTCACAATTCACGAGCGGCACCCGCGCCAGCGGGGGCCGCGAGGAGTATTTGAGCCTGCAGGAAGGTCAGAGGGAGGAGGGGGCGGGAAGAGGAGCCAGGTGCGCGCGGTGGACGGCGCAAGCACTTCTGGACCTCGCAGTCCCGCTCCCTAGGCAGGTGACGTTTGTGACTCTCCCCCAGCGATGGTGACCGAGCTGGTGTGCTCCCAGGTCACAGAAAAGGGTTCACAAAGGGCTCCGCTGTACAAAGTGCCCCAGATACGGCCACAAGCAAGTCCACAGTCTTTCACAATTCACGAGCGGCACCCGCGCCAGCGGGGGCCGCGAGGAGTATTTGAGCCTGCAGGAAGGTCAGAGGGAGGAGGGGGCGGGAAGAGGAGCCAGGTGCGCGCGGTGGACGGCGCAAGCACTTCTGGACCTCGCAGTCCCGCTCCCTAGGCAGGTGACGTTTGTGGCTCTCCCCCAGCGATGGTGACCGAGCTGGTGTGCTCCCAGGTCACAGAAAAGGGTTCACAAAGGGCTCCGCTGTACAAAGTGCCCCAGATACGGCCACAAGCAAGTCCACAGTCTTTCACAATTCCTATACCCTGGGCACCTATGGTGCACTGGTACAGGGGCTGATAAGGTGAACCACTTCCCAATTGTGGATGTACCTAGAGTACATGGTTTAAATTTAGAGAGAGTGCATCTGGGCTGTGGGTCTGATTAGCAGGCCCACAGCCACATCTAAGTTGAAAACCAGTAAAGCAAAGCAAAAAGTGGGGGTGACCATAGGAAGCAGACCCTACTCTCCTACACAACCCCCCACCCCCAAATTTAGGGACATTAAACTAACCTTGACCAGTTACGTCTTCATGTTCTAAGTGGAAATATTGGAAGAGTCCATCTGCATTTGCATGATCAGTCCCAGGTCTATGTTCCACTGTAAAGTCCATCTCCTGTAGGGAAATGGACCACCTAAGAAGTTTGGGATTTTCACCCTTCATCTGATTTAACCATAGGAGGGGCTTGTGGTCGGTCTGAATCTTGAAGTGAGTGCCAAACAAGTATGGCCTCAGCTTCTTCAGGGCCCAAACCACAGCAAAGGCCTCCCTCTCTATAGCTGACCAACGTTTCTCTCTAGGGGTCAGCCTTCTGCTTATGAAAGCAATGGGCTGGTCTTGACCATCTATATTCAGTTGTGAAAGTACAGCTCCCACACCCAACTCAGAAGCATCTATTTGGACTATGAACTCTTTGGAGTAATCTGGACTTTTCAGAATAGGTGCAGTACACATGGCCTGCTTCAGGTCATCAAATGCCTTTTGACAGCTAACTGTCCACTGAACTTTCTTTGGCATCTTTTTGGAAGTTAAACCATTCAGTGGTGTCACAATGGACCCATAGTTTTTCACAAACTTCCTGTAGTACCCAGACAGGCCCAAGAAAGCTCTGACCTGTGTCTGGGTGATTGGAGGAGTCCAGTCTCTGGTGGTCTGGATCTTGCTCTCCAGTGGTTGAACCTGACCCCCACCTACCAGGTGGCCCAGGTACACAAACTTGCTCTGCCCTATCTGGCACTTAGTGGCCTTGATAGTGAGGCCTGCCTTTTGCAGGGCCTCTAAAACATTCCTCAGGTGGACCAGGTGATCCTCCCAGGTGGAGCTCAAGACAGCAATATCATCTAGATAAGCTGCACAATAGTCATCCAGTCCTGTGAGAACTTGATTCACCAGCCTTTGGAAAGTGGCAGGTGCATTCTGCAAACCAAAGGGCATTACCACAAATTGATAATGTCCTCCTGGGGTCGAAAATGCTGTCTTGGCTTTTGCATCCTCAGCTAGTCTGATTTGCCAGTAGCCTGCTGTCAGGTCAAATGTGCTCAAGAACTTGGCAGAAGCCAATCTATCAATGAGCTCATCTGCCCTGGGGATGGGATGGGCATCTGTCCTAGTGACCGCATTGAGACCTCTGTAGTCCACACAAAACCTCATCTCTTTCTTACCATCTTGGGTGTGCAGTTTTGGCACCAGGACTACTGGACTGGCCCAAGGGCTCTCTGAGGGCTCAATAACTCCCAGCTCCAACATCTTTTTGACCTCTGTCATAATGCAGTCCTTGACATGGTCAGTTTGCCTGTAGATTTTACTCTTAACAGGCAGACTGTCACCAGTGTCCACCTCATGGGTGCACCAGCTTGTCTGATTTGGGGTCAGGGAAAACAGATGTCTGAAGGACTGAAGAATTTGTCTGCAGTCCTGTTGCTGATGTTCAGAGAGGCCCTCAGCAAAGACTACATCATCTACTGAACCATCATCAGGGTTCTGAGTAAGCAGGTCTGGGAGAGGGTCACTCTCTTCCTCCTGCCCCTCATCTGTAGCCATGAGCAAGCCCATGTCTGCCCTGTCGACAAATGCTTTTAGTCTGTTGACATGAAGCACCCTGTGGGGGCTTCTGGGAGTCCCAAGGTCCACCAAGCAGATGACATCTCCCTTCTGTTCAACTATTGTGTGGGGCCCAGACCATTTGTCCTGGAGTGCTGCTGGGGCCACTGGCTCCAACACCCACACTTTCTGTCCTGGCTGGTACAAAGTCAGCACAGCCTTTTGGTCATGCCAAGCTTTCTGAAGTTCTTGGCTGGCCTCAAGGTTTTTAGAAGCCTTCTCTATATACTCAGCCACCCTGGAGCGGAGACCAAGTACATAGTCCACTATGTCCTGCTTAGGCTTTTTGAGAGGTAACTCCCATCCTTCCTTCACACGACATGGGGGTCCTCTTACAGGATGCCCAAACAAAAGCTCAAAAGGGCTGTAGCCAACACCCTTTTGTGGGACCTCTCTGTAAGCAAACAGAAGGCAGGGAAAAAGGATGTCCCATCTTCGCCTCAGCTTTTCAGGTAACCATGTTATCATCCCTTTGAGGGTCTTGTTGAATCTTTCCACAAGCCCATTGCACTGTGGGTTATAGGGGGTGGTGAACTTATAGTTGACACCACACTCCTTCCACATTGCAGTCAAATATCCTGACATGAAGTTTGCACCTCTGTCAGAGACAACCTCCTTTGGAAACCTCACTCTGGAGAAAACTCCTACAGGTGCTGTTGTGGTGCTCAGGGGGATAGCTTCTCGATACCTGGTGGCATGATCCACTACCCCCAGTATAAATCTGTACCCAGATGCTGTTTGGGGGTCCATTGGTCCTACAATGTCTATCCCCACTCTCTCAAAGGGTACCCCCACCACAGGTAGTGGTATGAGGGGGGCCTTTGTTGTGCCACCTGATTTGCCACGGGCTTGGCAGGTAACACAGGATCGACAAAACTCCTTGGTATCTTCTGACATATGGGGCCAGTGAAAGTGAGGGACAAGCCTGTCCCAGGTCTTGTTCTGGCCCTAAGGGAATATCATGGGCCAAGGTAAGAAGGAAGCCCCTAAATTGCAGAGGTATAACCAACCTCCTGGAAGCACCAGGCCTGTGGTCTCTAGCCTCTGAATAAAGGAGCACATCATCCCAATACACTTTATGGGTACCTTGAGCATTCCCAGCAGCCTCAGCAGCAGCCTGCTGTCTGAGGGGTACAAGAGAGGAACAATCTAATTGTTCCTGCCTCAGATCTGCCTTTGAGGGTCCCCCTATCCCAAGAAACTCAACCTGATCAGGCTCAAGTTCTTCTAGGACAGTTCCCTCTTGGATCTCAGAATCATCCTCCTGGGAGGGCTGATCCTGAACCTGAGGCAGGGGGGAAGGCACTGCCTTAACCCTCTTGCTCTCTCTCTCTTGGGTAGTGTCTGGTCTATTGTTCCAAGATCCAGCACTTGTTCAGGTAAGCACTTTTTGGCCTGTGACCTGGTCACAGCAAGGAAATGTGCTGATATTCCCAGCATTTCTGCATGGGTCCTTTACTCCACCTCAGACCAAACTGAGGTTTCAAGTTCATTACCTAACAGACACTCTACTGGAAGGTCTGAACTCACAACAACTCTTTTGAGGCCAGTTACCCCTCCCCAGGAGAAGTTAACAACTGCCATACTATGTGAGGTAGTGGCATTGCTAGCCTTGGTCACTAGGTAGGTCTCACCGAGTATGATCTGTTCAGGGTCCACAAAGTTAGGTGACACCATGGTGACACTGGCACATGTGTCCCTGTAGGCCTGAGCCATCTTATCATTAATAAAAGGTGTCTGCCTGTACTTGCTCAGATTACTGGGACTTACAGTAGAGGACATTGCTATGTCCCCATCACAGACGAGAACAGCCTGAGTTGGTACTGTGACTAGGTCAGACACCACCTCAGTTCCCAGGGTCAACCCTACTACACCCTTTTGCTGGGAACCACCACTAACAGCTGGACTAGGGGGAACAGTTGCCTTAGGGTCAATGGTCGTTGGTGCTGTGCCCTTCTTGGTGCACTCACTAAACCAGTGAGAGACTGATTTACAGTATCCACACCAGGGCTTCTTTTGGCCTTCTTGTTTCTGTTTGTTCTTTTTGGAGCCACCCTCCCCCTGTGCCTTTTGGGGGACTGGTGAAGACTTCTGGTCTTTTGATTTCTGCTCATTACCCTTCTGGTCTGCCTTTTTCTGATCACCCCCTGGTTCTGGTTTCTCTGCTTAATCCAGGTTCTGACCCATTTGTTTGCCTTCTTTCCCAATTCTTGGGAAGAGGTCAGATCAGAGTCAATCAGGTATCGATGCAATAGCTGGTTTTGACAATTGTTAAGTATTTGCTCTCTCATGGTCAAATTATACAATCCTGTATAGTCCTTAACTTTACTTCCCAATAACGAGCCTTCCAGATCCTTAGTGGCACAATCAACAAAATCAGCCCATTCCGGAGTCTGTGTCTTCTGGGTATCTCTGAACAACAACCTATATTGTTCAGTGGTTAGGCCAAACCCATCAATCAGAGCACTCTTCAGGACAGAGTAGTTGTTAGCATCCCCATCACTAACTGTGAGGAGCTTATCTTTACCTTTTTCTGAAAAGGAGAGCCATAGGATTGCTGCCCACTAACTTTGGGGTACCTGCTGTACTTTGCAGGCCCTCTCCAAAGCAGTTATCCATTGTGGGTGTCATCCCCTTCTTTGTAGGGGGGGCACAATCTTGCTTAGGTGTCTATTCTCATAGGACCTATCTTTATCCTTAGGGATTTGCTGCCACCAGTGCAACCTCAAGTTCTTGCCTCTCAATCCTCAGAGCAGCCTCTCTCATTTTTGCCTCATGTTCCCTTCTCTGAGGGGAGGCCATCCCTATCTGAGCAGGGCCATGAGAGCTATTTGAAGCATGAGATTGGAGAGATTCCCTAGAGTGGGATCTTCCTCTCCTCTCCTCTGCATATGGATAAGCCCACTTGGGGGTTTGTATGGGGGCTGCCCATACTGACTCCCATGCAAGCTTGGCTAAGTCTTCTGACTGGGACCTGGCTGTTTACCTCAAGATCAGAATCATTCTCCTCCACCCCCTCTTCTTCCTCATCTGGCACTGGAGTATCAGCATTATCATCTGAGGAGGGAAGGACTTCATCTGCACTACCTGTATCACCTGTCTTAGGTGGCTGTTGAGCATCATGCTCTTCTAAGAGTTCAACCAGGAATTTGAGGGTAGAGTTTGAACCCTGTTTTATCCTTCTAGAAGTAACAATTGTCTCAATTCTTGGAAGGCTAAGGCTTCATATCTCGAAGCAGTCCTCAAGGGATCTACCTCTGCAGGCAGGGAACCACTGGAGTTCACTGTCTGAGACATGTTTTCTAGTGAGGTATGGTGTTGCACCTACCTACACTGTTTGTTTTCCTACAGAACATTTCTAGGAGTTGTAGTCAGGGTGTGCTAGGCCCAGGCTCTACAACAGCTAAGTTCAGTAGAACTTAAGTATACTAAGACTTGTTTTTATATGTACCTACAGGTACCTCTGTGATCTTTCAAATGATATCTCAAGATTACAAGTGGTAAAACAACAGCAAGCTCTAATCCCAACCGCTGCACACCAATGTGAGAAGTTGGCCTGGTATATGATGTTCACTATTCTAGTGAACACTTTGCAC
This sequence comes from Lissotriton helveticus, assembly GCF_964261635.1. NCBI lineage: Eukaryota > Metazoa > Chordata > Amphibia > Caudata > Salamandridae > Lissotriton > Lissotriton helveticus. The sequence continues at coordinate 374,171,150 of NC_136073.1, forward strand.
CAGTCCAAACAACCCTTATGGTGATGGTTGTAAGTCAACCTTATAGACCAGCTATCCTAGTGGTAGCGTGGACAGAACAGTCTTAGGCTAAAAGACTTTTGAGGGCATGTAAAGCCAGCTGTTTTACCATATGTAACCCCTTGAATACCAAATGAAAGGACACCACACAGGATATATATAAAATATATATGTATTTATTTACTAACACACTCCTCTGAACTCTTTATGAGGTCAGAGGCCAAAGCACATAACAAGATACTTAGTCAGAATACGTTAAGTCTTACAAAATACAGTTAGGCCCTAGGGGCGAAGCAAACCATATACTAAGAAAGTGGTATAAGTACCACGTCACGAGAAAAGGAAAGGCCTAGGGCCTAGAGAATCGCTTGGGCTACACTATCTGACCCTTAGGTTTGGAGTAGGAGGCCCACAGGCGGCGCGTGCAGTTTCTTTACACACACGCGAGAGTCAATTTTAAGTCATTGGGAACTTAGAGTTTAGAAAAGGAAGGATTTAGGACACTTCCAGTCTAGCTAGAAGGAAACAACTAAAAACCTAGACACTTGGATAGTCAATGCCCGTGGGAGCACCAAAGTACTCTCGTTACCTCACCCACCTGCGAAGAAAGATGCTGCAGGTGACCAGGAGGAAGATATCCGGGTGGATCGAGGATGAAGAGGACCTGAAAGCCGAGAGGACGGAGTCTGGGTCACTAGCCAGTGACCGGGTGGAACCAGGAAGGAACCAGACGACATCGTGGAGCAATCAGGTGCTGTCGTGAAGCTTGTCTCTTCAGCCACGCGGACCAGGAGGTGTTGAGGACGACCAGATGCTGGAGAGGAGCTGTCCCACGAAGGTTCTCGCAGATGGAGGGGACAACTGCCGGATTGGAGTCAACAAGCTATGCCAAAGGCAACCCACGCAGGATACAAAGTAGGCTTCTGATGCAGACCAGCAAGGTCTGAGGTGCCTCACCTTTGCAGGGAGGCAAGGGCCAGTCTGGAGCAACCAGACCAGCAAGGTGATTCAAAAGGATTGTCGTCACAGAGGCTACTAGCCAACGGGCCAGCAACCGGACAACGTGTCGAGCAGAGCACAAGCAGAAGGGCCCCACGCAGAACTCGTGGAGTGTGGAGGGCTGATTTTGGTGCAGGTGGAGCTCGGATTCGAGGCTTCTCAATCCCCAGTGCACAGCTTAAAGGGTTCCTCAGGAGCTGCACAGTTAGCAAGTCGTGGACTTTTAAAGATGGCCGATCCCACGTGTCTCGTCGCCTCCACGGATCTCAGCTATGCTGCAGATGTGAAGAGAGGGTCAGAGAGGTCTGGAAGTCTGGGTCTTGTCAGGCTCTGTGCTCGGGTGCCGGCGGGAGCGTCGACAAAGCAAGCCGTTGATTTGCTGGGTGGTGCCTGGTTGCCCAGGGTGGTCACTCCTTGGCCACAAGGGAGATTCTTCAGTCTTCAGCTTCAGCAGAATGTCGAAGGTCCAGAGTTAAGTTCAAGTTTCAGTTCAGGATCAAATCTGAAGTCCTGGGACTCAGCTCCTACCTTTATACAACTAAAAGGGGCAGGATTACTTTCTAGGTCCCTCCTGTGGGTGGGACCAGGAAGGGGGGTGGTTACACCCCCTTTCCTTTGGCCAGTTTCGCGCCAGAGCTGGGGCTGGAGTGCCCCAGCAACCGGTTTGAACTGGGGTATGCTTGAAGCACCTAGTGTGCCTCAGGCAATGTCTCAATCTATTCAGCCCTCCCTGTCCCAGTACACAAAGTCCTGTCTGGGGTGGTGCTCGCACCTCTCCAGGCAGGAAACCTATTGTCCTAACCTCCGTGACTGGAAAGACTCCCAGCAGAAGGAGGTCAGACTCGTGTCTGTGGCAGCAGCGTCCATTTTGTGACGCTGGGGCTCTGGTTAACTTTAACCGGGATAGTCAGCAACAACATGTCTTCTCCCTCTACAAGGGTGGAATGCTACCCCCGTCGCCAGAACTGGAGAGGGGGTAGTATTCCAAAGCGTATGACACCTTACACGACATGTTTTGATAAAGCCAAACCAAAGATAGCATTTAACCGCGAGGTTCATAATGCACTTGAGAGGGGGGGCGCTAGAGGGCGCACTGCGGAATGGCTGGCTAGAGTGTCAGCTCCGCCGGACGGTCGCGCATCTAGCGGCCTTTGACCCCTTCGATCCCCAGCTCCAGTGGCGAGGGACAGCGTGTTGGACGTCGGAAACGGGGACCGACATTGTCCCGCACAGCAGAAGCAGTATATGGGCAGAGTGAGCCTGGTCAGATCGAAATAGCGGAGACCGGCCGACAACATCGCAAAATGGCCGCCCACGGAGATCGGTGACCCGACGATTATACAGTAGCCAGGCAGATTTGGACGGGGGTCCCCTCGTCGTCGCAAGAACTGAGGAAGCTGACCATCGTCTGGGGCTGTGCGGCGATCGGGAGCGGCGCTGGACCTGAGACCGCGGTGAGTGGCAGTGCGTTCCACTGACGGCAAGATGGCGGCGCCTGTGGAACGCAAAGGACTGGCGGAGGGAAACGCTTGCAGTTGAACGCCGAACGGAGCGGAGGTCCCCGTGCTGCCCCGGCGGACATCTGAGGCGCGGTGAGTTGGAGGTGAGGAGGGGCTCTCAGACACTGCTGAATATAGTGCTGAGTGCTGCACCGCGTAAATGCGCTATGAAGCCCGAATACCAGCGAGTGACATGAGGCAGTCTGCATAGTGCTCGGGAGGCAAGGGGTGTACATGGAGCACGGCGTACACATATGAAGAACGGACCCTTTGGCTCTGCCCAAAACGTCGCGTTTGCACAACGGATCTGGGGGAGGCCGCCCTTCCAGCGTATTGATACCAATATTGCGGCGCCACTCGAGGACCAGAGAAGGCAACGCTAACTGTGGACATACGACCCTATTTACAACAGACATAGCCGGCTGATGACTACACGTACAGCTCGGTGGGGGGCTGCAGCGACAACACATCGCGCCAACTCCGCGACCAGTGTGACAACGGCTAGCAGCCCTAAATCGTCATCGGGACAAACTACACCAAAGCAGCAACTCGACATGGGGAAACCGGACCTACAACAAACCAAGCTCCAATTTGAAGCGCGGAAGCAGGGAAAAACTGCCACGACAGACCCCGAAGTGGAAGGGGGCCAGGAACAATCGGACGGCACGGGCATGGAGTCAGTACTACGAGCGATCCAGAAGAGCCTGCAGGAAATGAACGGCAAACTTGACAACGTGGTGCAGAGAGTGGACAATATGGCGGCAAAAATTGAACAACACGACGGGCGCATAACAGAAGCCGAACAACGAATCTCACAGGTAGAAGATGACCACCAAGCCATGTCCAGGTCCTGCGGTGGCCTAGAAAAGACAGTAGAAAGCCTACGCGCCAAGGTGGAAGACCAGGAAGCCAGGTCCAGGCGCAACAACGTCCGGATTTCGGGTTTGCCGGAATCCACAAACACGGGGAAGATGGAGACATATATAGAAGCACTGGTGAGAGAGGTTTTTGGTTCTGAGAAACTGTCTTCAGTGTTCCTGGTTGAACGGGCACATCGTTCACTTGCGCCTGTGCCTAAATCTGGAGCCACCCCACGCATGGTTATTGCCCGCTTACTTAATTACCGGGACCGCGACACGATACTGAGGCTGGCCAGAGAAATGGGTAAAGTCACCCATCAAGGTAACTCGCTGGAGTTCTATCCAGACCACACCATGGCGGTGCAACTAGCTCGGAAGGAATTCGCTCCAGTTAAAAAGAAGCTGAGAGACCTTGGTCAAGAGTATGCCATGCTATATCCGGCGAAACTCAAAATCTTCACTGGCGGGAAACCGATCATACTACCAACGGTACAGGCGGCACAGGAATATGTTCGGCAACAACTGAAACGCCGAAAGCAGCAAGATCGGAACGAAGCTACGAGCGATGTGGAATAACTGAATTTGTCTATGGGCGGACTGAACTGAATTACGATACCCACATGTGCGACGCAGATAACGGACACTGCAGCCGTGGGCAGACACTTCATCACGTTTTGGCGTTCACAAATGTAGCGGATGACGAACTGGCATGGCGCTTACGAACTCACTGTAAGTACGGACCTTGATGGAGAAGTGCCACGGAAGAGTCAAACTGGATGTGAGTATCAATAGTGATGAGGGCATTGGGGTGCGCTCTGTTAACCAGCTGATGGGGATGTGTGGTCGCTGGCTGATGTCTGACACCCTGGAAGAACGTGTGGCAAAAACAGTTCGACTGACAGGAGAGACATTGTCAATAACACGGCTCAGCCTATCGGTTGCACTAGGGCAACTAATAGTGGGGAACTTGGTGGACTGGCAACATGCCACTTCAGCGACACTGCTTATGTTGGGGGGAGTGAGGGGTTGGGGGAAACCAAGCGCGTATATTACAATGCAGCGTATACATGCGACCGTCCACGTCCACTATGTGGATGGAGATGTGTGAACCTGGTGACACCCCCAAGTGGGTGTACCCCACTACGTGTTTAATTTCACAGTTAAAGGTTGTTCAGGGATGGCTTTGGCAATGTTTGGGGGCTAAAGTGGGTGGGGGGAGGGTGGGAACTTCAGAATGTATCCAACTGCAATTTCTGTGTCTGAGAAGCATGGCGAACTCCTTAGTCGTGTTTTATGATGCGAATGATGTTTATATACAACACATACCACTATCAATTTCAGTCGCTGTAAATTGTATCCATCCGTACACACTCTACAGACAGCGGTATACATGCCAGGTGCACAGCATTGATCTCCAGGTACACACCCATGGCAGGTCATAACACGCTGAAATTTCTAACTTGGAATGTAAGGGGATTAGGCGACCCGAAAAAGATTAGGCGATTATTTGCTTACTTTGACAGATTACAAGTTAACATTGTTTTTTTACAGGAAACGCACTTGGTACGTGATAGTACTTCCACACTGGGCGCTAAGTGGGCTGAGTCTGTCACCAACTCGAGCTTCTCGTCATACTCTAGAGGGGTGAGCATATTGATCAGAAAGGGCACGGGATTTGAGATTACAAACATACACAGAGACACAGACGGGAGGAGCGTTATGATAGCTGGAGCGGTTAGACGGCAGAAGATACTACTGGTAAACACGTACGGCCCTAATGTGGATGACCCGGGATTTTTCAGTAAGATATGGCACACTATCATCGACATGCAGACGACTCACGTTATATGGGGAGGGGATTTCAATGTTACCTTACGTGACACTCTGGACAGGGCTACGCACACGCTGGAACAACACGGCAAAGCAAGATTAATGTTGCGAGACGCCATGGAAGACCTACATATGGTGGATTTGTGGAGGACACGTAACCCAGAATTGACAATAGCGACACATATAAATGCGGCGAACAATAGTTGGTCTAGGCTAGACTACTGGCTGGGCACACAAGAGGTACTCTCATGGGTTAAGGACATCACACACCTACCACGAACACTATCGGATCACGGTCCAGTACTGTTAGACATTGCCATACCGTATTACGATCCACCACCCTTTACTTGGCGTTTCAACGCAGCTGCACTGCAAGACCCCATATATGTTGATACCATTCATAAGGCAATAGTAGATTACTTTGATCTCAACGGCCCAACTACTGAGGACCCTGGTTTATTATGGGAGGCCTTTAAAGCCACAATCCGGGGGGTCTGTATCGGTACTACCTCAGGCATCCTCAAAGATATCCGACAACAACTGCACACACGAGAAAAAGCCATTCAAACACTAGAGCAAACATACACCCAGACGGGAGACACCACTGTTTTGGGGGAAATTCAAGCGCTGTTAACGGAATACAATGAGTTCGCAACGAACGAACTTAAATATGTGTCAAAGCGAGCGACAGCAAGACGGTATGGGGAAGGGGGTAGGCCTGGAAGGGAACTGGCCGCAAAGATATGCGCTGGTAGAGCCCCACAAAACATAGCGTCCATTTGTACGAACACCGGGGAGGTCATCACAGACACCAAGGGGATATTAAAAGAATTTATGAACACTTACGGCACACTTTATACAGCGCGCCCGACACCAACACAGGAAGAATTACTGCACTATATGGAAGATATAGAACTGGCGTGGCTGGCTGAAGGGCACAGGAAATATTTAGAACGCCCGGTTACAGTGGAAGAGGTGACTGACACCATTAGGCGATTACCTAATAATAAAGCACCAGGGCCGGACGGCTTCGCCACGGAATTCTATAAAAAGTACGCCGACCTACTCGCTCCGCATTTGGTGCGGCTATACGGGGCGGCACATGAAGCCCAGACGCTGCCAGCATCTATGAGGGAAGCACTGCTCATCGCATTATTAAAACCAGGTAAAGAGGTAGATAAATGTGACTCATACCGCCCCCTTTCCTTATTAAATGTGGACACTAAAATCATAGCTAGTCTGCTAGCGGACAGATTAAAACCCCTTATGCCTTTGCTAATCAGGCCAGACCAGTCTGGTTTTATCCCCGACAGGGCGACTACGCATAACACTCGTACACTGTTCGCTTTGGCTCATTATCTAGCACCGGAAACGAAGGCTGTGGCTGTACTACTAGACGCAGCTAAAGCATTTGACACAATCGGCTGGTCATTTATTCAAGCAGTACTGGTGCGTATGGGATTTCCGTTGATCTTTCTGGGTTGGATAGCGATGTTATATTCAAACTTAACGGCACGCATCAGAGTAAACAGGTACATATCAGAACCCATTAAAATATGCAGAGGCACTCGACAAGGGTGCCCGCTCTCGCCGATGCTCTTCGCGTTGGTGCTAGAGCCGCTAGTGTGTAAAATCCAACAACATCACCACTATTCGGCGATTCAAATGCCCTCCAGACCCATACATATCTCGCTATACGCAGATGACATGGTGCTCTATGTTAAAAATCCTGAACACCACCTCAATCCACTCCTGAGAGAGTACATAAAGTTTGGCCAGCAATCCGGGTTGCAGATAAACTGGGATAAATCCCTTGTCCTATCCTTAACGGACAGCACCTGCCCGACCAAATTAGACTATCCCTTAGAATGGCAGGAGGAACCCACGAAATATTTAGGCATATGGTTCCACAGAGACCCGGAATTGGTGATAAGGACGAATTACGGGCGGACCATATCATCGCTAGAAGACAAAATTAAGCGATGGAACAGACTTCCCTTATCATTGGTAGACAGAGCGGCGATTGTAAAAATGGTGCTTCTGCCGAAGTTTCTGTACTTATTTAATAATATCCCAATAAAACCGCCAGCAGCTGTATTCCGCAATATAAAAACGCTGGTCCTTAATTTACTGTGGGCGGGGAAGCAAGCGAGGATGGAATTACGCACCATGACGCTGCCGTATGCTAAGGGGGGCTTCAAGGTGCCGGACTTCTACTTATATTATTTATGCGCGCAAGCGCAGTACGCACATTTCTGGTACCACGAGGTGCCCTTCCTGACACATGTGGCCGTGGAAGCAGGTGACACTGACCCAATCCCACTAGCCAATATACTGACGCACAAACGCCCTAAACTACATGACCGCGACATTAATCCGGTTAATACCACTTCAGAGGCATGGAGGCTGATAGGTAAAGCAACAAACAGCTTACCGCTATATGCACCAACACTTCCACTGGCACATCACCCGGCCCTTTCGGTAACGCAGGAGCAAGTCGGCATGGATCTGTTCAAGCGGGCGGGTATAGACACGCTTGGGGACCTGTACGATGGTGGGGTCTTCCTGACATTAGACAAGCTACAATACATCACGAACCCGTCTCCACTGTTTAGTTTCAACTACTATAGGCTACAAAGAGCACTTCGGGAACACTAAACAACACATCCGGAGGAACCTCCTACCCTTGCACCCCTTCAACTACTCCTAACTACACCCACGGCGTCTCACCTAGTATCCAAACTGTATGCGAATGTACAAGAGGCGGTGGGGGCGAACACGCACAAGGCTAGGGACAAATGGAGCGCTGGGCTGGCAGAACCCCTCACAGATGTAGAATGGGATTCCTCCTGTGTGCTCACTGGTATGCTGACATCTAACGGAAACTTGAAAATCATACATTACAAGTATTTGCACCAGGTGTACCACACGCCTCAGAGATTACATAAATATGGCTTGCGGGGAGATTCACAATGTTGTAGGTGTAAACAAGAAGATGCGGACTTCATGCATCTAGCGTGGCACTGTCGTAAGGTGGCGGGATATTGGGAACAAGTTGTACAGGTTTTGAACGATATGCTTGGGACTTCCATGCTGTGTGATGCGAAAATCTGTCTGTTGGGCATTGTTCCGCAACTTAGAGCGTTGAAACGCAAATTTTGTGCTATAGCGCTACTGTTGGCTAAGAGAAGGGTGTCTATTCACTGGAACAGCAGGAGGGCCCCTGAGGTAAAGAGCTGGATAAAGGATATGGTCTATTGTCGAGACACGCTCACCACGTATGAGGAAGAGCTACCAGGCAGCTCTAGAGCCAAAGACTATTGGGGGTACTTACGGGCGTATTTATTAGCTCATGGTGAGTCTGAATCAGAAACGGAGATAGAGTGAACTACAAGTACGACGAAGACAACTCGGAGCGAACAATTTCTGTAATGATGGCACGGAGGAGGGAGGATGCTGTGACGCAGAGAGATTATAGCAGAAGGAGAACTAAAAGTTGGGGAATACACTGTTTGGTTTGTTTCAGTTAAGCTAAAATTTGAAAATGTAAGATTACTGATGTATAAGTAAGCGAGTACAGCACTAATATGCATGTGGGTGCTATCGGACAACACGCCGCCGGTCCGCTGGATGTCGGCTGATGGGCCGTGTAAAACTGATGCTGATGGTCTTGATTTTGAATGCGTGTAGCCGGCCCTTTGTGGATGTAGGCGTATGCACTGCATATGTTTTCTTTTTTTTCTGTGAGCGATGAAAAGTGCAATGAACATCTTACACCAATAAATAAAATAAAAATAAAAAATAATGCACTTGAGAGTATATGGTATGGCATTATCCTAGAACAGCTATAAGGACATGGTTCCGAAAGCTGCAGACAGGCTCAGCTCATGCTAGAGCACCATCTCACACATAACCAAGCACTCTGCCTCCAGGATTGTTAAGGCCTGCCATAGGAGTGACTTATAGGTTACTGTGTGTCTATATATAAGGGTAGATATAGGAATACTATACCTAAGCAAGGGGTGATTACACGACCTTGCCCCAGCTGAGTGATCAGCCAGTTGTGTCAGTTTGGATGGCTAACCAGGAGTGGCATAATACATGCTGCAGCCCCTGGTAGGCCTTGGTTGCTCCTATGCCCTGGGCGCCTATAGTATACTTGTACAGGCGCTGATAAGGTGAACCACTTCCCAATTTGGTATGTACCTACAGTACATGGAGTCCATTTTACAGAGAGAGCAGATAGCCTGGGGCCCTGATTAGCAGGATCCCAGGCCAATTAAGTCGAAAACCAGCTAAACACAAGGCAAAAAATCTGGGGTAACCATAGTCAGGTATCCACCTTCCTACAGCCTATACCACTTCTGCCCAGAGTGCTGAAGAAGATCAGGCGCGACCGGGCCCAAGTTATCCTTGTGGCTCCGGACTGGGCATGAAGATATTGGTATCCAGAGCTACTCAGCATGTCTTTCGATTCCCCGATTCGTCTGCCTCTTCAGGAGGACCTTCTGTCGTAGCAGCAGGGGACGGTCCTCCACCCGAACCTGTCCAGTCTCTACCTCCATCCTTGGAGATTGAGCGGCGACAGTTGAGGCCATTTGACTTGCCTCCTGACGTTTGTAATGTGATTCTGGCAGCCAGGCGTCCCTCCACAAAGTTGGTATACGCCTGCAGGTGGAACAGATTTGTGGCATGGTGCACAGCAAAGGCTGTGGATCCACTCTCTGCCCCCCTTTCTGAGGTGCTCCTCTTTCTTCTGTCTCTTGCCCAGCAGGGCTCTGCTCTGGGCACTATCAAGGGCTACCTTTCTGCCCTTTCCGCCTTCTTTAGGCTACCTGATCAGCCTTCTTTGTTCAAGTCCCCGATTGTTAATAGGTTCTTGAAGGGCATCACTCATATGTTCCCCCCTGTTCCTTTCGTGATGCCCCAGTGGGACTTGCACCTGGTTCGGACTTACCTGATGTGCGCTCCTTTTGAGCCGCTTCATAATTGTCCTCTCCGTCTTCTTACACTTAAGACTGGTTTCCTGGTTGCCATCACCTCTGCCAGGAGAGTGAGTGAGCTCCAGGCTCTTTCCTCTAAACCTCCTTTCCTTTCTGTCCATCCGGACAAGGTTGTGTTGCAGACAAGACCCTCTTTCCTGTCCAAGGTAGTCACAGCCTTGCACATCGGGCAATCCATCACCTTGCCCACCTTCTTTCTGCCTCCGCATTCCTCTAAAGGCGAAGAGCGGCTGGCTCCACCGTCTGGACCCAAAACGTGCGCTGTCATACTATCTGGATTGCACACGCCAGTTCCGGTTGGATGACCAACTCTTTGTTGGTAACGTGGGCACTAAGAAGGGGCGGTTGGTGCACAAACGGACCATCTCTCAGTGGGTCGTGTTGTGCATCAAGGCATCCTACTCTTTGGCTAAGAAGGAGCCTCCTGTTGGGCTGAGGGCCCATTCCACTCGGGCCACGGCGGCTACTACTGCCCTGGGCCGGGGAGTCCCCTTGCAGGACATCTGTCAGGCAGCTACGTGGGCCTCGCTGCACACGTTCACAAGACACTACTGCCTGGACAGCCAAGTCCGGAGGGATGGCTTCTTTGTCCGTTGCGTCCTCCAGGACTTTCTGGTGTGATTATTGGTTCGCAGACCCACCACCGGGGTTGGTATTGCTGGGGTATCTATTCTAAGGTAAGGAATCTAATACTAACCTGTTTCTTTCAGATGCACAAGTTACTTACCTTCGGTAACGATATATCTGTAAGAAATAGTAGTTAGTATTAGATTCCATACCGCCCCACCCATCCTCCCCGTTCTGCGAACCGATATCTAGGGTTAAGGTCATCCCCTTTCAGGGCCCTAGTTTCATGGCACCAGTGTTGGTTTTTATCATGGCTCTGTGTTTCTGGTGCGGAAAAGCTGTGTATAAGAACTGACATCCGCACGCGGAGGCGGCGTCTAAGTACTCAGACGACGTCATCACGGCGCCGACGACGGACGCGGAGCCGCGGACGACGCCTACCGACGCGCAAGGGTACTGCTACGCAAAAGTTTCTGGATCCAGTCTGACGCCTGGGGATATTCTAAGGTAAGGAATCTAATACTAACTACTGTTTCTTACAGATATATTGTTACCGAAGGTAAGTAACTTGTGCGTTTTTCCCAGTCTCTCATTATCCTGATGCTACTAAAGGGGTTAAAGTCAAGGCTAACCCCTGTGTTAGGTTCTGAATCCTGAGTTTATGCTTTTCCAGACTAAGCACTCTTTAAAAATGCCTACCAGTATGAATGACATGTGAGTCCTACACCTTGTAGTCCCTTTTGCCTTATGTAACATTTTCTCTACACTGATTTACAAGTATGATTAATTGTCTCTATATGTGTGTGATATAAAGTGCTCTGACATCCTACAATGGTATGAGAGATGCTATAAAACAAATGAAATACATGTGACAAATGTGCTATGGAGAAATGAGAGGCACTGTTGAAGGGTGATAATAATAAGGGAATCAAAGATTGTTGTATCCTGGTGCATAGTAAGGTCATCATTTACTATCCTTTGAAAGCTAATACAATTCAATATATAATGATAAATTACCATTGAATCCTACATTATCTTGGGGGGGGGAGCCTCCCAATGCCCCCTTTGTATTGGTCAGCCTCACTCACTGCACTTGGTGTGCACTATATGGGGACTGGTCTGAAATCATTTGCCAGGGCTGCTTTGGGTTTCCACTCTGGCTCTGGCAGGATCAGGAGCCTTGTACTGCTAAATAAAAGTAACCATTTAAAAGGTAATCACAGAGATGCAGCACCAACATTTCCATTAAAATGTTCTGTTTTTTGAAAACTCTTTCAATATAAAATACAAAAATTCTTAGTAATTTGAGTATTTGTTTTGTGTGCACGTGTGTTTATTTTTTTCAAATTACTCTTTTAATGTTTGAAATTTAAATCGTACAAATTGCCGGGGGGTCCCCTGCTTCCAGTGGTGAGTCAATGGGGGTCCTCAGGAGTCAAAAGTTTGGGAACCAATGACCTAGAGTATAAGCGTTGGCTTTCTGAAAAGGTGAAAAGATCAGTTATGGAGAATCACCTGATGTTGCTATGTCAGGGTATACAACCCTATCTGGTACAGGTTCAGAGTTGCTTTTCCCGTATGCTTCCGACACAGTTTCGCTGTGGGTCTTTCTTCAGAATGGTCACCTTTCCAGAAGCTAACACTTGGTCCAGAAATTTGTCACCATGCCCCTGTGATGATGCTTCAATCCAATCCACTCTACACTGCACGTTTTCTGTAAATACTAAGATTTACCAAGGAGAAGGCTTTTAACTCCTATTCTAAAGAAGTGGGGACTTAGACAATGTAAAATATCATTTTTGAGGCTTCAAACCCTAGAAAACGAACAGATAATTATGGTCACGTCGTCTTTTTTAAAAGCTATTATCAGACATAGGAACACTATGTATTAATTTGTTTTTAGTATTCGTTGTCTGTGTTAAAGACTTCTTTTATAAATATCATGAGCTGCTAGTATAAAGTTTATGAATTTGGAACTTTATGTATTAAGACGTGTAATATAAATGTGTTTGTTATTCTGTACTGTGCTTTTATGTTTTTTAAGGAACAAAAATAGAATAAAGCAGTTTTGGATTTGATTTGAAAGCAACTATTGAACTAACTAATCAGTGTATGTGGTTATTTCTTTCTGACATCACTTATAACCCCTGACTATTGCGATTTCGCAATTTCTTTCAAATCAATATTCGGTATAAAATACCACAGGAACCGCTGTTTTTCTTAAAATACTTAATCACCCTGGTTCCATAGTGAGTAGGGTTCTCGTGTCTTCCTTTTCCACTCTTAATGGCTATCTCTTATCCATTCCAGCCTTTCTTAGGCTTCCTGATCAACCTTCTCTTTTTAAGTCCCCTATTGTAAATCGTTTTCTTAAGGGCATTACTCATCTTTTTCCTCCTGTTCCGTTCGTAATGCCTCAGTGGGACTTGAACTTGCTTCTTACTTATCTCCTGTGCGCTCCGTTTGAGCCTCTACATAACTGTCCTCTCAGATTTCTCACTTCAAAGACTGCCTTTCTGGTTGCCTTCACCTCTACTCGCAGGGTGAGTGAGCTCCAGGCTCTTACTTCAAAACCTCCTTTTCTGGCGGTTCATCTGGACAAGGTTGTCCTTCGAACTCCACCCTCTTTTCTTCCCAAAGTTGTTACTTCTGCCCACATTAGTCAAACCATCACTTTGCCCACCTTGTTTCTGCCTTCGCATCCTTCTAAGGAGGAAGAGAGGCTCCACCGTCTGGATCCAAAACGTGTGCTTTCATTTTATTTGGATCACACCAAGCAATTCCGGGTGGATTCTGAGCTCTTTGTTGGCTACGTGGGTGCCAAAAAAGGTTAGGCCGTGAATAAATGGACTATCTCTAGGTGTGTTGTTTTGTGCACTAAAGCTTGCTACTCTTTGGCCTCTCTAAGACCTCTAACGCTTGGTCGAAGGCATACTCTCGCCCCAGCAGCTCTGCACCTATTTCACAGCCGTTGAGCCTCCAATCCTCCTCCTGGGAGGTGTTTGAAACCACAGCCTGCCAATCTTTCCTCCTGTTGCCTCTGCCTGACTCGGCCCCTGGGCTTGTAACCTCGGGTATTGTCTTGTGTTTTAATTCCTGGTTTCGTCTTGTGTTGTAACTCCTGGCATTGTATTGTAACTCCGACTATTGTATTGTGTTTTGTTATTTTCCTTACACCTGCGTGCCCATTCTTCGCCGTTCTCCCCGCTTACAGTTTTCGATGCTGCTACCCCGCCCCCCTGGCCACATCCGCTCCCGCCTCCCAGCTGCTCGTCCCTCCCCGCTTCCCTACATAATGGCGGCTGCTGCGGGGGAGCACAAGTAAGACCTCTGACCGTTGGTTGAAGGCATACTCTCTCCCCAGCAGCTCCGCGCCTATTTCACTGCCATTGAGCCACCAATCCTCCTCCTGGGAGGTGTTCGAGACTGCAGCCTGCCAGTCTTTCTTCCTGTTGCCTCTGCCTGACTCCGCCCCCTGTGGCTTGTAACCCCGGGTATTGTCTTGCGTTTTAATTCCTGGTATTGTCTTGTGTTGTAATTCCTGGTATTTTATTGTGTTGTTACTCCTGATATTGTATTGTTTTGTTATTTTCCTTACACCTCCATGCCCATTCTTCGCCGTTCTCCCCGCTTCCAGTACCTGCCGCTGTGGCCCCGCCCCACTGTCCACATCTGATCCCGCCTTCCAGCTGCTCGTCCCTCCCTTACTTAATAGTGGGTGCTGCGCGGGCGCGCGCAGCTGGCGTGCCTAAGGCAAACCAGTCCGCGCCCCCACCGCAACCAGCGCCAGGACCCCTAAATCTCAGACCATCCATCGCTACGACACCACCACCCTCCTCGCACCCAACACCGGAAGACTCAGAGACTGCCAACAGGCCTCGACGAACAAGACCCATGACCAGTTCTCCTGTCTCCACTGCCGCCAGACCCTAACCAGAACCCTGGCTTCCAACACCACCGACGCCAGCAATGGCGACACCCTAAGATGCATCCTCCTTAACGTACGCTCCGTACACAAGCATGCCATGGAAATCTGGAATCTACTCAACTCCCTCTTGCCCGACATCGCCTTCCTCATGGATACGTGGACCAACGCCTCCTTTGCCCCTGACATAAACATCCCCATCCCGGACGGATACAAGATCAAGAGGAAAGACCGCCCCAACCACCCAGGAGAGGGACTCGCTATTGCCCACAAAAGCACCCTCCGCCTCACCACCTCCAGTGAAACCTTCCCCTCGGCCGAACACTTGCTCTTCCAGATCCAGACACCCCAAACGCCACACTCAGATAGGAACCCTCGTCGACAGACCTCCCAGCCCCCTGACACCCTTCGCTACCACCATCACCGGTTTCATCGCACCCCATGCCATCGCATCAACAAGCTATATACTCGGGGGCGTGGCCAGCCGCCGATGGAGATGGCCGCCTAGGACGCGAGCTCCGCCGGGACTGTAGCTGTCCCCGCAGAAATCCGTCCATAATCCTTACCGGGACATCTCTCCAGCAGTGCCCTGGAACCCGGCGAGGGAGCGCTCTTGATTGGTGCCAATCCCGGGGTTCGACACTGCACTGGGGCTGAGTCGCCGCCCTCCGACGTGCGGTGGCCGCAGGGGAGGGTCAGCCTGGAGCTCCGAGGCCAGGCGTCAGTCCACCTGAGACCCCGGCTCGGGGCCTAGTCCCTTGGAAGTACGCGCGGAGGGGCCTCCCGGCCGGGAGGCCTGCTGCCCACTCAACGCCAAGGCGGCGGCCCGGTAGACCATCCGATGGGCCCTGGCACCCTGGGGTGAGTGAAGATGTGCCTGTTCCCCCCTCGTGGGCATCGGATGCCCGGGGAAGTGAGGAGCGCGACGGCGGGAGCACCACTTTGATGCAGCTCTGTGGGAGGTGGAGACAGCGCGCACAGCGGGGCCCAAAGGACTGACAAAAAGCCCCGGAGGGCTGCCATGAGGCTTGGAGCCAAAGAGGAAGATCTTAGATCTGCCCTGCGATAGAGAGGAGGACCGAGTGAGAGCCTGAGGCCGGGGTGAGAGGGCTCGGCTGCTAGGCCGCGAGGAGGCCGGTCTCCTGCCTAATTGACTATTGAGGAAAGGAGCTCGAGCCAGCCACGTACATCGGAGGTGAGGTAGCGGGGGCACATGCGGGGTGCTGAACTGCACTGGGGTGCCAACCCAGAATCCAGGAGGAGCGAGTCCCTTTGAGGAGTGCTGCGCTTGAGCTGGCGGGGGGGCCTCACGTACACCCGAAGAACAGCGGCGGACTGAGAGCGGCAGACTTGGGCCCTGTGTCTGCCGGGCCCTGTGGGGCTCCGAGGACTTGGGACAGCGCCGGCTGGTGGGGTAAAGGCCACTGGTGGCAATTTCATCTCCACAGGCATTGATTGAGTGCGGTGGGTGGGGGGCTTCCCTGCTGAGTGGGGGCCCTCTCCTCCAGAGGAACAGCGAGCACGTTGGTGGACCTGCGCTTGGAGTCTGCTCAAGGAGGATCCCAGGTGGTCCACAGGAGGGGTGGCCCTGTCATCATGAGGCCTAAAGGGGGTGCCAACACCCAGACCAACAAGCTGGATAAATACGCAGTGCCACTGGGGCAGGGACAGACAGGTGGAGAAGCTGCAGAACAGGAGAGCCAGAAGAAGGAGCCTTCTCTGACTTCCATAATGGCTGCGATACAGACCCTAGGCACGAACCTAGAGACGAAAATGGACAAGATCTCTATCGAAGTGAATCTACTACGAACGGACCTGGGTAAGACCACGGAGCGGTCGAAAGCCAACGAAACGGACATCACTACGCTGCATGCCTCTTCGAAAAAGCTCGAGAACAGGATCAAGGACCTTGTGCACATGCATCGCCAGATGGCCCTCAAGCTCGAGGATCAGGAAGGAAGGGCCAGTAGGAGTAACATTCGCGTAGTAGGTGTGCCGGAAGGAACGGAGGGGCCCAGCGTGGAACTGTTCTTAGAGGGCCTGATACTCAACCACCTTAAGCCGAAGCGTTTATCTAACATTTTTACTATTGAGCGAGCGCACCGTGCGCCGGTCCCCAAACCCAAGCCAGGGGCGCCACCCAGGACCATCATTGCTAAAATCCTGAACTATAGAGACCGTGACGCCATCCTCCAGGCGGCAAGGCAGACAGGTGACCTTCATCATGAGGGGGCTATAATCCGGTTTTTCCCTGACTTCACGCTGCAGGTCCAGCAGGAACGTCGATCCTTCGTGGGCGTGAAGGCGGCGCTCCGAGAGAGAGGTATAAAATATATGATGTTTTAACCGGCTAAGCTGAAGGTCATCGCAGGGAGCAAAACCTTGTTCTCCACCACGCCGACGGAGGTCCAAAACTGGCTCGATAGTGCAGCTCCGGCTGCACAATCACAGCAAGATCGTGGCTCATGGAGGGAACTGCGGGCCACATCGCCTGGTTCTGCGGAGGAAAGATCGGAAGTGGATGCGCGGAGCCAGCGTTCATGGCGCTCAAGATCGGCCAGCCCCCGGTGGGATTCTCTCCATAACGCTGCTGCACGTTGATGGCGGGGACCACGAGAATAGACCCTGCTGAACTGTAATGTATAATGTGCATGTGGGGAAAGCGAACTTGTGACTCTCTTTTGGGATGGCGCCTACATCTTCCCAGGGATTACTTTATTGTTCTGACGAGTCATGAGCGCTTCATAGCCGGGGGGACACAACTAGCGTGGGGACAGTGCCGGCGCGGCGGCAGGAGTTGGGGCCGGCACACGTTCCCCTTCAGGAGTTTCTTCGGGAGGGGGCGGTTTCCTTACTCCCGGGTAGGGGTTGGGCGAAAGACGCTCTGCTAATTGGGGCAGTGGGTAGTTTGAAACCTACGGAGCAGGGAGCAGGGTGGGGGGAAGATTGTTGCTGGGAGGGAATGAGTCCCGTTGGACTAGGGAAGAACACCGAGGTAGGGTTGTGGGGGGTGAAAAAAAGTAGGGGGTGGGATTGGAGGGGGGGAAATGTTTCTCTGCAAGGCATGGGGGGGATGGAGGGGGTGGGCGGGAGTTGGGGAGGGGGGGACCTGTCTTTCTGGTCACACTTGAATGGTTCGAAGAGGGCGGTGAGGCGCGCAGGGGTCCAAGGGATGGTGCTAGCATTGAAATGTGGTTATGGCTAAGAAATGGGACAAGAGCCTCAAGATACTGAGCTGGAACGTTAACGGGCTTGGGGACAAACTCATATGATCTATGGTACTACAGTTTGTACGGCGCCATCTGCCTGACGCAGTATTGCTTCAGGAGACGCACCTACTAGGCAACACCTGCCACACCCTCAATAGGTGTGGTTACTCTTTGGCAGTACACTCAGGCTTCACTTCCGGGTCCCGGGGAGTGGGGATCCTTCCCCGACGCACCTTCCCCTTCCTTCAAGACCATATTGAAACGGATCAACAGGGCCGCTTCGCAGCAATATTGGGGAGGTGGGAGGGGCGCAGGTTGACCCTAGTCTCTACATACATCCCGCCGGGTCTCCAGACGCAGGCGTACGCTGACCTGAGTAAACTCCTCCTTTCCCTACCGGACGGGCAGTTACTCGTGGGGAGTGACTTTAACGCGGTGGTCTCCTGTACACTGGACAGACACCCGCCCAGGGACACACCCCGGGGGCAGAGATGGCTGGGGGACTTCCTCGAGACATTTGGCCTCACGGATGTCTGGCGTCTGGCACACCCTACGGACTCACCGTATACATTCTTCTTGGGGCCGCACCACTCTTTCTCCCGCCTTGATTATATTCCCACCCCCCCCTACATCGTGACACCGAGGTGCGTGACGCCACACACCTGGCGAGGGGTGTCTCTGACCACTCACAGATTTTAGCTCACCTTACCGTCGGGAATAGACGGGAGGGGTGCATCGCGCCTATCAATGCTTGGTATCTCCGGATTGAGTACCTCCGAAAGGCGCTTTCCCTCTCGATAGACAATAATTTCAAAGGTAATGACGGGTCGGTGGAATCGGCTGTGATACTCTGGGAGGCCTTTAAGACGGTCTTCAGAGGAGAGGCGCTCTCGGCAATTGCCGGCCGACGCAAAGACATTAAGGCGCAGTTGGCTACGGTGGAGGCCGACCTTGGGACGCTGGAGGAGGTGGCGCGCAGGGAGGACACACCTGGGGTGCGCCATCGGTTGTCCCTCAAGACAGAGGCGGCTAAAAAGATGGCCACTGCTAGGGAGGTCAGGATATACGATCAGGGAGATAAAGCGGGTAAGCTACTGGTGTGGCTTGACAAGAAGCAACAGGCAAGCAGGGTTGTGGCTGAGCTCCAGACAGCAGCGGGCGCCACAGTCACTGACATTGTTGCTGAATTTGCTCGTCATTTCCAAACAGTGTATAGCAGGGAGTCTGATCGTCCGGAGGAAGACTCAGTTGAACTCTTGGCTGACATCAGGATGCCTGCCGTCTCAGACGTGGAGCGCGAGCTCCTTGAGGCGCCGCTCACCACGGCAGAGGTGGAGCGAGATCTCTTTCCCGGTAAGGCGTTGGGCCCACGGCCTTCCAATTGAGCTCTACAAGTTCAAACCTGATGGCATCAGCCCATATCTTAAGCGAATGTTCGACGAAAGCAAATCCAAGGGGATACTGCCTCACGATCAACGTCTTGCCACAATCGGGGCGATTCCTAAAGAAGGGAAACCCAGGGAAGTTTGTGCCTCATACAGGCCTATCTCCCTGCTTAATGCAGAACCCAAGATACTTGCGAAAGTCTTGGCCTACCAACTTCAGCCGGTTCTCACCACACTGGTCCATCCGGAGCAATCGGGATTTATGCCCCACCGTAACACGGCACTCAATCTCTGTCGACTCAATGGGGTGATGGGGAGATGCCATACGTTACGTGACGATGCGGTAGTGGTGTCACTTGACGCCACTATGGCTTTTGATACCCTTGAATGGCCATATATGATGGCGGTCCTTCGTAAGTTGTGTTTCGGCCCGTGTTTCATCTCTTGGGTAAGACTCCTCTACTCGGAGCCCCTGGCCCAGGTGGTCGTCAATAACAAAGTCTCAGAGGCCTTTTCCCTCGAGAGGGGGACAAGTCAAGGGTGCCCGCTCTCGCCCCTGTTGTTTGCCCTGTCCCTTGAGCCATTGGCCGCCTGGATTAGACAGGACGTTTCCCTAAAGGGGCTTCGGTGGGCAGATAGCTGGGAGGACAGGATCTCGTTGTACGCCGACAACATCCTCCTCTACCTCTCACGACCCCGGAAGTCACTAATTGTAGCGCTGGACATCTTCACGAACTTCAGGAGGAACTCGGGATACAGCATCAACTGGAGTAAGTCACTCCTATACGTCCTGCACGGCAGCCCCCCTGTGCTTCCTCGCGACTGTCCTATAAAGGTGGTCTCTGAGGGCTTCACATATCTGGGCGTCTTTGTCTCCAAGGATAAAACCGCCATGTATGACAGGAACCTCCTCCCACCCCTCCAGCGGCTTAAGCGTGACTCCGCGACCTGGCAAAAGCTCCCGTTGTCCCTGCTGGGCCGGGCGCTGCCCAGGTTCCTATACGCCCTGCAGAACTACCCCGATCTTGTACCATCGTCATACTTTGCAGCCGTTGAGGCGGCGCAGAGAAACCTTCTGTGGTCGGGAACTCCTCGGATAGCCTTGCAGAAATTGACTCTTGGGTGGTACGATGGAGGGATCGCTCTACCTGATATCCGCAGGTACTACTAGGCCGCACACCTCTCGGCTATTAATCAAGGCACATACTGTGATGGCAACGATCCTGGGTACGGAATGGACAGGTGTATCCTCCCAGGGGAGAACTTTGAAGCAGCACTTTACTCAAGGCCAGCTAGATACGAACTTACAGGACCGACTCGCCACTCGGTGCAATTGTGGCACATTGTCCAATGGAAGATGGGCTGGTTCAACACTCTCACCATGGCCACCCCACTCTGGGCCTCCGAGCAACTGGAACTCCTGGGTCGCACTAAGGGGTTCCGGAATTGGGACCTCATTGGTATTTCCCAAGT
This sequence comes from Lissotriton helveticus, assembly GCF_964261635.1. NCBI lineage: Eukaryota > Metazoa > Chordata > Amphibia > Caudata > Salamandridae > Lissotriton > Lissotriton helveticus. The sequence continues at coordinate 374,191,918 of NC_136073.1, forward strand.
CAAAGACCTCTGGGACTCTGGCGGGGTTAAATCCTTCATATCCTTGAAAAACACATATGACCTAGCGAACACTGAAAATTTCAGGTACCTGCAAGTCAGACACTCCCTTCAAAAGAACATCCCACATGGTACGATGCCCCCGCAAGCCTCCCCCCTGAAGGATAGGTTGCTAGATGGTCACATTCAGGAACACGCAATCTCTCTCACATATAGAAAACTGATCAACAACCTCCCTGATTTGCTTCTTGGCCTTAAAGGGAGGTGGGAGGCGGATGGTCTTGAAATCGATAAGGAAGAGTGGAAATGTGCGCTGGCCGCCCCTAAGGAAGTGGCTATCTCGTCCAGACTGCGACTTATCCAACAAAAAATTCTGCACAGAGTGTATATTTCTAGCACCAGGCTGAAAAGAATGGGTAGGAGTGAGGAGGATGGCTGTAAACGGGGGTGCGGGATGGATGGTTCCTTTTTCCACATGGTGTGGGAGTGCCCGATACTGCGGATATATTGGAAAAAAGTGGTACCATGCATGCAGGAGGTTTGGGGGGTGGAGTTGCGCCCTGAGGCGAAACGTTGTATTTTGAACATCTGGGAGCCAACAGACCTGCCAGCGAGGTGGAGACTCTGGGTCACGCTTGGCCAAGTGGTAGCTAAGCGCAACATTGCAAGGCATTGGGGGGCAGTCCTGCCCCCACGACTCACCGAATGGAAGCGGGACATGGACTGGTGCATGCTCCAGGAGAGAACTGTGTACGTGGCCCGGGGGTGCCCCAAAAAGTGGGGGGAGGTGTGGGACAAATGGAATGACTACAGAGGTAACATTTGTGAACCCCCACAGCCTCGGTGGTCGGTACTTCAGGAAGAAGTATAAGAGATTTATCGTACGACTGTTCTATGCCATGGTATTGCTGTAATAATGTGTTCCCTGTATGTCCTTTTGTGCCCCTTTCTGTTCCTCATGTGCGATCATTTGGGCCACGGTTTGGTCGTTGACTCAATAAAAAGATTTATATTAAAAAAAACGACATACTCATTGGAGACCTGACCTTCCACCTCGACAACCCCAGCGACCTCAACTCCACCACCCTTCATGACAACCTCACCAACATCGGACTTGAACAACCCGTCACCACACCGACCCATAGAGCCGAACACACCCTCGACCCCATCTTCGCCACAGGAAACAGAGTCCACTTCAGCCACACAACACAACCCCCATGGACCAACCACCACTGCGAACACTTCACTGTCGACAAACCCAGGGCATCCAAATCAGCCCCACCCCACCACAGAGGAACAGGAGCAAGGTCACCGACGAGCAACTCAACTCCACCCTCACCTGAGACAACCACACCTGGACATCCAGCCAGAGAACTCCACACTTGGATCTCCAACTGCGCAGATGAGCTCGCCCCGCTACGAAACCCCGACAAACAGAGCCCCAGGAAAGCCGCCTGGTACACCACCGCTCTGCAAGAGGCCAGGCGTGCCTGCAGACGCTTGGAGAAGAACTGGAGAAACACCAAGACAACCAAAAACTACTCCACCTACAAATACGCAATGACGGACTACCATAACCAAATCAAAACCACAAAGAGGAACTTCATCCACAACAAAATTCTCGCTAACTCCACCAACTCAAGGGAACTCTTCAGTGTCATTCAGGAATTCACCAACCCACGCAGCGAAGGTGCAAACATCACCCTGTCCCAAGACCTCTGTGACAAACTTGGAACCTACTTTCACCTCTAGATCAAAACCCTTACAACAACTACGTCGACCATCTTCCAGGCACCACAGCCGGCCCCCTGCCCCACAAAGACACCAGCCAACCCACCATCTCCAACTGGACTCCAATCACAACCGAGGACACCGCCTCGACCATGAAAGGCATCTACTCGGGGGGGGGGGCACTGACCCCTGCCCTCTTCACCTCTACCACAGAGCTGCAGCCGCCATCTCACCAGAAATGCAAAGCACCATCAACACCACCTTCAAAACAGGCACCTTCCCAGATGACTGGATGCGCGCAGAAGTCAGGCCCCTGCTCAAGAAGCCCACTGCGGACCCCACCGACCTCAAGAACTACCGGCCCATCTCGCTCCTCCACGTCGCAGCCAAAGTTGCAGAGAAAACAGTCAACAGGGAACTGACATGATTCATCGGTGAGAACGCCATAGTCGACCCGTCCCAATCCGGATTCCGAAGCAACCACAGCACCGAGACCACCCTACACGCCGCCACAAACGACATCCACACCCTCACCCTCCTGGACCAAGGCCACTCTGCAGCCCTTATCCTACTCGACCTGTCAGCGGCCTTCAACACTGTCTCTCACCGCACACTAGTTGCCAGACTGCACGACGCCAGCATACAAGAAACAGCCCTGGACTGGATCCGGTTGTTGCTCACCGGAAGAAGCTAGAGAATCAGACTACCACCCTTCCTCTCCGATCCCACGGAAATCACCTGCGGAGTCAGCAGTGGTCATCACTGAGCCCGACCCTCTTCAACATCTACATGGCCCCCCTCACAGCTATCGTCATACAACACGGCCTCAACATCGTATCCTACACTGACGACACCCAGCTCATCCGCACCCGAGACTCCACCACAGCCAAACTCAACTTCCAGAAAGGAATGAAAGACTTCGCAGTCTGGATGACCAACAGCTGCTTTAAACTCAATGCCGAGAAGACAGAAGTCCTCGTCCTTTAAACCACCACTTCAGCATGGGACTACACCTGGTGGCCGACTGCCCTCGTAAGTCCACCTACCCCTTCGGACCACACCAAGAACCTCGGCATCATACTCGACTCATCACTCACAATGAACCGACAAGTCAATGCCGTCACATCCAGCTGCTTCAACACCCTCCGCATACTTCCCAAGACCTTCAAATGGATCCCCCTAAGTCAAGGAAGACAATCACCCACGCACTCATCACCAGCAGACTGGACTGTGGAAGCGCACTCTACGCCGGCATCAACAAGTCCCTGCTCTGCAAACTCCAGACTATACAGAACACCGCCGCCAGACTCGTCCTTGACATCCCCGGCACGAACACATCAGCCACCACTTACGAAAACTCCACTGGCTTCCCGTGGATAAAAGAGTCACCTTCAAAATCCTCACTCACTCCTACAAATGCCTACACAACAACGGACCCAAATACCTCAACACCAGAATCAACTTCCACGCACCCAAAAGAAACCTCCGATCTTCCAACTGCACACTGGCCGAAACCCCACGCATCCGCAGAGCCAGAGCCGGCGGAAGATCCTTCTCTCACATTGCCACCAAGACCTGAAACGAGCTACCAGCAGACATCAGACGCTTCCCCGCCCTCAACACCTTCAGGGAGACTCTGAAGACCTGGCTAATTGGCTAACTAACGTGCTGACCCCCTCCCTCCCTCCTTCCTCCCCCCTCCCCCCTCCCCACCAGCGCCTTGAGACCCTCACGGGTGGGTAGCGTGCTTGAAATCCCATGATTGATTGGCGAAGAAGGAGCCTTCTGTGCAGTTGGCGCCCATTCCACCAGGGCGACGGAGGCTACCACTGCTTTGGGACGGGGAGTCCCCCTCAATGACATCTGTCAGGCAGCTACGTGGGCATCTCTGCACACATTCACAAAACACTACTGCCTGGACAGCCAAGTCTGGTGAGACGGCTTATTTGGCCATGCTGGGGTATCCATTCTAAAGTTAAGGAATCTATAACTAATTGTCTCTTTCAGATGAACAAGTTACTTACCTTCGGTACAATATATCTGTAAGAGACATAGAATAGTTATAGATTCCTTACTGCCCCACCCATCCTCCCCGTTCTGGGGTCAGGGAATCCCTTTCAGGGCCCTTGTTTTGTGCACCGGTGGTCAGTGTCTTTCATGGCCCTACTCTTCTGTCGTGGAATGTTGTGTAAACAAATGAGACGTCCGCACGCGAGGACACGGAGTCGACCGATGCCACCTTTCGACGTGCAGGGGTACTGCCGACTAAAAAATTCTCCTGATCCAGTCTGACACCTGGGGGTAATTCTAAAGATAAGGAATCTATAACTAATCTATGTCTCTTACAGATATATTGTTACCGAAAGTAAGTAACTTGTTCATTTTTACCTATAGTTATAACTAGCTCCCTCGAGTTCACATAGATCAAAGTACAGTGAACATATCTGAGACAAGTAATGTTTGAAGCATAGGTTACCGTCCACAAATATAGAATGGAACTTAATGTGAATAATCTTGGGTATGCCATACGAATCTAATCACCAGTGGATGCTATATGTATGACTGTGCATGTTGAAATAAGCCTGTAACATCAAAATGCCCAAAAAGATATATTTTTAAAAGAAAAGACAAGTAACCGATAGACTTGTTTTTTTGGACAAAAGCAAAATGAGAATAGCACTTGAGTTTATCAGCAGACGAGAAGGGCTGACCAAAGCCACTCCGTGCATTAGTATATATATTTTTGTTTATTACTTTTTTGTTATTTTGATCTAGCAAAGCAGTTAAAACGGTCTCCAGCCAGACCTGAAAATTGTACTTTCGCCTTACTGTGTAAATTAATCATTCTCATAATAGTTTTGTGCACTCGCCCTGAGGGTGTGCGAGTTCAAAGTGTGAATGAATCTTTATGGAGAGAACGTTTATAGGGTTACAAAAAATTCACTTGCTTAGTTTCTTTCCACTTCGCTCCTCAGTTCGGTTGGCTGATGTTTCCTATTTATTCAGGAAAAAAAATTGTGTAGTACTAGCAGATTTCTTATTCAAATTTGTTTTCTATTCTAATTTACATTTTTTCCCCCTTCTGTTAGCTCTATCATGCGCCCCAAAAATATACACAGCCGATCACGAGGAAGGAGACTCATCGGAGAAGAGCGAATCTGAAAGCGATTAACTATTCAAGATTCCAACCGTATATTCTCAAAAAATCGAAGTCTGCCACCGCCCGCTCCTTCTCAAAACAGAATATTTGAACCATTTTTTATAGCTAGTGGTATTCTGGTTCCAAGAAGTCTTCAGATTTTGTCTTTCAAGAGGGCTCGCTGTTTATAGAAAACGTCCCTGATATCACTTTATCAGATAGCGTTTGAGCCTCCAACCTACCTGTAGCACTTGTATTGTATTCCAGCATATATATAGCGTTAAATGTAAAGGTTTTCTCTATAATGTTTTAGTTGTGTTGCCAACGAACAATTCAAATTCAGTGTCCCCTTCCTCATACATTTGTAACTTTTGGGCACTTCAGCGCTAGAATATAAAGCTTGCCTGGTAGAATCTGCTTCGGGTTGGTTTAAATGTACAATGCCATTGGGTCACCCCAGATGACCTACGTGAAATGAATTCGAATTAATCACTACAAATACCCAATCAGCAACCCTGGTGGCAATCTCAGTAAAATGGGCAGTCAGAATGGATATGGAAACGTCCAGTTTTTAGCATTGTAAATCTGACTTTTCAGGAGTGTGACATCCTCACTCCTTCAGTGGTTTCCTAGGTGTCGTGTGTGACTTATTTTTTCTGTCTGCCTTTATAGGCAACAGTACTTTACATTCACGAACTTGTAGTTTTGCTTCCCTATTAAGTGTATGCTACCCAATGCCTCTACAACAATTACTGTTAGCTAAAAAGCCTCCAATGGCTATCAGGAACGCGCATTGAAATGGGGCCTTGAGCAGTAATGTTACACCCACACTTTTATATATATATATATATATATATATATATATATATATATATATATATATATATATATATATATATATATATATACATATATATATATATACACACACACACATATATATATACACACATATATATATACATATATATATATATACACACACACACACACACATACACCTGGTTAACCGGGACTTTCCATATTATGCTCAGTTCAGAACGGCTGCCCAGGTAAGACATGCTTTTCATTAGATACTCCTAAGCGTGTGAACCCAAAATCACAGTGACTCTCAGTAGCAATTTGTAATATTTTGCTTCTCATGCAACTTCAAGGTTGTAGTGAAAGCCATGCTTGCTTGTTTGTAAAGTACTGTTGTCCCCTTCTGTATGTATGTATGTATGTAATTTGCTCATTCAGAAGAATATTGTTGATGTTACAACCCAAGGATGTTGCCAAATGCACATTTAATGTAACAATCTTTTTTACAAAAGGTAAAAACAGGGACTGCATATAAAATTCTCGTTTTCACATGCTAATATTGCATTTTCCTGTGCAATGGGAGGATTCCAGGAAAATATTTTGTGTAGTTCCCCATAAATACGCTTAGAGTATTTTTTTTCACGATTATACATTTTTGTTTACTTGTAATAAGACTGTTATGATTAACAACAAGTGTCAGGCTGAGGTTGTGTATTCCCAGTTAGAATAGTGGGTGACGCTTCTGTAACACCGAGTCCACTGAACACCCCTTACTTATTGTACCTTAAATGGTTTTTTGCTGCCGTTTTAGTGTTTTGTGTTTCTCCCATCCCCTACCCCTTATTTCAAGAATGGGGGTGCATCGGAACCAGTGGCACCGGGACTTAGCGGTATATGGGGTCATCTGGTTCCTTATTTATATGTACATTTGTATAATGCAACCAAACTGTCTAGTGGCACATTTCCATTGCTTGCACGAGAGCACATCGCACCATTGCCACATCACTGTTCTGGAACAAAATCTCTCCTTTTATTTTTATTGCATATTGGCGATCAAATCTTAAATTATATCGGAATTAAAAATAGTGCATATTATTTTGACAGTGTTACTTTTCAGTGTGATTTTGGAAAAGCTTTTAGTGGTTTCCTGTGAGGTGTGAACTTCAGTTATACCCAAACTCGTCCTTGGCTATGCTTAGGAAAACCTGTCATCTTTACGGGAGAAACTGAGGTTTCCATGGATCTTTTGCAGGTTTTGTGATCTTCCCTCTACTTTTTTTCCTCTTTATTTGTGTGCAATGGCGATTCCACACTTTTTTGCTTTTTGGTTCATCCTTTAAAATACAGTGCACTTCTTTGTAGGCACATTAAATCTTCTATCCGGTTTACTGTTTTATGTAGTTTTCTTAGAAATAGTGTTGGTCTAACAAAGGCAAAATGAAAAGCGCGAGTTAAGACAAGCAGTTAAATCGTCAGTCTGAGTTCAGTTTAATTGAGAGGTTTCTCAGTTTGAGGTCGTAAGGGTAAGAAACCTAAAACTATTATGCTGTAGTATGTGAAGGCTTTACCATCTTTGCCCTACCAAACCCCTTCAATTATGATAATGATGAGTATAGTAAAAGGACAAAGCCGTGATCCACTGTAATCTGAAGTAGGAAACGTGTGTTCGGTATGCCGCCCTGCACAGCCTAGTAGTGGGGGTCTTAGCCACAAAAGAAAATCGTATTGGACTTCAAACTTTAAAAGCTGAATTGCCAGCTTTTATCTTAAAGGGTCTTAAGGAAACGAATATCAAAACGCCATCATATAAATGGGAAAAGGAAAAAACATGTGTCCTCGTTCCGTATGGCCATTTTTTAAAAGTAGGGCTCAGTAGTGGGATCCAGCTCTTTTTTTTCATGCTGCCGAATTTTGGAAGGTTGTGAACTTGAGGCACAGATAGATTAAGTGATTTGAAGATAATCACAGTGTGGGTGTACAGGACTAGAATTCCCAGGTCAACGTATATTTCATATAAAAATTGATGACCTATTCACATCCTTTTCTGCTCTGATTCGAGTTCAACTTAAGTGTAAAAATGTGCTTATTGTGGACTTAAAGTACAGATTCTGACCACAGAATTAGGATCTGCTGACTTTGACACCTGAAAATGGAACTTACGACTTGAAAAATTGGAAGACAGTGGACACCCACAGCTTTGTAGCTGTGTGGTTATTAACAAACCTTGTCAGTGTCTTTGATTACCTACAGTCAATGTTCAAAAAGTCTACAGTATTTGTGCAAACTGAGTATTTGAACATATCAAAAACACCCTGTAGCTTTTTGGCATGCCTGGAAAGGGATTTCTCCATCTAGGAAAACATTTCAGTACTCTGGCGATATGCAAACAGGCTGTACTCTTCCACTCTGATACTATCAGTTGTCAAGCTCATTGTATACCAGTAAAGTTACTAGGTGTTCTAAGGCTATTCTTTATTGCTCTTGCCTCAAGCTATCTTCTCCTCCATGTGTTTACACTGCATACTCTTTCCACTTGTTGGAAATGTTATCTAGTGGCTGTGTTCCACACTGTGACATCCTAAGACCTAAATTCTAATCTGTTCTTCTCCACTTGACCACATTGTGTAATGTCCAGCGTTAATCTTTTTTGCACTCTTAACATTTGGAATTAGGGTGCAAAATTATATTAGTGACATTGGCTTAGGCTTAGCTGTGTCGTAGAGGCTAAATTGACAAATCAGAGAAAGTTGAGTATGTAAGATAGCTCCCATTCCTGATTCCTCACTGCATTGAAATATAACGTTTTTAGCTTTGGTGAGTTAAAAAGCAACGGGGAATTGCTTAATTGGAATGCTGATTACGACTGTCAATTTCGTGGACCCTAGTGCCAAAGCTTTAAAAGTCAGATGGTGTGTCATGTAGCTGGCTACACTGCCAATACTGAAGCACATCAAAGTGCTGCTGAAACCTCACTGGTACTAAAAAGAAGTAAATGGTAGTTAAATCTTATAGCAGTCGGATTTTGCTGGAAATAACAGGCTTGCTTTCCATCTTTCCAGAATAAAAGCAGAGCTTTGCTATTTCATTACTAAACAAGTTTTTCATCATCACGTCTTACTGACAGAAAATGTCAGAGTGGATAGACTGTTCTTTGAGAATGAGTGCACTTCATAGGCAAAGGCTACTATTGACTAAGGAAACCAGATAATATTGGATCAAGGCTTCTATTGTTCTATTTTTCAGATCGCCTATGCTAGAAGATCTGTGTGGGCCCAAGGAGGAGTTCTAAACAGTTTTGCTAAGCATTTTTTCATGTGTGTCTTTGTCTGCTTCCAGAATCAGCAAGCCTCCTCTTCTTTTGAAAACGTTCTACTGAAATTCTGAGTATACAAAGATTGGATACGCATACACCAATCATACCACAGACTCCTCACTCATGGTTTATGGACTTGACAGTTATGGCTTGACGTGGTGCCTAGCTAGGGAAAAGGATTCCGTTTTTAGGGGCGAGTCATGCATGTATTTCAAGATGTTTAAAATAAGTATAGTAACAAGTGCTATTGCCAAGTAAGTCTAGTCTTCTTTTCTTATTATAGCAATTATGTTGCTTTATAGACTGTTTACACTACCAAGACTCTCCCCATCATTAGGTGCGGAATTTGAAGTAAGTAAAATAGCTGAGTAGTGATGTATGGCGACATGAGACCATGTTCTGGTCTCCTATCAGTAACGGATTCCAGTTTTATTGTCTACTTTAAAAGTAGTATTAGTCACTCAAAGGGTGATGGGAAGAATGCTTGAAAACCACTGGCAGTGGGTCGTGGTAGCTTTCAAACCCATAGCTTTTCACCCTCTGTGCCACTCGGGACAAAGGGCTGTCTTATGTAAATGAATACAGAAATTGCTACTCCTGGGAAACAGTCCATCCCAAACTGCCAGGCGAGGTTGTCTTCAGAAGGGACCACACGCAACTGCAGATAATTTTCGGCCTTATGTGACTTTTTTCAGTGAGGCATAGCTTGGATCCTGTGGCACAGCAAGCAAGGGACCCACGTCTGGGCATACATTTGGCTGCATAGTACGTTACATCAAATACAAAAAAGATGATGGGAGGAATACTTGAAAATATTTGACCACTGCCAATCGCTCGGGTAGTATCCCTACCAATTGTTTTTCACCCACTGCACTTCTCTGAAAAGAGGCCCACCTTATGCATATCAGTACTGACTACCCCTGAACTGCCAGAACGGTGGGTTGGAAAGCTATAAACAGCAATTGGCAATGACTTATATCAAACAACATAAGGTGATGAGAGGAATTCTTGCAAATGGTCTGTGGCCAAAAGAGCACGCAAGGGTTGGTCCCTTGAATGCTGTCGGGATCTAAGCTATACCACACCGATGAGTCCATAACATAGTTGGTTCCGTTCGGAGGTAGCCTTGCAATGCCGTTCGGGATAGACTGTTCCCATTATTAACAGGATCAGTACTGATTTGTGTAAGGTGGTCCCCGTTTAGAGTGGCACTGTTAGGGAAAAAAACAATAGATTGGAATGCTATTTAGGGCAATTGCCAGTGTTTTGGAGTATTTTCAAGCATTTCTCCCATCATCTTTTGAGTGTTTGTAGTAATAGTAATAGACAAAAAGGGCATTTTGTTGCCATTTTTGTTTTGTAACAGTGTGTGTACGGGATTAACCAGTTGGTAGTAGCCAATCACCTTTTTAAATGGCAGACCTAATTAGGGGTCTCATAGAGAAAGATGAGCTTTGCACTCTGATGTTTTGCAGCTTCTTTATAAAACAAATTAAGAACATATTTTTGGTTTTGGTATAAAATGCAGTGTCAAGAGTTAAATGTTTAAAATATGTAATTTGATGTGGTTTCTTGTTTTCCTGTATGGTGCTATTGAATGTTATTACTTTCTTCATCACCTGAATTCTTTAGCTGTCAGTATTCATCCAATGATAGATGTGGTTGAAAGATAACTCTGTATCAATGTTTATTTTGGCAAACGGAAATTTACGGTTATGGTCATTGTAATGTTGCTAATATTTTAATATATCGCACTAGCTAATGAGGAGTTTTTGTGGAGATTATATATATATATATATATATATATATATATATATATATATATAATCTTTAGACCTTAATAAAATACATATGTTATTACAAACCCATTCTATATGTTACAATCGTCATATCTCAATACTGGTTATGGGAATGGTAGTTCCATTTACCATCCATACACTTTTTATTCTTCTATAGAATTGTAGCATTCAAGACTGGCAATTTGATTTGTAAATGTCTAGATTAATTGGGTACTTAAAAAACAGAGTTCATATAATTGTTTTTACTTTCATACATTTGTTAAAATAACTAGCATTAAATGATTCTCTCAGAATTTTGTTTTCCGAATTAAGAAGCAAGTCCTAACCTACAAACGTGTAATTTCATTTTTGTTGAATAAATAATTATCACAGTCATTCTGCATCATAATTTATTGCTACCTTTCATTCAAAGAAACACAATTGATAAAGTTTTTTTTCTGGGGTATATTATCTGTGCTCTTCGTTCATCATTTTTGAAATATTCTTACATATTTCACAGAGCTAAGATCGTACCTGTGCACAGGGGTGAAAGGTTCTCCTCGTAGTGGCGATGAATGCATGTTAGCCAATCTTCCTAAAATGTGTTTGCTGCAATATGCCCATCTTGGCTAAGAGCTGAAATTCTAAGTCGTTCTGTTCCATATAAGTTTATTGCCATCACCATTGTCCCTGAAAGGTAATATCCATGTTGTACAGCAGGTGCCGCACACACCTTTTGCTTGAATTCTGTTTTAATGTTTCAGAACTATAAGATTATGGTTTAACAATATTTTTTTCACAGTAGGAATGCTTTTATGCTTGGTTCCTGCATTCAATAGCTGCCAAAGGAGCACCTATACATTGTTGAATACTGCCCCTTTTTGCCCCCCCACGAGACGTCATCTTTCTGACAAGAAAAAACTGTCAATACCTCGGAGGAAACCATGTATCTAGCAGCTTCAGTCCTTGGTGGCTGACCTTGCTTGGAGATGTCAACAGGCACAGTTCCAGTTCAAGAGCTTGAAGGATAATTTTTGCAATGAAGCGAAACCCCTTAGTACAGTTGTTAAGCCTGTTTTCGAAGGAAAATCGTTCACCTTGTGATAGCTGAAAGTTGGTATAGGCATTAGTCTTTGTAATAATAATTGTAGGAAATCTGTTGCAGTACGCCTCTACACAATTTTTGCCTGGCATTTAATGCAGTTTTGACTAAACGTGTACTGGGTTCATGCTAACCAGGTCCACAGTACCAGTGTTCTTTCCCTAAACTGTACTATTGTTCCACAATTGGCACTACTTTTTGGCTCTATGTAAGTTTCTAATAAGTGATAACCCTGGTTCCTAGGGCATTGGGACTAAAGATGATTCCTAAAGGCTTTAGCATGAATTGTGCCACGCTAAGGGATGCTCATGCAAACTTCCAATGCTGGCTGCATGTCTTGGTGCAGAGAAAAACAAAGAATAGACATTGTACACACCCATGTGTGCCATGCCTACCCAGCACTACATGTAGTATATGTAAGTCACCCCTACAGCATGCCTAAGGCAGGGTGCACTAATCCATGTGAGGACATATCTGCACCAGTGAATGTGTCCCTGCTGTATCCAAGTTAACCCTTGGATATCACAAGTGCACAGGTAAGCCATACCAAGTACAGGAACTGGACACCCGTGATTACGAGTTCCCCAGCTACATAATGGCTTAACTGTACCCCCAGATGTTTAGTACCAAACACTACATCTTAATAAACCCATACTGATGCCAACGTTGGAATTATAAAGAAATGCACCCAGAGGGCACTGTAGAGGCAGGTCCCCCCTGAAAACCTACTGACTACTAGTGTGTTCACTGACTGGTTCTGGCCAGCAAGCCACCCTAGATGTGTTTCTGAGCCCCTGAAGTGAGAGCCTTTACTCTTGGAGGTCAGGAACAAAACCTGTTCTGGGCAGAGGTGTTTAGACCTCCTCCCTGCAGGATGACTCTTCCAGGGCAGGAAGCTTTAAAGGCCCTGCTGCCTTTGTTATGTAGCCCAGGCCTCATCATATAGTGGAGATGCCAAACCCCCATCCCGAACCCACTTTATGAGGGCAAGGCAGGCAGGAAAATTAGTAAGATTAGGAGGTGTACCCACCTTCAGCCAGCTCCACCCCTAAGGTGTACCAGTTAAAGTGGACACCATTTTTTAGATTCCCCCATCTTGATTTGGGCTGGATTAGTATTCTGGGGTCAGGGTTATGCTCACTTCCCACAGGAAGTGGGATTACAGAAGGTGTAGACACCCTAAAGGTAAGTAGCCCATTTGCTGCTACCTGTTACTCCCTTATAACAACCCTAAAGTGAGTATTTGGATGGCACCCCTGAACCCAAGAACTCAGATTCGACAGATCAAGAGAAGAAGAATGACTAGTCACTGCCCCGCGAGAACTGCATAGAAACTGTGAACATTGGCGCAAAACCCTGCCTGCATCCAAACTCTCGACAATCGCAACAGAGTGACTTGTCCTGCAAGAAGGAACTACCAAGGCCTTTGGTAGCCTGAAAACACTTAAAATATTGCCCACACTACCACAAAAGAGAGCGTTAGTATTATCTACTTTAAATTCTATAAACCAATTGGGGACCCAGTGGACTCCCTACACTTCTGCACTCAGTTTTAATGCACTATATAGAGAGCCAGCTTCCTATAGTCTTATAGGAGCAAGACCCGAAGTGGATCTTGCCTATGATGTCATATAGTCTAATGAAAATCCAAGATAGCTGACCAATATCAAAAAATAATTGAAAATATTCAGCTTTGCATCAAATTTGGCGCAAAAGTTCATGTGTACACGTCAGTGCATGCCTGTGTTGGACATTGACTGACGTCATAAATATAAAACCTAAATGGCAACCAAAACCATGTAGAAAACTTTAGAATTTTAAATCTGATATAAATCTAATGTAAATATTTATACATATCAACATTTATTAATGTTTTATATATTATGTACTTTTTTTTCTTCAGCTTCAACATGTCTACTGTAATGCCTAAAAATGAGTAGCATTTTGACACAATACCTTATTGCAACACCCACAGGCAGTGTTCAAGCTGTCCAGCATGATCGTGTTGTTGCAACAAATTGGTCCATGTGTGTTCTTTGTCAGGAAACTTCAGAAAGACTTATTAACCCAGCAATGCTACACCAAACATTATGGATGTGGATATAGTGTTTTAGACCATAACCTGAAGAAATGTAAGGAATTGGAATGCTTACCTATGAATATCGAAATAGTACGGCTTAATGATGGTTCTGGTATTGAGCAGACATTAATGAATAATTCAGTGTGGCACAAATCTTGTTTTATATGATAGACTTCTATCCGCAGATTCCTTATCTTTGAATTTCCCCAGGCAACATATTGGGTCGATCTTGAAGGTTTTTCGTGAGTTGCACCCCTGCACGTCAGTAGATGGTGCTGATCAGCTGCACTTGTCCGCAACATCTGTGTCACTTATATAGGTGCCACTTCGCTGCGCTGACGTCAGTTCTTTTCTTTCCGTGCCAGCCAGTGCTGATCCGAGAGAAGAGCCACCCTCTGTCAGTTTTTCACAAGATTTTTGCAACATTTTGTCAACCTTTTTAGAGGTTTTTTCCTCTTGGTGTGTCGAGGAGGTCATCAAGGAGGACAGGTTTTATACCCTGTGCTGCCTGTTACAGCGCCATGTCGGTGACAGACCTGCACCTCATGTGTTTTGGGTGTTTGGAGCGTGACCACAACTCTGAGTCGTGCTTCAGCCGGGCAATGATGCCGTAGGCTTTGATAGAGTGGTCCCCGAAGCTGCTAGTGCCCCAGCATGCGACTCCACAGAAGTTACGGTCCTGCTCTAGAGGAAGGTCTCAGGACCGTTCCAGGGATTTGAAGTCCTCTTTGTCCCACTCAAAATCGCCGGGACACTCTGGAAAGAAGCAGAAAAAAACACATGAAGTTGAAGCACCCTTTGACTACTCCTCATCCGTTGGCCAATGCAACTAAGGAACATCGGCTTTCGAGGTCTGGTTCCTCGGAACCGGAGCATGGGCCGGTTCTGCGCCTTCCTATTTTTCCTGGAGCAGGAGTGACCCCTGCTGAAATTAAGAATTACATGAGGCTAAGCGTCTCATTTTTTAACGGGCCCAACCCCTTTGGTGTACCTTAGGGCCCGGGGTTTGAACGTGGCCCCATCTGGTTCTGCGCCGGCGGCTCCAACCCTGATGGTACCCCATGAATCAGGTCATGGATTAGGACCAGGGCCGGTCGTGTCACCTTAACCTTTCCCAACACCAATGCTCCTGGCGCCAGCACCATTGTGATGCCCCGAATCCGACTAGAAGCCAGGGCCTCGTTAACTGACACGTATTCCGATACCAACAGGACCCCTGTATCCTAGGTTGAAGCCTGAGCCGTTTTCCAAAGGGCTAGGCCTCAGCGAGGAATGGGAGGGGTTGCTGGGCCCTTTAGAATGCCAGCCTTGTGATCAGGACATGGACTGGTGTGAGGAACTGTATAATGCAAGCAAACTGGGTACGTCTCTGGATAACAGCATGCTTTCTACCCCCTAATCTGGCTATGGAGGAGGAAGCTACATACACAATGGTGGTGCAGCTGAGGTCCTTGACCTTCAGTTGCCCTCAGTGGCAGTCAAGATCAACAACTTGAAAGAGGTGCTGCAACTAGGAGTCCCTTCCTCTGAACCCCTGCTCCCGTTCAACAAAGCCCTCATTAACGTCCTGGGGACCTTATCCAAACCCCAGCACAGGGGTCCTGTGAATTGGACATTTGGCGCCGCCTCTGCCCGTTTCAGGGGACCCCAATTTCCTCACCTAACACCGTACCCCAGGGAGCTTAGTGGTCCAATCCTCCCCTTCCCATGGCCAGGAAACCCAAGAAGCACCCAGCTTGGTAAAAAAAAATGTTTTCTTCTGCCAGCCTTGAATTGTGGCCAGCGAACACTGCATGCAGATTGAGCCGCTACTCCCACACGCTATGGGAAACGGTTGTGCAAGTGCTGCCACTGGTCCCGTAGGAGACCCTAGCCATACTCTTCCGAGAAGTTACAGACTGGGGAGACACAGCGAAGTTCACTGTATGTTGTAGCTTGGACACAGCCGTTTTGCTGGACAAAGCGGTTTCGTCGATGGTGGTCCTTAAACGCCATACCTGGCTGAGAACGTCTGGCATTTTACTGGATGTCCAGGCTTACCTCATGGGGCATTCCTTTCGTTAGCACCCATCTCTTCGGAGACAAGGCAGACTCAGCGCTGGAGCTCTTTAAGGACTCTTGGTATACAGACAAGTCCTTTGGCCTCTCAGCTTCCCCACATCTTCCCCAATCTGCCTTTCGCTACTTTTGTGACCACAGAAGGGTCTTTCAACCGCACCAACCCTATCCCAGCCACAAAGCCGCATAAGCCTCCCAGCTTCTGCATGGACGAGGGAGTGGTTTCTTCTGGCCTCGTGGGTCAGATAGCCAGCGGTCCGGTCTAGCCCCTCACCCAAAGGAGCTGCAGCCTCTACCAAACCTTCTTAATGTTGCTCTTTTAGATATTGGGCGTCCAGTTGGTGCCAGGATCCGCCATCACCTCCACCACTGGCAGTCCATAACATCGGACAGGTGGGTTCTGCAGATTGTCTGAGGGGGCTACTCCCTCACTTTCGAGACTACCCGTCTGTCATGGGTTCCAACCCGGAAGGTACTATTCAGGAGCAGGTATTCAAGAGAGGCTCCATAGACTGTATTCTTTTTTCTTTGGAATTCAAAATAAAATTGGTAACACTTCTTTTTAGCTTGAAGTGAAGTCCTGGTTTGAGAGTTATTCCTATCTTAACTGGGGTTCTGGAGATGCACATCGGGGACCTCAGTTCTCCGTTGTTGTCCAGGAAAGTAAAGAACAGAACAAAAACAACTCTGGTCAGTATGAGGGACCAATTATTTTAAACAAACAAGGGGACCCAGTAGGTGACCAAGGACCTTGGGTGTCGATTATTTAGGAAGACAGTGGTCCTTAGGTAAGCAATACAACGAACAGATAACATATAGACCTTAATGGGTACTATAGATTCTCAGTGTCCAGCCGGACAAGGAGTTTTTAATAAACAATGCAAAGAAGATAATTTTTGCACAAAGTGCGACACATAATGAATGGGACACAATCCTGCATCCAACTTGGGAAAAAAATACAAAAGAAACATACAATGCAAACAACATAAAAGGGTATTTCAGGCAACAGTTAGAGCCATGGCCGCTTGATATGGTCATAGAGTCAAGCAAGCTAACCATCTACAGTAACCACAACTTTATATGAATTTCAACCAGAAGTGGTACTGATTTGTGTCGACTACGTTTCGATCCCAGGCTCTCATAATACAGGGATCATCATCAGGACTGTATAAATTAATGTGCCTGGTGTTTAAGCAATGCCTGTGGGGGAAAGAATTGGAGAAAAAACAAAGTAGTCTGTCAAGACTAACAACTCAATGAAGACAATTAGCCTATCCATGCTACAGCAAGAGCATGCGTGTGAAATTTGTACAGTGAGTAAAGGAACATATCCATGCTATGAGCGACAGCATGCATGTAAAATTGTACAGTGAGTTAAAGAGCATGGTGACTTGTTATAAATCAAAACATCATACTTAGATACTCAGAATTGAAGGGTGGGCATGTGTGTGAAGTCAAGACCCATGACTAGATGTGAGGAATACGCAAAGACTGTGTATTCCTGTGCATACTGAGCAACCAATTTAAACGGGCAGGGCAGTGCCCGCGCATAAACTGAAGAGTGCGCGATTACGGAGAATTACCGGGTGGTTCTATTGGTGTAGAACATTTCACAGGTGTCTATTATGTGGAGACGGAAATTAGTTTACGGACGAGTGGGTACCTGTGCTCGGGATGGTCAGGCGGGGGAAATAAGGGTTGGTTGTCTCTGTAGTGCAAGATATAATAAATGTTATAGGATCTCTGTGGGGATCATACCTGCAGTTGGGGAAAATTTGAAGGGAGGCCGGATGGAGTATTTGAGTTCTGATGGGTACTGGGGGCGCCTTCTCCCTTTCCCTTCCCTCCTCTTAGTTCTATCCCAAACTGTTCCTACCATCCCCCCTAATTTTCTGGAACTCCAGACCGAATTACTTCGGTTCTTTAGACGTATCCGTCTACAAGTCTTTTTCCAGCTCAACCCTACCCCCAATCAGAACTCAAATACTCCATTCCTGCCTCCCTCCAAAATTTCCCCAACTGCGGGTATGATCCCCTCAGAGATCCTAACTTTTGAAAAAATTATATTGAAAGATCTAGGTAACCTGGCCCAGGCCAGACGCCTCATTCCATACAACCTGTCAATCGATGAGAAAAAGGCTATAGAATCATTAAAAATCAACACCTCACTTGTTATCAAAGGTGCGGTCAAGGGCAGAGGCATAGTACTCCAAGAAAGAGAGTCCTACAAACATGAAATCATTCGCCAACTGTCCAATACAGATCACTACCAGTGGCTCGCTTCAAATCCCACCAAAGAAATACAGGGACTAATAACAAAAATCACCACCAATGCCCTAAATGAAGGTTTCCTAAGCAAGAAAGAATTTGAATTTCTTAATATTAAATCTCCCAGGACTCCGGTAATATATACTCTTCCTAAAGTCCATAAAAACCTTGACAACCCACCTGGACACCCTATAGTATCTGCCTGTGGTTCTATTTTAGAAGCCCTAGGATCATAGGTTGATTTCTTTATTAAAGAATTCGTCCCTAGGACAGCATGCTACGTAAGAGACAGCATGGGTATGATAAATCTTGTTGAGCACCATCCTTTCAACCCTGACATAGATACACTCTGCACCATGGACGTTGAGTCCTTATATACTAACATTCCCCAGACTGCAGCACTGCTGGTTATCCAAAGAACACTAGACTCACGTCCTCGCCCTCATGCTGTTCCCACACTTTTTATTCTCCAACTTCTAGAACTATGTTTAACAAAAAACTTTTTTGCATTTGAGGGTGATTACTGCCAACAGATCAAAGGCACCTCAATGGGCGCAATTTTTGCTCCAAACCCGGCCATTTTGTTCATGGATTCCCTAGAAATGTCCTCTATCCTGACCCCTGTTGATCCCTTCTTCTCAGGTATTACCCTTTGGCGCAGGTATATAGATGATATTTTTACCATCGGGAAAGACAATATTGAGTGTCTACACCAGTTTCTTCACTGGTTGAATAACAACTGCGCTGGTCCCCAGTTTACCATCACGACTAATAAATCAGCTATTGCCTTCCTAGAGCTTGACCGTCTTCCATTCAGACGGGGAATTGCTAACCCGACTCTACAGAAAACCAACAGAGCGGAACACCCTATTAAGCTACTCAAGTAATAACCCAAGGGCATTAGGAGACTCACTCCCTTATTCACAATTCCAAAGGATACGGCGCAATTGCTCCAATAGGGAAGATTTCTTCAAAGAAGCAAACACTTTGTCAACTAAGCTTAAGGACAGTGGCTACCCCAAGAGAATTGCCAGGAATGCATCTAAAAGAGCCTGGTACTGCCCCCGAGAAACCTTGCTGAGCCCCAACCCCAGAAAAGAATCAGGGAGAATTGCATGTGTAAGCACATTCTCACCAATTTCAAACACCATAAGTAAGACCATACTTCGACACTGGCCAATACTCAATGCAGGCAGCCTTAACATAGAACATCCACTATTTGCATTTCGCAAAAGTCGGAATCTCAAAGACCACCTTGTGAGGGCGGCACTCCCAACACCTAGCCCATCCACTACACTTGATTCTTTGTGGGGTTTATCGCCAGTGATTGGGCATGCGAAATGTGGTAGTTGCAATGTTTGCGAATTTACTTTGGAAGGCAAATCCTTCACTTTCAATAATACAACAGTAAATTGTCGTTCTTGTATCGAACTGTAACATGTCCAATGTTATTTATCTGATTCACTGGTCATGTTTGAAACTTTACATCGGAAAGACAGCCCAGAAGATAAAAACGAGGATCTGTCAGCACAGATGCAGAGTCAGGTGCAAGACATTAAATGCACCGCTAGTGGAACATTTCACACTGGCAAACCACAATGAAGATAATATCAGATGGACAGTCTTGAAAGTACTGAAACTCTCGCAAAGAGGCGGGAATATGCCCCAGCTCTTGAATAGAGAGGAACTCGAAGGCATAATCACCTTTGACACAATCAGGAATGGCTTAAAGAGGATTGAAGACTGGGCAACGCTACTATGAAACATTGACTTTAAGGAACTTTAAGCTTCATGTAGTAAGCCACCTTCCTGATATTGGGTTGCTTCCTCACCTTGAACTATATATGGTGGCCTATTCTCACAACAATGATCATTATTGAACCTCTACCTGATAATCTGATATGGCAACTGTATACAGCCCACAAGCATGTATTTGATTTCTTTTAAGAACACATTAATGCTTGCATTGAATATGGTTGATATGCTCTGAATATGGCAGACATGTTTTTTAAACGACTTGCGGTGCCAGGGAAACTCTTCTTCTATATAATCAAAATAGGCATCTCAATTGCTTCTTGCATAAGATAAACCGTTAAAAGTTATTATATGTATGCCCTACAACTACTGTTTCTATTTACACATTTACTGTCCTTTCCAAAATGTATATTCTTTCTTTTAACTCCACACTCGCGCTGGGCACCGGTAACTTTCCTTCGGGCTCGCGCTCGCACTGAGATAGTATCTCTTCACCCCCTATCGTTTTACTTGTGAGAAGTTGGCCTGGTATATGATGTTCACTATTCTAGTGAACACCTTGCACCAGTCCAAACAACCCTTATGGTTATGGTTGTAAGTCAACCTTATAGACCAGCTATCCTAGTGGTAGCGTGGACAGAACAGTCTTAGGCTAAAAGACTCTTGAGGGCTTGTAAAGCCAGCTGTTTTACAATATGCAACCCCTTGAATATCAAATGAAAGGACACTACACAGGATATATATAAAATATATATGTATTTATTTACTAACACACTCCTCTGAACTCTTTATGAGATCAGAGGCCAAAGCACATAACAAGATACTTAGTCAGAATACGTTAAGTTGCACAATTTACGGTTAGGCCCTAGGGGTGAAGCAAACCATATATTAAGAAAGTAGTATAAGTACCACGTCACGAGAAAAGGAAAGGCCTAGGGCCTAGGGAATCGCTGGGGCTACACTATCTGAACCTTAGTTTAGAAGTAGGAGGCCCACAGGCGGCGCGTGCAGTGTCTTTACACACACGTGTGAGTCAATGTAAAGTCAATGGGAACTTAGAAGTTAGATTTAGAAGGATTTAGGACACTTCCGGTTTAGCTAGGAGGAAGCAACTAAAAACCTAGACACTTGGATAGTCAATACCCTTGGGAGCACCAAAGTACTCGCGTTACCTCACCCACGGACGGCGGATGCATAGGTATGAAGATGTGTCGGGTTTTGCCGTTGAATCTATGGAGCCTTTGAAGAAAGATGCTGCAGGCGACCAGGAGGAAGATGTCCAGGTGGATCCAAGAGTGGATCGAAGATGAAGAGGACCTGAAAGCAGAGGAGACAGAGTCTGGGTCACTAGCCAGTGACCGGGTGGAACCAGGAAGGAACCAGACGACATCGAGGAGCAATCAGGTGCTGTCTTGAAGCTTGTCTTGTCAGCCACGTGGACCAGGAGGCGTCGACGACAACCAGGTGCTGGAGACGAGCTGTCCTACGAAGGTTCTCGCAGATGGAGGGGGTAGACTTCCAGATTGGAGTCAACAAGCCTTGGCAAAGGCAACCCATGCAGGATACAACAAAGGCTTCTGGTGCAGACCAGCAAGGTCTGAGGTGCTTCACCTTTGCAGGGAAGCAAGGGCCAGTCTGGAGCAACTAGACCAGCAAGGTGGTTCAAAAGTATTGTCGTCACAGAGGCTACTAGCCAACGGGCCAGCAACCGGACAACGCGTCGAGCAGAACACAAGCAGAAGGGCCCCACGCAGAACTCGTGGAGTGTGGAGGGCTGATCTTCGGTGCGGCTGGAGCTCGGGTTCGGGGTTTCTCAATCCCTAGTGCACAGCTTCGAGGATACCTCAGGAGCTGCACAGTTAGCAAGTTGCAGGCTTTCCAAATGTCCGGTCCCACATGTCTCGTCGCCTCCACGGATCTCAGCTATGCTGAAGTCGTGAAGAGAGGGTCAGAGAGGTCTGGAAGTCTGGGTCTTGTCAGGCTCTGTGCTCGGGTTCCTGCGGGAACATCGACAAAGCAAGCCATTGATTTGCTGGATGGTGCCTGGTTGCCCAGGGTGGTCACTCCTTGGCCACAAGGGAGATTCTTCGGTCTTCAGCTTCAGCAGAATGTCGAAGGTCCAGAGTTTTGTGTCAAGTTTCGATTCAGGATTAATCTAAAGTCTCAGGACTCAGCTCCTACCTTTATACAACTAAAGGGGTCTGGATTACTTTCTAGATCCCTCCTATGGGTGGGACCAGGAAGGGGGGTGCTTACACACCCTTTGCTTTGTCCAGTTCCGCACCAGAGCTGGGGCTGGAGTGCCCCAGCAACCGGTTTGAACCGGGGTATGCATGGAGCACCTAGGGTGCTCCAGGCAGTGTCTCAATCTATTCAGCCCTCCCTGTCCCAATACACAAAGTCCTGTCTGGGGTGGTGCTCGCACCTCTCCAGGCAGGAAACCTATTGTCCAAACCTCCGTGACTGGAAGGACTCCCAGCAACAGGAGGTCAGACTTGTGTCGGTGGCAGCAGCGTCCATTTTGTGACGCTGGGGCTCTGGTTAACTTTAACCGGGATAGTCAGCAACAACATGTCTTCTCCCTCTAGAAGGGTGGAATGCTACCCCCGTCGCCAGAATTGGCGAGGGGGTAGTATTCCAAAGCGTATGACACCTTACACGACATGTTTGGATAAAGCCAAACCAACTTTTTAAAAAAAAAATTATTTTTCGGTTTTATCAAGAACAGTTACAAACCAGCGGTCACAGTCATAACCAGCATAGAATGCGCAATACAACAGAGAGATCCATAATACAGAGTACCCAATTATCTCATGTGTGAGCACACATAGCACATATAATAATAAATCAAACCAAAGGAAATGTAGCTACAATCAAAGCAATCAGTCAGGGGTTTCCTTAAGCAAATCAGGGTGTTCTCGCAAATAATCAGTAAGTGGTCCCCAGATGTCTGAGGGCCTTGAAGCAGCAGGTAATTCTTCAGCATATAACACAATTTTATCACGGCAGTACACAGCGTCCAGTATCCAATCCCTGAAAGCCGGGGCTTTTTTACTGTCCCAGCACATAGAAACCCTTCGCTTCGATGGTAGTAACATAATGGCCACCAATTTCTTTCTCATGGAGCGTAGTGGTATGTCGAGGCCCAATAGGCACAGCCGTGGGTTGCATGCCAATGTGCAGGAGACCATCCGCCCCAAGTGACCAGTCACCGTTTCCCAATATCGCTGCACCCTCCCACAACACCATGCAAGATGTGCAAAATCAGCTTGATCCACCCCACAGCGTATGCAGCTGGCATCATCCCTCAACTTATATTTACATAGTTTGGCTGGGGTGTGGTATACTTGGTGTATGTATTTATAATGGATAAGATGAAGTTTGCCATTGGGTGTCAGCAACGTAATCAGTGTACAGCAGGCAGTCCAGTCCTCCTCCGTTAGGGGGGTATCTAGTAAGGTGGACCACTTATCGCGAGCCCTCGATGTATCTGCTCCAATCTCCGACTGTACCTGTTTATATAGTCGTGATATGAGATGTGTTCGAGGTGAGAACCATTTGTAACGGTTGCAGTGTATTGGGTTCATCCGGAAAAGAAGGGTATAAGACCCGGGCAGCGGCTTTTAATCTGTGATACAGGAATCGAAAAAGTAGCGACTGATTGTTTATATAGGTAAGTCCCCTGAAGTGATGAACGAGCCGTTTGGGTATACGTCACCTAGCTTAGATATGCCCACCTGTTCTAAAAGAGACATGTTGTTTTTTTCCAGCATCACCGATAATCCGGGGTGGTGTGCCAAAGGGAGGTTGGGAGCATATATTGGGGTCTTGTGTGCTAGGTGGCTGATCCGCTGCCAGGCCTGAGAAGTTGTGCGCACCGTGTTTATCTCCCGCGAGGTAAGGTGAGGCCGAACATGTGTGAGTATGCTAGTCAGTGGTATAGGTGTTGTTATAAACACGGGGGTATACCCAAATAAGTCGCTGGGACCTGGGTGAGATAATGATACAGACAAAGTGGTCCCAGAACAAAGGAAGAGCAAATTAAAGCAATAGCAATATCAATTGATTATAAACTAAATCCAAGAGAAGTTCGCAGCATTGTTTTTAATCACAACCAGCAAATGCAAGAAATTGCAATTAATTCATAAAATACATAAATGTATGTACACATACTTAGTGCCCCTAAAGGAAAGGAAGGGTCAGGGTAGTGATGGAAAGTGTAGGGAAACTGAATACGTGACAAATTAATAGTCAGTTTGAGCCTTAATACATGAAATGGCAGATGACCGGCAGTTCACAATTAAATCAAAACAATCTCATGCTTCAAATAGAAAAAGCAAAACTGGCAAATAACAGAAGCTGAGGGAAAGGAGGGTGTGTCGACGTTTCGACCCAGAATCGTTGCAGGTACTGGCTATCACCTTGCTAGAGGGTCTTCATCAGGACAGTGGGAAATCAAGTGGGGCGGACAATCTGAACAAAAAATGATAAATTAATCAAAATGGTCATAAAGATCCATAAATATCTTATACAGGGTATCGTTGGTTGAAAGGGTGATTACCAATAAGTCGTATTACATCCGGCTATTGTCGAAGCACGGCTGCTCAGAGCTATGTTTCAGCTCGAGCTGTTGCGCAGTGTCCTCAGCATCTGATATGCGGCGCTCCGCCATGTCGATGCGCTCCGTATGTTTATCCAGCCGCTCCGACATGCGGTCCACGAGGTATGCTAGCGAATCTATCTTCCCATCAATGTTGGTGAGGGTGGACTGTATAGTTGCAAACATCTCCTGGACATCCACTGCGGACTGCGCGGCAGGAGGAGATGCATTTGTCTGGCTCTGACCGGGCTGGTTAGCAGGCGTCATCGGGGTGTTTCGCTGACTGTCGAACTGCAGCCTAGGCTGGGTTTTATCCGGCTTGCCCATGGCTGCTGGCAGCAGGGGGACAACGATGAAGGGAATCCCAGGCAGGGAGTGCAGCTATGCACCAGCGACGACGCCGCCGGCAAGACACAGGACGCAAAGGAGTCCACGCTATGGGGTTTAGCACGTGGTAGGCGTTGCAGTGGTAGAGCAGAGAATAGGCCCTCAATTCGAGACAGGGCTGGTAACTGAGGGTCCTTCAGCCGCCCAGTATGGATGATGGTCGTCCAGGGGCCGCAGGCCGCGGTGCACCAGAGCACAGAGGGGGTTGATGCAGCGAGAGAGCGGGCGCCCGTGCTCCAATCAGTCCAGACCCCCACACAGCAGCGGAGCGAAGGCCTGCTCCCAGGGAGGCCAGAGGGTGACCACTACAGCACAGGCCCCAGCGCCGAGAAAGGATCTCCGGTAGAGTCGGTGGGTCAGCAAGTGTCTTGACTCCCTTGCCGCCGTCCCGCACCCCGCAGCAGCCGGCAGCATCAACGGAGGAAGAGCTCCCCCGCACGAGGCAGCCGCGTCGCTCTTACCTCGGGGGTCACTCGGCCGCGTGGAGGCCCGCTGGAGCCCTTTTGGGGGGGGGCGGCGGCTCACAGCAATGCCGCCGTTAGGCACAGGATGGCAGCTCCGGAGAGGCAGCCGCCGCTTTCACGCATCCGCCTATGGATGCGGAGCGCAGTGCGAGCTCAGACGCCGCCACCCCCACAGCAGGCCCACCTCACTCGTCCAGAGCCCCGGGCTCGCGTAGCGACAGCGTGGTTGCGTGCGTTGGAAAGCTCACCCCTCCGACCACCGGGAGGGCTCGGGGCAAGTCCGAAAACAGCGTGTATAAGCACCGGAAGAATCTGCGGAGGAAAGTAGGTAGGCTCCTCTCTCGTGCAGATTATGCAGGGTCGATACAGCCTCCAGCAGTCAGACACCAAGGATCATGAGAGGATTGTGGCTCGATCGGGAGAGCTCGCCTAGAGCGCGGCCATTTCCCAGCTCGGCAAGCTCCGCCCCCAAAGCCAAACCAAAGTTAGCATTTAACCGCGAGGTTCATAATGCACTTAAGAGTATATTGTATGGCAATATCATAGAACAGCTATAAGGACATGGTTCTGAAAGCTGCAGACAGGCTCAGCTCATGCTAGAGCACCATCTCACACGTAACCAAGCACTCTGCCTCCAGGATTGTTAAGGTCTGCCATTGGAGTGACTTATAGGTTACTATGTGTCTATATATAAGTAGGTATAGGAATACCATACCTAAGCAAGGGTTGATTACATGACCTTGCCCCAGCTGAGTGATCAGCCAGTTGTCAGTTTGAGTGGCCAGCCAAGGGTGGCATAATACATGCTGCAGCCCCTGGTAGGCCTGACAAGGTGAACCAATTCCCAATTGGTATGTACCTACAGTACAGGGAGTCCATTTTACAGAGAGAGCAGATAGCCTGGGGTCCTGAATAGTCGAAAACCAGCTAAACACTATGCAAAACGTTGGGGGTGACCATAGTCAGGTATCCACCTTCCTACATTACTCACCTAAGATGGCGGCCACACTATGCTTTTAAAATGCTTCCGGTTCCTGGTTGCCGTCACTTCCTGCCATCGAGCAAAGAGAACCACACGCGACCCGGCGTCAGGCTCAATTTAGGTAAGGCTGCTACTGCAGCTCAGGCTTGCCGTACCCCTCGTTTCCGCTATCCCTAGCTGACCCCTGCCTCCCTTTATCTCCAGCCATACGGAACAGGTAGCCCTCACACAGACTGACCGGCTGAACCGCCACTGTTTTTCCAATGGAAGGAAATCCTCGCCATCACTGGTGGTAACATGACGTATAGGGTAGACCTACCAGCCTTACCTCGGGTTATTACTGGGGCCGCCTTCTCCCCTTCCCTTACCTCCTCTTAGTTCTATCCCAAACTAGCTGATTGGGTCACTGATAGTCGTACCCTTAGTTTTTTTCCCCACAGCATCTGCTGATATCTCCGTGAAGCCTCTGATATCTTTAACTTGGTTACTTGAGGTAAGTCCACGTGAAATTATTGCACACATTCGCCCCCACTGCTAGTTTGTTACCGCAAGTTAATCACTGCCACTAGCGCTACTACAGTGTTTCCAATTATTATATCTTGCACTACAGAGACAACCAACCCTTATTTCCCCCGCCTGACCATCCCGAGCACAGGTACCCACTCGTCCGTAAACTAATTTCCGTCTCCACATAATAGACACCTGTGAAATGTTCCACACCATTAGAACCACCCGGTAATTCTCCGTAATCGCGCACTCTTCAGTTTATGCGCCGGCACTGCCCTGCCCGTTTAAATTGGTTGCTCAGTATGCACAGGAATACACAGTCTTTGCGTATTCCTCACATCTAGTCATGCGTCTTGACTTCACACGCATGCCCACCCTTCAATTCTGAGTATCTAAGTATGATGTTTTGATTTATACCAAGTCACCATGCTCTTTAACTCACTGTACAATTTTACATGCATGCTATCGCTGTAGCATGGATATGTTCCTTTACTCACTGTACAAATTTCACACGCATGCTCTTGCTGTAGCATGGATAGGCTAATTGTCTTCATTGAGTTGTTAGTCTCGACAGACTACTTTGTTTTTTCTCCAGTTCTTTCCCCCACAGGCATTGCTTAAACACCAGGCACATTAATTTATACAGTCCTGATGATGATCCCTGTATTATGAGAGCCTGGGATCGAAACGTCGTCGACACAAATCAGTGCGTCTTCTGGTTGAAATTCATATAAAGTTGTGGTTACTGTAGATGGTTAGCTTGCCTGACTATGACCATATCATGCGGCCATGGCTCTAACTGTTGCCTGAAATACCCTTTTATGTTGTTTGCATTGTATGTTTCTTTTGTATTTTTTTCCCAAGTTGGATGCAGGATTGTGTCCCATTCATTATGTGTCGCACTTTGTGCATAAATTATCTTCTTTGCATTGTTTATTAAAAACTCCTTGTCCGGTTGGACACTGAGAATCTATAGTACCCATTAAGGTCTACATGTTATCTGTTTGTCGTATTGCTTACCTAAGGACCAGTATGAGAGACCAAAGCACTTCTCAGATTCAGGGTTGGTATTGTTAGGGAGTATCACCATTTGCTACCACCTTGTGCAGCCCAGCTTAGGTATCTGAAAGAAACAGGTTAGTATTAGATTCCTTACCTTAGAATATCCCCAGGCGTCAGTCTGAATCCGTAAATTTTTGCGTGGCAGTACCTCTGCGCGTCAGTAGGCGTCGTCTGTGGCTCCGCGTCCGTCGTTGGTGCCGGGTTGACGTCACCGGAGTACTTAGACGCCGCCGTCGCGCGCTGACGTCAGTTCTTCTTTTTTCCACGCCAGCAATTGACGGTCCAGAGAAAGACGCACCCTTTAGTCACTTTTTGACTAAGCTTTTTTGATCCTTTTTGGATCCGTTTCGAGTCGTACGACTCCATCGGTGCCGGTAGGGATGCCCGGGTTCAAGCCCTGTGCCGACTGCAACCGACTGATGTAGTGTACCGACCCCCATCGCCGGTGCCTATAATTGCCTGGGGCCCGACCACGATGACAAGTCGTGCCCCGACTGTCGGGCCTTGACGTCGAAGGCTAGGCCGGAGCGGTCCCGTAAGCGCCTCGAACCCCGGCAGTCGGCCCTGCGCCGTTCGAGGTCCCGGTCCGGAAGGAGGTCGAGGGACCGGTCGCGGGGCCGGAGTCATCACAGGTCTGCGAGTCGACACCACTCGTCTGGCTCCAAGGCCTCAGGTAAGAGGCACAAGAAGTCGAAGAGGCGTCATCGCTCTTCTGACTCCCCCCAACGCTTGCTTGACACTGCTTGGGGTTCGAGTGACACCGCCCACGCAGCTCCGCCGGAGCCGCAGGCGTCGCGGCCTGCTCCATACCCGCCGGTCCCTAGGCACGCCGGAGGAGATCAATGCCTTCCTCATGGCCATGAGGTCACTCACTCCTCCGTCGGGTTCCGGGGCGCCTCCGGGCTCCGCGGTCCCGATTGGTAGCCAAAGCGGGCCGGGTGCTTCGGCCCCGGTGCCGTCGGGTGCTTTGGGCCCGGCGCTGTCGGGTGCTTCGGCCCCGGTGCCGTCGGCGACTTCGGTCCCAGCACCGCAGGGCCCCTCTGGATCCGGTTCCGGATCCGGGTTGCGGCTGGTTGACCTTCCGACCCCGCCGGCGTCAACCCCTAGGGTGTCGCCCCCAGCACCGTCCCCGCACGGTGCCGTCTCTGGTCCACCCCTCGGTCCGGATCCGGCGCCGGCCGAAGAGGAATTCTTCAAGGATCAGGGTCCATCCTTTACCCCTGAATACCAGGATATGGACGACAAGGGAGACTGGGAGGGGTCTAAGGACCCTCTGGCACGTGAGTGCCAGTCATTTCAGGACTGGACACAGAAACTAGGTGAAGCTAGTGTTTTGGATACCTCCCCAGACACTGGGTTTGTCTCCCCTCCTACCCTGGCTACGGAGCTCCCCGTCGCAGCGGTGAGGTCTAACATCCTCACCGAGGTCCTTAGACCGCAGGTAAGCTCCCTAGAGCCTCTACTGCCGTTTAATGAGGCTCTCAAGGACGTCCTGTTGGGCACTTGGTCCAGGCCTGCTACAGGTCCCCCTGTAGATAGGAACGTCGCTAGGCGCCACCGCCCTGCTCCGTGCAACCCTAGTTTCTTGTCCACCCACCCCACCCCCGAGAGCCTGGTTATCCAGGCCTCTACTTCCCAATCCGCATTCCCGACTGCACCTCCAGATCGAGAATCCAAGAGGTATGAGCAATTCGGCAAGAAGATGTTCTCCTCCCTTAGTTTGGGGTTTGGAGTTGCGGTCGGTCAACACCGCGTGCCTCTTGGGCTGTTACACCCACTCCCTGTGGGATACGATTGCGGCCGTGCTGCCTGAGTGCCCGGAGGGAGCCCGGGTGAAGCTCGCTCAAGCCCTCACGGAGGGACGAGACGCAGCGCGGTATTCCATCAGATGTGGGCTGGATACCACGGACTCGCTGGGGAGAGCGATTTCCATGTCTGTGGCAGTTCGCCAACACCCCTGGCTGAGGTCTGCCAACTTCACAGCCGATGTCCAGAACACACTTATGGATATGCCGTTCGATGGCAGCCACCTCTTCGGTGGCAAGGCAGATAGTGCGCTGGAACGCTTTAAGGACTGTAGTGCTAAGGCCAAGTCCTTGGGCCTGTCAGCCACCAATCTTCTGCCCAGCGCTCCTTTTGTGGCCACGGACGGGGCGCCCCCACACGTCCTGCCAGCCACTGGCCGCAGACTACCATTCAGCGCGGCGGCGGGCGTGGTTACTGTTGCGGCAGTAACAATGGACAACGGCGCGCCCAGTCAACATCTACCCCCGCAGCATCCGCCTCAAAGCCTTCCTAGTCCGAGCTTTCAGGCCCGTTTGACGCCAGTGGGGGGCAGGGTTCGCCATCACCTCTTCCACTGGCGCTCCATCACATTGGACAGGTGGGTGCTGCAAATCGTCCGAAGGGACTACTCCCTCCCGCCATGTCACCGCAGTACCACTGCATGTCGGGGGATCACTTGCAACTTCTGCAAGAAGAAGTTACGGCCCTCTTGGCCAAGGGGGCCAATGAGCGCATTCCTGGGCCAGAAGTAGGTTGAGGTTGTTACTCCCACTACTTTCTGGTTTCCAAGAAGGGCAAAGGGGGCCTATGCCCTATCTTGGATCTGCGGAACGTCAACGGCTTCCTCCGAGACTGGATGGTAGCGTTGGACTTGCAGGATGCCTATTTTCACATTCCCGTCTTGCCGGCCCACCGGCGCAACCTGCGCTTCACGGTAGGGCACGAGCACTTTCAGTTTACTGTGCTCCCCTTCGGCCTTACCAGCGCCCCACGGGTGTTCACAAAAGCAATGGGGGTGGTCGCAGCTCATCTGCGCAGGTTAGGGGTTTCAGTCTTCCCCTACCTCGCCGACTGGTTGTTGAAGGCGGGCTCGCCCCAGACAGTCGTCAGCCAGCTCCAGTCTACGGCCGACCTCCTGCACCTGCTGGGGTTCTCCATCAATGTGCCGAAGTCGCACCTGTGTCCCTCTCAGAAGCTCCTCTTCATCGGAGCGGTTCTAGACTCGGTGCAGTTTCAGGTTTATCCTCCCGAACAGCGGGTTCGGGATATTCAGGCTCTGATTCCGATCTTTCAGCCGTTATCCCGAGTCTTGGTCAGGTTGACGCTGAGCTTCTGGGGCTGATGGCCTCCTGCATCATTCTGGTGCATCACGCCCGGTGGCGGATGCGGGCTGTGCAGTGGGACCTGAAGTTTCAGTGGGCCCAGCATCAAGGCAACTTGTCCGACCATGTCTTGATCTCGGAGGGCACTGCAAGACAGTTGCAGTGGTGGCTCACGGACCGCGATTGGGTCAGCGGCAGATCCATCTCCGTACCCCAACCGGAGCAGGTAGTTGTGAAGGACGCGTCCCTCCAGGGCTGGGGGGCCACATGGAAGAGGTGGAGGTCAGAGGCCTCTGGCCTCCGGCGGAGTCCCGGCTCCACATCAACCTTCTGGAGCTGTGGGTGATCCGGCTTGCACTGAAGGCCTTCCTCCCCTCTGTCTGGGGGAGTGTAGTGTAGGTGTTCACGGACAACACCACCGCCATGTGGTACTCCAACAAACAGGGCGGGGTGGGGTCGTGGACTCTATGCCAGGAGGCTCTGCGCCTCTGGCAGTGGCTGGAACATCAGGGCGTGACCCTGGTGGTTAAACACCTGGCAGGTTCCCTGAACGCCAGTGCGGACGAGCTCAGCCGTCGGTGCATGATGGATCACAAATGGCGTCTTAACTCGGACGTGGCACAAGGTCTCTTTCAGCAGTGGGGAGAGCCTTGTTTCTTTTTTTTGTTTTTTTTAAAGTTAAAAAACCTTTATTCATGATCACATAGTTAACACCGCTCTTAAGCCAACAACCCGGAGGCAGGCAGCCACGTAATGCTGTAGTCTCACAGTTTCATATTACTTAGCCAAATTACTGACAATACCCACTGTCCGGCGGCAAATTATATCAAAGAAATCAAAGTTAGAGGTTATACATGTGATGCATAGACAGTTAAACAGAAATAACCGCTATTAATGTTTACATTTATAACAATACCTAAGTTCCTATCTCTACATTCCAATCACCTCATATCCCACCCCCATGTTAAAACTAGTTGGTAGCTTCCCAGAATATTGTAAACAACGAAGGAGTGACTGAAGTGCAAAAGAAAAGTGACAAACGTGATAGTTCAAAGATTCCGCTGTGTGCCGCACTCGTGATCAATACTCACACGCGTATGGCGTACCCAGCGGAGCAGTCTCAATGTCCCTAAGGGGGCCCAAGCGACTGTCTTCAACTGGAAGAAAGTCAGGGCGCTTGCTGGTCACCCTATAGTGGGTGGAGGGGAAGAACCTTAATTCTTAGAAGGACCCTCACTCACCACTAGTTGGTGACATGCTTCTGGGGCTGATGGCCTCCTGCATCATTCTGGTGCATCACGCCCGGTGGCGGATGCGGGCTGTGCAGTGGGACCTGAAGTTTCAGTGGGCCCAGCATCAAGGCAACTTGTCCGACCATGTCTTGATCTCGGAGGGCACTGCAAGACAGTTGCAGTGGTGGCTCACGGACCGCGATTGGGTCAGCGGCAGATCCATCTCCGTACCCCAACCGGAGCAGGTAGTTGTGAAGGACGCGTCCCTCCAGGGCTGGGGGGCCACATGGAAGAGGTGGAGGTCAGAGGCCTCTGGCCTCCGGCGGAGTCCCGGCTCCACATCAACCTTCTGGAGCTGTGGGTGATCCGGCTTGCACTGAAGGCCTTCCTCCCCTCTGTCTGGGGGAGTGTAGTGTAGGTGTTCACGGACAACACCACCGCCATGTGGTACTCCAACAAACAGGGCGGGGTGGGGTCGTGGACTCTATGCCAGGAGGCTCTGCGCCTCTGGCAGTGGCTGGAACATCAGGGCGTGACCCTGGTGGTTAAACACCTGGCAGGTTCCCTGAACGCCAGTGCGGACGAGCTCAGCCGTCGGTGCATGATGGATCACAAATGGCGTCTTAACTCGGACGTGGCACAAGGTCTCTTTCAGCAGTGGGGAGAGCCTTGTTTCTTTTTTTTGTTTTTTTTAAAGTTAAAAAACCTTTATTCATGATCACATAGTTAACACCGCTCTTAAGCCAACAACCCGGAGGCAGGCAGCCACGTAATGCTGTAGTCTCACAGTTTCATATTACTTAGCCAAATTACTGACAATACCCACTGTCCGGCGGCAAATTATATCAAAGAAATCAAAGTTAGAGGTTATACATGTGATGCATAGACAGTTAAACAGAAATAACCGCTATTAATGTTTACATTTATAACAATACCTAAGTTCCTATCTCTACATTCCAATCACCTCATATCCCACCCCCATGTTAAAACTAGTTGGTAGCTTCCCAGAATATTGTAAACAACGAAGGAGTGACTGAAGTGCAAAAGAAAAGTGACAAACGTGATAGTTCAAAGATTCCGCTGTGTGCCGCACTCGTGATCAATACTCACACGCGTATGGCGTACCCAGCGGAGCAGTCTCAATGTCCCTAAGGGGGCCCAAGCGACTGTCTTCAACTGGAAGAAAGTCAGGGCGCTTGCTGGTCACCCTATAGTGGGTGGAGGGGAAGAACCTTAATTCTTAGAAGGACCCTCACTCACCACTAGTTGGTGACATGCTTCATCATCGGGTCCCCGCTGGGGTGACCGAATCCCTCCCCAGCGTGCTACGACGCCTGATTACAGCGGAGCAGGAAGTGGTGGGTGCAACAGTGCCCAAATTAGGAAGTGGCTAATTGTGATAGTGCAAAAGTGTATTAACAATAAAAAAATGCAAAGGTTGTGCCTTTAGAAACATTTTTAATAATGGCCAGCCCGCATTGGTTAAAAACAAAGTGAGCGGACTCCCAAGGTTCTTAATTAAGGAACCGGAATCCTAGATCAGAAGTAAAATTTGGTCGACATGTTTCAGCTGTTTATGTTGCGTATAGCTCAGCTTTCTTCAGGACCTATATCAAAAGTCCTCCGGTGGTGTGCGCGCGC
This sequence comes from Lissotriton helveticus, assembly GCF_964261635.1. Taxonomy (NCBI): domain Eukaryota; kingdom Metazoa; phylum Chordata; class Amphibia; order Caudata; family Salamandridae; genus Lissotriton; species Lissotriton helveticus. The sequence goes on from NC_136073.1 coordinate 374,225,922, forward strand.
TAAGGCGCACCCTCCCGTGAGGCTCTAAATGTGAAAAAATTATATACAGTGCCAGGAGACGGAAACAATTCCATCAACACCACACTACACGCTCTGGTAGGGGTGTGTTGAAATTGGGAACCTGTAGGAGAGAAGGGACAAAACAGGACCACAAACACATAAACATGAAGGAGAAGAGTTAATTTCTTCTGTGCAAAATTGTAATCAACATTGGTTTCACATATGTGTAGGTCTAGGCATCATGCATAATTTATGTGACACCAATAAAGGGGTGCTACCTTAGATTCCTTCATTAGGTGCATCTAAACTAGTCACAAGGACCGGCCCGATGAATGGGTCCGTGTCCGGAAAGTGCTCGATGATCATTAGGGTCGAGCAATATCCCACTCGGTTATCAAGCGGTGAGGTTAACAAACCACAGTGATAGGAGGGTATCAACAAGTATATCCATAAATGTTTGATAAACCACAAACACACACATAGAGGAAAGATCCCTCTCATAGCGTAAGGAATGAAAACCAAAAGGGATTAGCAAGCGAGGATATCCGTAAATGTTTGGTAAGCCACGAACACCCATATGGGGGAGAGACCCCTCTCACAGCGTGAGAAATGAATACCAAAAGGAATTTGTGAGCAATAGTAGGTATTTTAAAAGTTTCACTGATAACTCACTTCCTAAGGGAACAGATTGTGCCCCTTCGGAAACGACAGCGTGGGGTGACTTCACGCGGCGTTTTTCTACCAGAAATGAAAAATAACAATACAAAGGGTGTGAGGTCATTAGAATATAATAATACCTCGTTATAAGAGCTCGCCTCGATTAAAGAGCTTGTCTTGATGGTAGGGATAGAGTTTTGCTTACTTCTACGCCCGCAGCTCCCCTCCGTGTACCTACACGAACAGCGGCTGTCTCCCGGGAATACCGAGAGAAAGAACCTGGTCAGTTTAAATGCCTGCGGTTTATGATTGGATGTGCCGGCCCTCGTGGGTGCATGACGTTGGAGAGGTCCAGCGCGCACATTGCGTCTTAAAGGGATAGGCTTCTGAGCAATGGGAGACGATGTGATTGGTTCAGAACTACCACGTGGGAGGCGGAGGATCACGTAATAGATCAACATCTGAAAGAAACAGGTTAGTATTAGATTCCTTACCTTAGAATATCCCCAGGCGTCAGTCTGGATCCGGAAACTTTTGCGTAGCAGTACCCCTGCGCGTCGGTAGGCGTCGTCTGCAGGCGTCCCCTGCGGCTCCGCGTCGTGCGCCGTGATGACGTCGCTGGAGTATATAGACGCCGCCTCCGCGCGCTGACGTCAGTTCTTCTTTTTTCCGCGCCAGTTAGCGCAGATCCGAAGAGCAGTACTCCGGTCTTTTGACCAAAGTTTATTGTTAATTACTTAATCTTCTACGGTGCCGGTAGGATGCCCGGTTTCAAGGGTTGCGACGAGTGCGACCGCCTGATGTCGGTCACCGACCACCATCGACTCTGCCTCCGGTGTCTGGGGCGCGGACCACGACGTGGAGTCCTGCGTCGACTGTCGGGCCTTGACTGGTAAAGCTAGGCGGGAGCGGTCCCGCAAGCTTCTCGAGCTCCGTGTGTCGGCCCCGCGTCGAGAGCGGTCCCGGTCCAGTCGGAGGTCGAGGGAGCGGTCGAAGGAACGATCGCGGAGCCGCCATGAGCGCTCCGGGAGTCGCCACCATTCCTCCGGTTCGTCAGGTAAGCGTAAGAGGTCGGGGCGTCGTCATCGTACCCCCGACTCCCCCCGACGCCCGCGTGATGCGGCCGGGGGCTCGGGTGGCCCCACCCCCGCGGCCCCGCGTGGGTTGCCGACGCCGTCTGACCCATACCCGTCGGTCCCTGGGGAAGGCGCGTCGCGTGAGGAGATCGAGGCCTTCCTCATCGCTATGAGGGCGAGGTCTCCTCCGGCGGGGCCTGCGGGCCCGTCGGTCCCGTCTGGGGGCCCGAGCGGTTCGGGTGCTCCTGCCTCGACGCCGCCGGTGGCTCCGGCCTCGGCGCCGCTGGGCCCCTCAGGTTCGTCGCCGGCTGGTCTACCGGCCTCTCCGGCGTCGGTTCCTTTGGGCCTCCCCGTGGTACTGCCTCCGCGCGGTGCAGCGACTCCGCCGTCGGTTCCGGCCGGCGTCGGGTCCCCGGCGCCGACGCCACGCGGCGCCACCCCCATTCCCCCTCTGACTCCTGACGCGGAGTCGGACCGGCGTCGTCCGACGCCGGATCCGGCGCCGATGGGGCCCATTGACCCCGAGGTCTATATCGTCGATCCAGAATACGGCGATGAGGACGAGTATGGAGAGGGTTGGGAGGGGTCTGAGGACCCTTTATCCCGTGCCTGCCAGTATGATGTGGACTGGGTAGGTGATCTGGGTGATGCCAGTGGTCTGGACGACTCGCCCAACCCTGGGTTTGTCTCCCGGACCCCTGTGGCGTCTGAGGCAGGTGCTGCCTATTCGGTGGTCCTGATGAGGGCTGCCAAGGCCTTGAGCCTTGAGCTCCCTGTCGCGAAGGTCAAGCCGAACATTCTGACCGAAGTGTTTAAACCGCAGTCATGCCCCCAGGAGCCTCTGCTGCCGTTTAATGAGGCCCTGACGGATGTCCTTTTGGGCACCTGGTCCAGGCCCGCTTCCGGTGCACCGGTTGACCGGAACGTTGCCAGGCGTCACCGTCCGTGCTCGGACGACCCTGCCTTCCTATCCACCCATCCCTCCCCGGAGAGTCTGGTGATCCAGGCCTCCACTTCGCAGTCCGCGTTCCCGTCGGCTCCGCCCGATCGGGAATCAAAGCGGTATGACCAGTTTGGTAAAAAGGTCTTTTCCTCTTTGAGCGCTGGACTGCGGTCTTGTAATACCGCGTGCCTCTTGGGCCGCTACACCCACTCCCTGTGGGATACGGTCGAGGAGTGTTTGCCGCAATGCCCCCAGGAAGTGCGGGACAAGCTCACCCGGGCTTTCGTTGAAGGCCGGGATGCGGCGCGGTACTCGATCCGTTGTGGTCTGGACACGACCGACTCGCTGGGACGGGCTATGTCCACGACGGTGGCGATTCGTCGCCATGCTTGGCTGAGATCTGCCAACTTCTCACCAGACGTCCAAAATACACTCATGGACATGCCATTTGATGGCAGCCGCCTGTTTGGTGACAAAGCGGACCACGCGCTGGAGCGCTTCAAGGACTCCAGGGTCACGGCCAAGTCCTTGGGTCTTTCGACCCAGCGCCAGCAGACGGGTTCGTTTCGCCCCTTTCGTGGCCAAGGGAGGGGCGGTCCCACACGTGCTGCCAGCCACGCGCCGCAGAACGCTCCCCAGCGCGGTGGCGGCCGTGGTTTCCGCCGTGGTGGCGGTAGAGGCCAGCGGCGAGGTCAGTCCACGCCTCCCCCCCGCTGCTGCATCCAAGCCTTCCTAGTCCGAGCTTTCGGGCTCACGTGACGCCAGTGGGTGGCAGGGTTCGCCATCACCACTCCCGCTGGCGCGCGATAACATCGGACAGGTGGGTGCTGCAGCTCGTTCGAAGGGGCTACGCCCTCCCCTTCGAGTCCACTCCTCCAGCCATGCCACCGCAGAACCACCGTGTGTCGGGGGACCACTTGACACTTCTGCAGGAGGAAGTTACGGCCCTCTTGGCCAAGGGGGCCATCGAGCGCGTTCCTGGGCCAGAAGTAGGGTGTGGTTGCTACTCCCACTACTTTCTGGTGCCCAAGAAGGACAAAGGAGGCCTGCGTCCTATCTTGGACCTACGGAACGTCAACGGCTTCCTCCGGAAGGAGAAGTTCAAGATGTTGACTTTGGCTCATGTCTTGGCTGCTCTAGACCCACAAGACTGGATGGTAGCGTTGGACTTGCAGGATGCGTATTTTCACATCCCCGTCCTGCCGGCCCTCCGGCGTTACCTGCGGTTCACGGTAGGCCACGAGCACTTTCAGTTTATCGTGCTCCCCTTCGGCCTTACCAGCGCCCCACGGGTGTTCACGAAAGTGATGGCGGTGGTCGCAGCTCATCTGCGCCGGTTAGGGGTTTCAGTCTTCCCCTACCTCGACGACTGGTTGTTGAAGGCGGGCTCGCCCCAGACAGTCGTCCGCCACCTTCAGATGACGGCAGACCTCCTGCACGAGCTGGGGTTTTCCATCAATGTGCCGAAATCACACCTGTGTCCCTCTCAAAAGCTCCTTTTCATCGGAGCGGTTCTCGACTCGGCGCAGTTTCGGGTTTATCCCCCGGAACGGCGGGTCCGGGATGTTCAGGCTCTGATTCCCATCTTTCAGCCGTTATCCCGGGTTTCGGTCAGGTTGACGCTGCGGCTTCTGGGGCTGATGGCCTCCTGCATCCTACTGGTGCATCACGCCAGGTGGCGGATGCGGGCTCTGCAGTGGGACCTGAAGTTTCAGTGGGCCCAGCATCAGGGCAACCTATCCGACCATGTCCTGATCTCGGAGGGCACTGCGAGACAGTTGCAGTGGTGGCTTACGGACCGCGATTGGGTCAGAGGCAGATCCCTCTCCCTTCCCCAACCGGAGCACGTGGTTGTGACGGACGCGTCCCTCCTGGGCTGGGGTGGCCACTTGGGAGAGGCGGAGATCAGAGGCATCTGGTCTCCGGCGGAGTCCCGGCTCCATATCAACCTGTTGGAGCTGCGGGCGATTCGCCTAGCACTGAAGGCATTCCTCCCCTTTGTCAACGGGAGTGTAGTGCAGGTGTTCACGGACAACACCACCGCCATGTGGTACTGCAACAAACAGGGCGGTGTGGGGTCGTGGACCCTTTGCCAGGAGGCTCTGCGTCTCTGGCAATGGCTGGAACGTCAGGGCGTGACTCTGACGGTTCAACACCTGGCAGGTTCTCTGAACGCCAGGGCGGACGAACTCAGCCGTCGGTGCTCGGTGGATCACGAATGGCGTCTGAACTCGGACGTGGCGAGAGGCCTCTTTCAGCAATGGGGAGAGCCTTGGTTAGATCTATTCGCCACAGAAGAGAACGCGCAATGTCATCAGTTCTGCGCGTTGGAGTTTCCAAGACGGCACTCGCTCGGCGACGCCTTTCGGCGCGAGTGGAGTTGCGGTCTGTTGTACGCCTTTCCGCCTATACCACTTCTGCCCAGAGTGCTGAAGAAGATCAGGCGCGACCGGGCCCAAGTTATCCTTGTGGCTCCGGACTGGGCTCGAAGATACTGGTATCCCGAGCTACTCAGCATGACAGTCGGTCCTTCGATCCGCCTGCCCCTTCAGGAGGACCTTCTGTCGCAGCAGCAGGGGACGGTCCTCCACCCGAACCTGTCCAGTCTCCACCTCCATGCTTGGAGATTGAGCGGCGGCAGTTGAGGCCATTTGACTTGCCTCCTGAAGTCTGTGATGTAATTCTGGCAGCCAGGCGTCCCTCCACGAAGTCGGTATACGCCTGCCGGTGGAACAGATTTGTGGCATGGTGCACAGCAAAGGCTGTGGATCCCCTTTCTGCCCCTCTGTCTGAGGTTCTCCTCTTCCTCCTTTCCCTTGCCCAGCAGGGCTCTGCTCTGGGCACTATCAAGGGCTATCTTTCTGCCCTTTCCGCCTTCTTGAGGCTACCTGATCAGCCATCTTTATTCAAGTCCCCTATTGTGTTAAGATTCTTGAAGGGCATCACACACATGTATCCTCCAACTCCGTTCGTGATGCCTCAGTGGGACTTGAACCTGGTCTTGACTTTCCTGATGTGCGCTCCCTTTGAGCCCCTTCATTCCTGTCCTCTCCGTCTTCTCACTTTAAAGACGGCCTTCCTGGTGGCCATCACCTCTGCCAGGAGAGTGAGTGAGCTCCAGGCTCTTTCTGTTAAACCTCCTTTCTTGTCTGTTCATCCTGATAAGGTGGTCCTTCGGACTAGACCTTCTTTCCTGCCCAAGGTAGTCTCTGCTTTTCACATTGGGCAGTCCATCACCTTGCCCTCCTTCTTCCCGCCTCCGCATCCTTCAAAGGATGAAGAGCGGCTCCATCGTCTGGACCCAAAACGTGCGCTTTCGTTTTACATGGATCGCACACGCCAGTTCCGGGTGGATGACCAACTGTTTGTTGGCTACGTGGGTGAGAAGAAGGGAAGGGCGGTGCAGAAACGAACCATCTCTCGGTGGGTCGTCCTGTGCATCAAAGCATGCTACTCTTTGGCTCGGAAGGAGCCTCCTGTTGGGCTGAGGGCCCATTCCACTCGGGCCACGGCGGCTACTACTGCCCTGGGCCGGGGAGTCCCTTTGCAGGACATTTGCCAGGCGGCCACGTGGGCCTCGCTGCACACCTTTGCGAGGCACTACTGCCTGGACAGTCAAGTCCGGAGGGATGGCTTCTTTGGCCGTTCGGTCCTCCAGGACTTTCTGGTGTAGGTTTGTATTGGTTCGCAGACCCACCACCGGGGTTGGTATTGCTGGGGTATCTATTCTAAGGTAAGGAATCTAATACTAACCTGTTTCTTTCAGATGAACAAGTTACTTACCTTCGGTAACGATATATCTGTAAGAAACAGTAGTTAGTATTAGATTCCTTACCGCCCCACCCATCCTCCCCGTTCTGCGTACTGATACCTAGGGTTAAGGACATCCCTTTCAGGGCCCTAGTTTCAAATGGCACCAGTGTTAGTTCTCACATGGCTCTGCGTGTTCTGGCGCGGAAAAGCTGTGTGCAAAGAACTGACGTCAGCGCGCGGAGGCGGCGTCTATATACTCCAGCGACGTCATCACGGCGCACGACGCCGACGACGCGGAGCCGCAGGGGACGCCTGCAGACGACGCCTACCGACGCGCAGGGGTACTGCTACGCAAAAGTTTCCGGATCCAGACTGACGCCTGGGGATATTCTAAGGTAAGGAATCTAATACTAACTACTGTTTCTTACAGATATATCGTTACCGAAGGTAAGTAACTTGTTCATTACGGCGCTCATAGTTCCAAGGTCGGGGGTTCGAGTACAGGTTGTATCACAACCCGGACCCTGTCCTTAACTAACAATTGCAAAATAAGTCACAACGAATGTCTGGTCAGAGAATAGTATGTCTGGTCAGAAAAAAAGAATAAATAATAATAATAGTGACACACCCACAATAGTGAGTTAGGTCCCTCGCCCCAGTGTACCATTTATTTATCAGCTGGACGCTGTGGGGTTGTGGTGACTTGTGGTTAGCAAGGGAGAGCTTAGCAGGGTGAAGGAGGTTCATAAGGTCCAGAATGGAGCTATGGATGCTTTGGGTTAGTTTAGTCGCTCTGGAGTGCACACGTCCAATGTGTTCGCTGTCACAGGGTGACAGCGGTGTTCCTTGCACCTCTGTCTTAGCTACTTTCTGTTCGGGTCCATCCCTAGTGTGGGGATGTGTTTGTGTCTTCTCTTATGGCTCGGGCCGAGTGGAGTTTTTTGTCTAAGGGCATTGGAATGTCCGCTAGTTACGTCACTTATGTGCGTTGCCTAGTTTTCTCTTTCCATCTGCTCTCCCCTGGCAGGGACTCTGGTCCCTTTGTTGCTTTCCGAGCTGAGGGTTAGCAGCTTCAGCCACTGGGCTGCTGCTGCTGTGTATGACTCGGTGTGGTCATGTGGTCAATGTTCCACTCCAGCTGTTTCGCTGGTTGTGGTTCTCCGTCGACACTGCCCGTGTTATGGCTTCTTTTCTGTCGACCTTCTGTCTCTGTATTTTTTAACCGTTCCTCGTGAAGTGTGTGGTCGGTATCCCTGTTTGTCTCACGGGAGGCCAGGGTTCCTTCCTGGTAGACGGGATGCGGACGCTTTTGGGTATCTTGCCATGGCTGTGACCCAGTCCGCACTGGTGCTGTTGGCGCCTTACCGGCTGTGGAGTCTCTTTTCCCTGGGGCATGCTTCCTGGGTTCTTTCCCTTTCTTCAAGGGCTAACGCTTACTGCATGCACGTTTACTGAGCTTCACGTGCCTGGTGTTGGGGGGGTCTTACCCCACGTCTCTCTCTTTCTCTGTCTCTCGAGCGCGAGACCTCTGTGTCACTCACTGTTTCTTTTTCTTCCAGTTCTCTTTCGCCTTTGGCTCCTTTGGGTATGGTGGACGGCTTGACTTCCTGATACCTCAGTCCTGGGGTTTTTACATAGGTGTGGTGTAGTGTTCATGGTACCCACCGTCTCCTTGTGTGTATCATGTCATTCACATGCATGTTTCTTCTGGTGGCCACGGTTCTGTATATCAAGGCATGGTGATGTTGTTCCCTCACCTTCCTTTCTTGGCATCCTCTGTCATGTAGGCTTTGTTTGTCTGCTCCGACGCTGACCTACTGCCTCGTCCCTACTTGGGACGGTGTTTATTGCGAATCCATGGGATCTGGTGTTACCTTGCACTTCTTTTTGCAGACGTTTTTACACGTTCTTCCATCATACAGTGGCCTTATTGGCTCTGTTTTTTTCCTTCTTTTATTCTGCCTGGACTACTGACTTCTCATCTGTCCTCTGCAGGATTGTGGTGTCTTTGCCTCCCCTTTTCAAGGCTTCCCTGTGGAGCTTCATGGGTCTGGTGTCGGCCGTGCTGGCATTTGTTGTCCCCCCCTGTGTTTTGGTCAATGTTATTGACGGATTCCTTCTCTTGGAACTTGGTTTCAGTCGCAGACCCCCCTCCATGGGGTATGGCTGTGGTATCTATTCTAAGTTAAGGAATCTGCGGCTAGATGTCTCTACCAGATGAAAGAGTTACTTACCTTTGGTACAATGTATCTGGTAGAGACACATTCTAGCCGCAGATTCCTGAACGCCCACCCATCTTCCCCGTTCTTCGACGGCCATTCAGATAGGGTTCTGCCTACTGGCCTCCTCACAGGTGGTCTTGGCCTTCTTGAGATGTGCTCTGGCTCGCCTGCCTCAGGGGCAGGGTGTGTCTCTCTGTTCATAGTGCATTGGCTCTCCACCCTTTCTCTATTTGGGTGAATAGGTTACGTGCTTTTACTGATCTCCCTCCCAGGGGTTTCTGGCGTGGAGATCCCAGGTTCCTTCCACCCTCCCTCCTCCTATTGTTTCCCCTCAATTGCCTCGGGCCCTTTTTGTTTATGCTCATAAACTTGGGTTGAGGTTTTATTTGTCTACGTTCGTCTTCATAGGTCATTGTGAGGAGCATGGTGCACGTGCTCTGTCGTTATTCACTTTTGGTACTCTTGCCATGACACATGTTGTTCTGTTCTTGTACCTTGCAGGTATGCCATGGGGTTACTGGCTGTCTTTCATGCGCATCCATTCTGTGGTTGCGCACAGTTCTTCATTTGTCATGCTCTTCATTTCGGATGCCATTGCCTCTTCGGAGGGGCGTGGCTCTTTTTGTGATTAGGGCTGTTTCTGGTAAGGGGGGGCTGCTTCGTCCACTTCCCTTTCTTCAAGTCTTGAGTGCTCTTTTCGCATGGTTCCTTCAAGTGTTGAGTACCCTTTTCACGTTGTGCGGGTTCTCATCATTTTTTTTTTTCAAAAGTTTGTATTGGTTGTTTCCAAATAAAACCATACATACAATACTTCAAATGAGGGACATACGAAATAGACCTACAAAAATAAACATTAGGAATAAAACGAGCAATGAATAAATGGCCAGCAGATGTGATGTCATCAGTAAACAGAATGATATGGCGGTACATCACAGATTAAACACACATGTGGTAGCAGTGTAACGCTCCACAGGAGACTATATCTGTTCTCGCTATCATAAGTGGTAGTCAGTGAACGTCAGAGAAAACTCCAGCACAAAGAACAGATCTTAGGAGTATGCCTCACCTAGTGGCACAAGGGCACAGGCACAGGAGAGGCGAATAGTAGTATAAGTAAATCATGTGAGGGGAAAGTTACTACAAATGGTGAAATTCATGGCGGCTTGTGTGAGCTAAAATAGAGATCAAGAGTGTGCCACATATGTCTGGTAGAAGATTTCCACGGTGAGTTCTGGAGAGTTACATTATCAGCCCCTCTTAAGCTGGTGACCCGGTTTAGCCAACAATTAAAGGAAGCTTTGCGTGTGTCTTTCCAATTGCTGAGAATGATTTGGACCGCTGCTGTTAGCAGTAGATCTAGGAGAGCCCTATCATTTTCATTGAGTGACTCAGCTTTGAGGAAACTGAATACTAGTGTCGGGAGATCCCTATTAGGAGAATATGAGAAGAGTTTAGATATGAATTTGAAGATCTTATCCCAGAAGGGTATCACACATTCGCAGTGGACTAATAAGTGTTCTAGGTCACCTATTTTGTCATTGCAATTCCAGCAGGTGGAATCCTCCCTGATTTTGTGTTAGTAGAGTCGGGCTGGTGTCCAGAAGGCCCTATGTAGCAGCCAGAACTTCGCCTGGGAGAGTGCTGGGCTGATCTTATATCTCATGGTTGATTTCCAAGCAAGCAGGCGGCGCGAGGTTGCGAGGCAGACAAAGACGTAGGAGAGAAGCCTGACGCGGACTGAGAGGCCGCCCGAAAAACTTACAAGCCGAGTCGATCCTGAAAACTTGAACCTGAGCCAACCTGGGCTGACTCAACCCAAGACCGTATTACTGGCAGCACCACTGGGAAACACTGGGTAAATCGTGCCGCTCAGCGGAGCACGTGAAAGTAAGGATTGCTCAGCCTGTTTAGCTGTGCCACTGTCACGCGTTTTCAGCAACACAGCATGCCCCCCTGCCCCGAGGGTCTACAAGCATTACCTTGGAGGGTTGTGGCACAGACTTCGGCGCACAGCGAGAGCTAGTGAGTGGGCTCAAATTGGTGTGCGCATGCCCGGATAGTGAGTCACTGTTAGGTTGAGAGCCCGGACCAGCCCGGACCTGCGGCTGCTACAAACGCGCAGTGGAATGCGCCCCGTCAGCCCCTGATCACCGGACGAGATCGCGGAGCGGAAACAGCCCCTGCTGCTGGAAGAAACGGCAACCGTCAGGCTACACACTCCGGACCCCTACGATTTGCTGTAGTGGGTCATTTGCAGCGACGCTGTACGGGGCCTTCCTGTACGGGCCTGTGGTGAGGCGGAGACTCTCAATAAGTGCCCGCTGGGTCTACGCCCCGCGAACGCCCCAGACGTTGTGACCTGAGGCTCCTGGCGGGGGAGCTCGTGGTGGGACCGGTTGCAAAGCGACCTGAAGACTGACCGGACTGCCGCCCGCACTGGCCAGGTCTCGGATACAGTGTGAGGAGTGGTCATAGGGTGATTTCGCCACAACTCCTGGCCTTGAAACAGTGACCTGGTCCTGGCCTGCAGGGGGTGCGCAGCTAGAACATCGTGGCAGTCAGCCCGCTGCCGTTGGATCCTCCCCCGGAACTGCAGCGATTTGGGTCGGACCTCGGAGGGCCCCACATGACCCATATGACCACTGCTGGTTGCTGTGCTGCCGGCCTTCCCTATGGACAGCATGCGCTGACTAAGCCGAGTCGCTCCTGGAAGGAGCCACAGAGGCACAGAGCAGGACTACAAGTCCCAGGGGGCTTGGTGGTGAGAATTGCCTGCACCTGAGCCACAGCCTACATCACATCACTGCTCGCCGCTCTGGCAAAGCCCGGGCCAAGGGCGGGCCCATTTTAGCCTGTTAGAGGCCGGGCCTACTCTCGGAGATCATTCTCCCCGCAAGTTAGTCCTCTGTTTTCTTTTTATTGCTGGTCTATGCTTCAGTGGAGCAACAACTAGGAATTTTGCTTTTGCATTCCCATCTAAACCTCCACTAGAGGATGAATTTGCGAGAGGGCAAGGGGAGAAATTGGCAGCCCACAGGAAGTGTGGTGGGGACTTTAGTTCAATTTTTAATTAGAGCCTTGCACACAAGATAGCCATAACCGAGCGCCGCTTATCTGTCGATCCCCAGCTGATTAAACGATCATCCTTGGGCGCCTTAGCGTCTGCTCGCACTCCGGACTGCTCTCTGGTTGTAGATACCAATTCCTCTGACTATGCAGGTGATGTTGGCCAGTCTCCAAACAGGTCATTGGAATCCTCTGCTGTGTTGGATACTCATAATATTCTACAACCTGCTGTGCTAGTAGAAACGAATGCAGTACCCACCCAAAGCAGCCCACTGCCACGTATTGCTACAAGGTCTGCCCCCCAACGCAAAAATAAAACTCATGTTCCAATGCCAGACCCTCCATTATAAAGGAAGAGGGGAGGGGGCACCCAGAGGCAGAAACCTGCAAAATCTCATAGGACAAACAATAACAGAGGAAGTGCTACATCAACAATACCAATGATGGGGGTCTCCGCTTCTACCATGCCTGGAACTCCAACCTTATTGTCCCTTGGTGACTCCTCCGTAGAAGCTAATGAGGCTATGTGGATCAAACTGGGGGACTTGATTGCATCATCGCTAATTCCTATCACTGATAGACTGTCTAAGAGCAAGGAGAGACTTAATTATTTTGAACAGAGGGCAATGACGAACCATAGTACTATGGAAGGGTTACTAAAACAAACCAATCGATCAATTACATCTATGGAGGTCAGCAACCCAGTAGTTACAAATCTTAACCCCCCTAATCCTTCAGTAATTAGTCAGGAGTCGCTTCTGGTGGGATTTAATGGTGATGTGGAAATCAGCCATGTAGCTGACGCAGCTGATGTGGGAAGCAATATGGTTGAGTTGGGGAATGCATCTAGGGGTCTTGATCGAGCTAGCCTGTTTGCTTGGGAGGGGGGTGTAGGTAGACCCTGTATAGGACCAGCTAGTGGTAATGTACAGCGGCCCACAGTATGCCCACTAGTAAATCAGGCTAACTCTATACCTGGGCAAAAGGGCAGAGAAGACCCCCGGATGCACGTAGGATTGGATAATAGCTCAGGCTTAGAGAGTCCTCTGGTCTTGCATCTTCCTCCGACCGCCGCTCCTTTGGTGGTGGTCTTGAGGAATGTCCCACCATTGCATGACGGCCAGATTGAATCTACCGAACAGCTGATGGCTAAGACCATGCATTGGCTTACGTCACAACTGAAGGAGGCTGGGATTCAGGAGTGGGACATCTGTAATCAGATGATTATGGCCAGACGATCATCATGGATAGGACACTCCACAAAGGATGGGAGAGGGGACTGTATAGTTACAACAATTATGTTGTTAGATTTCTTTTAGATCATCTAGGTAGCACTAACCCAGAGTATCACTCTGGGAAAATATCTCTTCTGCCTCTAGGATTCTTCTATAAACCTTGTTATATCCCTATGTTGAGGTGGGCAATGCCACGTGCAGTGCAACATCCTATGGTATCCCACAGAATTCCACATGGTCCATTTGATTTAAGTTTAGCCAATAGATTTGCCCCTCTGTCTAGCTTAGACGCCTGCGATTGACTACACTCTGCAAACCCGCCCTTGTTAGAGAATATTTTTGCCCGGACTGTTTCTCTCCCTGTGCCTGCTCCGAGTTCTCAGCCAAACACACCAAAGTTTCCAGTGTGCATTCTGGATAGGTCTACTACAGCTTGGGGGGCCAGCACTGTTTTCCTCCCACAAACCATAATATCATGGAATATTGCTGGCCTCATAACAAAAAACATTTTCAGGTAAACCAGAGAAGAAGGCAGTATCTCGCTTCTTATCAGGGAAATATCCCCTTTTCATCGTACAAACATGATGAAAGCACCCCTGGCATTTTAACCAAACGGGCCTTACACAACCAGAGAAGTAGGCAGTCCTCTGCGCTTGAATTGAGAACCATAAGCTCACACCGCAAGGACATGACACAGGCGCCTCTGGGTTTTAATAGTTCAAGGAAAGAAGACTGAACGCTTTATGGGGCTTAATTATTTCGGAATGCCCACATTCAACGTTTAATGTCCCAACACCAGGACGATTTTACTCTTAGCCAGACTTTACGTAATTAAATGGATGCATGAAGCTAGCAAATCTCTCTGATATACCGCATTTGGATTTGGATAACAATTGATACCCATCAATTTCCAAAAAGCAAACCCTAAGGGTGATTTTATTGACCCCTACACAACGACAGATATTATATGTAGTCTTGACAAAGGTGGAGAATATTGTGGAAAACCACCGAAACGCGTCGACGCACCATTTAGTATAATTCACAACTCGGACATCTTTGTTGATATACTACATTATAGAATACATAATTTAGGTGTCAAAAATAGAGTACGAATATACACCCAGTATTGTACGAATCCAATGTCTTACTTTTTTCTGTCTTTTTGTTTCAATTTTGCTGGTCAATGTTGAAATTTAAGTGTATCTTTTATTGTCATTTTCTTGTTTTAATAAGTGGTGAGTGGTCTCTTTACTGTCCACTTTTTTAATTGTTTGCATTATCAATAAACTGTAAGAATTCTTTTTATACACATGAATCTTGGTATTGTTTTTGACTTTTTAGCTTAAGTGTTACCTTGTCCAGTTTAAGGGAATCTCTCCTTTATTTACGGCTCATAACAAAAACTGCTTCCATTGAGTGGTCATGTTCCAGGAGACCTGGTCACTGCATACGATCTTTCGTCCCGGGTTTCTGGCATTTGGTAAATCAGCAATTGCTAGTCATAAAGGGAGGCCATCTGGGGGTTTGCTTATTTGGGTGAGACAGCAGGCAGGCTGTCAGGTGGAGGAATTAACAATAGATAACCCTGACATATTGGCTATTAAAATTCGCTTTGACCATGGCTAGAACTCATAATAGTTCATGTTTATGCGAGAGGGTTACTGGGTGGGAAAGCCTCTCCTACTATTTCAAAACTTGACTCATTCATCAAGCCACTGAGAGGGGCAAATCATCTGGTAGCAGCGGGTGATTTTATTTGTATATTTGAGCCCCTGGGTTTACATGATGGTAGTTTAACTGGGGACGAGGATGCGGCGTGGGGTATACCATCGTTGGAGCTCACCCCGATTAACAAATGGTCTGAGGTAGTGCTCCAGCTAAAAAGCTTGTCTCTGGAAATGGGTTTGAGGGCTGTAAACGGACTGTCAAAATCTGATAGCGAGGGTACCCACACTTATAACAACACGAAAAGAAGTAGCAGAATTGACTACTTCTTTATCTATATGGAATTGTGGGCAAGGTTAGATGATATGAAGGTCCAGAGTAGAATGGAGAGTGATCATAATCCTCTAATCTTAACTTTAAAAATCACTGGCCAACCAATAGTAAAGGTGGGCACTGAAATAGCCACATCTGAGGTAACAATGTCCAATGACTGCCGTAGATTAAAGTGGGCAATGGTCGCAGAAGATGACGGCACTCTGGACCTGATAAAGTTAACCCTTGAAGACACTCTCTTAGCTCTTTCACAGTTTGTTTTGGACGAGGCTTCTCTGCCTGCCCTCACAAAGGTCCATGAGGAGCTATTCACAAAGTTGAAAGTCTTTTTCACAACAAATAAAGGGAGTTTTAAGCAGACCACACAGAAATATGCAAAATGGTATGATGGGGCGTGTAGGGCTGCTTTTGCCCACCTTTCCCAAGCTATTAGGACGGGTTTGCCCACAAAGTTAGGGAAGCCAGGATTGCATATAAGGATATACAGGGAAGGGCAAAGATGACCTTTGATGAAAAAAGATGGCTGGATTTGTTAAATGTAAGTAGTGGAAAAAACTGGGTGGGCTTTTGGAAAATAGTTAAATGGGGCAGTGGTGATATATGGCCTTCACCAGCCAATAATGTTCCCCCCGAAGCATGGGTCAAGCATTATCAGACCCAGTTTGCTAGTACGACTAGTACCCCAAGTTATTATACACATATTCTGTGACGAGGTGTTAATCTTTGATTTAGCGGAAATTGAGAGGGCTCTGGATGGGGTGGCAGTAGGCAGGGCTGCGGGTCCGGATTGTATTCCGGCAGATTTTTTTAAATCTGATAAGGAAAACTGGCTCAAATATATACATTGCATGGTTAATGGTCTGGCAAGAGGTGCTCCTCTGCCAGAATCTTGGCGCGGAGCGGAGATTATCCCTATTTACAACAAGCATTGGCATAGCCAATAGGTCTCGCCTTTGGGACCTTATGTTATGTTATGTTATGTTATAATAAGTTTATATAGCGCACGGCTACTCTAAAAGAGTGTCCCGGCGCTTTCCACAGGCAGCTCAGTGTAGAATAACACAACAGGGAAAAACAGATACAAGAAAAAGACAAAAAAAACCACCAGAAAAAGACTAGAGATTAAAAAGCCAAGTATTCAGGCTCCTCCTGAACTGAAGCAGATTGGAGGTGCTGGGCAGCGCCAGTGGAAGAGAATTCCACAACTGGGGTGCCTTGAGGCTGAAGGATCGCCTCCCCGTGCGGGCCTTCCTCACACGCGGAACCACGGCAATGAAAAGAGATTCGGACCGCAATGAGCGGGCTGGGCGATAAAAAGCCAAGCTACGCTGGAGGTACCCAGCCCCTGAGCCAAACAATGCTTTGTGTATCAGCGTCAGGGATTTAAACATAATCCGCTTCCGGATGGGCAACCAGTGGAGCGTCTGCAGCAGCCCAGAAGCTCGTGCTCGCCTGTGCAGGCCAAAAATGGCGCGGGCAGCAGAGTTTTGTGCCACCTGCAGGCGCTGGACTAGATAATCAGGGAGGCCAAGAAAAAGGGCGTTGGCGTAATCCAACCTGGATCCAATGAGCGCCTGCACCGTAATCCGGCTATGCTCCGCAGACAGCAATGGAAGAAACTTGCGGAGCATCTTCAAAATGCCGAAACAGGTGCCGGCCAGACCAAGGACATGCGCTCTCAATGAAAGCTTGTTGTCCAGCTTGACACCAAGATTTTTGGCGACCAATGATGACTGAGCGGGGGGACACATGTCAGACGGCCACCATTGCCGCCACTCGGGGTCGGTGGCACAGCCAAAGAATAGAACCTCTGACTTACTGGAGTTGGCCTTCAGACTGTTCCGCTGGAACCAGTCGAAGACCGTTCCCAGACAGCCCCGAATACTCTCTCCATCAAATGCCTGGTCTTTACCGCATGTGAAGAGGAGTTGCGTGTCATCGGCGTAGGACACGATCTGGGCCCCATAAGCCTCCACCGCCGCCGCCAAAGGGGACATAAAGATGTTAAACAGCGAGGGGCTCAACACAGAACTCTGTGGAACCCCAACTCCCAATGGCGGCATCTCGGCGGAGCTCTGGGAAACCCAGATCGTCTGGCGGCGGCCTTCAAGGAAAGATGTAAACCATTTGAGCACCGTCCCCCTAATGCCGATGTCATAGAGCCTGGCGAGGAGCGCCTCATGGGGGACGGTGTCAAAGGCCGCCGACAGGTCCAACATGACTAACATGGCCTTGCCACCAACATCCAAGGTCTCCCTGATGAATTCCGAGACCTCCAACAACGCCGTTTCCGTGCTAAAATTAGGACGGAATCCGGATGGGAAGGATGGAGCAGGTTGTTGGTTTCTAAAAAGCTCGACAAGACGCCATGGACATGTTTCTCAGTGATCTTGGCCAGAGCCGGGAGAAGTGAAATTGGCCTATAATTGGCCAAAACCTCGGCATCAAGACCAGGCTTTTTCAGGAGGGGGATTACCATCGCCCTTTTCCAGGTGCGAGGGACACTCCCCTCCCTCAGGGAGGCATTGAGGATGGGATTAACCAGGGGATTCACCACCGTCGCCATCCCAGCCAAAAATTTGGCAGGGGTCAAGTGGCGAGCCTGATTTGAGGCTGGCCAGCAGCACCCGAGACGCCTCGCTAGTAACGGCAGGAAAATCTGACAGTACTGCGACAGGCGTGGACGATGACCCATGTCCCGCCCCGGGACCGCGGCCACCCTCCTCCGAGCTCTCCAAGAAGGAAACCTGAATCGCCTTGATCTTGTTGGTAAAAAAACTGGCGAGATCACACGCCCACACATCCGATGATACTGACGGGGGTGAGTGGGAGCTGGGGGTCGTGAACTCCTTCACCACGGAGAAGATCTCCTTACAGGAGTTCGCCGCCGCCTCAATCCTCCTAGCAAAGTATTCTTTCTTGGCACCTAGGATGTCCTGGTGATAGGCCTTCACAACCGCCCTATAGGCAAGTTTGACCTCCCCATCGTACTGAAGGCGCCAGGCCCGCTCAGCAACCTTGCATTGGCTGCGAGCCACACGCAGCGCCTCCGTAAACCACGGCGCAGATTGCCGTAATACCGTGGACCGAGGGGCTGCCTTTGGGACAAGATTGTCCAGCCTTTCAGTCAACCACAGCTGCAGAGCCGCAGTGTCTCTTTCCGGGTTTCCCCCGAGAGGTAGCAAGGATGTTCCGTAAGCGCCTGCTCCAACATATCAGGCGTCACTCTGTGCAACGCTCTCGAGGCTGGTCTAGGCAACATGGGGGCGCTGTTATCCGGCCGCCCATTCTCCAACACGGAGAACCTAATCAGCCAATGATCCGTCCAGAGCACCGGCATGGTTTCAACATCAGCAATCGGGACTGACGAGAACACTTGATCGAGGGTGTGCCCTTTCTCATGCGTAGGACCCGAAACAAACGGTGCGAGGCCCAGCGGAGAAGTAATGTCCAGCAGTTTAACAGCGTCCGGGTCACCTGTCACATCAAGATGGAAATTGAAGTCACCTGCCACTACACAATGCTGTGTAGTCAGTGCCAGCTCGGCGATTGCTATCTGCAGGTCCTCCAAGAAGGAACCCATAGGGCCTGGTGATCTGTAGACCAGCAACCCCTTGAGCGCTTGGGCCGGGGACAGTCTGAGCGTAAAAGCAAGGGACTCCGAGCCCCCGATGGAATTCAGGGGGAGAACTGAGCAGAAAATGTTCTTCTTCACCACCACAGCTACTCCACCACCCCTACCCTTCACTCTGTCCTGCCGGAAGATGTTATAGGCCGGAGGTATGGCAGAGAAAATGTCCGGATTAGACGCCTCGCCCAGCCAGGTTTCGGTTAGGAGAAGACACAAGGGATTTTCCCTCACAAGCAGATCATATATGTGCAGGGCATGGCAGCCTAGTGACCTCGTGTTGAGCAACAGGCAGAGATGTTTAGCACGAGCCTCGGCAGGCCTATGGACGTTGACCGGTGTCCAAATGGGCGACCAGCCGCAGCCCGGGCAGCACCGTTTACCCTTGAAACGGGCCGGAAAAACCGAGCGACAAGAGCAGGAATACGTCTGCAAAGCTTGCAGCGCCGCTGAGGTGTAGCTGATCATCCTCGCCCTCACCTGACCGGGCCGTCGTCCACCGCCACCCCGACGCCTCCGGGACGCTGACGGGCGCAGACGGGCAGGACTCCGGCACGACTCAGGCTAAGCGAAGGCGTCCCCCTGCGCGTAGGGGAGCGACTTTAAATAGGCGCTCCAGTCATCCCTATCGCGCGAGTCCGCTCAAAGATGGCGGCCGCCGCCGGATGAAGTGCCCCAATCAAATATGGCGCCCAAAGTTGACCCCCAGGACCCGGACCCACCAAAGTGGTGGTGCTTTGGAGGCACAAAGTGCGATTTTTAAATGCTGTGAGGGGAGAGAGGGGCGCGAGCTGCAGGCAACAGATTTAAAAACAAGGGTAAGTTAAACGAAATACAAACCGAAATACAAAACGAGGAGAGCTTTAAAAAACAGCGCTGGTGAAGCGCGAGCGCAGCAATGTGGTAGGTAGTATAGGCCACCGCCACACAAAGGACCGCCTTAAATAGGCGCTCCAGTCATCCCTATCGCGCGAGTCCGCTCAAAGATGGCGGCCGCCGCCGGATGAAGTGCCCCAATCAAATATGGCGCCCAAAGTTGACCCCCAGGACCCGGACCCACCAAAGTGGTGGTGTTTAGGAGGCACAAAGTGCGATTTTTAAATGCTGTGAGGGGAGAGAGGGGCGCGAGCTGCAGGCAACAGATTTAAAAACAAGGGTAAGTTAAACGAAATACAAACCGAGATACAAAACGAGGAGAGCTTTAAAAAACACAGCGCTGGTGAAGCGCGAGCGCAGCAATGTGGTAGGTAGTAACACTTATAAGTGTTTAGTTATCCAGCACAATATCCTTGGTGCAACAACATCAAGTGTTGCATGGCGAAACACTTATAAGGTCCCAAAGGTGAGATCTATTGGCTATGCCAATGCTTGTTTTGAGTGAGTGGATCATGCAGGTATGCCACTGTGAGGTAGTCATTCTGCTAGTGCTTTTACTGGAGCCCCTGTGAGATTGCACCTCTTCAAAATGTATCTTGGGTCAGGTGTAATACTTCTAGCCCCTATTCCTGCACCCAATGCATCCTTAAATGTCCCATGTACAGCCCGGGGTTGACACTCCTTTTATCCCTGCCTTCCAGTGACACTTTACCCATCACGGATGGTGGTGGTGGACGTGGTGGTGGTGGTGGACATGGTGGTGGTGGACGTGGTGGTGGTGGTGGACCTGGTGGTGGATGTGGTGGTGGTGGACGTGTTGGTGGTGGACGTGGTGGTTTTGGACGTGGTGGTGGTGGGCATGGTGGTGGTGGACGTGGTGGTGGGTGTGGTGGTGGTGGACGTGGTGGTGGACATGGTGGTGGTAGATTTGGTGGTGATAGATGTGGTGGACACGGTGATGGTGGACCTGGTGGTGGTGGATTCGGTGGTGGACATGATAGTGGTGGACATGGTGATGGTGGTGGTGGCCCTTTTTCATTTTGAGGAAGACTCGGAGGCAGAAAATATTGGTTTTCAGACTCCACCCTCTATGTTTGAGCTGCTGCTGGGGAAAAAGGCCATCGGCCTACTGCTGTGTGAAGTTGATCGGACATTCTATAAGAAGGCTCGACTTAAGACTCTCAACGGGGCCTGGTTGGTTTGGAAAAATATCCTGAAGATTTTTAACGCTCAAAAGATAAATTCATACTTACATCTGCCTAATTCTAGTCTTGTATCCCATTTGTTAGCGGACAGGAATCTTCAGGTCTGGAAGGGATTGGGAGTTAAGACTCTAGGGGATATCATGGAGGGTGATAGGATTGCGGGGTTTGATGTTCTGCAACGCAGGTTTGATATTCCATCTAACCATTGGCTGCTCTATGGCCAAATTGCCCGAACCCTGAAGGCGCTAAGACCTAAGCTACTGCCTTTGGTAGATCTCCCCATAGTTGAGATACTAGATAAAGGATGTAAGAAGATACAAATATTGTATAACTTACTTGTAATGAGGATTCAAGATGATATTGAGAAGACTGAACGCATCTGGGCTACAAAATTGGGCAACCCCGATGTCGATTTAGATCTTGCTATATGTTTGAATAAAAAGTTATTCCGGCTTCGAACCTGCGAGCCCAGTACTATAAAACGGTGTTTAATCTGTACCATACACCGGCAAAATTATTTGCTTGGGGGGTCAGGGAAGATAAGTGTCCCAGATGTAATGCCGGTCAAGCAGATCTACTGCATATGTTTTTTCATTGTAGCCTGCTAGGCCCGATTAGGGATGAGATAGAGAAATTTTGGGAGGGGCTGCTAGGTCATAAGATCGATCTATCCCCTACCCTGATGCTAATAGGTACTGATTCTAAGCTTAATTTGGGAAAGGATGAGGAAGCACTGGTCTTTGTCAGTCGCGGTGCTCCGGATCTTACTATCGGCAGGTTGGAAAGATCCCTCTCCCCTCTCCCCCCTCCTTCCAGATGTGGCTCTCGAGATTATTGGGTGTACATAATATAGAGTCGAGCCTATATGAATTGAAGGGTGTAAAAAAACGGGAGATGGGAAGACGATTATGGGCACCTATTACAAAGTGGAGGGAGGTGAGATCGTGAAGGATGCCGCTTTCTACTTCTACTTCTGTATGTTTACCCGGGCATGTCTTTGTTAAATGGATTTTATCATTAATACCTTTTATCATTAATTGTGTATTTATTCCTGGACTGAAACTGATAATTCATTGCCAATTTATGTACAGCCTCAACCTGTGTCTATTGTTTGTTCATGCTATACTATTTGTTATGTCTTTTTTAATGCACCTGAAAATCCCAATAAAAATATTTATAAAACAAAAAAAGGACATGGTGGTGGTGGACATGATGGTGGTGGATGTGGTGGTTGACATGGTGGTAGTGGGCGTGGTGGTGGTGAACGTGGTGGATGTGACGGTGGTGGAGCAAGAAAAGCGAGGCAAAATGCCCATACAATTAAAATATAAATCTTAGTAGTAGTTTGTTTCATTTACTTTCCACTTGGATGCTATTCCTTACTTATGGCTGGGATCACTGCAAATATGTGGCTGGGGAACATCAAATTATTTGGCATGGTTGACAATTATTTCACCAGAAAAGCCATATAACACAGCGTAATGGGGCACATTTTGTGATATTATGACTTCATTATTTTTACAAATTAGCACTTTCTTGACAAAGGTTGTGTCTCGTTAATACAGGTTTAACACTAAAATGCCCCAAAAGACAACTGAAAGGTGACCAGTCAGCCTTTGCCAAGGGTCTCCACTAGGAAGCAACTCCTGTCACGGTGTTTTTAGTACCTTTTGATCCATTTGAGCCAGAAACATGTTTTTCTCTTAAAATATGCAAATTATGCAGCAGATGTTGGATTATGTAACAAATGTGGCAAATCCTTAATTAAGCGGATTACGCTGCTGCCCCAGAATCCCACAATTCCAGTGGCCCTGCTTATGGCACTATATTAGGCAAAAAACCTCTGACAATGGCAAAGTTTTGATGCAGTGAAATGACTTGTCAAGTTTCACTAATACAACACAGATGCTGGAGGAGCAGTACCCATTAAACATAGAAAAGCACTGGCAACATGCACTGCCGCTGCTTTGGCTACTCTCACTCATTCTCCCAAGGTACTCGCAGAAGACGGAGTTCTCTAATACAAATAGAAATAACCTAAAGGCATACACCCCACTTTGGGGACGGGTGGCTCTACATTTATTCTCTCCCGAGAATTATCTCATTTTATCACATGAATAGACAGAAATGGATTATAGCCAGGGCCACTGGAATTATGTGAATCAGCAGCAGCTGCATTTTACGCGTAGTTATGGATTTGAGGCATTAGCCACATAATCCATCAGCAGCAGCATGATTTCAAGATTCGAATACAAAACCATCTTAAAAGGATCAAATGTTATTAAAAATGCAGTGATGTGTTGCTGCACAGTGGATGGCCCTTCGCAAAGATTTACTAATCACTAATAAGTGAAACCTTTTTCAGAGTGTGAACGTGCAAAAATTGACAAAATAATAAATGTATTACTGCTATCCCACTTTACACTGCAAAATGTTATCAACCTCGCTACATAATGTGATTCTCCTCTGTTGCATAATCCTAGAGGCCCTGATTATAGTGCTGCTTCTCTTCAGGTCCTAAACTGATAAGAGAGAGAAGGGTGAGGTGGAGAGTAGCGAAGGTCAAGCGGAGATATGGGAGGGCAGTGGGGTAATAAGGATGAGGCTGAGCCAAGAGGGAGGGAAGTGAGAACAAAAGGTAGATGGTGGTGAGGCGAGAAGGAGGATAAATTGGAAAGACAGAGAAGAATAAGCAAGAGTGAGTGGAGGACGAGGAAGAGAGAAAAGGGCGAGGAAGAGAGAGAAGAGTGAGGTAGAGAGAGAAGAGTGAGGTGAAGAGAGAAGAGTGAATGGAAATAGAAGGGAGAAGTGTAGTGACAGTAGGTTGATGCACAGTGAAAGGTCTGCGTGGTCAGGAGAGAGAGAAAGTTGGATACGGTGAAGAGAGATGAGGGTGCAGTGAGAGAAATATGAATGTGGAGTGGAGAAAGTGAAGGGACATATGGAAACATGTGGCTATGGTGGAGAGAGAGTAGGATGATGTTAAGAGAGAAGAGAGTGAGGTGGGAGGAAGTAGAGGGGGAAGTGAATGGGGCAGCAAGGTCAAGTGGAGAGAAAGGAGGGTGAAGTCGGAAGAGAGGAGGGTGACACGGAGAGAAAGGACAGTGAGGTTGAGAGAGCAGAAGAGATCAAACCTGTAGGTTTAAACCTCTAGAAATGCTCTGGTAAAACTAGTAGTAAGAACCCGGCAATAGGTATTTTATGCAACTCACACTCGTACAAGACCACCCAACATGCCCAGACGCAGCTCCTAGACACCTGGGACTCTCTGGACAGTCCCACTTATCTTTATGGCCCAACCATTCTTCTTCATGGCCCATCCAGATCTCAGATCCTGGAGTCTGGCCTTGTGACGTTTCGCAAAATAACAGGGCCCAGTGAAAAATGTTGGCAAGTGGCCCTAACGTTCCACTTTGGCATTATATCTCATAGATGTAGGATGGCTTTGGATCACAATTCCAGCTTTAGAAATATATTTTCATCAGTGCCGGCTTTAAGGTGGTGTGACCGGTGCCATCACATCTGATGCTAGTCTCGGGTGGATGCTGCATTAAAAAATATCTGATGGGGTTGAAGACGCCAGCTAACGGTGATGATTAATGTACTAAGCTGGAGAAATCTGCGTTTTCTCTAGTCACAGGTATGACTCATTGTAAAGTAGCACAGAGGGTTAATGTTCCTGCTGCAAAGTGCAATATAAGTTGCAGATCTCAGATCTGTGTTTCATGTAGATAGCGCATTGGGTCTCTGCTTATGCTGTTGAAAGGTAGGGCCGATGTCGACCAAGAACCTTCAATGTTCGCCCGCCGTTAGCCGCCTCTCATACCATTCAATATTATCAAACAAAGAGGCAGGCGCTGGAGACAGGAAGGCAGGAAACAAGAGTTTATTCTGACGGAGCAGAACACGTCAAATCAGACAACAGGGTATCTTCTCGAGGTGCTCCAACCGCATCTCTGAGGCCTGGCCTCTTATACACAAGTTTATGACTTTATTACATTTATGACATCCGTGGTATTGCTTTGAAGTTTAAAAAGTTATCTTTGGAATCCCCGGTTCATGCCCGTTCTCACACATATCTACAGTAGAGGTCCCCACCCAAATCTCAGCATGATGGGTGTGCCATGAGATGTCAGAAATCCCCTCTCCTTCTATAAGAGCCCAAAATGATGAACCACCCCGAAGGCATACTGGCTGTCCGTGTAAATGTTTGCCGTCGTCCCCTTTGCTAGGATACAGTCTCGTGTGAGGGCAATCAGTTCTGCCGCCTGGGCGGATCGTTGCGTGATGCGGGCGGTTTCAACTACAGTTCGGGCTGTGGTAACTGCATAGGCAGCTGAGGGGGTGCCGTCGGGGAGTTTAATGCAAGAGCCGTCTACCCATAGCTCTCCGTCAGGGTTTGGGAAGGCAGTGTCTCGGAGGTCAACTCTACTCCTAGTCTGTTCGTCCGTGAGGGTCACACAGTCATGTATTGGGGGCACATCGGGATCGTTCTCAGGCAGAGGCAGCAAGGTGGCTGGGTTCAGTGTGGTGCATCGTTTCAACGTGATGTGAGGTGCGAGCAGTGTCAGTTCGTACCCAGTCAGTCGTGCGCTGGTCAGGTGTTGTGTCTTGGTCTGGTTTAGGAGGGTGTCAACAGCATGAGGCACTAGTACCGTGAGGGAATTTGAGAGTACGATTCCCTCACTTTGTCGGATAGAGACAGCAGCAGCGGCTACTGCTCGAAGGCAGGCAGGCAAAGCTCTTGCTACAGGGTCAAGAGTGGCAGAGAAATAGGCACATGGTCGTTGTTTGGGGCCAATGGTCTGAGTCAGGACAGACAAAGCGCATCCCTCCCTTTCGTGAGTGTAGAGAGAGAAGGGCTTTGTATAATCAGGGGTTCCTAGGACGGGTGCTGAACAAAGGGCGTCTCGTAGTTCCTTGAAGGAGGATTGACATTCAGGGGTCCAAGGGAGCGGGGAGGGGACATCTTTAGCCAATAGGGATAGTAGTGGTTTCACAATGAGGCTGAAATTTGGCAACCATTGTCGACAGAAGGAGGTGAGGCCTACCAAAGAGCGGACTTGCTTCGGGGTTTTAGGGATAGGGGTCTCTAGAATAGCCTGAATTCGATCGGGTGTGAGTTTTCTCCCGTCTTTGGACAAGAGGTGGCCTAGGTAAGTGACTTGAGGTTGGCAGAATTGCAACTTCTTCTTGGAGACCTTGTGGCCATTTTCCGCGAGGAAGCGCAGGAGTTGGATGGTGGCTGTGACTGCAAGTGGAGTGGTGTCGGCCGCCAAAAGGATATCATCGACGTACTGTATCAACACCACTCCATCCGGTAACTGGACTGCATCCAGCTGTCTCTTGAGAGCCTGGCTGTAGATGCTTGGACTTTCAGTGTAGCCCTGGGGTGCTCTGCAAAATCTATATGAGCGGGATTTTAAAGTGAAGCCGAAAAGGTAGCGGCTGTCTGGGTGAATAGGGATGGAGAAGAATGCGTTCTTGAGATCGATTACCGTGAAGGTGGTGGCAGTGGAAGGAATCGGGGTCAGAATGGTGGTGATGTCTGAGACTACAGGGTACTGGGGTACAACCACTTTGTTGACTTCTCGTAGGTCGATGATGAAGCGGTATGCTTTTTCATCTCCCTCACCCTGCTTCTTCACAATGGGTAGGATAGGGCTGTTGCACACATTGCTAACTACTTCTTCTACCACTCCTGCGTCTACCAGGGACTGGATGATTTCTACCAATGCCTTCTCGCCTTCGGGCGATATCCGATACTGTGGGAGTTTTGGGAGTACTGCGTCCTGTCGAACAGTTATGTGCACAGGGTCTATCATCATGCGTCCTACGTCCGAGTCAGTTTTTGCCCATAGGTACAGAGGTAGGGTGTCGAGTAAGGACAAGTCGGCGTCAGTGATGGGAAACATGTGTTGTGTGCGACAAGATCTGAGCAGTGTTGGGTTGTCGTACAGAATGACTCGAACTCCGTCTTGTGAACACCTAATGGTGGCTCGAAAATGTTTCAATAAGTCAAGTCCCATAATGGCGTCGGGGGTGTTGGAGGAGAGCAAAAACGTTGTGTCAGTGGTGTTATTGTCCAAGTTAAGAGATCGGTGTGGACAAGGGATTAGTGGAGGGCGTTCCATCAAAACCTATTGATGTCACATGTGAGCCAGACAAGGGTGCCCTGGGAATCAATCGTTTAGACAACGCACTACGTGTTGCACCAGTATCTACCAGAAATGGAGACGTCATACCTAGGACCTTAGCGGTGACATAAGGACCTTGCTGGTCAACATAGAGCTCGACTGGATCCCTTCCTTGCCCTTGGCAGTCCTATGCAAAGTCGTGGGCATTGTCGCAGTCAGATTGTTGGCACTGATTCTGTCAGGGACGATCAAACGTGTTCGGTCTACCAGGTCTGACATTGTTGGTGTCGTTTGTGTGCCCTCGTCCCTGTCCTCTATTTCTCGGCCCGCCCGCTACGTCTCTCGTGTCTTTATTTCTGAGTGCTTCCGGCAGAACTGGACACTGAGACTTCCAGTGGCCAAATCCTTTGCAGAACGCACAATGGTCCTCATCGAGGTCTGTTCGTGGAGCGCCGGGTGCGGGTGTGCGGTCTCTAGGGGGTGGATTTCTAGGAGCATTCGACTGGTAGTTTCCTCTATACTGTTCCCTCCCTATAGTCACCCCTTGCAACTGAGCAATCATCACCCTCTCTTTCAAGTCCTTTTTCTTTTTCTCAGTCGCTTGATCGTTCTCGTTCTTTTGTCGCTCATAGTATTGAGCCATCTGAAGGATAGCTGCGGGCTTGCAGGCCGCCCAACTACTCTCGCTAGTCTGTAGTTTCTGCGAGACTTCTGGTGTCAGGCCTTTCACATAGTTCTGGACAAACAAGTGATGTCCGGTTGCAGTGGTCATGTCCGGGCCGCTGTAATCGGAGAACACCGTTTCAAACCGGGAGAAGTATTCTGATACGTCTTCCTGGGGTTTCTGGCGACAGGCCGTTACTATCGACCAGTCCACCTTCCTTTCTGTTCCGTGAGGTGGAGGAAAACTTCAAGCGTACGCGTGAAGAGGTTCGTCACATCACACTCGTCCCCATCTCCGACATTAATTTTCCTATACAGAGTCGTTAGGTTTTCAGGGTCTTTTCCTTGGTATCGGTCTTCATAGGCATTAAGGGTATGGTAACAAAGGCGTACGACAAAGTGTCGTCTGTGGCTATTGGCATATGTATTGTACATATCCATTATATAATCCTCACTTTCCTTTCGCACCACCAGTGTCTTTACAATCTTATCGATCCCAGCTCGTTCATCCTTACTCAATCTATTCGATCTAGCAGGGTCTTTCCTCCCAGCTTCGGGATCATCTGAAGTCGCTGCTCGTGCTACGCTGGGTACGAGGGGTTCGGTCGGCGCAGAGGCCATGAGGACCGAGGCTCCGGCACTACTCTCGCCTGTCGGTGGGGGTTGCGGGTGCTGCGCTAAGGGTTGGGAAGGGGCGTATGGAGGGGGCATGTAGATGATCGGGGGACCTAATAGTAAATCATCGTTCGTTCGCTGTTTCGAAGGTAGCTCGGGGTAAAGTGTAGAGGGTGTCCTGACGGGACACTGGCCTGATGATTCGGAATCTTGTTTTAGCTTGGTTTCCTCTCTTTCTTTTATTTCTTCCTTTAATTTGTTAGCGGCCAGGTGAGCTGCTTTGCGTAATTCCTTTTCTAACCTGACCTCATTTCTCTTCTTCCGCTGTTCTGTTTCTTTGCGCCACATGCCGAAGCTATCGAGCATAGTGGGTGTTGTCTTATTGTTATAAAGGGCTGTTTCCAGCACGTTTATTTTGTCGTTATTAAAGGACCCTGTCAGTGGCCACTGACTTTCCCGATCCTTTTTCGTGTATCTATGCCACAGCTTACTATAAGCCACGGCGACTAGTCCATATTTAGTAAACATGTCCTTATTAGGGGTGCCCTCCAGTGGAGCCGGATGGTTCACCTCCAATAAGCGGTCCGGGCTGAACCAACTACCAACAAACGGGGCAAAAATAGGCATGACGGGTTACAAAGGGGACAAAAGTCTGCACTACCTATCCTTCACTATTTACAAGGACTAAACTGAGTATTGCGACTCTGTGCTTATTTGTAAATAGAGAATAACCCAAAGAGAACCAATTCCGAACCAGTAAATGCTTGGATAACAATCAATCAAATGGAGAGGGAAGTAGGCACGACGGATTACAACGGGGGCAAAAGCCTGCGTTACCTACCCTTCACTATCTGCAAAGACTAAACAGAGTATTGCGACTCTGTGCTTGTTTGCAAATAGAGAATCTCTCAGAAACAATCAAATGAGTAATACTAGTATTTTCAAACAATCAAACAATCAATTTCGCAATTCGTCATGTTACACGACCTTACCCGGACCGCATGGACGGTTTCTCGTCTTCCGCTTCCAGCGCCCGATCGTCCTCTATTCTCCGTAATTGCTGTGGCACTCCTGATGGTTCCCAGTTAGGACCGTAGATCACTCGAGAGAGGTCTGCTCGGAACCGGTGAAGTTCGGATGATCGGCTGCCAGACGAGGGTCTATCGGTCAGGAGCTCTTCCCGATCGTTGCAGTCGTTCACTCTGTCGTTGGGACCTCTCCCACTGGATCCACGCGTCGCTGATGGGCCCCACGTTTGGGACGCCAATTGTTGAAAGGTAGGGCCGATGTCGACCAAGAACCTTCAATGTTTGCCCGGCGTTAGCCGCCTCTCATACCATTCAATATTATCAAACAAAGAGGCAGGCGCTGGAGACAGGAAGGCAGGAAACAAGAGTTTATTCCGTCAAATCAGACAACAGGGTATCTTCTCGAGGTGCTCTAACCGCATCTCTGAGGCCTGGCCTCTTATACACAAGTTTATGACTTTATTACATTTATGACATCCGTGGTATTGCTTTGAAGTTTAAAAAGGTATCTTTGGAATCCCCGGTTCAGGCCCGTTCTCACACATATCTACAGTAGAGGTCCTCACCCAAATCTCAGCATGATGGCTATCGCGCAACTAGACATTCCGCTGGGAACAAGAATGTGGGCGATCGGTCGGATCTAGGGGTGTGAAGGCATTGATCAATCCCCGCTCCTTTGATGTGAGGCGAGGTCCTACTGTAGGGGGCAATAAACTGCATCTGTTGGGCTAGGTGATGGCCTGGGATCAGGTCAGACAATCGGGCAGGGAGGAAGAGGTTATCAAAAAGGGCCTGTTCTTTGAATGAGATGAAAGAGCGAGGGGGTTCAGCACGGGATGTGGCTCGGAGACAGGGTCGCGTTAGAGGCGTGTTTATGGCCCAAGCAGGAGAGACCGGGGGCTGTCGGGGCGCGGGGGAATGCTTGCGAGGCCGGGGAGTGAGGGGGAGAGACGCGCAGGCTATTGGCAGTGGGCAGAGAGGCCAAGGCAATCAAAATGGCTGCTGCTTACGCGCACGTATGGATCTGAAAAGGACAAGATGGCGCCGATAATGTTTACGCCACAATCTAGATTTTAACAATGCCACAGCGAGCCTTTTGATACTTGTAGGTCATAAACTGCATTCCTTCCAGCCTGGCACAACGAGGTATGAACCAGCATCAAAGAGCGACCTGCAAACTGCAAGGCCTAGGTTTAGAACCCTATTGTTATTTTTCTCAAGCGTTAATTTTTCTAAGGTTACTTAAAATTGTTCCTTTGGGTAGTAACACATTCTTGTTATTAGTACCGACAATCCCAACCAGTGAGTTACATTGTAAAGCCTGTTTTTGTGTTTCTCCTGATGAAGCGCTCTAAACATATCATGCCTACCAGTATTGATGACATGTAACTTCTGCACCTTGTAGCCCTCAGTGTCGTATATAACTTTTCCTGAAAGTTAATTAACACACTTGTATGATTCGATATCTCTGTACAATTTGTGTGTGACATAAAGCGCACTGACACAACTTTGGGAGGAATGGCGCTATAAAATAAATTAAATGTGGAAACGCGACTGAAGGGGGGACCGGTGGGGGGTAGGGGCAGATACATAGAGATTGGGCGGAGAGAGGGTTCGCCAACAAAGATCTTAGCACCATCACTAAAGCCGGCCATGATTTCCATAGTGCGTCGATGAAATATGGAAAAACAAAAGCCTTGCGAGTAGCAGTGAAATCAGCACCGCGATTGTTCGAGACCAGGCCATACCAATGCGCGCCAAGCCTGGCATCCAAGGAGGAACCAACTCCTGTCACTGCGTTTTTAGTACCTTTTGATCCATTTGAGCCAAAAACATGTTTTTCTCTTAAAATATGCAAATTATGCAGCAGATGTTGGATTATGTAACAAATGTGGCAAATTCTTAATTATGCGGAATACGCTGCTGCCCCAGAATCCCACAATTCCAGTGGCCCTGCTTATGGCACTATATTAGGCAAAACAACTCTGACAATGGCATAGTTTTGATTCAGTGAAAAGACTTGTCAAGTTTCACTAATACAACACAGATACTGAAGGAGCAGTGCCCATTACACATAGAAAAGCACTGGCAACATGCACTGCCGCTGCTTTGGCTAATCTGAAAGAGACACCTTAGTGATAGATTCCTTACCTTAGAATATCCCCAGGCGTCAGACTGGATCCGGAATTTTTTTGCGTAGCAGTACCCTTGCGCTTCGGTAGGCGTCGTCTGCGGCTCCGCGTCCGTCGTCGGCGTCGTGGGTGCCGTGATGACGTCGTCGGAGTACTTAGACGCCGCCTCCGCGTGCTGACGTCAGTTCCTTTTTCCGCGCCGGCAGCGCAGATCCGGAAAAAGTGGTACGTTAGTCATTTTTTGACTAAAACTTTTTGATCCTTTTTGATCATTCTTTCGAGTCTTCGACTCCGAACGGTGCAGGTAGGGATGCCAGGTTTCAAGCCTTGTGAGGATTGCGACCGACTGATGTCGGTCACGGACCCTCACCGTCGGTGTCTCCACTGTTTCGGCGTCGATCATGATGACAAGACCTGCTCCGACTGCCGGGCCCTGACTTCGAGTCGCAAGCGACTCGAGCTCTGGCAGTCGGCCCCGCGCCGTGAGAGGTCCCGGTCCGGACGGAGGTCGAGGGACCGGTCGCGGGAGCGGAGCCACCATAGCTCCGGGAGTCGACATCACTCCTCAGGGTCGAAGTCGTCGGGTAAGCACAAGAAGTCGAAGAGACGTCATTGCTCTTCCAACTCCCCCTCCCCCCCCGACGCTCGCACGACGCGGCCCGGGGTTCGGGTGACACCGCCCACGCGGCTCCGTCGGAGTCGGGGCGTCGCATCCGGCCTCATACCCTCGGTCCCTAGGCCACGCGCGACGCCGGAGGAGATCGAACGTTTCCTCATGGCCATGAGGTCTCTCACTCCTCTGACGGGCTCTGCGGCGCATTCGGGCCCAGCGGACCCGTCTGGGGGCCCTAGCGGATCGGGGGCTTCGGCCCCGAGCCGCCGGCGCCTTTGGGCCCGGCGCCGCAGGGCCCCGCTGGATCCGCATCTGGATCCGGGTCGTCGCCGGTTGACCTGACGACCTCACCGGCGCCGGTCCCTCAGGTGTCACCTCCGGCGCCGTCTTCGGGTGGCGCCGTCCCCGATGCCTCCCTCGATCCGGTGCCGGAGCGGCGCCGCTGGGCGCCGCTCTCGACGCCGTTTGGAGAGTTATACTTCAACGAACCGGCCCCATCATTTGACACCCCTGAGTACCAGGAGATGGGTGATGAGGAGAATTGGGAGGGGTCTGAGGACCCTCTGACACGGGAGTGTCAGTCCCAGGAGAACTGGACAGGTGGACTTGGGGATGCCAGTGGTCTGGACACCTCGCCAGACACTGGTTTTGTCTCACCTCCTACCGTGGCTACGGAGGAGGGGGCAACCTACAGTGTGGTGCTGACGTGGGCGGCCAAGGCCTTGGGCCTCGAACTCCCCGTTGCGGCCGTGAGGACTAACCTCCTCACTGAGGTCCTTAAACCGCAGTCAAGCTCGGCTGAGCCTCTGCTGCCGTTTAATGAGGCCTTGACTGACGTTCTTTTGGGCACTTGGTCCAGGCCCGCTACAGGTTTGCCTGTAGATAGGAACGTGGCCAGACGCCACCGCCCGGCTGACCCATGTTTCCTGTCCACCCACCCCACCCCCGAGAGCCAGGCTTCAAATTCCCAGTCCGCATTCCCGTCAGCTCCGCCTGACAGGGAATCCAAGAGGTATGAGCAGTATGGTAAGAAGGTATTCTCCTCCCTGAGTCTGGGACTGCGGTCTTCCAACACCGCATGCCTCTTGGGCCGCTACACCCCCCTCTGTGGGACACATCGCGGAAGTGCTGCCAGAATGCCCGTTGGAGGTACGGGCTAAACTCGGCCAGGCCCTTGTGGAAGGCCAGGATGCAGCACGATATTCTATCCGGTGTGGGCTGGATACCACCGACTCACTGGTCAGAGCGATGGCAACGACGGTGGCGATTCGTCGCCACGCCTGGTTGAGGTCCGCCAACTTCTCGGCTGATGTCCAGAATACTCTCATGGACATGCCGTTTGATTGCCGTCGCCTTTTTGGCGACAAGGAAGACCATGCGCTTGAGCGCTTTAAGGACTCCAGGGCTACAGCCAGGTCCTTGGGCCTCTCGGCCCGCGCCAGCAAACGGGTGCCTTTCGCTCCTTTCGTGGCCAAGGAAGGGGCGCCCCCACACGTGCTGCCAGCCACGCACAGCAGACTAACATCCAACTCGGTGGCGGCCGTGGAGGCGGTCGGGGACAACGGCGAGGTCAGTCCACAACTTCCCCCGCAGCATCCGCCTCAAAACCCTCCTAGTCTGTGCTTTCAGGCCCATGTGACGCCAGTGGGGGGCAGGGTTCGCCATCACCTCTTCCACTGGCGCACTGTCACGCCGGACAGGTGGGTGCTGCAAATCGTCCGAAGGGGCTACTCCCTCCCCTTCGAGGCGACCCCTCCAGCCATGCCACCGCAATACCACCGCGTATCTGGGGATCATTTGTGACTTCTGCAGGAGGAAGTTACGGCCCTCTTGGCCAAGGGGGCCATCGAGCGCGTTCCTGGGCCAGAAGTAGGGTGTGGTTGCTACTCCCACTACTTTCTGGTACCCAAGAAGGGCAAAGGGGGCCTACGCTCTATCTTGGACCTACGGAACGTCAACGGCTTCCCTGGACCCAGGAGACTGGATGGTAGAGTTGGAC
This sequence comes from Lissotriton helveticus, assembly GCF_964261635.1. NCBI lineage: Eukaryota > Metazoa > Chordata > Amphibia > Caudata > Salamandridae > Lissotriton > Lissotriton helveticus. The sequence continues at coordinate 374,259,768 of NC_136073.1, forward strand.
TTGCAGGACGCTTATTTCCACATCCCCGTCCTGCAGGCCCATCGGCATTACCTGCGGTTCACGGTAGGCCACGAGTACTTTCAGTTTACCGTGCTCCCCTTCGGCCTTACAAGCGCCCCACGGGTGTTCACGAAGGTGATGGCGGTGGTCGCAGCTCATCTGCGCAGGTTAGGGGTTTCAGTCTTCCCCTACCTCGACGACTGGTTGTTGAAGGCGGGCTCGCCCCAAACAGTCGTCAGCCACCTCCAGACGACGGCAAACCTCCTGCACCTGCTGGGGTTTTCCATCAATGTGCCGAAGTCACACCTGTGCCCCTCTCAGAAGCTCCTCTTCATCGGAGAGGTTCTCGACTCGGCGCAGTTGCGGGTTTATCCTCCCGAACAGCGGGTTCGGGACATTCAGGCTCCACTCTTTCAGCCTTTGTCCCGGGTCTCGGTCAGGTTGACGCTGCGGCTTCTGGGGCTGATGGCCTCCTGCATCCTTCTGGTGCATCACGCCCGGTGGCGGATGCAGGCTCTGCAGTGGGACCTGAAGTTTCAGTGGGCCCAGCATCAGGGCAACTTATCCGACCATGTCCTGATCTCGGAGGGCACTGCTAGACAGCTGCAGTGGTGGCTCACGGACCGCGATTGGGTCAGCGGCAGATCCCTCTCCCTTCCCCAACCGGAGCACGTAGTTGTGACGGACGCGTCCCTCCAGGGGTGGGGAGGCCACATGGGAGAGGCGGAGATCAGAGGCCTCTGGTCTCCGGCGGAGTCCCGGCTCCATGTCAACCTTTTGGAGCTGCGGGCGATTCGTCTAGCACTGAAGGCATTCCTCCCCTCTGTCCGGGGGAGTGTAATGCAGGTGTTCACGGACAACACCACCGCCATGTGGTACTGCAACAAACAGGGCGGGGTGGGGTCATGGACCCTTTGCCAGGAGGCTCTGCGTCTCTGGCAGTGGCTGGAACATCAGGGCGTGACCCTGGTGGTTCAACACCTGGCAGGTTCTCTGAACGCCAGGGTGGACGAACTCAGCCGTCGGTGCATGATGGATCACGAATGGCGTCTGAACTTGGACGTGGCGCAAGGCCTCTTTCAGCAGTGGGGAGAGCCTTGGTTAGATCTATTCGCCACCGAGGAGAACGCACAATGTCATCAGTTCTGCGCGTTGAAATTTCCAAGGCGGCACTCGCTCGGAGAGGCTTTTCGTCGCGAGTGGAGTTGCGGTCTATTGTACGCCTTTCCGCCTATATCACTGCATCCCAGAGTGCTGAAGAAGATCAAGCGCGACCGGACCCAAGTCATCCTTGTGGCTCCGGACTGGGCACGAAGGTACTGGTATCCAGAGCTGCTCCGTATGTCAGTCGATCCCCCGGTTCGTCTGCCTCTTCAGGAGGACCTTCTGTCGCAGCTGCAGGGGACGGTCCTCCACCCGAACCTGTCCAGTCTCCACCTCCATGCTTGGAGATTGAGCGGTGACAGTTGAGGCCATTTGACTTGCCTCCTGAAGTCTGTAATGTCATTCTGGCAGCCAGGCCTCCCTCCACAAAGTCGGTATACGCCTGCAGGTGGAACACATTTGTGGCATGGTGCACAGCAAAGGCTGTGGATCCTCTTGCTGCCCCTCTTTCTAAGGTTCTTCTCTTCCTTCTTTCTCTTGCCCAGCAGGGCTCTGCTCTGGGCACTATCAAGGGCTACCTTTCTGCCCTTTCAGCCTTTCTAAGGCTGCCTGATCAACCTTCTTTGTTCAAGTCCCCTATTGTAACTCGTTTTCTGAAGGGCATCACACACACGTTCCCTCCTGTTCCGTTTGTGATGCCTCAGTGGGACTTGAACATTGTTCTTATGTTTCTGATGTGCGCTCCCTTTGAGCCACTCCACAACTGTCCTCTCCGCCTTCTTACTCTGAAGACTGCTTTCCTGGTTGCCTTCACCTCTGCCAGGAGAGTGAGTGAGCTCCAGGCTCTTTCATGTACAGCCCCTTTCCTTTCTGTCCATCCGGACAAGGTTGTGTTGCCTACTAAGCCATCTTTCCTGCCCAAGGTTGTCAGGGCCTTCCATATCGTGCAGTCTATAACCTTGCCCACCTTCTTTCCGCCACTGCATCCCTCTAAAGAGGAGGAGCGGCTCCACCGTCTGGACCTCAAAATGTGCGCTTTCATTCTACTTGGATCGCACACGCCAGTTCAGGGTGGATGACCAACTCTTTGTTGGTTACGTGGGCGCTAAGAAGGGGCGGGCAGTGCACAAAAGGACCATCTCTCGGTGGATCATCTTGTGCATCCAGGCGTGTTACTCCTTGGCTAAGAAGGAACCACCTGTTGGGCTGAGGGCTCATTCCACTCGGGCCACGGCGACTACAACTGCCTTAGGCCGAGGAGTGCCCTTGCAGGACATTTGTCAGGCAGCTACGTGGGCCTCGCTGCACACGTTTGCGAGACACTACTGCCTGGACAGCCAAGTCCGGAGGAATGGCTTCCAGGATTTTCTGGTGTGATTATTGGTTCGCAGACCCACCTCCGGGGTTGGTATTGCTGGGGTATCTATTCTAAGGTAAGGAATCTATCACTAACGTGTCTCTTTCAGATGCACAAGTTACTACTTGTGTAACGATATATCTGTAAGAGGCATTAGTTAGTGATAGATTCCTTACCGACCCACCCATCCTCCCCGTTCTGTGAACCGATATCTAGGGTTAAGGTCATCCCCTTTCAGAGCCCTAGTTTCAATGGCACCAGTGTTGGTTTTTAACATGGCTCTGCGTCTCTGGCGCCGAAAAGCTGTGTCTAAAAACTGACGTCAGCATGCGAAGGCGACGTCATCACGGCGCCCACGACGCTGACGACGGACGCGGAGCCGCAGACGACGCCTACCGACGCGCAAGGGTACTGCTACGCAAAACATTTCCGGATCCAGTCTGACGCCTGGGGATATTCTAAGGTAAGGAATCTATCACTAACTAATATCTCTTACAGATATATCGTTACACAAGTAGTAACTTGTGCATCTCATGCCTTGCTAACAGAATTACATAAAACAGAAACTTTGAGCCCACCATTGCAATTTGTACATCTTCCTCTAAATGTAGCCCAAAGAAAATTATACTAGGGCTCACTGTAATTTGTATCCCAATAATTTCTCCCACAAAGTCACAGAACCAATTCCAGTAGGGTGCTATTTTTGGGCATGACATAAACAAATGCACATCATCTGCTGCTACCAACATGCATCTTGGATAGTTATAAGTATTACCAGTGACTTTATATAGCTTTGCAGGTGACCAAAACACTCTATAAGCAGTAAATAAGTGATGTTGTTTAAGTTGTGCCGGTTTTACTACTGTTCGTAATATTCCATATGAATCACACCACATTTGCCTCAGATCTTCATCGTCGAACTCTTCACACCACAGATTCAAAATTTCGGCTTCAATCTTCATATCCATCTCCAAAAAAGCCCAATACCCAAAAGAAATTTCCTTTTTCCACTGACCGGTTCTCATCACCTGATCAAATTTTGACTCCTCCTCCTCGGCCCAATCTTGTGTTACCCACCAGGAACTCAGTTGGTAATATTTAAACCTCATCAGCAGTCCATTCGTGCAGTTGTTCAATGCTTCCCAACTCATTAGGTTTAAGCCCACCTTAAGATCTGCCCAATAACAGATACCCCCCAATTTCAAGGGCTGACTGAGTTGATCCCTCAAACATTCCGGGGTACCAGGAGAGTCCCAGATCGGTGCCCATGTTGAAAAATATGGGACTCTCAATGTTTTCCGCACATACATCCACGTTTTTAATGCAGACTTCAAGATCGTAAGCCTCACCTTTTTAAAGAAATTATGGGTTTACTTGTTTGAAGAGGAAGTGAATTTGACCTTGTGGAACATCAACTAACATTGCCTCAAAAAGTAAGCCTATCATTGACTGATCTGTCTTGTTAGCAAGCATGCAAACATTCTTCAAGTGAAAAGTATAGCAATAGGCAAGTACATCTGGTAACTCCAATCCTCCAACTTCCAGCCTCCTCCGCAACTTTTTCCAAGATATCCTGGGACCTTTTGATGCCCAAATGAAATTTCCTATTCTCTCCTGGAGTTTAGCTGTATCTTTTTTCTGAAAGACTAACAGGATAGTGTTGAAGAGAAAGGTAATTTTTGGGAGGATAATCATTTTTATGAGGTTTACCCTTCCATAGATATTTAAAGGTAAATTCGCCCATTTTAACAGCAACCCCACTACTTCCTGACTGACTTTACTACAATTTGTTTTTTGTAATATCTTCCATTTTCTGAGTAATTAAAACCCCCAGATACCGTATTTGTGTTTTCACCCCGTGGCTTGCCAACCCCTGGTTCCATTCCATAATCTCAGTTTTCCCTGTATTCACTTTATACCCAGAAATATGGCCAAACATCGCAGCCTTCCTCATCAAATTGGGGATTGCATTTTGAGGGTTACTTGTAAACAGCATTAGATCGTCTGCGTATAATACTAATTTGACTTCAAAATCATACGATTTAAAAGGAAGGATAGTTATGTCTGCCCATATCAAATTGGCTAATGGCTCAATATACAGATTGAAAAGAAGTGGGCGAGAGGGCAACCCTGCCTTGTCCCTCTAAAAATATTGAACCAGTCTGACAATTCTCCATTTATCAGCACCCTAGCCTTGGGGTCACAATACAAGTTTTGCACCACCCTTACCATATTCTGCAGAAAAACAAAACTTAGTAGAGACTTCCAAAGGTAAGTCCAGTGCACCTGATCAAAAGTTTTGGCTGCATCCACAGCCACTACAGTCAAAGGTAAATTCTGAGCCTCCGCAATGCCTACAGCCCCCATCAGCTGAAATGTTAATTCATTCAGCTGCCTCCCTGGTATAAAGCCTCTTTGATTAGGATGGATAACCTCTTTGATTACCTTAGCTACACTATAACTCCGGAAAATATCTTATAATCCGTATTTAATAAGGATATTGGTCTGTACGAATCCACTTTTTGTGGATCCTCATTTGTTTTTAAAATCAAAGTAACTATGGGCTCAGCCCAAGAACTAGGGACCCTTTCCCCTCATTAAACAGGAATTTTAGAACCGGAATTATTATGTCCATAATGCAGAGAAAAACCTCAACTGGAAGACCATCTGTCCCGGCTGCCTTTCCCTTTACCATTTACTTGCACTGAGCTCTTATCTCCTCCTTCTTCATCTCCCCTTCTAGGGCTTTCTGTTGTTCTATAGTTAACTGTGGAAGTGTTGTCAATCCTAGCCACTCCTTTATGCCTTCCCGGCTTGGTTGAATATCTTCGCTATATAAATCTCTCATGAAGCTTCAGGCCTCTCCACATATATCTGCGTTGGCATATAGTACTTCCCCAGATTCTCTACTAATTAATTCATGAATTATATTCCTAGCCCTATCTACCATGGCCTTCCAGGATAATAGTGAACATTTTTCTCCATAAGCAAAATGCTGACGTTTACTCATTTTCCATCTATCAAGTAATTTTTTATCAATCTGCACCTGGAATGCCACGTGCAACCTCTCCAGCTCTTTACTTAGGACTTGCACACTATCTAAATCCTCCATTGATGCCTTCTGTAATTCTCCTTCTTTTTCCTAGACTTCAACACTGGTTGAAGGTATAACCAGGAGAATCCTCTCTCCTGGCTGGAAGACCGTTGATTTGTCATTGCATTTTGAGTATAATGACTTTCAGTTGATCTTTTGGCACCTCTAAAAAGTTTCATTTACAAAAATCATTTTTTCTTTTCCATTTTTCTTTTCTGGCGCAGAAGAGTCATTTTAATCTGGTCCTTGCCGTATGCCAAAACAGGGATAATGTTCATGGTGTTAAATAGGAGCCACGTGCATCTCATGTTGGTAACTGATGCTCAATCATTGAGCAAGTGTGCTGTAATATGCAATGTACTGCTCTGTTTTATACTTTCTTTGCTATTTCCAAATTGTATTAGTATAAACAAATAATTAGGCCTTAAGTGCAGACTCCTTTCCTGAGTAGATATGACATTATCCGCCTGTGTAATTTACATATACCAACTCAGTTTTAATGTCAAAAGCACTCACACGTGCATACAAATATTTGATTTATTTCAGGTAAAGCTTTCGTACACGATTTATTTAAATGATATTCCGAAAATTGGTTAATGCATGTCCAGCAGTGCAACATTGGAAACCTTAAACACTGGCATTCTGTTTATGTAACATTGTATGTTAAAGTTACTGCAAAAAAACACAAGATTAAACTTGAGCCATACAGATATCAAGTTTCATACATATATCATATAAAATAATGCAGGCTGTTCACATATAAATTACAAAGGGTTAGGGAAGCACACTTTCACTCTTCAACTTCTTCCTCTGGTGGAACCACTTCCATGAGCATCTGGAGATACATAGTGATGGGTTCTGAAAGAAAGAAAAGAATCACTCTTCATTATAATGATAGGGTCTGAAAGAAAGAAAAGAGTCACTCTTCATTTTAAATATACCTACATATTTGTTACAAATAATTGTCCTCATTTTCATGGATTTTAAATAGTTTTTGGATCAATCAGTTGTTAATTTCAGTTTAAGCACTACAGATGTGTGTGTCATAAGTTTTTTAATGAGTCAAGTCTTTCATTGATAATCTTTCTTTCTCTGGCTCTTGAATCCCTGATAAGGTTTGGGGGAGCAGGTGCTCTCTCACTTCTATGGCACATGTTCCTTTTCTTCTAGCACCAGGTCAAGAGATGGATCTTCTAATCCCAGTAGTCTTCTGTGATCAGATATGCCAGCACATTCTTTGTCATATGTAAAACGTCATCCCAGTATGTTTAAAGCTTAGTGCTTGACCCCCAAAAATGTGTACCATCTGCTATATTCCTACATCTCCTTAAACATTGGTCAGACATTTTTGTACATCTTGTGCAAATTAAAGCGTGCATCGTTCTTGCCCCCAAAATGCTCATGTATGTCTACACCTTACCGAAGCGTTCATATATTTCCAGATCTCTTTATTCTTCCCTTCTACAATAATCCTATGGAGTAGGATTATTGAGCTCCCGTAGCTGCTGTATGTTGTGATTAGATGTTCAAAGTCTCTTGAGTTACTGTTTGTATTACTTCTGTTCATTGGGCCTAGTCCTCAATATCTCATTTGATGATACCATGATCCTTCTTGTTTATTTAGCTTAAAAATTATTTTGCAAATTTTGAAGGTTGGGCCCTGATGAAACACATCCCTACGTGTCAGTCAACCCTCTCTACCCCAAATTTCAAGCCCGTCCTGGCACAAGTGAAATCAGGGTTGAAATGATCCAAAATAAGTGATGAAGAGAACATAGCCCACTTCAATGGATTTGTCATCCAATCGCTAACATCCATCAGTTTTTTTTGTTTTTCAAAATGTTTGTCTGGGACTTTGTATGAAAAACCCCAAAATAATAAAGTCTGAGTGCAGTATTACTTGGTATTACTTCTATAAGCACATGTAGGTTATCTCATACTGATTCCATTTGTTCGAATCTAATACAATATTTCTCTTTGGATGGAGGTAGGTTGTCTTGAACGGATGGTCTACATCTGTAGTGTTGATACTATCCTGGTACTGATTCTCGTGTGTGCCAAATGCTTGGGGAATTTTGTGTTAGTGAAAAAGTACTGAAAATACAGGAGTATTTTAGGGGGGGGGGAAGCTCAAAACTGGTTAACTGCATTTATTGTGATGATCAAATGTATTTGACAGGGTTAACTGTTTCTTTTTTCATAATTTAATGGAGGCATGCTTAGAAGAAAACTGACAGCTGAGTCCTTAGCGTTTTGCAACTGTGGAGCCTTTGATATATTCAAAATAACACCATTCAAGTGTAAAACTAAATTAGTGGCTCATCACTTTTGTAGCTAACTCATATTAGGGAATGACTATACGTATTGTTGATGATTCAAGCATGTGTTATCCAACCAAGCAAGCAGAAAACATGTTCGATCTAGTACAGATAAAATGAATTTCATTGTCTGGCTTAATTACATCCCCGGAATGTTTGGTTTCTTTATGGAATTTTGTCAGGTGTTATCTTAGCCAAAACATATCCATCAATCACAGGGCTGCAACACAATGTATAATTATCCCAATGTAGAAATGCACAATTCTTGATATTGAAGGTGGTTTATGTACTGCCCCAGATTCAGGTGGCAATCATTATGAGTGTAGCACGTGTTTCTACAGATACACATGCTTCGTATTCTCCAGCCATCTAATTTTGAGTGAAGATATTTCCAAGTTGTTTTTCTTTAAAGATCTTTAAAGTCAGAAAACACCCTGTGACTCCTTCCTCTGACAACAATGCCCCTAACAAATACTCCACCTCAGATTGCGTTTTATTCACCATTCTTTTCGGACCGTCTAGTGCCAGGGGATCATCGGTGGCAACTGAGAATTTGGCCCCTTCAACGGAGGAGACCTTGTTAGAGCCACTTTTACCCTTGCCTCCCTCCACCTCTGCCAAAGGACTTCAGTCCAATCGTGTCCTGAAAGGACTGCTTTTGGTGGTATCCCAGGAAGGAAGAAGTAAGTGTTTAGGTCTGCAATGCACCCATGGTCCTAGCAATCTGTGTCCTGTTACATTTTTCAAGTCTTGAGTCCAACTTAGCCTAACCAGATGTTCTCTGTTAAACTTGCCACTGATGACATGTACAGCTGGTCCAGAAGCCTGAGACTCTTAGTCAGGCATGGTTTGAGAGGGAGAGGGTTTGCGTTGAGAGAGCAGGAAGCAGTGGCGCTCTGAGCAGTGTGATCTTGCTGCTGAAATGGTTGTGCGGTAGGCACGCGGTGCAGAACAGGACAGGGGAACACAAACCCAATAGGAAAAACAACCCCTGAGATTGTGTAGGGAGGCCTAAACCAAAGGGAAGAAGAACAGATCCTGTGCACACGCAAGTATAGTATGTAGTCCTAGTGTGAGGACTGGTAAACCCGCTGAGAGAAAAATAATGCGTCAAAGTTCAAAAACGCCAGATACAAAGGTTTATGTGGATGAAAATTGTTTATAGTTCAATTATTGGTCAGTACAGAAAATAGTAGCCAGCTGACACGTGTTTCATCACACTGTGAAGGAGATGTGACTCTTCAGGGCTGATAGACTACGTTGGTATCGGGATCGTGACGGCACGGAGCGGTGGGATGCCAGCCACGTATGTGTGGACTGTGAGTAGAGTATCGCCAGAGAGCTGCTAAACAAGCAGGCGTTGAAGGCTAGGACGGTTGCATCCCGAGCTTCATGGAGGTGCCTGTGGCAAAAAGGGGAGCGCACCCGATCCGTGCGTCTGTAGGTCGTGCGAGGTCCGGATAATGGATCCATTATCCGGACCTCGCACGACCTGATCTTTGGGGAGTGGGTGAGCTAAGATTTTCTCTGTGTATCAATGAAGGAAAATCTTTTCCTTCCTGTTTCCTTCCTGATGTACTGGTCCACAGGGAGCACAAAGAGGAATGAGTCTTAACACAAGTCTGATTTAGGAATCGAGGCCTGATTCAGAGCTTAATTAATTGTAATGCCCCAAAGGAGTCTGCAAGGGAGATCTTGAAAGTATCTGCTTGCCCCTGAATGATGATAGAAGACATTTCACTGATCTTGGTGTCTTGATCGCTGGTAACCTGTGTAGTGTATAACTCTGAGGGATGGTTAACCCATTTGCATGGTTCATTGTGGAAAGCTACTAGGCTTGCTGCAGAGACGCTGCCATGCACCAGAATGGCCCAAAATGCTTTAGAGTCCTCTAACGTTGCTTCCTGAGTTAAATCTGCCCAGACCTTTGCTTCCCAGGCACTTCGAGCTTGATTTAGTTTGGCCTTGTACATTTTTTGAGCCTCTTGAACACGACTTTGATCTTCTGCTTTTATGTAACTCAGGAGATCAGCTTTTGCTATCCTACACTTAGCATTATACCATGGATGATGTTTTGGGCAATTTTCTGTTGGTTTCGTATGTTCTCTAGTGAACAGTTCCCTCATCAGCACAAACCAATTCTCATGGACTTTTATAATTTGACTCGGGCTGCACCCTCTTCAAACAAATTGTTGATTTCCTCCATGGCAGTACCTACATCAGTGTAGACCTGTTCCAATTTCGGGATGAGTTTGGGCATGCCCCCATTTTAAAGCCTTTTTATTGTTGGGAAGAACTGCATTCCCAAAAACACTAGGCTTTGTTACTTCCCATACAGGATTTGAGTAGCCCAGTAAGTACCAGCTTCAGGGCGTTGTGGTCGCTGTCCCTCCTTTCAACTACGGTTATATCGCCCATATAAGCCCAAACATACAGGGAAATAAATCTATAATCAATTCAGCTTGAGCTGTTGTCACGTTTGTAGATCATGGCACTCTCTTAGTATGATAGGATCTCCCGTTGAAAGCTCTTAGCCCTGTTCCTAATGTGATACCTAACAGCTGTACTGCCAAGGTTGAGAATGTCTTTACTTGGGAGATGCCTATTCTGGGAATGTTCCATAAAGCATCCTCCTCATTAGATATATTCGAGACACAGCTATCTAATGGTTCTATTGTCTCATTGAAGTCACCTGGCACTATTATAAGGGCTTTATGAGACAGGGAACTTATCTGGCTATCTAGGAGTGTTAAAATATAAGATTCCTTGTTCGTACCCATAAGCCTATTCTAAACATTAAAAAGATAAAGGCACATATTGTCTTCATATAATTGGAGGCCGAGGAGGTCACGAGTGGTTCCATTGAGTATGGTGATTTTACAGTTGAATGAGTTTTTCACCCAAACTAATAACCCCCCAATTGGGCAACCTCTCTCCTGGGTCAAAGTGGGACATGTAAAACTGGAATAGCCACATCTGAAGCAAGGTTTGGGGTACCATGCTTCCTGAAACACACGTATGTCATGCTCATATATATAAGGTCTCCAGTCAGGATCCATAAGTTTTAGCTTTCGGCTAAGTTCCATGCGAGGATCTTCCACCTTACTTTATCAGTGCTCGGGAGGTCATATAGAGGGAGGCACCTGATGTGCATTAGAAAAGGTAGTCCCTTAGTCTCCAGGTTGGACAGCAATTGTTGAACTACTTAAGCTATTAGAAGTGATGTTGCTATTTTGATTGATAGAGTCAATCAGTTTCTTTCAACGGGGAGGAGATACTGCCGGTGCTTTTGCAACGGTCAAGGAGGGTTTCAAATCTTGTATGAATCCACGTAGTTACACTAAAATATGTTGCACCTATTTTCTTACTAATTTAAAGTATTTTGATTGTATCTACTTCTTTCAGAATAATCTGTTAGCGTACTTGTGCTTGCAACCCAATGTTCGCATGTGTTGTTATGTAATGATTTTAAGTAATCAACCATCAAAAAAATACAAATGAAAATGCGGCAGTTTTTAAACATGACCTTAAAAATATCAATGCCCCCTCTGCCATGCCTTGAGAACACTGCTATTTGCGAATTAAGAAGCAAGTCATTTACTATGCGTGTCCTATACGTGGCCTAGATTCTTTCATGGAACAACATTAGAGTCTATTTAAAAAAAAAAGGCACAAGGGAAGTGTTTGTATAGCACACAGTCCGAACTCACGTATTTGGAGAGTGCTCTCAAATGCAATATTGAGCAGAATGGAAGCACAGTGCAAATACTTGCCCAGGATCACACAATTTGGGTAAGCGGGAAATCCGGCATAACTCCCAGGTTTTCTGATTTACATCGTGTCAGTCAGCCACAAGAGGAGTTTATTTTTTCAGTTTCATGTTTTACATCAAAGGTTATTTTATTTTTCCTTTACATCTCGGCACGTGTAGTTAGAGTGTGGGTGGCAGACAGAGTCCACGAGTGTCCAAGAGGACTTCGAACTGAGCCAGAGCAGGAGGGTAGCAGGCTCCAGTCTGGCTCAAGTTTTCAGCAGCTTGCCCTCCTCTAGGAATTGGCAAGAATATTGTTACGTTGGATACCGGCCAGGGACATTTTAAGGATTTTGGGGGGCGGGCTAAACGTATTTTGGGGGGCCTTGTTTAGGACAGCTGTGGATTTCTGATCCAATTTCAGCTCTTTCATCCCCCCTTTGGCCAGGTCAATGACTGCACAGGAACACTCATCCGCATTCTAAACGTGTTTATATCTAATATTTAGGGATAGTGACGTGTGTTTTCACTGCTGTAGCACAGCAGCAGCCCACTAGTATAAACTGCAAATATTCCCATTCCTCATATCTGAGGTCCTGTTTTGATCTAAAATGTAAAAAAATGATGGATGCTGCATGCAACATAAACACAGCATTTCTTCTGTAAAACACTCTCACACATCACCCACATTAAAAAATATATTAAAGGAAAATAGCTTTCAAAACAATCTGTTTAAAAATTATTCTAGACCATCAGGGCAAGTATCTGCAGAATAGAGTTGGCTCTAACAGAGGGCCCTCTGTACGGCTGGGGCCATGGGCCAGATCCCACTTTGTCCATGCCTTAAAACGTCTCTGATACCGGCTTGTAAAGGAGAGTATAATGCCCATTTATTTAATAAGTCGGCATGGGTCACAAAAGGTGCACCATGCGAATCGCACAGGTTTTTCTGTCGTGTGTGTCTTTAGTACATTGCAACATTGTTTTGTGTGTCTCAAAGTCTGTGATTTTGCAAATAACACATTGTGAACTTAAAACAGTTTCACACGCCTGGGCCGCAGTTATTTTACATATCCCGAACGAAGCATTTAGCCCCATGCATTTATATAAAATAAAACATGCTTACTTGTAATTTTCTGAGCCCATTTCATCTTGTAGTGTACAAAAGGAAAATAAAATATCAGACCACTAAAAATAAATATAACACAGTAGAGGTATTCCCACGCAGGTGAACTAATAATTGGTGCTACTACCAGGTAAATGGATATCAGGACCACAATGAAAGGAATGACAATCGGAATCTGAAAAATAAAAAAGTTAACATTTAGAATCAGACGTCAAGAAGTGAATGGTATTTTTGCTCTTATGCATGTAAAAAGTTGTGCATATTACAGTTATGTCAAATTATTATTAACTAGAACGGGTTACCAAGTAAAATAGTAAGAGTGTATTAATAATATTTCTTTGCATGTGAATATATTTACTTCTGCAGATATGCGCCCTTTTCATTCGTTCATCAGACCTCCAGTGTAGGATAGCTCTTAGTGAGTTTGTGTATAGGAACCAGGTCCCAAGTTTGTGCATAACTGTGGAAGTAGGATGACCCAGCAGTACCTCCATGGTGTGCCAAGCTAAGGGGTCCAGAAGGAGGAAGGGATATCAGTACCTACTTGAATTTCTGCTGAGAACATAAGCCGAATCTGGCAGTAGTAGCATACCAGCAGGTCCTTCATAGGCTGTGTGCCTGCAGGGGAGTGGTAATGATGATCTAGTAGAGTAGCCTGAACATGAGGTACTAACTGAAAGGCAGGCCTGTGTAGCTGGCCTAGACCCTGGCCCCCTTGAGTCCGTAGACCTGCCAACTTGGAGCTGCATGGGAAATTACAATGGGTCACGGGAGGCAGGGCTCTCCCAGGGAAGCATCTTGACTCACCCAAGGCTGGTTCAATAATGGAAAAATCCTTTTTGTGTGTTTTTTAAAGCTTCATCTGCACTGTCTGCCCCACTTTCTTTGCTCGCCTGCTTCACTTCCACAGTACACTGCAGTGACTTAGGCTTCCTAGGAATCTGGGGTTAGATGCATGTGAAGGGGCAAGAGTGGAAGATTGTTATCCACTTTCCCATCCACCAATACACAGCAGGGATATCTTGAGACACTCCCTCTGCAACACTAGACAGCGAACCCACCCTGGACTACTTGCAAGATAGAGACAACAAACAATCTGAAATGAAGAAGTATATAATAATGTGTAGAACATTAGAATATATGTCTAAGAGGTGATTATTTGTATTGTCATCCTGCTAGGCCTTAGCTAACTTGTGGTGCTGAAAGTGTTCTATCGAAACAATATAAATGTGTATGCAGGGTTCAATGGCAAGATCTGAGACCAGAGAAAGTGCTAAACCTACAGTCTCTAGGCTCACCCTAATATTAATCACTCATGATACATTGCAGCGAATGGGGGAAACAGGAGAACTAAGTGAGGGAGAAGGGGCCAGATTGCAGGTGCCGTTTGAGGCTACATGAACCAGTGAAACTAACAGAATTGGAAAAATTGGTTAGACAATGGTTATATCACCCGCATCCAAGGTCATCTGTTGCCAGTCATGTGGAGTGCAAACCTGCATTAAACTTCCCGGCATTATCTCCCACTTCATATAGGTGTCCAATGAAGACTTTGTAAAATTGTTTTTCCATCTGTATCTACATTTCTCCCATCTACTCAGCGTCATGCTCCCTTTTCTTTTCCACTGCACTTGCAAATGCTTTCCCCTTCCTGTTGCCTTTTAAGTGTCAAAGAATGATACCTTCTATTGTACGAGTCCTTTGCTTTACGAAAAGTATTTGTCATCAGCTTATTTAAAGTATTCGGGTCTTCTACATCCCACCTATCTAACCTGCGTCCCTTGGCTCCTTCCCTCTTTTTCATGAAGCACTGACCACAATTTGAAATAATCTGATACCTGTCTTGCAAGGAACCTCATGTCATGGACCCTGTGTCCCTCATGTGGTGATGTTAAAAGATAGTCTTTGAGGAGGAGTTTGGAACATTCGAGTGGTACTAATATTACTGTCCATCTGATGGCTTCCTCCATCAATCTGTTTCATTCAGCACCTTAGTGAATATCCTCAGTTTGGTGGTATGTTGCACGACTCTTCCCTACGTGGCTGATCTGTCTGTCTCTGTCCTCAGTTATAGAAAAGGGAACCCTGTAAATATGAGGTAACAGGGCTGGAAAATACAAATAACGAAGGAAAAAACACTGTCTTGCCATACTACACGTTCATACACACGTCTAACATTTTCATATTCAGAGAAGTCAATTCTCCTTATTGCATAACATTTTATTTTCCAAATTTTTTGTAAAAACCATCTACATTCCATATTTAATAATAATCAGCAGGCCTCAGTACAAAACGTATCTTAAAAACGACTGCAACATCCTCACTCTCATCCAACCAAGACATTAACTTTCATTCTTATTCATTCCATTACTGCTTTTCCATAAAAACCGTACACATATTATTTGCATTTTTTAACTGTACTCCTATGGCTGCGCATCTTAACGACAGATTCACGCCCATTCTTTGCCTGCAGTCTCTCAAAATTTTTATCATGGGCATGGCACCTTAGAATCAAAAGGCTTAAATGTACTGTTTAATCTGATTCTTAAATTCTTGTTTTATATTGTGTTTCTTACCTGCAAATGTCAGACGTAAAAAAGGGAAGAAACCCTGGTGTAAATAGACTAATTCTTGTTTTTAACTGCAAAATGTGTTTTTTATAATGTGATGCTTTTATGATATGTTTTTATCGAAATAAAGCCTTTTGACTGACTGGCAGGTCAATCAATCATTGTTACAACGTGATCCATATGTGTTGTCTAAAAAAGCAATGCAATTATTGTATACAATTATTTAAATACTTTAATTCTGTAGCTCTTAACATTATTCTGTCTCTGTCAATTGTACCATGTTCATATCGCCCCAGGGGTCAGTCCTCTTTCCGGAGTACTGTGCCCAGTCATTCTGATACTTTTGTCTGCAGTCCCTGTGGGAGATAACATTGCTATGGAGATCAGTTCCCCTTTATGGGTCCAGGATGTCACCCCAGTGCACAGGTTTAGTGTCCCCACCCAGAACTATATGGATTTCTTGAGGAGATTAGGCTAGCTACCCTTCTTGAGCCTGTTGTAATGAGGTGTATATCCCTTGGCTCAGGAGCCTGCCAGATGTGCCTCTCGGGTGTGTCTCCTGTAAGACTGCTTTGTTGGGGCAATAGCTGTGAAGGAGGCTCAACACCATGCAGTGCCTGATCTTGTCCTTAGTGCGTTTATATTCCAAGCTATAATCTTAAGCAAAGCTCTTTTGTTATCTCCCGTAAGGATCCAGTTCTAGCCACCATCTCTTGGCCATGTGTTCTGCTCTGTCTCTCTTTACACTAACTCTTAGCCATTTCTGAAGGTGTGTTGTTTCTCTGTGCACATAAACATGCATTACACTTCTGTTACCCTCCCCTCCTCTCACACACATCTGGACGATAGGCTCAGAACTGCCATCATCCCTAACTTGCAGGATTCATGTTGCCCCAACCTTCTAATATGGACACTGCTTGTGCAAAGATTGTTTTCCTTGGGACGTGGGGTACTCAGCAGTGCATCCTTCCACCTGGGCTTTCACTGGCTGGAGTGGAGGACTAGTTTAATCTGTCTTTAGTAAGAGCCTCATACACAGCAGATTAGGTGAAGCAGTTCAGTCTCTCCTTATCATTCATCTTATGAGCAGCTGGAGACGAGAGTACCTCTTGTCAAGCCTAGGTGTATTGCTATTTTCACCTAACTCTAGTCCTACCTATCCACCCTTCATATAATGCGAGGCCATCATATATACTCAATACCATTTCTTTAATCCTATATTTTAATTGGTGGTGGATTATCCAAGTCTATGTCACTATTTCTCTGTGGTAACCATCTTTTTTCTGGAGTAGCTGGGTCTTCTCTTCTCTAAGGGATTTAGGTTTTATACAGTTCTCTCTTTTTCTACTTGGCTACCTCTGAACCCTCTTATCCTCATTGTGGTTCACTGAATGAGCTTCCCAATAAGATGCCACATTTGCTGCTCATCTCAGACCTGGAGAGCTTAGTGATAGGACTACCCATCTGTGGTTATCCTGAGCCAGGCCGATAACACCATCATGTAATTCAAATCTCTTTGAGCTCTCTTTTTACCATATCGAAGAATCTTTTTGGTTTTGTACTGCCTGTGTAAAGTCTGGAAAGAGGACTGTTGCATAGTCATATTGCTGTGAACCTTTAGAGCTTGCTGCATGAATGATGACATTTTGGTCTTTAAAGGTAAGGATGTAGACATTATTGCCTTGTTGACTCCCTGACTTTGGTGGGGATCCCAGAGCTCCGTGGACCTCTTGACCTAACGTGGATTTAATCCCCCCCCCCCCCGCAGACCTCATGTGGGGGAGGGGGTCTCTGTCTTTTATTTTGTTAAGGTGTGCCATAGTCCTTCTCTGGTCTTGAGAGGGGTACCATATAATTTCCCTCAGTCTAGGGCACTTTCCTTCCAGTTAGGGATGGGTGCCACGGATGCCATGCAGGTACTGATTCCCTTTCTGTTCTTTTTGCTCATTTAGTCTTTGCTGGAGAGGGACAGCACCGTTTTTCCTCTTGAATTGCTTGATCCTTCAGGATGTACTTAAAATGTGTGAGATTGAGTCTGTAGGTCTGGGCTCATATGCCACCTTGCCTACTTGACCGACCAGGACCCCATTTACAACATTTATAAGTGAAGAACCTCATGGCAGCTTGAAGGATAAAGCATTACGTAACTCGCCACTAGAGCTGAAAACCCAGTTATTGTACTTCTATTAACTAAAAGGTCTATAGCATTAAGGTGGACGACACAGGCTCCCCCAGCTGTGGAAGATAAATAATCTCTGAGTTTGTAGCAGCAACAGATAGTATTGCCCAGTTCAAGAAGCATCCGAGAAACAAGTGGCTGGACCATAGGGAACATATGAGTATTCCGTTTTTTGGCTGCTGATGGCAATGAAGAGGAGGAAGAACAAATATAGACAGCCATGAATATAGTGTATAAAGCTGTTTGATTAACTCCACTCTGACCATACAGTCTTATAACTTTATGCTGCTAATTAAATAGGTGTGCAGTTTATAGCATTATACTTCGGGTTGTGTATATTTGGTTGTAGATGGTTCATGGGGACGGCAGCAGGAGAACTGGATTTAAACATTGGACTGTTTGAGAATGTATAAGTAATATGATTTCAACAAGCATTGTCGGATTCATGTAAAACTCCTGTGATTATAGATGTCTTTTCAGTCAAGGTTAACTGCACATGGAACCAGGGAAAGGTGGGAAATGTAGTTTTTTGTAAGCACAGATCTCAGGAATAATTATTTTACCAGGTGAGAGAGGGTGGGAACCTTCATCTAATTCGGACCAATCAGAGCGCAAAGCATGTTCTTTAAAAAGAGGGAAAACGAGTGGAATGGTAACTCCTTTTTTCAGCAGTGAGGCAATGTAGCTGTTAATGTTGGGACATCAGGTACGTGTAAGCTAGGAGAACAGTTTATTTATGAATGCAATGGACACGGGACTCTTTTAATGACTCTTAGACTATGTTACCTAGGTTAAATACCGTTAGTTTTAAACGTGTCAAAGATAAGATTTACTGTTTGTTTTTTGTCAGATTATTGGCTATATGTTCATTGTATATAGCACAGAGTTTATACTGTTCATAAAACATGAGTTCACGTACTTTGTCTGAGTATTGCAATAAGTTGACACTGAGTTTGAAAAGAAGGGCGTATATCTTTGGGCAAGGGGTGGCTCAGCGCGCTATTGCAGCATGTAACAATGTGCAAATAATAGGGGTTCGAGTCTGAGGCTGTACTTTTTGGGTTAACATGTGTATATTTGTTTAGAAAAAATTGGGATGTCTTTCTTAGGAGAAGTAAAAGATAAATTAAGGTCGGACATGTTTAGACAATGTAAAATGTATTCACAGGGACAAACAGCTTGGTAATCTTGTTGCTTTTTTTATAACTTACAGTGACCCCCGAAGAAGGGCTGGATGCCCGAAATGCATTGGGTTATGTGACAATAAATATTGCCTGAAATGAATTCACGTTTTTCGTCATATTCTTGGTCAAAGTCCGAGTGACACCATGAGAATAGTAGAAACTTGGAAATTAACGTGTACACGAAGTGCGTTTTCTCGTCAGTGGAAGATTCGGAATACTGATGACAATTGTTTTGGATTACTAGGGATAAATGTGGAATAAGTTAAAAATGTTCGTAAATAGGTACAGCCCAAAGTGGCGTTTTGCTGTGCTTTTCCGGGGACTGGAGACAGTCCCACCTCTGATGAAGTTAGTACCTTTGTGCTTAGGGCACAGCACTACGGAAAATTGCACGCACCTAAGGATTAAAATGGTTTAAAAAGTACGACTTAAAAACTTTGCAAGAAGAGGTGTGCACCATATCTTCATGAACAAGCTTGAAGGATAAAGCATTACGTAACTCGCCACTAGAGCTGAAAACCCAGTTATTGTACTTCTATTAACTAAAAGGTCTATAGCATTAAGGTGGACGACACAGACTCCCCCAGCTGTGGAAGATAAATAATTTGTATCCCTTTCTCCATCCTCCTCCATCTTTCCCACCTGCCCAGCAGGTTATTGAGGACCTAATTTTTTTGTCTCTAATATACTGCTGATGTGAGCCTAAGATTTCTTTAAGTATCTTGTAATTTTTCTCTGTTACCCCAGGTAAATTTAGACTCTTTATTTCCATTTTGAGTTGTTCTATCTCAAGTAATAGACTGCTGCGCTTGCGTTCTGCATGTGTTCATCATTTTGTGTGAGGAGGTGAATATTAATTCCTCCCATTCCTTAAGTAGATCTGGGTCTAAATCCTCAAAGGAGGCAAAAATAATCACCCGTAATCTACGAGGTATTTGTCTAATATCAAGATACCTCTTCAAGATAGTGGCATCCCACCATCTTGACAAGTCCTGCTTCTTCAAGTGTTCCAATTTGATACATTTCTGCTTAAGGCCTTCCTGTGCACTATTCTGTTGCTGTTTTTTAGATTGATCTGAAGTTCCTGTGAGCAGCTCCATAAGGAGTTTGTCTCTCTCATCGTCAAAAGACATCTTAGTATGTACATTTTGTCAATATGTATCCAATTAATCAAAGCACAATGTGGAGAACTGAGTGCAAACTACCACAAAAATCTCATATAAACACAGCAAAAAGTATAATGGTGGCAAGTACAGTAGCACATCAATCCTATCATTAGACAAATAAGTTCCGGTCAATGACTGATTCCAACTCTTGGTGCCTCTCAAGAACACAAAAACACCTCACTGCCCAAGGATGTTGCTGCACAGAAATTCAGTGTCCCTAAAACAACAAACAATGTGTCTCGGCACTCTTAATGTCCATATTCTAGTCTATGCTGGTCAACAAAAAAGTCTTAACTCTATTTTTGAGACTGGCCACAATCAGTTAAAGATTTCAATAAGTCATTCCTTGGGTAATTTGTCAAAGAATTCAAATTTTAATTATCTAGTAATAATACTTCACATAATAGTCAAAAGTCAGTGAAATCAAGTTTCATAGAGCATAGTAACAGACATATACTGTTGACGTCAATAATGGACGTGATCCCAATGTGTCCACGATGTTTTTTTGAGGGAAGATGGCAGCCGACGTGTTTCGTTACACATTGTAACTTTTTCAAGGCTTTTGACACTGGGTCCTTCCACTGCTCAAAGTAAAGAGCCGTGATGTTTAGATGTACGTCAAATTGTACAAAGAATCCTTGGAAACACTTAGTTCTTCCGCTACTCTAAATTAGAGAGTCTTAACCGTTAAACATGCATTGGTATGCAAAAGAAATCTGCTGCGCGTCAGAGTCGATCCTGTTTCTATATAGACAGGAAATTTGATTCAGATTCGGAACATTTAAGTAGACTAAATAAGTCTCCCACCCGGGAGCACGATCGATACGCTCCAGCGATGAGATGGAGCCCCGATATTATGTGTAATCGCTCAGTAATGTGTTTGATGTAAAAAATTCACAAACTTCCTTAACACCCATCAACTCCATGGCAGGAGTTAGAAATACATCCGGGCTGTGATATGCCCCCGAACTTCTGTGTTGCCGCCAAGCGTTTCCTTCTCCCGTCTGGTCCTGGGTAGGTATAAAGTTTCATCCGACGCTGATGGGGAATTGTTATCCCTTTCTGTATCCTCCTCCATCTTTCCCACCTGCCCAGCAGGTTATGGAGGGTGGGGAGGGACTGGGAAGGGTCTGAAGACCCTCTCGCAGCCCAATGCGAGTTAGACCCAAACTGGGCAGAGGATTTGCGGTACGCCGGTGATCTGGATTTCTCGCCAGAATCTGGCACACTGTCTCCTACTGCGTTGGCTCCGGAGGAGGGTTGTACTTATTCAGTGGTGTTGCCTAGGGCAGCAAAGGCTCTCCACCTCGAGCTCCCTGCAGTGGCCGTCAGGACTAACCTCCTGACAGAAGTGCTTCAGCCGGTAGCTTCCTCTGCGGAGCCGATGTTGCCCTTTAATGATGCACTTTCAGACGCTCTTTTGGACACCTGGTCCAGATCCAACACAGGGGCTCCTGTGGATAGGAATGTGGCCTGACGCCATCGCCCGGCCCCAGACGATCCCATTTTCCTCTCCCAACACCCTACCCCTGAGAGCTGGTTCCCTTCCCCACCTCCAGACAGGGAATCCAAGAAACTGGAGCAGTTTGGGAAGAAGATTTTCCCTTCCACCAGTTCAGGGCTACGGTCTGTGAACACTGCATGCCTCTTGGGCCGTTATTCCCACTCTGTGTGGGATACGCTGGCGCAGGTGCTGCCTCAGTGTCAGGAGGAGGCCCGGACGGTGCTCTCCCAAGCTATTGCTGAGGGGAGAGATACAGCCAAGTTCACGATTCACTGTGGCCTTGACACCGCCGACTCACAAAGCAGAGCGATTTCCCCGACAGTGGTGCTTCGCCGTCACGCCTGGCTGAGGACTACTGGCTTTTCAGGGGATGTTCAAAACACTCTGATGAACATGCCTTTTGATGGCACTCGCCTTTTTGGCGACAAGGCACATAGTGCGTTGGAGGGCTTTAAGGACTCGCGGGCTACGGCCAAGTCCTTGGGCCTTTCGGCCACGTGCACTCCTTCAGCGTCCGCTTTTCGCTCCTTTCGTGGCCAAGGAAGGGTTGCCCAAACATGTTTGTTTCAAAGCCACAGGCCTGCGCAGCAACAGTGGGACCCGCCGACGTGGGTCAAGGGCCAGCGGGCAGGTCAGTCCACCACCTCCCCTGCCACCACTGCCTCCAAACCTTCCTAGTCCGGTGTTTCAGGCCCATCATACTCCAGTGGGCGTCAGGCTTCGCCATCACCACCCCACTAGCGCACCGTCACTTCGGACAGGTGGGTTTTGCAGATAGTCCGAAGGTGATACTCCCTCCCCTTCGAGACTACCCCTCCAACCATGCCACCTGAGTACCACAGCATGTCGGTGGATCATTTGGCACAGCAGGAAGTTGCGGCCCTCTTGGCCAAGGGGGCCATTGAGCGCATTCCAATGACAGAACTAGGTTGTGGTTGTTACTCCCACTACTTCCTGGTTCCAAAGAAGGACAAGGGCCTGCGTCCTATCTTGGACCTTCGGAACGTCAATCGCTTCCTCCGGAAGGAGAAGTTCAAGAGGCTCACACTTGCTCAGATCTTGTTTGGTATAGACCCGCTAGATTGGATGGTAGCGTTGGACTTGCAGCACGCTTATTTCCATATCCATGTCCTGCCTGCCCACGGGCATTACCTGTGGTTCACGGTAGGCCACGAGCACCTTCAGTTCACTGTGCTCCCTTTTGGCCTTACCAGCGCCCTCGGGTGTTCACGAAAGTGAAGGCGGTGGTTGCAGCTCATCTGCGCAGATCAGAGGATTTCAGTCTTCCCGTATCTCGACGACTGGTTGTTGAAGACGGGCTCACCACAGGCGGTCTTCTCCCACCTCCAGACTACGGCTGACCTCCTGATTTGCTGGGGTTCTCCATCTACGTGCCGAAGTTACACCTGATCCCGTCTCAGAAGCGCCTCTTCATCGGAGCAGTTCTGGACACGGCGCAGTTTCGGGTTTATCCTCCCGAGCAGCGAGTCCGGGACATTCAGGCTATGAGTTCGATCTTTCAGCCCTTGTCCAGGGTATCGGTCAGGATGACCTTGAGGCTGCTGGGCCTCATGGCCTCCTGCATCCTATTGATCAATCATGCCAGATGGCATATGCAGGCTCTGCAGTGGGATTTGAAGTTCCAGTGGGAGCAGCATCAGGGGAACCTATCTGACTACGTCCAGATCTCGGAGGGCACCACACGACAATAGCAGTGGTGGCTCACGAACCAGCATTGGGTCAGCAGCAGATCCCTCTCCCTTCCCCAACCGGAGCACACAGTGGTGACGGATGTGTCTCTCCTGGGATGGGGCGACCACATGGGAGAGGCGGATATCAGAGGTCTCTGGCGGAGCCCAGGCTCCATATCAACCTTCTGGAGCTCTGGGCGATCCTACTGAAGGCATTCCTTCCCTGTGTCAAGGGGAGTGTAGTGCAGGTGTTCACAGACAACACCACGGCCATGTGGTATTGCAACAAGTAAGGCGGGGTGGGGTCCTGGACCCTTTATAAGGAGGCTCTGTGCCTCTGGACATGGCTGGAATACCAGGGCATTTTCCTGGTGGTTCAACACTTGGCAGGTTCTTTGAATGCCAGGCGGACAAACTCAGCCGCACGTGCATAACGAACTCGGAAGTGGTCGCAAGGTCTCTTTCAACAGTGTGGAGAGTCTTGTTTACATCTATTCGCCACCAAAGAGAACGCGCAATGTCAGCAGTTCTGTGTGTTGGAATTTTCAAGGCAGCACTCACTCGGCGACACTTTTCGTCGTGAGTGGAGTTGCGGTCTATTGTACGCTTTTCTGCCTATACCACTTCTGCCCAGAGAAGATCAAGCGTGACCGGGCCCAAGTCATTCTTGTGGCTCCGGACTGGGCTCAAAGTGTTTGGTATCCTGAGCTACTCAGTATGAGTGTGGATCCCCCCGATCAGACTGCCTCTTCGGGAGGATCTACTGTCGTAGCAGCAGGGGACGGTCCTCCACCCGAACCTGTCCAGCCTCCACCTCCTTGCGTGGAGATTGAGCGGTGACAGTTGATTCCATTTGACTTGCCTCCTGAAGTCTGTGATGTCATTCTGGCAGCCAGGCGTTCATCCACTAAATCGATATATGCCTGCAGGTGGAACAAATGTGTGGCATGGTGCACAGCAAGGGTTCTGGATCCCCTTTCTGCCCGTCTTTCAGAAGTCCTTTTGTTCCTTCTTTCTTTAACCCGGCAGGGTTTTGCTCTGGGCACTATTAAGGGCTACCTTTCTGCAATTTCAGCCTTTCTCAGGCTCCCTGATCAGCCCTCTCTTTTCAACTCACCAGTTGTAAATAGATTTCTCAAAGGCATTACTCACCTTTTCCCTCCTATTCCGTTAGTGATGCCACAGTGGGACTTACATCTGGTTCTTACTTATTTAATGTGCGCTCCTTTTGTGCCACTTCACAACTATCCTCTTCGTTTACTAACTTTAAAGACTGCTTTCTTGGTTGCCATCACCTCCGCTAGGCACGTAAGTGAGCTCCAGACTCTTTCCTGTAAAGCTCCTTTTCTGTCTGTTCATCCGGACAAGGTTGTGCCCCACACTCGTCCTTCCTTCTTGCCAAAGGTTGTTACTGCCTTCCACATTGAGCAAACTATCACCCTGCCAACTTACTTTCCGCCTCCGCACCCTTCCAGAGAGGAAGAGAGGCTCCACCGTCTGGACCCAAAACTTGTTCTCTTATTATACTTGAATCACACACAACAGTTCGGGGTGGATGACCAGCTCTTTGTTGGCTACGTAGGTGCCAAGAAAGGCCGGGCTGTTCACAAGAGGACTATCTACCGCTGGGTTGTCTTGTGTATAAAAGCCTGTTATTCTCTGGTTAAAAAGGATCCTCCGGTGGGGCTGCGTGCCCATTCTACCTGGGCGACAGCAGCTACTACTGCATTGGGACGTGGTGTCCCCCTGCAAGACATTTGTCAGGCAGCCACGAGGGCCTCGCTGCATGCTTTTACTAAGCATTATTGCCTTGACAGCCAAGTCCGGAGAGATGTCTTCTTTGGCCGTTCTGATCTCTGTGACTTTCTGGTGTGATCTTGGATCGCAGACCCACCACCGGGGTTGGTATTGCTGGGGTATCTATTCTAAGGTAAGGAATCTATCACTAACTTGTCTCTTTCAGATGCACAAGTTACTAATTGTGTAATGATATATCCGTAAGAGACATTAAATAGTGTTAGATTCCTTACCGCCTCACCCATCCTCCCCATTCTACGAACTGATTTCTAGGGTTAAGGTCCTCCCTTTCAGGGCCCTAGTTTCAATGCACCAGTGGTCAGTATCTTACATGGCTCGGTGTTCCTGGTGCGGAAAGACGTGTACAAAACTGATGTCAGTGTTCGAGGGCGGCGTCTAAGTAGCTGCCGCAACGTCATCCCGTTGATCATGACACCTACGACTGACGCGGAGCCGCACGACGCCACCTTCTGACGCGCAGGGGTACTGCTGACGAAAACTTTCCATATCCAGTCTGACACCTGGGGGTAATTCTAAGGTAAGGCATCTATCACTATTTAATGTCTCTTACAGATATATCGCTACCAAAGGTGAGTAACTTATGCTTTAACTTGCCGCACTAGTAATGTGCAAGCAATTATACGCAGCGTTTACAGTCTGTTAGGCACATTTTAAAGTGCCACATAAGTTCCATCATTATCAAGTTGCTCAAAAGCAAGAGTAAAGAATTGCATAATTTAACATGCCGCACTAGTAACGTGCAAGCGATTATACACAGCGTTACAGTATCTTAAGAGCAAGCGTGTGAGAACTTCTGAGATAACTCAAACTAGTATCAACATACAATTTTCATCAGATTCAACCTTACACTGAACAAACATTCTCAATGAGTCGATCTGCCGGGTACGCTAAACCGTGGTCAATAAGTAAGTCTTAACATCACATTTAAAGGGAGCGCAAGCAAACAATTTTAAAGTATATTAAAATTATAAATCTTATCTATTGACATACAAATATGAGTCCCAATTACCCACCTGATCAACATAAAGTTTGCTGTTTTGCCAAAATACTCACTATTTGACCCAGGAAAATTATAGGAACGAACGGTTCACCGAATATGTGGATGCCGAAGTCGGCATGCAGGATGGCCGCCTTTTTTTCTGACTTAAGTAGTGTTGAAAGAGAAAATGTTCCTCATGCTTCCGATGACGTGATATACTCCGTAGTACGGCGGCCATCTTATAGTGGCTAAATATCCCTATAGAGGACTGAACGGACTAATTCAAAGTTCTTTACGCCCCAATAAAATGTTGGCCATCTTATAGTGGTCGACTCAAATAATTACAGCATACTCATTAAATGCCGGCGTCCACATAAAGCCCTGAGTATGTACATTTGTAACGGTCAAGTTAGATACCCTAACCTGAATGATATATTGGCTAGTCTGTACTCTTTAATTGTACTCAAACAATCAATCCCACTATCTAAATCAATTATGAAGTCCCATTTCCGGAGATTAGGGTTGTTGTCACATACACATCCACTCAATCTATTGAAGTAATTTTATATGAAAATGTGCATGAAACCAAATAGTATTGTTACGTGTGAAAGGAGAAGGTAAGTGCGAGATGAGATTGAAAAAAATCTGAAAGGACCAAGATTTGACTGTCCCTTGTGTCATTGATACTGTACATTTCCATTACAAACAGTTTCCTCATATATACATGTATTTCAGTCCATCATGACATTAACTCAATGAAACACGTTTTTACACCATTTAGATACTTCCATCCTTGACATACTGTATCCAAACATCACTATTTGTTGAATATTTTCAATATACCAGATAATATATCCACAGTTGTCTCCCTTATACCAAACTGTCACATATCTGCATAACAATATGTCCAACAATTCATATCAATATACATTATATTAGTTATCTTCAGTTTATAAATCAACTCCATTCTTTGGATGAACAGGAAAAAGGGGACAATTGCTAAAACTACTCCCCTAAGAAATTATGCAGTTCCTGATCAATATTCAATCCCTGATGAACTGCTTTTAAATGTAAAATCCATATTGCCTCCTTATGTCTCAAATGTAACTTGCGATTACCCCCCGTTCACCCCGAGGGACCGCTTCTAAGCCATGGAACTCGAATGTCCTATATTTAGTTTGTTTTTCACAGGTCAATGTGTGAAAGGTGAAAGGATACGTGGGATCTCCCTGCTTCACTGCCCTTAGATGTTCCATTACTCTGTCCTTCAATATCCTGATTGTGCTACCCACGTATATTTTACCACATCTACATATCAGTATGTAAACTACATATCATGTGGTGCACATGATATTGCTAGTAACATAAAACAGACGACTGCTATTGTAACTAAATCTTGTTATTTCTTTAGCCAAACTACATATCGAACTATGTCCACATTTAAACGAACCTTTGTTGTATTATGTCAGCCAACTTTGTTGCAGTCTGTTGGTACTATTGTAACACAGACTAATCATGCTTTTAAGTGTTAGTCCATCACAAGATATCACATTTACTTTCTCATTAATGTATTGTGCCAGAATCCTGTCTTCTTTCAAAAGGTACCAATGTTTATTCAGTATCCTACTTATGTCACCCGTGCTGCTGCCAAAAGGAAGTATTGGCTTAATCATTTCCCTCAGGCCCTGTTGCTTGTATTCATGATAATCCCTTTATCATAACCTCTAATAGAGAATCTGTGTCTGATATCTGCTAGGGTTTTGGTGAATTCTTCTTCAGTACTGCAATTCCTTCTTGCCCTGACCATTTTCTCATATGGTATTGCTTGTAATTGATGTTTAGGATGATCACTACTGGCATGTAGTAATGCATTACAAGACGTTTCTTTCCTCTACATCCTACTCATAATCCTAGATTCATGAATGTACAGTTCCACATCCAAGAATTTAATTTTATGGTTTAAATGTTTTTATTGGTTTTAGACAAAGAAGAAAACAAAGCACACTACTCCTCAGAATCAGTGCCCAACAGACAACAAGGTCGCAATAAGTATCAGTAACCGGAGGTACAAGCATGAAGCGGGCTCTCAAAACATAACTAAGAAAAGACATAAAGCTGTGAGAACGGGATTATGCCATCCATGTCAAAGAGGTGGCCCAACGATCTTCAGGGAGAAGAGCGCCATTTCCTAAAGGCATGAGGAACTGTGCCAGGCTGAAACTCAGGGTTGTCAAATTACGGCATGAGGGGCGAAGGAAAAGTGGTTAGTTGGCTAGAGACATTAGTGTGGTCCCAGGAGTCCAGTATGGTGCTCGTGACGTAAGAAGCGTATAGATTAGGAGGTCTGTGGTGCTTATGGAGGAAGGATACACCTTGCAACGGTCTGCCCGCCACTTTCTGGTCCTGGAACAGCCAGTGTTTTTCGGATTCTAGGCGTTGCCACTCTACAAGCTATCTAAGTTGGGTAGCATGAAAATATAACTGGAGGTCGGGTACTCCCATCCCCCCCCCCCCTCTGGTGGAAGGACTGCTACCTGGTGGCGGAATCGTGGTTTGCGCCCTTGCCCAATGAATCTCGACAGCTCCACCTGTGTCTGCTGAATCCAGCCTGTAGGGGGACGAAGAGGAAGCGTCTGGAAGAGGTACAGGATTTGGGGAAGGATGGACATTTTTACAGCTGCAATCCGGCCCAACCAGGACATCGTGCAATGTTTCCATCTACCAATCGTTTTACGTATGCGAGTGTGGAGATTAGAATAGTTAAGCTCAGCTGTGGCCGGTTAGGTGGGGGCCAACGGTATTCCCAAGTAAGGTATTGCGGTCGATGCCCAAAACACCGGATGCTCCTCCTGCAGGTGGCGAGAGTGTGTGGAGAAAGGGATATATTAAGGGCCATGGATTTGTCCATATTAATCTTAAAACCCGATCCTTGTGCAAAGCCATGCATCTCGACAAAGAGGGTGTGTAGAGTCGTGATCGGGTTAGAGTGTCAGGTTTTTACCTTACCGCGCCTGCCTAGACTGTTAAGACTACAACTTCCATGAGCCTTTGCTACAGGAAGTATATGGCTGGAGGCGACCTGGGGAAGGTGCGCGTAATTCTGAGTCCGTTGTCAGTTGTGTTGGAGTGTTTCCAGCCGTCGTTTGCATCAGGAGCCGCTGCTCTTGGTTCGGAGCGATGTGGTTGCGAAGCTAGTGCTCATCTAAAGGTACTTTTTTGTGTAAACGCTGGGAGCCGTTGCTCGCGTTTAATCCTGCTCGTTTGTTTCTTTGATCTAACCGGAGGAGGTGCATCGGCTGATGCGTGCCGGTATTCCTAACGAGACTAGTGTTTGCTTTGACCGTGACCGCGGAACGTTGTGGCTGGTAGCTGCGCGTTGCCGCGAATGGTGTTTTGCTTTGTGAAGGAGTTTTCTGAAATTCCTCA
This sequence comes from Lissotriton helveticus, assembly GCF_964261635.1. Taxonomy (NCBI): domain Eukaryota; kingdom Metazoa; phylum Chordata; class Amphibia; order Caudata; family Salamandridae; genus Lissotriton; species Lissotriton helveticus. Next base: position 374,289,035 of record NC_136073.1, read on the forward strand.
GCAGCGGAGCGTAGTGGGGTTCTACACGTTACCGTGTGCAAGTGGTGTTTGTAAGTCTGGAGCGGAGTGGTGGTCGAAACTACCCGCTGCCGGATTGTTTGTTCAGTCACTCTGTTTCTTCACGAAGAAGCGGAGCATAGTGGTGGTCGCAACCACATGTTACCGTTTTGGTATATCAAAGGAACCCACAATATACGGAGCTTAGAGGTGGTCGCAACTTCAAGCTGCCTTGAAACGTTATGAAATCGATTTCCTTTTAGTCTGGGAAAATATAGTTTACGGTGCCTAATTAGAGTGCTTCAAGAGACTACACTCTCTAACTCTACCAAGGTTTTGTGTTCATCTGGGGGAGCGGACATTAAGGAGTCTGTTCAAAACACGAGGTTTATACAAAAGGGTCGTTACGAAGTTCACCTTCACATAATATGGTGTGTAGATACAAGGGTCTTGGTTTTTGGGTGTTGTATACAGAATCCTTGATATGGTGATAACCAGTGTATTTGTTTACAGTAGGCTGGACTAGGACTTTCTTATTATTGCTGGAAGAATGATTACAGTTTGATAAGGTATAGGAGTTCTAGCGAGAATTATTGAGTGTAGTGTTGTATACTGCATAGTATTTACACATGTTCTGTGTTTTGTCATTTCAGGTCCCTTGTCCCTGCTGACCCTTTCCCTTCCCCGGTCCTTTCTTCTTCATTTATCCCTCACCTGATGGTTCGGACACCCTGTGTTTTATATTCAGGGTGTTGGTAACATCAGGAGGTGGAACCATATATTCATCAACTGGATCCTGCGAGGCGGGCCCTGACATAGAGAGGGAGAGCAATATGTTGTCTGCGTAGAGGCTCACCGTGTGAATATCCCCCCCCGAATTTAATTTCAGATATAAGAGGGTGCTGCCGGATCTTAAGCGCCAAGGGTTCCATATATAACGCAAAAAGAAGGGGTGGCAGGGGGCACCCTTGCCTGGTCCCTCTCTCAATAGGAAACCGTGTGGACGCGTGACCATTGATCCATACCGTCGCCATGGAGGAGCGGTAACAATATAAGATCCGGGTCCGCAGCTTTTCACCAAGGCCGGCAGTCATCAGTACCATCTCCAGGTATGACCAATGCACCGTGTCGAATGCCTTTTCGGCATCGATGGCCAAGAGCATGTATTCACCCTGGGTGTGGGACGCTAGCTCGATCAGATGTAAGATGCTTTTGTTGTTGTCGCTGGTCTGCCTCCGTGGGATAAAGCCCGCCTGATCTGGCTCAATCAACTGAGCCATATATGAGGCTAACCGGGTCGCTATGATGCTAGTATATAGTTTGATATCGATGTTTGAAAGGGAGATGGGCCTGTAGGCGCCGCAGACCGTCATATCTTTCCCCGGTTTTGGAATGACTACTATGGACGCCTCCAGCATTTCCCCTGGTATGGCTCCTGTTTGGTCAAAGGTATTGAACAAAGCCGTCAAGATGGGGGCCAGTTGACTGCAGAATTCCTTGTAGAAGGCAACCTTGTAGCCATCAGGGCCAGGCAATTTGCCCAATTTGAGGCGTGAGATCGCGGAGACAACTTCCTCTGTCTGAATAGGCCTATCCAGGAAATCAGCCTGGGCTTGCGAGAGGGCCGGCATCCAGGGCTTGGCTATGTATTCACCACCAGCCTGGGCATCCAGAGGCTCCACCTTATAGAGGTCAGCGTAAAAATCCAGGAATGTTTCCGCTATGGTTGCGTCGTCAGCCACCAACTCGCCCCTCTGCGTCTGAATGGTGTGGACCCCCTGCCTCTGCCTAGACTCCCGTAGTTTGCTGGCTAAAAGCCGGCTGCGTCTGTCTCCCCCTGTGTAGTAGGAGTGGCGAAGTCTGAGGGCTGCATACTCAGCCCTGTCCTGATCTAGGGCAGCAAGGTGTTTGCTTTTGACGCATAATTGACGCCCAGCACGGGATGCCCCAGTGCTTTGGTGCATCTGTTCGAGCTCAGAGACTCTCTGGGTGAGCTCCGCCTGCTTGCGGCTCTGTTCCTTGTTTTGGGCTGATGATATGGCAATAAATTCCCCTCTAAGGACCGCCTTCAGTGCCCCCCATTGTGTCTCTAGAGTTGTATCGGGATTGGCGCTGAGGGTGAGGAAATCTGTGATGGCTTTCTTGAACTGTTCGGTAACCGAAGCTTGGTGAAGCTGCGTGTCTCGGAGGTGCCAGTGTTTGGGAGGACGCGCTACAGGTGGCAGTTGAAAGGTAGCCAGAACCGGGGAATGGTCAGAGAGAGAGACTGTCAGTATTTTGGCATTTAGCGCGTAAGCTTGGAGTGAGGAAAGCAGAGAAAATAGTCGAGCCTTGCGTATGTTTTGTGTGCTCCAGAATAAAAAGTGTAACTTCGGGTGTGCGGGTGGAAGTGTCGCCAAAGATCAGATAACCCCAGATCTTGGAGGTGGGCTCGCCCTGTGGATGTGAGTACCCCAGCCTGGTGTGTTCTCTGGCAGGAGCGATCTACGTCATTGGCAAAGACAATGTTAAGACAATGTTAAGGTCTCCCACTACCAGTAAATGGCGATCTGTGGATGCGGCCGCTTCTCTAAGTGCTTGAAGGAGGAACCAGTTCTGTCCACCGTTAGGTGCGTATATAGAGCCCACTACGAACGTAACCCCGCCCAGAGAGAACTGATAGGTAAGTAGTCGACCCTTTATTTTGGCTTCTTTCTGGAGAACCCTACCCGCAAAGGAGCGAGAGACCAGAATGGCCACCCCTGCAGACTTGGATGCGGCAGAGGAAAACAGATGTGTCGGGAAAGCCCTGGATTTCAGTCTGTGGTGGTTCCTGGGAAGGAGGTGTGTCTCTTGCAGGAGGCATATGTCTGCCTTGGAATGCTCTAAATAGTTAAGGACCACTCTACGCTTGATCGGGTTGTTTAAACCCCGCACAATAAGTGTGAAGACTCTAAGTGTGTCATGTGGCATTGGGAGGCAGTGATTGGGTCGAGCTGCAGTACATGGTGTGAGGATTGGTAGTGAACCGATGGTGGCCTAGCAGCCTAGGGGCGCTAGGGTGAAAGGAATGCAATGGATAACAAGGAGAGGTGGATGAGGGAACCCACAAAAAAAAAAACAATACAGTCGGAGGAATAACCCCAACCACAACAAAGGAAAGGGGAACAAGGAGAAAGAACAATTTCCAAAAGTAATGTCCGCCATCCTGGACTGTCCAGGAGGTCGTTAAAGCGGGGCTTGTGTTGTGACCAGAAGGCAGGGTCCGGCTCCTCCCGCCGTCCCCTGAAAAGCAGAGAGTCTATTGCGATCAAAGAGAGTCCCAATTAGTCACTCGGCCGTCTGGTTCATCCCCGCCAGGGCCTCCGCCGCAGAAGCCAAAGCATCTTGTTGGCCCTTTGCTATGTCCACCACATTTGGTTTCCGGGCTCGAGATCTCAGGTTCCGAGGTGGTGCTTCGGTGGTCGTCTTCTTCACTCGGAACTGCCAATCCCAGGAATTGGCAAGATTCAATGAGCGAGCGCATTTGGTGGAGCTTGCCATTAAGACTGAATATGAGGCGGAAGGGGTGGCTCCATTAATACTGAATGCCTTGTTGCCTGAAGTGCTCCATCACCGGGCGGAATTGTTGGTGTCGCTGCAAAGTGATCAAGGCTAAGTCTTGATATAGCACCGGAGAATGGCCTTTGTAGGAAATAGGATGTAGAGATCTCGCCCTGGAGAGAATGTCTTCCTTAGCTTTAAAGTCTTGCACGCACACCAGAATGTCTGCCGGGGGGGGGGGCGTTAGGTGCGTGCGGTGGGCCCACGCGGTGCGCCCTGTCCAGGACAATCTCTGTGTGATCCGAGACCGTCAGGATGTGACAAAAGAGGCCCACTGTGAAGGCGAAGTGATCCTTGGTATCATCGGAGACTTTCACTCCCCTGATCCTGATGTTGTGTCTGCGTGACCTGTTATCTAAATCCTCTAGGTGTACTTGTGTATCCAACTGCCGATCCTGCAGGCGGATTATCTCCTGTTGGAGCATGGTGATTTTGGTTGCATTGGCGTCGCTTTTTCTCTTCTAGTGTAATAACGCGTTCCCCCACATCATCAACATCTTTGCGAATCTCTTTAATTTCCGCAGTTAAGTCTGCCTTCACCGTTTGCAAATCCATCCTCAGAGTGTTGAAGAGCGATTCCAGCAAGGCCTTTGTGATGGGTTTGTCACCCTTGCCCGGGGACCTCTGTGAAGTCACCATTGTAGTGGAAACAGACGCCAGGGTAGGGGTAGATTGAGCTCTTTCAAAAATGTCTTTCATGGGGTTTTGGCTTCCTCGTCCTAGATGAGGAGATACTCTCATAGTTTCTGGGCTGCGGCCTGTCTTGTGGATATCCCACAGGCTGTAGGAGCGGGCAAGCCTCTTCCCCGGTAACATTGGGTCTGGTCATCCCTTTCACAGTCCCAGAGCTAGACCCTGTCCCACACGGTGTGAAATGGGGCCCCACTGTGTCACCTTCAGACAAGAATACCGCGCCAAGTATGGGGGCGATTCCGCTTATGGAAGCGCGGTGGTGTGGTCGGAGGCAGCAAGAGGATCAGCAACTTCGCCTATGAAGTACGCGGGGAGACGCTCGCCGTGTGGAGCCGGTAACTTTTGCCAATCTTGACAGTCGTCACAGGTACTCAGCGTGCCTAGGGGTCCCGGTACCACTATCCGCCACCCCTCCCAGGCGCAGGTCTCGTGGTCCACGTAGTTGCGAAGTGTGAGTGGCCTGGGGCCTCCTGGGGCATAGTCCCACAGGCAGCTGACCGCACGCTCCTGAAGTAGGGGGACCCGCCTCACCTCACGCTGTGCTAAAGTATGGTGCCGGAACTGCAATGGGAGCTCCTGCCCTCCTGTGGCTGCCCCAACTATGCGCTGGATTCTTCCCGCTATGCGGAGGGTGCGCCATATCTGTTCCGGACAACGCCACGGGGAGCTCCCTCGCTACTAATCCCCTAATTGTGCCACCGATTCTTCCCCAAGCATGGGCCCTAGGGTTAGTGGCGGCCTCTACTCTGGTGTATCATGATGCCACCGGGCCTGATGTGCCATCACAAGTGCGGGGCCAGGGGAGCCTCACCCCTACACCGCCGACCGTTTTGGAGTCAGTTGCGGCACCCGGGGCGCTCGGCCACTCCGTCGCCGCCTTCCGATGTCTTGCACTCTCCGATGCGCCGGTTGCAGGAAGATGGTGCTCGGCTCAAGGTGCTATGGGAGGTGACCGCCAGGTCTCGTGGCAGCGGCCTCGGCGGCGGAAGCTGGCCCAGACGACCCCAGTGCAGGCTGCCGCTTGAGCGAGGCCTCTGCCGCTGCGCGAGCCTCGCGGTTCAGGCCGCCCTCGTCTCTGCTTAGCTCAGCCACCGGTTTTCAGCCCCCGCCGTTACTCGCAGCGGATGTCGAGGGCTGCGGCGGCACAGGGGAACCCTCCTGAGCCAAAATCAACTTTCTCCGCTCTCGTAGTGCCTATATAATGCCGATGATGGCGGACGGCGGGCAGGAGCTCAGAAGTACACGTCCTACCTCGCCGCCATCTTGGGCACCAAGAATTGAATTTTAAAAGGATCTCAATTCAATGTTAAAGACATGTTGTAAGGGTTATCATTTAGATATTGTTTGAAATCCTGAAGTTGACTCATGGACCCTGTTCTCAGCATCAAAATATCATCTATAAACCTGCCACAGAAAAATATATACTGTGACCACTGGGAATTCAAACTGCTCCAGACCCTCCCCTCCTCAAACCACCCAATAAAGAAGTTGGCATAAGAAGGGGTGAATCTGGAGCCCATCGCAGTCCCGCTGATCTGATGGTCCCAATTTCCTTTGAAAAGAAAAGTGTTGTTATCTAGGATTAACCTTATCATGTGGAGTAACATTTCAGTATGTGACAATAACTGTGCTGATCTCTTATTCAAAAAGTTTGTCATTGCTATCATTCCATACTCAGTTTGTATGTTTGTGTACAAAGAAACTACATCAAGAGTGACCAGCCAAGAGTGACCATAATCATACCCTCCTTCCACACAACATCACTCATCAGGTTGAGAACATGTTTGGTATCTTTGATATGAGATGGCAAGTTTACCACTAGCGGTTGTAAAAAGACATCAACAAATTGTGAAAGTCGTTCAGTCGGTCCACCAATGCCTGAAACAATAGGCCTCCTGGTGGAAAAGAAGCTTCTTTGTGTATCTTTGGTAGGGTGCATAGGCAGGGATACCTCGGGTTTTCTACCTTCAGAAACAAATATTCTTCCATCGAAATTAGACCCTGTTCGTACCAAATCCTAATATTTAGATTTATTTAGTTAGTGATACGTGGAATAAGGTTAGTATTAACAAGGGGACAGTAGCAGTCCTTATTCTCAAGCTGTGAATACATTTCCCTATTGTAATCTGTTTTATTTATGATTAATATACACCCTCCTTTATCTCCTTCCCTGACAATCAGTAAGTCATCATTGTGTAGTTCTTTGATTGCCCTTCTCTCCCCAGGAGTCAAATTGTCAATAGTTACATATCTTTTCCTCATCTTCCTATGTGGTATATTATCCAAATCCCTACAGATTTTCTTGAAAAATAAGCCACAACAGTTGTCAGCAGGCAAATTAGGGGTCCATTTTGATCTTGGTTTCAGTCCACTATCTGTGGAATGTTCTGTGTCTATGTACAAGTGTGCTAGTAATTCTCTAACACTTGTCTCTTCATCATTGTCCGCTGTTAGGGACAATAGCATGGTAGCATTGATAGTGTCCTGTAAAGACTATTCCTCTCTAGGTGTAGCTGTCCCCCTGGTAGTCTCTGTCCTCTCCTGTACATGAAAATGTTTTTTGAGTCTGAGTTTTCGAACAAACCTATATATATATCAATCTTTATAAGATCAATGTCCAAATAAGTCAATGGGCAAAAACTCAAACCCTGGAGGTGGTGGGCCTGGGCCGCGCAAATTAGAGTCCCCAGCTGTGAAGACCCGTGCAGGCCCTGCCCGGCGGCGATCAGCTGCCCGAACTGCTACCTGAACTGACTTCTCAGAGGCAATGCGAGGCCGAAGCAACAGCTGGCAGTCACTTGGAGAGGCCGGTAAGAGGGGATCACTCACACAGCTGTTGGCGGCCCTCTGAGGCCTAAGGAAGATGCACCAGGCAGCTCGTCGGCAACACCCAGAGCAAAGTCCTACCGAGCCGGTCTGCAAAGCAGCCTTGCAATAGGGGGACCAGAGAGCTTGACTGAACACAAGACCTAGGCTGTAGAGTCCTGGATGTGCCCGATTCGTCTGTTGGCCCTGCTGCTGCGCCCTATGCCCTGTGAAGGTCTGAGCCTGGGCCCAGGGACCAAGAGAAGGTGAGAGCGGCTGAGGTGTGGGGGCAGGACAGGACTGGCGAATGTGGAGCACACCCCGGCGACTCATCTGGGGCACAGGTTATTGGGGAGCGGCCAGGAAGATCCCCCTTTGTGTCTTCCTCTCAAGCATAAGAATAAGGCTAGGACGGGCACGTGCCCTGGGTCCAAATCTTCTACTGATAGCTCACGTGCTGCGTGAACCCCCCTGCAGTAAGGCTAAACAACGGAAGTGGCCAGAGTGGGGCCCTAGTCAGCGTGGTGGACCCTGACCCGGCAGACTTACGACACAGGGGCCGCCTTTGTACAAAGTGACCACAGCGCCCCAGGCCTAGGTTCGAACACTGCCCTGATCGGGTAGGAGACCCTAACGAGGCGAAGGGATACGTTGGGGTAGACTACGGCCTTGTAGTTGAAAGCACAAGGAGCAATTTCCACTCTTCCATGCAACGTCATCTCGCCCCATAAGATACCCACACTAAGCCTGCACCCTTTCCAGGAGACAACAATGTAGCGGAGCTATGGTAGCCACCAAAGGCAGGAGAGATAGATCGGTGAAAGACCTGCTGATCAAGTCAATGACTCCGCAAGTGGAGGGTCAATCCAAAGCAAAGAACATGGAAGAGGCCCAGGGCGTGGATAAACTGGAGGCCACAGTTAGCCGATCCTTTCTGGAATCGCTCTTCTCCTCCCTACGTACAGACCTGTCCTCCATGAAACGTGAGCTTTCGGCGGACATGCGGGAGATACACCGAGATGTAGACTCTCTGGAAGAAAGGATCAACACCTTGGAGGAGCACAAAGCGCGGCATGACGAGGAACTCAAGAGCCTCCAACAAGAAGTCCTCAAGTTACAGGAGCAGCATTTTGACCTCTAGGCCCGCACCGGGGACCTGGAGAACAGGTCCCGGTGGAATAACATTTGCATCCGTAGCATGGCACAGGGGGAGGGAGATGGCAATATTGAAGCCTTGGTGGCAGACCTCTTCTGCTCAATCCTAGGCGAGCCTCCAGTATTCTCAATAAAACTAGATTGCACTCACAAAGTAGGCTATAGGAGAGCAGCTCCGGCCCCTCCAGCGGACATTTTGACCTGTGTGCACGACTATCAGCTAAAAGAACGAATTCTTCGTGAGGTTCAGCACAACACAGATTTCACATACAAAGGTCAAAAACCTACATTGTATCAGAATCTGGCAGCCTCCACCTTAATTAAGCGTAAGTCATTTCATCCAATCACGTTCCATCTAAGAGAGTCCGGCATAAAATACTCCTGGGGGCACCCTTTTCGACTGATTTTTCACTTTAAGGGAGAGCTCAGACAGATCCGCTCTCTCTCAACAGCCTACAAACTCTTGAACATTGAGGAACCCACAACGGATAAGCCACAGCAGAACAGCCAAAGCCTCAGACGCCGCAGTGGCCATGGATGGACCACCATTAAGCCACCCAGCCCGCCGTTGCGCCCTGATTCGGACACTATGGCCAGGGAGCGGCAGGTGGTCCTAGCATCCCTGACAGGAGCTTCTTCCGAATGAAAATAGAGAAGTTTAAGACGACAACTAACGGTCAGTCACTAGCTCCCTTGCCCGTCGATGGTACTGCTTCAAACATTCGCATGGGCTGTGTCTGCGGGGAACGAGGAGACACCAGCCACTGGTACCCTACACTTTTTCTCCAAGGAGCAGCACGCTCCAGACACTGACTGATGATTTTTCATCATACGTATGTAATTGTTATGTTCAGGTTTTGTGACTTTTGTTTGGCGGGTTCCCTCTGTAGAAGAGTAGGATCTGCTTCTCATAGTTACCCCCACTTTTTGCTGATGCTTCACTTTCTTTTTTACTTAAGTCTGGCTGGGGCCCTCCTATCCAGGACCCCAAACTAGCTGCTTCCTCTCTAAAATGATTCCATGTACCTTAGGTACACTCCAGTTTGGTTACTGGGGTACCTTATGAGTCCCTAGTATATGGTACACTAGGTACCAAGGGCATAGGTACCCCAGAGGCCTACCAGGGGCTGAAGCATGTATTATGCCACCCCTGGGCAGCCTTCCAAAATGACATCACAGGTCTGCTACAGCAGCCTGTGTAAGGTGGTGTATGCACCCCTTACTTAGATATAGGTTCCCTATATCTACTTTATATCACTACACATATACCCCTATGGCAGGCCTTATCGATCCTGAAGGCAGGGTGTTGGGTTTTGTGTGAGAGGGTGCCCATGCATGAGCAGGGCCCCTCTGCAGCCTTCGGAATCTATTCTCCGGGGTTGTTTTGTGATGCAGCCAGACCATATACTCTTAAGTGCATTATAACCTTGCGGTAAATGCTAACTTTGGAATGGCTGCAAGGAAACATGTCATGTTTGGTGTCAAACACTTTGGAATCATACCTCCCCCCCACCAGTCCTGTCGGCAGGGGTATGATTTCACCCTCCTAGAGGGAGAAACTTGATCTCACCGGTACACCCGGTACCAGCTTAACAGAACCCTGGCAGTTCAAAATGGATGCCACAGCCACAGACACGAGTCTGGCCTCCTATTGCTGGACCGAAATCTGGCAGGAAAGGCCTGGACAAAAGATTTCTTGTCACAGGGAGGTGTCACCACCTCCCAGAAAGGCTTTAGTGTATTGGGGCTGGGTGGGTGCACTCCCAGAGTGCTTTGAAGTCCGCACTGTGGGCACATTTGGTGTCCCTGTGCATAGCCCAGTTCAAACCTGTTGCAGGGGCTACCAGCCCGTGCTCTGGCGCAAAACTGTACAAAGGAAATGGGTGTAGCCACCCCTCTTTCCGAACCCTCCCATAGGTGGGTCCCCAGAATTTGTCCCCCCCTTCCTTGGGTATAAGATAGGAACCCCTGGCAACAGGACTTTAAATTTACCTGGACGAAAGTCTGATACTGAATCCTGGAACTTTGACGATCTGCACAACGCTGGATAACTGAAGAATCTCCCTTGGAGTAAAGGAGTTACTCCCCTGCATGGCAGGCACCAAAGACACATCTGACCGGTTTGCATCTCTGAAGCTCCAGCTGGACTCCGAAGAATTTGGAACACAGGGGGTAGTTTTCCAGACTTCCTAGAGGCCGACCCAAGTCCCCAGCAAAGCTGAGACCCGTAGCCCTTGTGAGTACCGTGGAACCGGAACCCCTAGACACCATGCACATTTGCAATTAAATCCGCTTATCGACAATCCTTGAGGCTGTGCATTGGGTTACTTGTAGCCCAGACCCCGAGCGGTATTTCCACCGAAGATTGCTGGCCTACACTCCACGAGTGTTCCGTTAGCCGGCCCGTTGTGTTTTCTCTTGAGGTACCTTTGCGATCCCTGGTCCGTCGACTGGTGGGTCCCTAAGAAGGCAACTTTAACTTTCCTTGGGCTTCCCTTGTTGCACTAGACGTGCCCTGACTCTCCATCACTTGGGGGTCCCCTGGTCCTTGCTGGTCCACACCAAAGCATCTTTTCTCTTCCTGCGTGAGTTGCTGTTGCTAAGGCTTGTTGTTTTCAATCCGAGCACAAACGCCGCAGCACTCGACATCCTTTGTGGGACAGCTCGAATCCAGCTCCTGGTTGTCGTCGACACCTCCTGGTCCTCTTGGCTGCAGAGTCAAGCTTCACCTCTTCGCACCTGAATCACCCGACATCGGTGGGCATTTATCTATCATGCCCCATGTCACTGAGAAGTGACCCAGACTCTGTCCCCAATGCTTTCAGGTTCCTCACATCTTCGATCCAGGCTTGGATCACACCGGACACTTTTCTTCTCAATGGCAACATCACTTTGCAGCAGGTCCACATTGAAAACAATGACGATTCCCGACACCGTTTGACACCTAGGCACTCGGATTCCCTGGGTGAGGTAATTCGAGTACTCCAGTACTCCCGTGGGTTCTGGCCCTAGAACCCCTTAAGTCTAAAGCGGTTTGCTCAAAGTCCTCTCCGAAGTGTCCTTAAACTTTAAAATTCCAACTGCGACTTTCCCCATAGAAGCTAACGGAGCTCGCAGCTGTGTTCTCACACTGCACACGTCCGCCGTGGTTCACCTGGGGTGGTTCCTTGGGGTCCCAGTGATTGTACAGGCTCTAGGGCTTGTGTCTAGTCAAGTTGTGGTTCTTATACTACTTTCTTAATATATGGTTTGGTCCCCCCCTGGGGCGCAGTGTATATTGTGCTATTTACTGAAGTTATATTTTGTTTAAATTGTGTACCTTGCTATGTAATCTCATAAAGAGCTTACTAGAGAGTGTTTTGTAATAAATACATATATTTTACAGATACCTTGTGTGGTTCTCATTTCATTTAGACATTCAAGAGGTTATGATCTGGTAAACCAAGCTGCTTTACACTCCTTCAAGACTTAGCCTGAAGGCTGCTCTCCATAGCTACCACTAGGATAGCTTTCAATAAAGGTTGTCTTAAACCTATCATCAATAAGGGTTGTTTGGACTGGTGCAATGAGCCCACTATAACTAGTGGACAGCATATGCCAGGTCAACTTCTCACTCCTTCCCTCCTCTATGCGCTCCTTCTGCCTCACCCACACATATGCGACGTCTACCAAGCCAGATCTCCCCATATGGTACACCACCTATTCCCAGGCAAGGTGGACATAGCTCAATGCGATACACAAATGTAAACAAGAGAGAATGCTCTCTCACTACTGGAAGGGCCGAGAGGAACTCAAGAGAGGGAGTACACCCTCCCGTGTTATGACACTAAATCACAAAAAGTACTCCCATGATGTTTAAACCGTATTCCATGATTAATGTTAAAGATTGATCCTGATCAAATAGAGGTGGGAAGTCCCTTTGCGAAGCTAAGGATAAAGCACCACTAGGAAGTGGGAAAGGAGGCATTTCCTTTTGTTTTATATTTCCTCACACACCCTAGTGGTGTCATGCTTCATCATCAGGACACCCGGACGCCTAGAAGTCAGGGTGGGCTCGACAATATTTCAGGAAGCTCTTATAGCGGTGTTTGGCCAGGGGGGTAAAAGATTAAAAATCCGCAGACAGATCCCAGTTTCCTTTTATTCTTGGATCTGCCAGGAATATTAAAAATAAATAATATAGGGTTCTATGGGATGTTATGGGCCTAAGACCCTAATGCCAATATGTTTCAGTCCGCTTATGCCCCTAAAGGGTGCTGGACTTTCTTCAGGGCGATGGTGTAGTACCCCCTGGAATCAATGAAGTACGGGAATTTCCCCATACTATTTGTGATAAGGGCAGGTAGCTGCTCCTTTTTCTAATATCAGAAACTTGTATTGATCACTCCATCTCAGTGTGGGAGAGGTTATACTCCACGTGGGACCTCACATTACATTAGGGTAGCCCTGTAGTCAAACAGCCATCAAAGGTCCAGCCCCGTGGTGTGTCCTATTCGTTGTGGGTCTCAAATAGCTCAACACCTCGCTCCAACAGTGCACTTAGACCTTGACTTGCACATAGATGACTGTTAAAATTCTAGCCCTGAATGTGAAGGAGCTCAATAACCCCACCAAACAAAGGGCCATCCTGTCTTACTTGGAGAACTCACAGGCACATATTTGTTTACTGCAGGAGACTCACCTATTGCGCAGTGATACCCATAGACTACGCTCCAAGGCCTTCCCACTGTAATATTTGTCTTCCCTTCTCAACAAGAGGGCTGGGGTAGCTATCCTCATATCTCGCAACTTCCCAGGGGTGGTGGGGGCAAAGGTATCCGAGATCAAGCGGAGTCTTCTTGCTTTCTCTGTGACCATTGGAATGCACACTCTCAGGCTGGCCACTATCTATGCTCCCAATGAGGGTCAGAACATATTCATACGCAAAACAGTCGCAGACCTAACATCCTCTCTGGATCGACAGATACTCCTAAGGGGCGATGTGAATAGAGAATTTAACAGCCATTTGGACCGCTCATCTCAGAGACAGGGGCAGTCTGGGGCCTTATCTGATAGCGGTCAACAGTGGTTACATGATCTGGGGCTAGTTGACATTTGGCACCACTTCCAGCCTTGCACAATTGACTACACCTTCTATTCTCACGCCCATAAGACCTATGCCAGGCTAGACAACTTTCTTGGGTCCGTGTCCCTCCTCTTTTTAGCGCAAGACTCATCTATAGAACCAGGGGCGCTATCTGATTGTTCAGCTTTAACCATAATATTAATATTTCCCCCACCCACTGGCCATCATACTCCTGGAGGCTAGGGGACACACTCCTCCACTGCCCTGAAATCACTGCGTGCCTAACTGAGACGCTCGAGGACCTTCTATCTGTGAACGACACCCACAACACATCCATAGTGCCCCTATGGGAAACACTTAAACTGGTGGTAAGGAGTGACTTCATAGCTAGGTCCCAGCAGACAATAGGGTGCGTAGGGAGAAAAGGGAGGAGCTCTCTAAGCAGGTCTTAGAACTAGAAGGGATAAACAAACGGATCGGGCTCCTCGGGTATGGAGACAGATAGAAGCCGCGCGAACCCAGTTAGCCAGTTTAGACCTGGATAGGGCTGGATACGCTGCCCTATGCTTGAAACACATGTTTTACACAGCAGGGGACAGATGCAGGCACCTGCTGGTTCACAAACTACGCGCCCATTGTCAGGCAGCGATGGTCCAAATGTTTTACGATGCTAGGGGTGTTGAACACACACAAGAGGGGGATATATCCCACACATTTAGGGACTTTTACGCAGAACTCTACTTTGCGCAGCAAATACCAGCACAGAATCCTTTTACATATCTTCAGGGTACAACCCACTCCCACTTAACGCCAGATCAGGCCTCTTCCCTCGACAGCCCGACCCGGATCGAATAATTTATCTCAGCTATAGCTCGGCTCAAGCTACTTAAATCCGGAGGCCCAGATGGGTTCACCACTATTTTTTACAAAACATTCTGCTCCATCCTAGCCCTGATATTGACATGACCTTTTAAAGCAATTGGAGACACCTCCGAAATACCACCCACGATGCTCCTGGCATCGGTAGCTGTCCTCCCCAAGCCCGGTAATGACAGTCAACATTGCACCTCGTCCAGGCCTGTATCCTTGTTAAACATCAACCTTATGATATTCACAGGGATCCTAGCGGCCAGACTAGGGCCATTATTGCCGGGATTGATAGACCCGGATCAGGCCGGATTCGTTGCAACTAGACAATGCAGCGACAACACTAGGAGACTGCTCCACCTTCTGGATTAGGCACACCGCCAGTCCGAGGAGCAAGTAGTGCTGTCTGTTGTCGCTGAAAAGATGTTTGACAGGGTGCACTGGCCCTTCTTGGAGGCCACTCTGGAGCAGTTTGGGATAGGGAGCCGCTTTCACAAGTGGGTGTTTAGTGGCTACAGCCACCTCTCGGCCACTACGGCTTTACGTCAGACGCATACCCGATAACTAGAGGAAGGCGACAGGGCTGTCCTCTCTCCCCACTGTTGTTTGCCCTATATATGGAGCCGTTACCACAGAGGGTGCGGGAGTGGCAGCATATCAGAGTGGTTCTCTTTTGGGGAGAGCGGCATATATGCAGATGATATAATCGCCATGCTAGAGACTCCCGAGACATGGATACCGGCCTTCCTTACCGAACTGGCGATGTTTGCGGCCGAGTCGGGTTTCCGAGTCAATGTGTCAAAATCGCAAGCCTAGGGTTTTCCTTAAAGCCATCAACCATTATCATCCTTACACAAGCTTGCCCTATCCGATGGGATCAGGAAACTATTCCTTATTTGGGCATCAAATTAACGGTGTCCACTTCAGAAACAGTTTCTTTAAATTACACTAACCTGTAGGCTCCAATCCAACAGGACTTGCACCTCTGGTAGCCGTTCTGCCTCTCTCGGTACCGCCGGGTGGCAGCCCTTAAGATGAGCGTACTACCCAAAATCCTATATCTCTTTTAGACTTTGCCCATAGAACCCCCCCAGGCATGTTTAAACAGCTTCAAAATTAGTTCCTTTCCTTTGTCTGGGCGGACAAGAAACCAAGGATGAGCAAAGACATGAGTTTCAGGCCCCCTGGGGAGGGGGCCTATGGATACCCAACATAGTCCGCTACTATAAGGCTACGCAGATACGATCCTTGCTAGAGTGGGCTCAAAAGGAATTCGAGAAACATTGGCTTTTCATGAACCGTGCACTGGCTGGCAAGTTCTTGTGGAAGATTTCCTTCCTCTGCAAAGCCTCCTGGCCTCTGAGACTATATACATCGCCAATCGTGTGGGCCACTCCAAAAGCCTGGGATGCAACGGCTATACGAAATGGCCTTACCTCATTCCCATGCCTCTCACCCCCGTAACCAATTACCCCGTCTTCACCCAAGGTCTCAACCAGGTAGCTGTTAGTTACGGGGATAGGGAAGTTCACAGATCAATAGGGCATTTTTTTGATGCGAGGCCCCTCTGCCTTTCGAAGACTTTTGATTCCACCTTTGCAATGCCCGAAACTGAACAAAAACATTACCAGCAGATACACCACTGGATACTGCAGCCCCAGATACATTCTGGGAGTTGAGAGAAGGCTTACTCTGTATGAGAGATGGCAGCTGTCTAAGCAGTCAAACGAACAGCTTATTACAGAACTCTATCACATTTTATTCCCCTCGGAACAGCTGACCAAATCTGCAGGCCAGAAGAGATGGGAGGTTGAGCTGGGGCGGACATTGACTCCGAAGGAATGGGATAATATCTATTATATTATTGAACGTGCAATATCTCCAGTTTAGAGTCTGCCACTAAGAAAACAACATATTGGTATCGCACTCCCCCCAGACTCAATAAGAGTTACTCCAGCCGCTCCCCGGGATGCTGTACGGGATGTAGGGCTGAGGGTACATTGCTCCACCCACTATGGGAATGTCCCACTGTTACACTATACTGGGAACAGATTTTAGACGAGATTGATAAGCACTTCGATACCAACATATCTGAAAGAAATAGTTAGTTATAGATTCCTTACCTTAGAATTACCCCCAGGCGTCAGACTGGATTCAGAAAGTTTTTTGTCAGCACTACCCCTGCACGTCGGAAGTTGGCGTCGGTCGAATCCGCGCGTTGGTCGATGGCGTCATGGTCGGCGGGATGACGTCACGGTAGCTACATAGACGCGACTTCGCGAGCTGAGGTCAGTTATTTCTTTTTCCGCACCAGCAAGCGCAGATCCGAAGAAAACGGTACCCCCCAGTCACGTTTTGACTGAGTTTTTCGCGACTTTTGACTACTACGTTTTTCAGTCTTAACCGACTACTGGTGCATGAGGGATGCCCGGCTTGAAGGTATGCAGTTCCTGTAACCGACTGATATCAGTCACGGATCCGCACCGCATGTGCCTCTAATGCCTGGAGCGCAAACATGACTCCAAGTCGTGCTCCGACTATCGAACCATGGCCCGAAGTCTTTGCGGGAGGGGTCCCGAAAGCTCCTCGAGGTCCGGCAGTCGGCTCCGCTTTGCTCAAGGTCCCAGTTGCGTGGGAGGTCGAGGGACCGATCGCTGTGTCATCATCACTCCTCTTCAAGTCTTCGCACTCAGGGTCAGGTAAGTCGTAGCACAAGGAGAAGTCGAAGAAGCATTGTCGCTCTTCGACTTCCCTCATTTGTCGGCTGATGCAAAGAAGGGTGCGGGTGGTGCCTCTCCCACGGCTCCGCATGCAATGCCTTCAGGGTCGACTCCGCCTTTCCCTCCCTCCCCGGGACTGGGAGCGACCCCTGCCCAGCTTTGTCAATTTTACGAAGCAATGCACGCCATCTTTAGGCAGCATGACTCTGCTGGCGCTCCTTCGGGCCTGGATCTGGATCGGTGCCGGTCGACCTAGTTATACCCCCACCGGCGCCGATTCCATTGGCACCACGTCCGCAACCAACGCCGGCTGGACCCCCAGCCTGTGTCGACCCCGGCTTCCGCGCCGATTCGGACACGGAGCCGGACCAATGGGTACTTTTGTCCCTGTGTTCCACCCTGGCCATTTTCAGCCAGATTGACAGCCAGAGGAGGGTGAGGAAGACTGGGAGGGGTCTGGTGACCCTTTGAATGACCAGTTGGAGTACGATCCGGACTGGAGAGAGGAACTGGGAGATGCCAGTGGCCTGGATACCTCCCCAGACCTAGGCATGTTGTCTCCTCCTACAGTGGCTACAGAGGAGGGAGCGTCATACGCAGTGGTGTTGCGTTGGGCGGCCGAGGCTCTCCACCTCGAGCTACCTATGGTGGCAGTCAGGACTAACCTCCTGACAGAGGTCCTTCAACCGGTAGCGAGCTCTTCGGAGCCCCTGCTGCTGTTTATTGAAGCCCTCACGGACATCCTTTTGGGCACCTGGTGCTGGCCCAACACGGGGGCTCCTGTGGACGGGATGATTGGCCGACGCCACCGCTCAGCCCAGGGCGACCCCACTTTCCTCTCCCAACACCCCACCCCTGAGAGCTTGGTGGTTCAAGCCTCCACTTCTAAAGGCGCCTGCCCTAACGCACCACCGTTAAGGGAATCCAAAAAGCTGGACCACCTTGGGAAGAAAACTGTTTTCTTCTGCCAGCTTGGGACTGTGGTCGGTAAACACTGCATGTTTGTTGGGCCGTTACACCAACTCTGTGAGGGATACGGTGGTGCAGGTGCTGCCTCAGTGCCCGGAGGAGGCCCAGGTCTTTCTGTCCATGCAGTGGCCGGAGGGAGAGACGCAGCAAAGTTTACCATCCACCCTGGGCTGGATACCACTGACGCACTTGGCAGGACGATTACCACGTCAGTAGCCCTTCGACGCTACGCCCGGTTGCGTTCAATTGCTTTTTCCGGGTATGTCCAAGCTACACTTTTGGACATGCTGTTTGATGGCCAGGAGATCACACTAGAGCGCCTTAAGGACTCTTGGGTTACAGTCAGGTCCGTAGGCCTCTCCACCACCCGCCCTGCGCAGTCTGCCTTTCTCCCCTTTTGTACAAAATAAGGAAATGGAAAAGGAGGAAAAGATATCTAAAGAATCAAATAATAGGAGACTATTAATTCTCCTATATTAGGAACACTGTCCAATCATTTACTACACTGTGACTATAAATACCATCACAAGAACATGAAGACGTGATTACCTATTTTATTTATCGTAATCACAAAAAATTATTATCTACTAGATTTGCATAGATTTCAATTATACAATATACACAAATATATAAAAATACATATGTACACAAGTATATACAACAAAGAGAGACAAATGAACAGGGTTCATATAAAAAACACAAAATCATAAGAATTCTTTTAGCACCCAGAAAAAATTATTAAAGCGAAAGCTAAGTGCCCTCCTATATATTCTAGGAAGTACACATGGAGGTAGTCAGACAAAATCGGTTCAAAAAAGATATAGAACCCAAATGTACAGACTGTGTCAATGCATAAAATTCACTTTGATTTAAATAATTAGATCGGACTCCTCCTTATGGAAAGTGTCGACGCGGTCACGTTTTGGCCTTCCAACCAATCTTGGCCTCCTCAGGACAGGGTGATTATAGAACTTATGAAAATGAAGTCTGGCTGAACCCTTCGTATAACCTCCTGGGGTCAAACAGATTCTTCAATATGGCGAAAAAACACCTCTGAAATACATAATCTTGAACAGCTTCCAAACGTAACAAATACCACGATAACCCAACTTCAGTACCAATTCTCCATAGATCACTTGGTCACTCCGCAAAGTCTCCCTACACCACGGCGGTTCCCCTTTTGGCCATAGGCCTGCACCAGCTATTCATCCCCAGCGTGGCCAGGGACGTGGGAACCACCGGCATGGTTCTGGGGACCAGCGGGCGGGCCAGTCCACCACAGCACCCTCTGCAGTAGCCTCCAAACCTTCCTAGTCAGACCTTTCAGGGCCATCAAACGCTAGTGGGTGACAGGATCCGCCCTCACCTCCCCCACTGGCGCACCAACACGTCGGACAGGGGGGGTTTTGCAAATAGTCCTAAGGGGCTACTTCAACCCCTCCATGCCACCTCAGTACCAATGTATGTCGGAGGATCACCTGGCCCTTCTCAAAAGGAAGTTTTGGCACCCTTGGCCAAGAGTGCCATTGAGCGCGTTCCTGCCCCAGAAGCAGGTTGTGGTTGTTATTCCTTTCAGGTACCCAAGAAGGACAAAGACCTGCGTCCTATCTGGGATCTCAGGAACGTCAACCGCTTCCTCTGGAAGGAGAAGTTCAAGATGTTGATGCTCACTGACGTCTTGTCTACCCTGGAGACTGAATGGTAGCGTTGGACTTGCAGGACGCTTACTTTCATATCCCCGTCCTGCCAGCCCATCGGTGTTACCTGCGGTTGACGGTAGGCCATGAGCACTTTCAGTTTACCATGCTCCCCTTTGGCCTTACCAGCATCCCTCAGGTGTTCACGAAAGTGATGGCAGTGGTCGCAGCTCATCTGCGCAGATCAGGGGTTCCAGACTTCCCCTATCTCGACGACTGGCTGTTGAAGGCGGGCTCACCCCAGGCTGTCGTCTCCCATCTCCAGACTACTGCCGACCTCCTGCATTTGCTGGGGTTCTCAATCAATGTGCCGCAGTCACACCTGACCCCCTCTCAGAGGCTCCTCTTTATCGGAGCGGTTCTGAACACGACGCAGTTTCGGGTTTATCCTCCTGAACAGAGAGTCTGGGATATTCGGGCTATGATTCCGATCTTTCAGCCCCTAGCCAGGGTTTCGGTCAGGATGACCCTGAGGCTGCTGGGCTTCATGGCCTCCTGCATCCTGCTGGTAGATCATGCCAGGTGGGGGCTCTGCTGTGGCACCTGAAGTTCCAGTGGGCGTAGCATCAGGGTAATCTTTCCGATTGCATCCAGATCTTGGAGGGTACTGCACGACAATTGCAGTGGTGGCTCACAAACCAGGATTGGGTCAATGGCAGATCCCTCTCCCTTCCCCAACCAGAGTTCGCAATAGTAACAGATGCGTCACTCCTGGGATGGGGCGGCCAAATGGGGGAGGTGGAGATCAGAGGTCTCTGGTCTCCAGCAGAGTCCGGGCTCCACATCAACCTTCTGGAGCTCCGGGCAATTTGTCTTGCACTGAAGGCATTCCTTCCTTCTGTCAGAGGAAGGGTAGTGCAGGTGTTCACGGGCAACACCAACGCCATGTGGCACTGCAACAAACAGGGAGCGTTGGGGTCGTGGACCTATGTCATGATGCTCTTCGCCTTTGGACGTAGCTGGAACATCAGGGCACGTCCCTGGTGACTCAACACCTGGCAGGTTCTCTGAACGCCAGGGCGTACGAACTCAGCCGCCGGTGCATGATGGATCCCGAATGGCGTCTTCACTCGTAGGTGGTGCAAGGTCTGTTTCAGCAGTGGGGAGAGCCTTGGTTAGATCTGTTTGCCACATAAGAGAATGCACAATGTCAACAGTTCTGGGCGTTGGAATTTCCAAGGCGGCACTCACTCGGCGATGCTTTTTGTTGCGAGTGGAGTTGCGGTCTTCTGTACGCCTTTCCGTCTATACCACTTCTGCCCCGAGTGCTGAAGAAGATCAAGCTCAACCGAGCGTCGGCAGTTGACAGCTTTTGACCATTCTCCCGAAGTCTGGAATGTTATCTTGGCAACCAGGCTCCCCTCCACCAAAGTGGTACAAGCCTGTAGATGGAACAAATGTGTGGCATGGTGCACAGCAAAGGCAGTGGATCCCCTTTCTGCCCCTCTATCAGAGCTTCTCTTCATTCTTTCATTGGCCCATCAGGGCTCTGCTTTGGGCACTCTTAAGGGCTATCTTTTGACCATTTTGGCCTTTCTTCTCTTCCTGATCGTAAAAAAGTTTCATAAGGGCATTGCTCACCTTTTTCCTCCTATTCCTTTCGTAATGCCCCAGTTGGACTTGAATCTTGTCTTGACTTAACTTATGTGTCCTCCTTTCGGGCCACTACATAATTGTCCTCTCAGTCTCTTGACTTTAAAGACAGCTTTTCTGGTTGCCATCACCTCTGCTCACAGGATGATTGAGCTTCAGGCTTTATGTTCTAAACTTCCTTTCCTTGCTATCCATCCGGACAAGGTTGTCCTCCGGTCTAGACCTTCTTTCCTTCCCAAAGTGGTTACCTCTTTCCACATAGGACAGACCATCACTTTGCCCACCTTGTTTCCGCCCGCTTCCTTCCAAGGAGGAGAGGCTCAACCGTCTGGATCCAAAACGTCTGTAATCATTTTATGTGGATCACACAAAAAAATTCTGGGTGGACGATCAACTCTTTGTTGGGTATGTGGGGGCCAAGAAAAGTCATGCCGTGCAAAAACAAACCATCTCTTGATGGGTCCTTCTTTGCATTAAAATCTGTTATTCCTTGGTGAAAAAGGAGCCTCCTGTAGGACCCCCCTATCCTCCCCCAGTGGCATCTGCCAGGCAGCCATGTGGGCATCTCTGCATACTTTCACTAAACTTTATTGCCTGGACAGCTAAGTCCGGAGAGACAGCCTCTTTGTCCGTTTAGTTCTCCAGGACTTTCTGGTGTGAACTTGGTTCGCAGACCCACCTCCGGGGTTGGTATTGCTGGGGTATCTATTCTGAAGTAAGGAATCTATAAGTACCACAACTTCATTCTGGCGATCAAGACGCCAACGACCAGTCGACCGACACTACCTTCCGACGCGCAGGGGTAGTGCTGAGAAAAAATTCTCCAGATCTAGTCTGACGCCTGGGGGTAATACTAAGGTAAGGAATCTATAATGAATATATGTCTCTTACAGATATATCTTTACCGAAGGTAAGTAACTTGTCCATCTGTGCTTCATCCAGGTTCTTCAACAGACTTGTGGGCATTAAGGACGCCCAAAGAAATTTCCCTTGGTATGAAGGAGTCAATCCCCTACATCTGCAGGCACCACTACGAAGCTGACTGGTCTGCTCCTCCTGTTGTCCTATGGACTTCCAGAGGCTCAGCAGCACAGGAGGTGGTTCTGCAACTTCCTTGAGGCCTGACCTGTCCTCTCTACAATTTTGAGGACAGTATCCCTCATCCGAGCCGCTGGGGACAAACCCCTGTGCACAGCATGGACTTGCTGTTGCCAAGGCTTGTTGGCTTGGCACTTTAGAGATCTTCTGGCTACCAAAGCTCCAGTCTTCAGCACATCTTCCCTCCAAGATCAGCATCCTCACTGCATCCTCTGCACTGTGGGCCTCCATTGTTGGTGAGCTGCTCAAGGTCCTCTTGTAACTCCTGCGCATTCGGCTTGTGGGTCTTCCTGAGGGTCCCTTGCTTCAGTGGGCTCCGCTACTTGTTCGGGCACCTGCCCTGACTCCCCTGCTGTTGCTTAGTCCTTTGGACCTTGCTGGTCCCAACGTTGCTACTTTACATCTTCCACGCCAGTAACGGCTACCAAGGCTTGTTGGTGCTCCTGCCTGACACTGACCTCTTAGTCACAGACATCCAACTTGGGACAGCTTGTGCGTCGCCTTGACTCACAGCTGCATTTCCAAGGTCACCCCATACTTCTTTAGAACTTCCTGATGTTGGTGGGCATTGTGTCTATGTGCCTCCTGGTCAACTCAGAGTAACATAGACTCTGTCCCCTCTGCTTGCATGCTCTTCATTTCCAAAATATGCTCTTGGGGTCCACTGGACTCCTTTGCAGTCTGCTCCAGAGGTATCTTCTTCGAAGTCTCCCATTCCTGTCTACAGCAGGTTCCAACGTTACTTCACCCCTATGCACCTACTTCACTGGTGAAGGTAACCTGGTTCCTGGGGCATCCACGGATGGGGTGGCGCTCCAACTTTCTGTCTTCTAAAGGGTTTCTTCAGGGTCCTCCGGGAAGGGTCTTTCTCTAAAACTGCAACTGTGTCACTTAAATAAGTGTGCACCATATACTAAGGGAGACTCCTACACCAGTACTCTTATTTCAAGACAATTGCTTTGGGTCAGCACCGTCCACTTGTCTACGGTGTACACAAAAACCTTAAATTGTGCAGATTATGGTTTTCATCATGTGTTTTTGTACCCTTCTTGAGTCGATTGGAATAGTTTCTTAATCCTCACAAAGGTTCCAGTTCAAATAGCTGTTTTGAACTCCAACTTTTAAATTACTTTCTTGTTTTACAGAGGGTTTCTGGCATAAAGGAAATATATGCAGGCCTATACACGTCTCGCCCCGTATTATGGATAGTGCGCATTTTCCACGTTTGATCAAAGGTGCACCTTAAAACAGATGCCTTGGGTGCAAACAGGGAAAGTGTGGCTTAGTACATTGAATACGCTGCCCTCAGGGCAGCTGCGAAGTCATGTTGCCCTGGGGCAGCACATTGAAATTAAAGTCGTAGCAGCTTTGAAGCAGCCGCTCGGTGTTTCACTGTGCATGCAGCAACCCGCCTGCACTTTAAAGAGGGGAGAAAGATCCTCTTTCAGGAGGGTGCAGTGAGTGACTGCACCTGGTTGCAAGGGGATGTCCGGCGGAGTCCATAGGATCCCCTTTCCCCTTCCAGAGGGCTGCCATCAGGGGACACACTGGCAGCTTCTTTTCCTCTACGACCATGTATATAATACAGCCCAGGCACAGAGGATTTCCCTCATTTGCATGGGACCACGCCTCCATGCAAATGAGGGAACACCCTCTGGTGATAGCGCTGGTGCTATAATTGCGCCAGCGTTTTCTGTATTACAGAGAGGGTCGCACAAGAATCTGTGGCCCCTTCTGAAATATCAAAGGGCCCGGGGGGCTCGAAAAGCAGGTGCAAATGGCCGTTGCACCCTGGGGCACTTTGTCTAATACAGACCCTGGAGTTCTAGTATTGTAAGATTGGCAGATTCTACTGCATACATAGAACCTTAGAACCTTAATACAGGGTGTAGTTGGAGATGCGACTGCAATTCTTTTTCAATAAATACAGTTCGAGGTTTTTAGTTCAATGGATCATTAATCAATCAGAAAATCCTTTCAGCTTTGCCTTCGGCCCTTCAAAAGGCCTTCAAGCGGATGCCTTTCCAAAAGATTGACACCAGGTCTTAGTTACAACTGACTTTGTAGAGGCTGTAGCATTTACTATATTATTTTAAATTCACAGACATTGTCATGGGAAAATGACAGTGCCATGCACATATGAGGTCTGGGATTTATCCAAGATCCTAATGTGCATCTTCCTGATGTTTCAGGTAGGTGTGTGTCTTATTCCTAATGTTCACAAACAGCACAACCCAGTAAACAAAAAAGACCCATTCTCTTGTTTTCATGCAACAGAAATGTGTTTACAGTACATCCCCCTTGTTGTAGCCTGTCAGAACCCAGTTTAGCAGGCCATGGAATAAGCAGGAGCTACTGTGCCCAACTGTGGGGGTTGAGGCCTTTTACTCATGATGTTCAGGGGCCCGACCTACTATGGATTCTGGGCAACTTAGCAAAACCAAAGGAGATGATTTACGGAGTGTTGAACATTGCGAGCACTCACCCCCAGTCAACTGATCTGGGTTTAATCCATCATCATTCTTTAACTCACTCCGCCACCCCAGTTCAGATATGGCCTTATGCAAATCATTCTGACCCTGTGCCTCATGGGAACAGTCCAGCTCAAACTGCCAAGCCATGTCTTCCCTGTACCGGAAACAAGCATCCTGGGACTGGTTTCTGGCTACTCAGCCGTCATCAGCCAGGCTAGCTTGAATCCAGTGGCAAAGTGAGCAGGGGACCCACATCGGGGCATACCCTGCCAACTTAGTGCGAACAAAGCAAAACCAAGGGGGATGATGGACAGAGTGTTGAACATTGCAAGCACTCAGCCTCATTCTCTTGTTTTCCTGCAACAGAAATGTGTTTACAGCACATCAGCCTTGTTGCAGCCTGTCAGAACCCTGTTTAGCGGGCCATGGAATAAGCAGGAGCTACTTTGCCCAACTGTGGTGGTTGAGGCTTTTTACTCCTGATGTTCCGGGGTCCGACCTACCATGGATCCCGGGCAACTTAGCCAAGTACCATATCAGCAAATGACTCTAGCAAAAGAGTGGTCCAAGCAGTCGAAGGCTTCCTTGAGGGGAGGTGGATACAGGATGGTGAACAACAGCTTACAACTCAAAATACATGCAGTAGCAGCAAAAACTGTTTAGCCAAATACTCACTTTTATGGTAAAAGTAATGAATGTTACCGCTTACAATACAAAGGGAAATAACATTCACCAACAACTAGACAATAACTCTTGATGTCGAGTCTCTAGTGTTTCGTAGGCAGTTCCTGTGTCCCACTCCCATCTTGCTCTAGTGATAGTGGTTATTCTCCATTTACTATAGGCAACATCCAGGGTAAGCCCTTCTATTTGCAAGAAGTAGTGCCAAGGTCTCAATGCTGATCCTCTGACCTGGTGTAGGTGCGCCAGGGTCCCCAAGTTGGCCTTATTCCTCCGTCGATGATCCTGACAAAGTCACACTCCTTGCTTTTACCGGTGATCCCCTCTGGTATACGGGTCACTGTGTCTCTACTGCACAGGGTTCTGACCTGATCGGCACAGCAGACTCCTTCATTGCGACCCCTTGTTGCATACGGGGTCACTGGCTTTATATTACACAAGGGCTACAGACCACTCTGCAAAGCAATCTGTACACAGTGGCCCCTCCTGTATGTCGGGTCTCCGGTCCCTCAATGTACACAGGCTCTAGCCAGATCAGGAGTGTGATGATCACAGTTCACTTTGTGGCAACCCCTCCTGGCATACAGGGTAGCCAGCACCTTACTGAATGCTGAAGCTGACCCCTTCAGCACATTGATGTCCTCGGCTCACTTCAAAGCTTCCCCTCCTAGCATACATGGGTCGCTGACTTTTTCCTGCACACAGGCAACAACCTTATCGTGCAGCAGCTGTTTCCTTACACCTTTCTCAGAGTCCACTAGACAGGATTCCCCACTGGACCTGGCTCCTTCCTATGCTCCACTCTTCCTCACATGGCACACTGGTCTTGGCAAGCAGGCGGGTGCTGGTGCTCCAAGGCAGGTAGTCTTCGATTCCCTGGGTGATGTCCCCTTACCGACCTGGGAGACTAACAGGCCCCAGTCTTGGTCACATGCAGAAGTCTTGCAGAGCTACCCTCTAGTCAGAGCCCCACTGGCTGCTTTAAAGTTGACAATTTTTGGTGTCTCAAGCGGCCCTTCTTACACTCCATTTCCAAGCATCAAATGTGTTTTAGAGTGAGTCTTTGAAGTTTATGTTGTGTGTCTGCTTCCTTTTGAGGTGCCCATTCCTCTACACTTTATTTCTCTGAAAAGCAGTCTGCACCAGCAGGAGCGACTCCAAATCCGATAGCCTCACAGCACAGGAAAAAGGAGTTACTAAGTTCACACCTGGATGTCAGCCACAGTGATGTGTATCAAAAAGTTAGCCCAGGGCATCAGCCCCATCTCCTTTCTAAATTGTGCTGAGGCACCTTCCACATGACCTCGCTCTGAATCAAAGAGCACCCTTTGAAGTGTACTCGGTAGCCTGGCTCTCCCTTATCCAGTGGGTCCCATCTAGCTTATGGGCATGTATCAATACACAAATATGCCTGGGTGGATTCCTCTACCTCCTTTCTTCATGTTTCACCATGCAGTCCTGAGTCTTACAAAATGTAACCCATATTCTGCCATGTTTTGGACCATTCCCAGGCGCACACATACCCAGGACATGCATTCAATATATATGCCCTCTACAGCACCGTATCCTTCATGTACTAAGCCACTCACAGGCACATACATATGCTTCACATAGATGTAACATGCACTGTATGGTACTGCATCATCCCTGTATTGTACTATTCACAGACACACATTCACCCAGCACATGTACACAACATACACACAATGCACAGCACCACAGCATTTATTTTTTCTTTACCACTCACAAGCACACATACATCTAGCACATGTATATAACATGCATGAACTGCACAGTACTGCATTATTCCTGTAGTGTATCACTCACAGCACACATACACACAGCACATGCACTCCACAAATGCCCTGTGCAGTCATAGTCATAGTCTCTTGTATAGCGCACAAATCACAAAAGTCTCAAGGCGCTTACACACACACCAAACCTATGTAGGCCAAGGATGAGTTAAGCACACAGCAACTGACCTTAAATGAGTGAGTCTGTCGGCCTCACTCCAATGACACAGGTTAAAAAGGACCTGTTCACTCCTACTGATCACTACATGGCATGCTGCTACCACCGTGCTCGTGCACCTGACTCCTGGTAAAGGCAGTATTCTTTCACTTCTATGATAGTAGCACTTTGGGCGGTCCTTCCACTCCAACAATACCGCAATCCATGAAACAGGCCTTTGTCACGGCACACACGCATGATCCGTAATTGCCCATGACAACACAAATCAGAATTAGGGATCCAGACATCAGTACCGTTGGAGTAGTCAAGGCAGGGGTGCACATGTATTGCCATGCACAGGACTTTTCCGTCCCAACTTAACCCATCTTGATGGCATGAAGAATAGAGCATGCAGGCAGACAGATTCTGTAACACCTACCAATAGTGGTTTGCTATTTGCTACCCTTGGCACTGCATGGGCTATCCCTCGTTTCATGTGTCTTGTTGGCCATGTTGTGTACAAAAAATAAATGGGGCTCCCAGAGTCCTGTTTATATCCTTTCATTGCAACAGTTGTCCACTCCCCAGACCTTAGTAGACAATACATTGGCTGTTGATAGGCTTGGGGTGGAACAAGGGGTCAAGCCTATGTTGTCATAGAAGGTGAAAATGTGAGCTACATCCCTTCTCTTGAATTGCCCTCCCATGAGGGAAACATCCTTTACAACGAAACTTTTACAACGCAGTGCTTTTACAACGCAGGTTTTACAACGAAAACCATTACAACGCATTGCGCTGGGGGGCGCTCTAGGATGGGGAATAGATTTAATTTACTATCCAACACCTTCCCTAGTGTCCACGGGGACTGGAGTTGGAATAGTAAATGAAACTATTCACTATCCAGCACCCCAAAGCGCTATGCGTTGTAAAGGTTTGCGTTGTAATACTTGCGTTGTAACAGCATGCGTTGTAACGTCATACATCCCACCCATGATGATGCACCAGATCTTCTCCTACTAGGGATTTTTCCAGTTGAGCTACTTTTTAGCATGTTTTTATCTCTTCAAACGGCCCATGGACAATCCTGAGTTTAACTCCTTCGACGCTATTGACGGAACCGTTCCATCACGCCCCTCGGGTGGGCTGTGCTCATGACGGAACGGTTCCGTCACGGCCCGCTCGCTGCGCCTGCGCAGCGCTGATTTCGCGCCTGCGCGGCGCGTTTTATTAAGCGGGCGGGGCCGTGACGGAACCGTTCCGTCACAAGCACAGCTCACCCGCGAGCCGTGACGGAACGGTTCTCTCACCAGCGCAGGTGAGCCGCGCGCCCCCCCGCGACCGTTAGCGCTGCGGCGGAATAGCCACCGCAGCGAAGGTGTTAATGTGCCCATAATATGTCATCTCTGAAGGAGAGAACACAACAGTGTCCCTCCCTTTCCAATCCTGAACCTGAAAAATTGGTTCCTGGAGGACTGACTTTCTACTACACAATCTTGCCAGTCTGCAATAGTGAGATTTTGAAAAGGTTCAACAAAGGTTCAACAAGAGAGATGGCATTTGTTGACACACGTTGGTTACAGCGTAATAGCCAATGCTTAAATAACCTTTAAAAATTAGCTTACCTTAATTGGTCTTTTGAGTTCTTTTCGTGTAAATCTCATAACAATAAGTCCTAAAACAGCAAAGCCATAAAATATCCATACAGCAAAACTGAAATAGTTAATAAGAGTATTAATATCAGCTGGGATGATGTAGATCATAGCAACTATGCCCTGAAAAATAAACAAAGGGAAATCAATGAATGTCTTTGGGAGACTAACAGATATTGTTGATAAATACAATTTGTGTATCCAGTACGAGTTATGAAAGAAGCCATTTTAGCTGGTTTGAGAATCACATTCACGGTATTTAAGATTAATACTACTAGACAAGTGGTGGCTAAGCTTTATCAGCATGCCATGAGCAAAAGTGTTGTTAAAGGTTTGCAGTGTGGTAGCAGTGGTGGCTGGTGATCTCTGAGAGTGGTGAGACTCAATACTTGACCCGTATTCGTCCTGTTTACTCTAGGAATATAGGATGATTTGTAGGGTGATTTCTCCTCACCCTCTGAGAAATGTTTTGAAAAAGATTTGGTACGAAAGACCATTTAAAGCAGTTTTCCCATAAATTTGCCAAAAACGTCACAAGCTCTGAAAGAGAACTCATTAAGCATTCAAGTACTTTCATGGTGTCCCAAGGAAGTCTGATGCTACCCATTAGTTAATCCCATTTTTCCCAAAATGTTTTATCTCTGCCCTCCATGATTTAATTATTACTTCCATTGTGCAAAGACCAGTGTTTTGCCATTGGTATGCCCTAATTAACTACAGCATGATAGTGTCTAGTATGTTGGCCGACATTTTCTCATTGTTGCCCCTCCCTCATGCCATGGTTATACTTTCTTATGCCAACTTCAGGTTCCAACATTAGTTAGTATAGTGGAACTGATCTCAGCGCCAGGATACCCGCTGGGTGACAGCTGCGCTTAATAAGCATTAAAATACATACATAGCCCCTCACCATTCTTAGAACATTACAAACCCACTGAACCCATTTCTCCATGCCATTCCTTGATAGAGAGACATTGGACAATTCGAAATCTTGTGGTAATAGTGTATAAACTAGTGGCCTTTAATCCTTTATTTGAAACTGGAGCCTCAACTAAACATATGTACTCTGGCTTCCTGATAGATGCTTGCTCTGCCGTGAAGAATATTCAGTTTGTTAAAGATCTCTTTGTTGAATATAACTTCGATATCATTGCTGTTACAGACATCTGGTTGTCGCACCACGCTTCAGAGGTAAATAATCATATTACCCCCGAAAAGTGTACCTCATAATAGAGGCACAGCAGTTTCTAGTCAAAAATACTTTAAAATGTACTATATTTTGTTTTACATGTAATGTTGCATTAGAATCCCTTATAATAAGATTTAAAGACATTTATTTTGACTGCAGTCATTTAATTTGATATACAGATCTCCTAAGCGGTCGTGGAGGCCTCTGATCCCTTGACATTTGTGCTAGCTCAAGAAACCAGTGTCACCTCCCAGGCGTTTGGTAAGGCAAATTGAATTTCGACCTCCCGACTAGTCTTAGATTGTTAAAATTCTAGATGTGTTCTCCCCCTTTGATTTGTCGAGTAATTCCCCACTTCCCTCTCTCAATAAAGGGCAAGACTTGGACATTTTGTTCCAGCTCTCCTCGATGTCAACTCTATTACACCTTTCCAGTGAACCTTGTCTGATCATTTTTTATTACCTTTCTCTTGTGAATTTCGAAAGTCTTTAAGTGAATGACCCTCCCTGTCGGGAAGTTAAATTCAGGAGATGGAATACCATCGCTGCGGACATTTTAGTAAGCTTAATCCTGAAAAAAGGACAAATATCGTACCCAACTGCTGATCCCCAAAATTCATTTGGGTGAATATTACAAATCCTTGAATATATCTGCTAATCGCCTAGTCTCTCCAATCAACAAATTGAGTTCAAAAGTTTTTCCATTATACAGTTGGTTTTCTCAAGACCTAGGGGAATATAGGCGCTGTCATCCTATTGTTGAATACCTTTGGTGACTATATTGCAATCCTGCTGCCCAAATTAAATGGCAAAAAACTAGCTATAAATGTGTGATTAGAAAAGCTAAACTTGGGATCTATTCAAATAATATATTTAATGCTTCTAATCTAACAGGGTCAATCTTTGCAGTGACCCTGCAAGTTTAACCAACAGATGCAACCTTATCAAAGATTTCTTTGCGAATAAGATTTCTTTTGTCAAAGCTACTTTACTGGATGATCAATAATGCTTCATTTTCTTATTTCAGTCTTTGAGCACAGATGACTTAGCTAAAATAGTTATTTCCAGTAAACCTTCTGGCTTTGCTTTGCCTCCTAATTGACATAGAAGCTATTTGATGTTGGATTCTAGTTGGCAATGAACCATCATTAATATCTATTTATTGCTTGGAAAGGTCCTTGAATCTCTTAAACTGGGTTGTGCTACTCCTCTATTAAAAAAAGCCTTCTCTTGATCCGGATAATCAGGTAAATACCAAACTACTTTACAGCTACCAGATTTGGTCAGGTTACTGGAGAATGATGTTTTTCAGCAGCCCTCCAAGTTTGTAAAGACCTGTAAACTTCCCCACTCTGTCCATATGGCTAAAATGGCCGATGTGACTGCAATTGCGATGTAGTGACGGCGATGTAAATTACCGCGATGCGATTAAGTGCGATGGATCGTCATACAACCAGCCAAAATAGTCCACTCCATGCTGTGCCGCGGGTAGAAGCCCATATGGACAGAGTGGGGAAGTTTACAGGTCTTTACAAACTTGGAAGGCTGCTGAAAAACATCATTCTCCAGTAACCTGACCAAATCTGGTAGCTGTAAAGTAGTTTGGTATTTACCTGATTATCCGGATCAAGAGGGTTGTATGACGATCCATCGCACTTAATCGCATCGCGGTAATTTACATCGCCGTCACTACATCGCAATTGCAGTCACATCGGCCATTTTAGCATCGCACGATGTTGCAACGCAAATGCGGCCATGCAATAGGATCGCGTGTCACATCGGCGACCTTACATCGCGCGACATGACAACGCGATGGTTTATCCCGCACGTTCAAATTCGTTATAGCCAATGGGTTGTTCGGGCGGTGGGGGGTATATATTGTGTTGCCCGCCGTGCCTGCAGCCATTTGTGCCAAACATGTATTTTTTATTTGCTCTCTTTTTTTTTATTTTTTTAACGCCAGCTCACGCTTTAGCTTTACACATATTAAGCTAGTGCACGAGTGCCGAGATTGCTGTTCTGCATCCCCCGTACGGGGCAGTGTGAGCACTGCTGGTACTTCGGTGTTGCAGCCAACTTAGGAGGACCTCGGTACCAGCCTCGACGCTCCCCGCCGTCCACTTTACAAAGGGGGGTGGGGCCGTGGGGGACACACTTCCTGCACTGCTCAACATTGCTCACTATGGGCTATTCTCTCCGGCTGCCGGGCCGAGCTGCTTCGTATAGGGGGGCCCTTCCATCATCCAGGGGAGGTAGGCTTCACCACCACTCCTCCCAGACACTGGGGTTCAGGTGCCCATGGGGGAGGAAGTACGAATAATTTCCCCACAGGTGGTACGGCGCTGGAGCTCGTCTCATATGCGACTGCCACCATGCGCGTGCAAGTCACGCCACCAAAGACCCACATTCTCAGTAGGGATATGTTAAGCTGCATTAATAATTTTTCTGGTTAACCACAAATTCCCATTGTTGTATCTGCACTGCAGTTAAAATAAAGTAATTGTGTAACATTTACAAGCAGGAGCCTAAGGAAATTTGAATGTACGTTTTAAAAACATTATTGTTTGTAATGCAACCACTGCCACCTCAGATCTTTTATCTACCAGAGCTTTGACAAACACTGCAATGTGTACTATAACATTCATCCAGCATTTTGCTTCCCCGCCTCACAATCACCATTATATATTCCACATACCCAACACGAGCTACTGCAAACCTTTCCCCCAACACTCATTTAACAGGACAACCACACCAAAACACAAAACATCCAAATTCCTTCGTTTTTCGTGCACCCCAGCCCTCTGTTTCCCTCGTTTTTGTGTGCCCTCCTGCCTAATGTTTCCTTCGTTTTTCGTGCACCCCAGCCCTCTGTTTCCCTCGTTTTTGTGTGCCCTCCTGCCTAATGTTTCCACATCCAGGCACCCACCCATCCATCCATCCAGGCACCCACACATCCATCCATCCAGGCACCCACACATCCACCCATGCATCCATCCAGGCACCCACCCATCCATCCACCCATCCCACCCACCCACCCATCCATCCATCCAGGCACCCACCCATCCATCCAGTCACCCATCCATCCAGGCACCCACCCATCCATCCACCCAGCCACACATCCACCCAAGCATCCATCCAGGCACCCACCCATCCCGCCCACCCACCCAAAAGAAGTATATTATCTTGATATGAGTGGATGATAGTAGGTTTGCAAAAAAAAGTAAACATTAGCAGATGTTTATGAATTATGATATGTGAATTTGAACACATTTATGTATATTTTTGTTAATTATAAAATATATATGCTCTTCACATGAAGGGATGATAGGAGGCTCGAACCTCGTCTGACAGCACCAAAGTCTGGCTAGCTTTCCGTCAGACCACTTGTTGTTGCAGTTATTGACACTGTAATTGTTACATATATATGTAGCAGATGTTTATTAAATCTGATGTGTTAATTATAACACATTTCTGCTTCTCAATTTTGCTTCCATACGCTGTAATCATTTCTGCTTCCCATTTTATAAACACAATTCTGAATATCGCATATTGCAATTGTTAACGCGGTGCTTAAACACAAATCTGCTGCTCATAGTTAATATTTAATAAACTAAACACAATTCAGCTTTTCATTTTTGCTTGAATACACAATTCTGCTTTTCATGCTATGAATTAATAAAATATATATGGGACGATAGGAGGCTCGAGCCTCGTCTGACAGCACCAAAGTCTGGCTAGCTTTCCGTCAGACCACCTGTTGGCGCAGTTACTGACGCTGTAATTGCTGAATATCTGCTTTTCATGCTAATATTCAATAAAATAATGCTCATAGTTGACGATGTATCCATTCAATTCTGCAATACGATGTAATAGTTCACGTCCGTCAGACCATCTGTTGTTGCAGTATTGCAATCCTTAACGTGGTGCTTAAACACAATTGTGCTGCTCATAGTTCACGAATGCTGGTTGAATACGTTAATATTTAATGAAATAAACACAATTCTAATTAGTTAGTAAGTGCTTGAATACGTTAATATTTAATAAAGTAGACACAAATCAGCTTGTTTAATTAAATAAACACAATTCTCCTTTCAATTCTGCTGCTTGTTTAATTTGCATTTTTCCTTCAAATCCGCTTAATTACGCAATTCTCATGCTTAAACACAATTCTGCTGCTTGTTTAATACGCTTGTTTATAGCAATCGTTAACGCGGTGCTCATAGTTCACGATGTATCCATTGAATTGTGCAATACTATGTAATAGTTCACGATGTACATGTTATTGCGATGTACTTGCATGCGTCCTGAAGACATGCGATGCGATGTAATAGCCGCGTTGCAATGGCAGCGCGATGCGATATAGCCGCTGTAATTGGTGCTTCCCATTTTGGCCGCCTTGACAACTTATGGCATTGTGCTGATTCCAAAGTCTCAGCCACCTTCAACTTGTTAAGACCTTTTAGATATTGTAAACCACCAGATTCTTTTGTCACC
This sequence comes from Lissotriton helveticus, assembly GCF_964261635.1. Lineage (NCBI taxonomy): Eukaryota > Metazoa > Chordata > Amphibia > Caudata > Salamandridae > Lissotriton > Lissotriton helveticus. Next base: position 374,323,712 of record NC_136073.1, read on the forward strand.
TTTCTTCGACTTGGACATAAAAAAAACATAGCGTTGTCCTTGTTTTTCAAAGAGATTTTCAGAATTTGCTTCCACCTTTCACCCTATCCGTTAGACCTTTTTCTTTATGGAGTACCCAAGGCTCCATTTTGTCGCCTTTTTTGTTTAACCTTTACACAACACCATTGGTAAATCAGTCTTCTGGGTTTAGTGCGCACCTCTATGCAGACATCCAAATCATTGATGAGCTAACCAGATATGCTTGTCTCACCGATGGTAGACTTCCTGCCTCTCCTATGTCTAATAACTTAAAACTCAATGACAGCCACTCACAAAAGAGTAGATTACAAACGGAATGATCACAATTATATTTTCGAAAGAAAGAATTTGGGAATCCTGTTTTAGACCCTTGGAACACTCTTCTATCTGTCATTCACCCAATATGGTTAGTTTAAGCCTACAGATGCTATACAATCCCAGAGATGAGAACTCATAAACTGCTATATTTTTTTAACATTAAAAACATAGACTGGAACCCTCTTCTTGTCGTACCTCCCCTTCCTACCTTATCTTCCCACTCCTCCTGCCTATCCTTCGCAGTTTTTAAATGCTGCGTTTCTGCAAGTATTACTGCTATAAGTCAAATTGCACTTCGCTCTATCTAGTTTTTGAAATGTTGACACATAATACTATGTTCCAAACCGTCATTATACTGACGAAAAGTGATATATGCTGTATAATATATGAATAAAAGAATATGCATTTCAGAGCCAGTTATGTCAGCTTGGGAAAGATAAGCCTCTGCCACTGCTGTTAGCCGTACAATAGCCAGAAGATATAAACTGGCCCAGGTGACCCAGATTTTCTATCAACCCATCCATCACTGGAGAGTCTAGTAGTACCGTGTCCTGTTTTTCAAAACTCTGCTCTGGTGCATTTCCAACCACCCCATTAGATAGAGAATCAAGCAATTTACCAAGACGTTCTTTTTTTGGCAGGAAGCATAGCTTTAAAATCTCTGAATGAAACATGCCTAATGAGTCTCTACTCCCATGCCCTTTTGGAAAATGGCACCTCTGGTGATCCTGAACATTTGAGTTCATTTACAGGGACACTTTGCAAAGCTGATGCAGGATGGACGAGCACGGCGTGCAGGTCATCCTAGAGTTCTAAATACAGTGGATTCTGTAGATGTTCCCAAAGTCACGTTTATGGTGCTCGGCTTCACTCTAGGTTGAGAATTTCAAGATGTTTCACCAGGGTACTCCAATGGAACTGCACACTTGATGGCTCCTGGCTAATTGTGGACAAAGCAGACTTGGTCCTTGAGACGTTCAAGGACAGCTTGGCCACTGCTAGGCCCTATGTCTCCAGGCCCAGCAGAGAGACTAAGGGCTGTTCCGCTAGTTTCAGGTGTTCACCAGAGGTTTTTCATTCCAGTACAGACAACAAGACCACCACAACAGCAGGAGACCCATTGTTTAAGTATTATCTGGGCTGCAAAGCATAGAGGCCGATTTGTACCTCTCCCTCCTTCCCGCCCTCCCCTTCCCCTTTCACAGCAGGAAAGCAATCCTAAATCCCTCCAGTCAGAACACATGGCATCTGTTGGCGGATTGGGGTCCTCCTTCCCATAAGCCTGGAAGGCCATAACGTCAGAGGAAGGCTATAGCGTCAGACAAACCGGTCTATCCATCTAACAGGTCCCTCTGCCCATCCCTCCCCATTCTTCCCTACCTCCGGTCGACCATATCCTTCAGCAGAAGGTAGAGAGCTCTATTCCGAAAGGGGCAATGGAATTAGTGCTGGAGCAGGAATTGGGCCGGGGTGCTGTTCCTGATATTTCTGGTGTCAAAATAGGATGCCATTTGCATCCAATCCTAGACCTCAGGGTCTTGAACTCTGTACAGGGAAATGTTTGCAATGCTGTTCCTGGCTCAGGCATTGCTAGCACTAGAGTCCTGGATGGTGTCTGATGATCAGCAGGACGCATATTTTCACATACCTATTGTGCCATTGACCAGAAGTAAAACACTTCACGTGAGATCTGTGCATTACCAATTTGTTGTCCTTCCATTCAACTTGACTTCTGCTCCCTGTCTCTTCACAAAGTTGATGGCAGTGGTTGCCGTCCATCCCAGAATTTCAGGAATCCCAATGTTCCCATACTTGGATGACTTGCTCCTCTAGGCCAAGTCTGCAGCGAAAGTATTTAATCATCTGCAGTTGACAACATCTTTGCTGTTTAAACTCTGCTTTTCCAGCAACAGACCAAAGTCTAACCTGGAGTCCTGTCCGCGCATCCTGTTCATAGGGGCAGTACTGGACAGTTCTTCGATGCCAACTTTCCCCCTCTTCAGAGTATAAGAGATATTTGAGCTATGAGTCTGATGTTTCAGAATGGGGCACAGTTCCAGTTCTGATGGTTTTATGTCTGCTAGCTTCCTGTATCCTTTTGATTACTGACGTGTGCTGGCAGATAAAGGCCCTACAGTGGTGCCTCCGCAGGCAGTGGCTCCAACATTGTAGAGATCTTTCACATTCTATAGTCCTCTTGGAGTACACTCAAGCAGATTTGCAGAGTGGAGTATAGAGAAGAACCTCAAGTGATATCCTTTCAGCCTCTACCAGCAATGGCCACAGTGCTAGCAAATATTTACACTTAAGGGTGGGGAGTGTAATCTGAGGAACTGGAGTTCAGAAACGTCTGTTCTCCAGATGAGCAGCTGTTACATCATTCTGCTGGAGCTGAGGGCGATATGGCTTGCGTTCAAGGACTGCCTGCCACCACTTTTTGGCCAGCCCGTTAGATCTTTATGGACAACATCACCATGATATGGTATGTTCAATCAATCAAACAATCAGGGATTTGTGAAGTGCACTACTCACCCTTGAGGCTGTCAGGGTGCTGGGGAGTGGGGTTTCGAGCAGCTCTGTCTCATCCGAAGAGCCAGGACTTGAGGCTCTTCCTGAATGCTTGCAGTGTGGGGGTTCGTCTAAAGCTGAAGGGCACTTTGTCCCAGGTCTTGGGTGCAATGTAGGAGAAGGCTCACCTCCCGTTCTTGCAATGCGAGGGATTTTGGCCAGGGCAAGGTGGCAGTGCAGAGGTTTCTCTTTGGTGCATAGAAGGAGATTCTTTCGTTGAGGTATTGGGTGAGATGTTGTGGAGGGATTTGTGGGCGTGAGTAAGCAGCTTGAAAGTCACTCTCTTTTCGACGGGGAGTCAGTGGAGATCTCGTAGGTGCTGGGTGATGTGGTCTTGTCGTGGGACTGCCGGGGACAAGTCTGGCTGCGGTGTTCTGGATGGTCTTGAGCTGGAGGAGTAGAGATTTGTTGATTCCCACATAGAGATGTTGCCGTAGTCCAGTCTGCTTGTTATTAGTGCATGAGCAGCGGTCTTTCTGGACTCCGTGGGGGGGGATCCATTTGAAGGTCTTGCGGATAATGCAGAGGGTATTGAAGGACGGGGAAGATACAGTGTTGATCTATCTGAAAGAAACAGGTTAGTATAAGATTCCTTTCCTTAGAATATCCCCAGGCGTCAGACTGAATCTGAAAAATTTTGCGTAGCAGTACCCCTGCGCGTCCGTAGGCGTCGTCTGCGGCTCCGCATCCGTCGTCGGCATCGTTGGCGCCGGGATGACGTCGTCGGAGTACTTAGACGCCGCCCTCGCACGCTGACATCAGTTCTTCTTTTTTCCGCGCCAGCAAGCGCAGGTCCGGAGAAAGTGGTACCCTTTAGTAATTTTTTGACTAAGCTTTTTTTCGTCATTTTTGGATCCATTTTCAGTCTACGACTCCATCGGTGCCGGTCGGGATGCCCGGGTTCAAGCCCTGTGCCGACTGCAACCGACTGATGTTGGTTACCGACCTCCATCGCCGGTGCCTACATTGCCTGGGGCCCAACCACGATGACAAGTCGTTCCCCGACTGCCGGGCCTTGACGTCGAAGGCTAGGCGGGAGCGGTCCCATAAGCGTCTTGAGCTCCACCAGTCGGCCCGCGCCGCTCGAGGTCCCGATCCAGAAGGAGGTCGAGGAACCGGTCGCGGGGCCGGAGTCATCACAGCTCGGCGAGTAGACACCAATCGTCGGGCTCCAAGTCCTCAGGTAAGAGGCACAAGAAGTCGAAGAGACGACATCGCTCTTCTGACACCCCCCAACGCTCGCGCGAGGTGGCCGGGGGTTCGGGTGACACCGCCCACGCGGCTCCGCCGGAGCCGCAGGCGTCGCTGCCTGCTTCATACCCGCCGGTCCCTGGGCAGAACGCGATGCCGGAGGAGATCGAGGCCTTCCTCATGGCCATGAGGTCGCTCACTCCTCTGTCGGGTTCTGCGGCGCTTTCGGGCCAAGCGGCCCGACTGGGAGCCCAAGCGGGCTGGGTGCTTCGGCCCCGGCGCCGTCGGGTGCTTCTGCCCCAGAGCCGTCGGAGACTTCGGTCCCGACGCCTCAAGGCCCCACTGGATCTAGTTCCAGATCCGGGTCGCCGTTGGTCGACCTTACGACCCCGCCGGCGTCGACCCCTAAGGTGTCACCCCCGGCGCCGTCCCCGCACGACGCCGTCCCTGGTCCAACCCTCGGTCCGGTTCTGGCGCCGGAGCGGTGTCGCTCGATGCCGCATTCGGCGCCGGCCGGAGAGGAATTCTTCGAGGATCTGGATCCATCCTTTATCCCTGAATTTCAGGACATGGACGACAAGGGTGACTGGGGGGGTCTGAGGACCCCCTGGCACGTGAGTGCCAGTCATTTCAGAACTGGACACAGGAACTAGGGGAAGCCAGTGGCCTGGATACCTCCCCAGACACTGGTTTTGTCTCCCCTCCTACCGTGGCTACGGAGGAGGGGGCTGCTTATAGTGTGGTGCTGATGAGGGCAGCCAAGACCTTGGCTCTTGAGCTCCCCTTCACAATGGTGAGGTCTAACATCCTCACGGAGGTCCTTAAACCGCAGGTAAGCTCCCCAGAGCCTCTACTGCCGTTTAATGAGGCTCTCACAGACGTCCTGTTGGGCACCTGGTCCAGGCCCACTACAGGTCCCCCTGTAGATAGGAACGTCGCTAGGTGCCACCGCCCTGCCCCGGGCGACCCTAGTTTCTTTTCCACTTACCCCACTCCCGAGAGCCTGGTTATCCAGGCCTCTACTTCCCAATCCGCATTCCCAAGTGCACCACCAGATCGGGAATCCAAGAGGTATGAACAATTCGGCAAGAAGATGTTCTCCTCCCTTAGTTTGGGAATGCGGTCGGTTAACACCGCGTGCTTCTTGGGCCGTTACACCCACTCTCTGTGGGATACGGTCGCGGAAGTGCTGCCTGAGTGCCTGGAGGGGGCCCGGGTGAAACTCGCTCAAGCCCTCGCGGAGGGAAGAGATGCAACGCGGTATTCAATACGATGTGGACTGGATACTATGGACTCGCTAGGTAGAGCGATTTCCACGTCTGTGGCGGTTCGCCGCCACGCCTGGCTGAGGTCCCTCAACTTTTCGGCCGATGTCCAGAACACCCTTATCACCATGCCCTTCGATGGCAGCCACCTCTTCGGTTGCAAGGCAGATAGTGCGCTGGAACGCTTTATGGACTCCAGGGCTACGGCCAAGTCCTTGGGCCTGTCAGCCCCACGCAAGCAATCTTCTGCCCAGCGCTCCTTTCGTGACCTTGGAAGAAGCGCCCCCACACGTCCTGCCAGCCACGGGCTGCAGACTACCATTCAGCGCGGCGGCAGACGCGGTTACCGTCGCGGCAGTAACAGGGGACAACAGTGCGACCAGTCCACATCCACCACCGCAGCATCCGCCTCAAAGCCTTCCTAGTCTGAGCTTTCAGGCCCATTTGACGCCATCACCTCCTCCACTGGCGCTCCATCACATCGGACAGGTGGGTGCTGCAAATCGTCCGAAGGGGCTATTCCCTCCCCTTCGTGGCGACCCCTCCAGCCATGCCACCGCAGAACCATCGCGTGTCGGGGGATCACTTGAAACTTCTGCAAGAGGAACTTGCGGCCCTCTTGGCCAAGGGGGCCATCGAGCGTGTTCCTGGGCCAGAAGTAGAGTGTGGTTGTTACTCCCACTACTTTCTGGTTCCCAAGAAGGGCAAAGGGGGCCTACGCCCTATCTTGGACCTGCGGAATGTCAACGGCTTCCTCCAGAAGGAGAAGTTCAAGATGCTGACTCTCGCTCAGGTCTTAGCTGCCCTGGAGACTGGATGGTAGCGTTGGACTTGCAGGACGCTTATTTTCACATCCCCGTCCTGCCGGCCCACCAGCGTTACCTGCGGTTCACGGTAGGCCACGAGCACTTTGAGTTTACCGTGCTCCCCTTCGGCCTTACCAGCGCCCCACAGGTGTTCACGAAAGTGATGGCGGTGGTCGCAGCCGTTATCCCGAGTCTCGGTCAGGTTGATGCTGCGTCTTCTGGGGCTGATGGCCTCCTGCATCCTTCTGGTGCATCACGCCCGGTGGCGGATGCGGGCTCTGCAGTGGGACCTGAAGTTTCAGTGGGCCCAGCATCAGGGCAACTTGTCCAACCACATCTTTATCTCAGAGGGCACTGCAAGACAGTTGCAGTGGTGCCTCACGGACCGCGATTGGGTCAGCGGCAGATCCCTCTCCCTACCCCAACCGGAGCACGTAGTTGTGACAGACACGTCCCTCCAGGGCTGGGGGGCCACATGGGAGAGGCGGAGATCAGAGGACTCTGGTCTCCGGCGGAGTCCCGGCTCCATATCAACCTTCTGGAGCTGTGGGCGATCCGGCTTGCACTCAAGGCATTCCTCCCCTCTGTCTGGGGGAGTGTAGTGCAGGTGTTTACGGACAACACCACCGCCATGTGGTACTCCAACAAACAGGGCAGGGTGGGGTCGTGGACCCTATGCCAGGAGGCTCTGCGCCTCTGGCAGTGGCTGGAACATCAGGGCGTGACCATGGTGGTTCAACACCTGGCAGGTTCCCTGAACGCCAGGGCGGAGGAACTCAGCCGTCGGTGCATGATGGATAACGAATGGCGTCTGAACTCCGATGTGGCACAAGGTCTCTTTCAGCAGTGTGGAGAGCCTGGGTTAGATCTATTCGTCACAGAAGAGAACGCGCAATGTCATCAGTTCTGCACGTTGGAATTTCCAAGGTGGCACTCGCTCTGCGACGCTTTTCGGCACGAGTTGCGGTCTGTTGTACGCCTTTCCGCCTATACCACTTCTGCCCAGAGTGCTGAAGAAGATCAGGCGCGACTGGGCCCAAGTCATCCTTGTGGCTCCGGACTGGGCACGAAGATACTGGTATCCCGAGCTACTCAGCATGTCAGTCGATCCCCCGATTCGTCTGCCTCTTCAGGAGGACTCTGTCGCAGCAGCAGGGGACGGTCCTCCACCCGAACCTGTCCAGCCTCCAACTCCGTGCGTGGAGATTGAGCGGCGACAGTTGAGGCCATTTGACTTGCCTCTTGAAGTCTGTGATGTTATTCTGGCAGCCAGGCGTCCCTCCACAAAATCGTTATATGCCTGCAGGCGGAACAAATTTGTGGCATGGTGCACAGCAAAGGCTGTGATTCCACTCTCTGCCCCTCTTTCTGAGGTTCTCCTCTTTCTCTTGCCCAGGAGGGTTCTGCTCTGGGCACTATCAAGGGCTACCGCTCTGCCATTTACGCCTTCTTAAGGCTACCTGATAAGCCCTCTTTTTTCAAGTCCCCAGTTGTAAATAGGTTCTTGAAGGGCATCACTCATATGTTCCCTCCTGTTCCTTTTCTGATGCCTCAGTGGGACTTGAAACTTGTTCTGACTTATCTGATGTGCGCTCCCTTCGAGCCACTTCATAACTGTCCTATTCGTCTTCTTACCTTTAAGACTGCATTCCTGGTTACCATCACCTCTGCCAGGAGAGTGAGTGAGCTCCAGGCCCTTTCTTCTAAACCTTCCGGACAAAGTTGTGTTGCGGACGCGACCCTCTTTCCTGCCCAAGGTAGTCACAGCCTTCCACATCGGGCAGTCCATCACCTTGGCAACCTTCTTTCCACCTCCGCATCCCTCGAAAGAGGAAGAGATGCTCCACCGTCTGGACCCAAAACGTGCGCTCTCATTCTATCTGGATCGCACACACCAGTTCCGGGTGGATTACCAACTCTTTGTTGGTTACGTGGGCGCTAAGAAGGGACGGGCGGTGCACAAACGAACCATCTCTCGGTGGGTCGTCATGTGCATCAAGATTTGCTACTCTTTGGCGAGGAAGGAGCCTTCTGTTGGGCTGAGGGCCCATTCCACTCGGGCCACGGCAGCTACTACTGCCCTGGGTCGGGGAGTCCCCTTGCAGGACATCTGTCAGGCAGCTACTTAGGCCTCGCTGCACACGTTCACAAGACACTACTGCCTGGACAGCTAAGTCCGGAGAGATGGCTTTTTCAGCCGTTCCGTTCTCCAGGACTTTCTGGTGTGATCATTGGTTCCCAGACCCTCCACCGGGGTTGGTATTGCTGGGGTATCTATTCTAAGATAAGGAATCTAATACTAACCGGTTCCTTTCAGATGCACAAGTTACTTACCTTCGGTAACGATATATCTGTAAGAAACAGTAGTTAATATTAGATTCCTTACCGCCCCACCCATCCTCCCCGTTCTGCGAACCGATATCTAGGGTTAAAGTCATCCCCTTTCAGGGCCCTAGTTTTATGGCACCAGTATTGGTTTTTATCATGGCTCTGCGTTTTCTGGCGCGGAAAAGCTGTGTATAAGACTGACGTCGCGCGCGAGTGCGGCGTCTAAGTACTCCGACAACGTCATCCCGGCGCCAACGACGCCGACGATGGACGCGTAGCCGCAGATGAGGAGAACCGACGCGCAGGGGTACTGCTACGCAAAATTTTCCGGATCCAGTCTGACGTCTGGGGATATTCTAAGGTAAGGAATCTAATACTAACTACTGTTTCTTACAGATATATCATTACCGAAGGTAAGTAACTTGTGCGTCAGTCCATGGTGAGGAAGGAGTCAAGTATGATGCAGAGGTTGCGGGTGTGGTCCATTGGTGTGGGAGGGTTGCCTAGGGCGGTGGGCCACCAGGTGTTGTCCCATGTGGAGGGGAGGATCCCAGGACTAGAACTTCCGGTTTCTCTGAGTTGAGCTTCAGGCAGCTGCTGCTCATCCAGGATGCAGCTTCCTTCATTTTTTCCTGGAAACTGTGTCTGGTGATGTCAGGTTCCTTGTTAACAAGCAGGAAGGACTGGGGTCACACCTGTTTGCTCGAGAATCAATATGACTCTGGTACTCTGTGCAGAATCGCCAGCTCTGGTTAGTTACCATTCATGTGTCCAATATTCTGGTTGTCAGAGCCAACAGCCTGAGTCAGTGGCACATTCATCCAGAGGCGCTCCAGCACATCTTCGCCTTTGGGACATATCTTAGGTTGACCTATTTGCCACTTACAGCAACGCCCATTGCTCTCAGTTATGTGCCCTCCAGTATCAGTTGCAAGGAACAGTGGGGAACATGTTTCAGATGAAGGAGAGCTTTCCACTTCCCTACGTGTTTCCGACTATCCACTTAAAGGTGTCTCCCATGAAGAGATGCTTTAAAAGAGAGCTCTTTTTAGGTCTAGCTTAAAGATACCTTTAAGTACAGTCGGAACTCATGTAATGAAGTTAAATAAAATAGTACATAGAGCAGGGCTTTCGGTAACCCCGTTTTAGCCATTGCTTTGAAAGATGTCATTCAAATTCTGGATGAGCCCAAAGGACAGTGATTAGGCATCTGACGAGTCAGTCATATGTTATGTCATTTCACCTCTTTACATTTCTCTTCACAGAGGAGTTGAACTGTTCTATTTGGGGAAGGGATGGTAGGGATTGAGACTGGATATAGTAAAGTGATCATTTTACAGAGATGGTAACAAAGTAGCAAGTTTCGACATTCTGCACTGAAGCATGATTTATTTGGACAAAAGCGCTGTAGTAAGTTTAATAAATGTCGGTCACCAACGTCTTTGTAGCTCTCTTTTACCAGGTGCCACCCAGGAAGAACTTGCTGCACTGCAGGAAAGAAGGCAAATTTCACTTTTCTCCGACACTGAACTCCCTCCCCATTGGTCTGCTACACGGCAAAACGTCTCTAGCACTAGGTGACATTGCACTTTGGGAAAAATGCACAGCTAAAGATGGAGAAAAGTGGACGGCCATAAATGAAAAATAAAATTCCCTTTCATCTCTAAAGAAATCAATCTGGCTGCTGTTACAGAGAAAACAACCCTGCTAAACTTTTACAGAAGTACTCCACTCACCTGGAAATCATTCCTTTGCCTTAAAGCATTTATTGCATCACCTGGCTTGTATTCCATCACCATCAGTTCATCTGTTGACTTCCTCATTTTCCCTTATGCTGAAACAAATTTTATTTGCCCTGTTTTGTGGTAAAACTCTTCATAATAGTCCAAAACCTGCATTTCTGGCAAGTACTTGCAAGATACTGACCCCCATTTACTTGCACAGGGTGAGTAGGAAATGAAAAAAGGGTACCTTTCATTCCTCTGTTTTGCAGCCTGAAATTGGCAATTATCAACAAAACCTTCGCTGCTGGCAATGTCCATACTACCTGATATATTTTCTACCTGTCCCGCACTGCTTTACCAAACCAAATTTAGCTATTTCTTGGGTCATGTTATTTTTTCCATTCTTTTGTTAAAATGGTGCCACAGTGGAAAACACAATTAAGTCTCCAGGGGATCACCATATTAGGATACGTATAAATGTTATTTTTCAAAAACATGTCTTCTCTTTCTTTACTGCGTTGATTTGTCCTTTATGTCTTCCCCTTCTGTTTCTTGCTTCCTCCCCTCTCCTCTGAAATCTTTTCCTGTATAATCTCTCTCTTCTTTCTTTTCTTTCCCATTTCTGCCTCTTGTCAGCTCGTCTCTTTCCTCCTTTTCTTTCCCCTTTATTTTCTATTCCTCCCTTCCATTTTTTCCTGTCCTCTTTTTTTTCTTTACTCCTCCTTACCCTTTGCCTGTTTCTATTCCTCATCCCCTCCCCATTTCCTTCTATCTGCTGTTCCTGATTGAGACTTCTAACCCATTCTAACGGCTGATTCCTCACCGTTTGAATTTTGCAAGGCGCTGGCCTGGATCTGGCAGATGTTCATATCGACTCCCTCATACTCCGGTAAGGGCGCCATGCAACGCCGCGTCGTGTCTAACCCACCCTAGATGTGATGTTGGGTCCACTGTATCTGTGCCACCTCTATGTGCTGACATCAGTTTTTTTCTCATCACGCCTTCGGACACGGATTCAGAACTTTCCCCCTCAAGTTTGTCAAACTTGACAGTATTTTTCCCTCAAACATTCCTGGATGTAAGGCGTTTCATCTCCTAAAACAACAGGATTTAAACCATGCAAGTACTGCCATGTTCAGATGTCAATGATGGAATCACATAGGATTTCTATCTGGTGTCTGTGCTCCAAGCATAATTTAGCTTTGAGTGACGGATGTGATAAAATGAGTCCCAAAGCCATCTACACCAGCAAAGCCATGTTGTATGTCGTGGAACATCGAAGAAAGTCAAAGAAGGCTTAGTTGAGGGTGCACTCCTGTTCTCTGGGGCCAATCTCCTGACCAGTTATCCTCAAAATCTGGGTCATTCGGTAAGTCGAAATGTATCCCTCTGGCGCCACTAAAGGATCAGAGGTGGCCTCTAGTCGGTTTACTGCTGGTTGGTCTAGCACCAACTATGCCACTTCCCCTGACTTTGACCCCTGGCTCAATGCTGTTTCTTTTTAAGGCACTGCAGCCTTGATCACCGACACTGCCGATTCCATAAGGAGAGATGATTATCCTTTCAGACTCAGGCAAAACCAGAGCGAACATCACAGACAGTGAACCAACTTCATCCCTGTCTCCATTCTGTACCTGATTTGTTCCCTCAACATCAGTATGAATTTGCAGATTTCATTTTTTGCTATTGCCTCATGTGTTGTTGCTGGTTATAGATGCTTTGGGCACTGTACCACTGCTGTCCAGTGCCACAGTGCAAGTGCTCCCTATGGTAAATTGGTGTATGGATTAGTGATTCCATGATTGGTTGGTTTGGTTTACTTGTCAGACCCAAGTACAGTGCACTGCGTGTGCCCAGGGCTTGGAAATCAAATGCTTCTAGTGGGCTTGCAGCACTGGTTGTGCCACCCACAGAAGCAGCCTGTAAATGTGTGTCTCAGGTCTTCCATTGCAGAACCTGTGTGCAGTCTGGTATGGCCATGTTGACTGAGCAAGTGCACCCATTTGCCAGTCCCTAAACCTTCCCTTTTCTGCATATTAGTCACCCCTATGGTAGGCCCACGGGCAGGGTGCATTGTAGGTAAAAGGTAGGACATGCCCTGATGTGAGTGGCCTGTCCTAATAGTGAATTACAGCCATTTTCGTTTTTTACTATTGCAAGGCTACCTGTTCCCCATAGGCCAGAAGTTTAATTATTACATCTTATAATCCTAACTGACTCAGGGAACTAGGTAGAAATTCGAGTTTAGTATACCTGAACTCAACATGATAAAATACATCTTTTAGTGAAGTTGGTTTTAACATTCTGTGTTTAAAAATACCACTTTTAGAAAGTAGGTCTTTTCTGGTCTAACCATCCAAGCCCGTCTCTGCTAGGTTGTGTATTCCTTGTCTGGAGTTTGAGTGACAGGGGCTGGGGGATTCCAGGAGATCGGGTGAGTCAACACTGGGCTGAATATATGCAGATGGGAGGGAGGAGTTGCACCCGGGACCTTAATAGGGCTGTGCCTTCCCTTCACAATGCTGGCTCCACCTCCTGTGGTGCCTCTGATGTCCCTGCCCTGTGAAAGGAAAGAAGGAGTCATGTAAACAGAGTGCTCCAGGACTGACCAGAACTGGTTTGGACTAGGCAAAGGCCTCTCTGCCTTCAGAGAACAAAGAGAAACTGTGTATAAAAAGGGACCCAGACCCCAGAAATTTAGATCACTTTTGGGAAACAAGAAGAAACCTTTGCTGAGGAGAGGAACCAGAGAAACTGAGGAGAGACTATCCCTAAGCGTGAGGGATTGGCCTACAGTGGTTGTCTGACTGCCAAAGAGAGGAGAAAGGACTTTTGTGTTACTTCCATTCAACTTGTGAAGTATCTCCAAGGGCTTAAGGTAGAGCCTGCCACCTGCTGAAGTCTCAGGGACAACAGACTTCACCCACCACCTCCCCGAGAGTTCTTTGGAAGTGCCTGCAGTTGTGTCGGGCTTTCTATGGGACTGCGTGTCGCAAGGAGCTGGAAGTGCGACTCACGAAGAAAAAGCATGTTGCCGCTGCTGCCGCAATGCAGAAGTGCCTCGCATCGCCGGAGAAGAGGATCGACGTCGCACCAGATGCCGCATCATCAACGGAGAAGCGTGTCGCAGCTGCAGCTGTCGCATCGTCGCCGAAGCACCTCGCATCGCTGGAGAAGAGGATCGACGTCTCATCAGACTCCGCCGCATCATCGGGAAGCGTGTCGCAGGTCCTGTCGCGGCTCAAAAGAATCGTTGAGGTGCCGCAATGCCATCGGGCGTGCACGCATCGTGACACATCAAGGAAAAGACACCATTTTGTTAATTGCACCGGATCTTCATCGCATCACACCGGCGCTGCTGGTCGCATCGCCATGGAAGCGCAGTAAGAAACCGATGCATCACCTCCCCATGCTGAGAAGAACCAACGCATCCCCTACGCATCAGTAGGGACCCGACGTATCACCGTTCTTGCATGTAAGGAACTGACGCACCACTTTCCCTGCAACACTTTTGTTGTATAGAGTTACGCATCCGAATGTACATTGAACTCAGTGTTGCATTTTACATCTTAAGAGAACTAAGATAGTTCTACCATTTTTAAAGTACAGTATTGTGGATTTTTGTCGTTTGTGGTCTTGTGTTAAGTCTATATAAAAATACTTATTTTTATACTACAACTTGTGTGGTGTCCATCTGTAGTGTTGTAACTGGGTTACTGTATGTTTTCACAAATGCTTTACACACTGCCTCTGAGATAAGCCTATCTGCTCGTGCCAAGCTACCAAGGGGGTGAGCAGGGGTTATTTTAGGAGTGTACCCCCGTACCCTGACTAGACGCAAGGGTCCCTATTTGGTCAAAGGTCCCTACCTCTGCAAACTAGAGACCCCCAAATCTAACAACAATGATGACTCTAGTCAAGTTTACGTTGGCGAGAATTTATTTCTGGACTTGCGGGATGCAAGTAGCCGGGATACCTCCCCTGACCCTGACCTCCACTCACCTCTTCCAAATGTCTGCCTCCTTTGCCACAGTGATGGGCAGCCAAAGTATTGGGCTTCACACTACCCACCACTGAGTTGAACATCTTAGTTTTAACAAAGTGCTTCATCCAGGAAAAACAAACCCTAAGTCTCTATTTCCATTCAGTGATGCCCTCACTGACACAGTTAGGCAGGATCTTCGCCTCCAGTTAACAGACTGACCTCAAGGTGGCACAGACCTCTGTCCATGGGACCTTGCATTCCTTCTCTCCACCATCAGAAAGTCTCCAGCCATTTGAACCCTCATGCATTTCCAACCACCCCACCAGACAGTAGAAGTGCACAGTGGCATTCACCCAAAGGATGTTCTTCTCCACCAGCCTTGGCCTTAGTTCTGTCAATACCAACTGCCTCCTAGGGAGATGCACTCACGTGTTGTGGGACATGGTAGCAGATATCTTGCCCAGGCATAATAAGACGAAATCTATAACACCTTACTCAAGAAGGACAAGACGCTGCTAATTGCTCCGTTCGAACAGACCTAGACAAAACCGACTGCCAGGGTAGGTCAGTCTGCAACAGTGTGGTGCTTAGGAGCCACACTTGGATTCATTCCACCCTATTTTCCAGTGATATCCAGCAGTGACTAATGAATCAGTCTTTTTGGAGACAAAGCGGATTGGGTCCTTAAGCATTTTAAGGACAGCAAGGCAATGGCACACTCTTCTAGGCTTGTTCTGCTGGTGCGTCAGTTCTCCCAATAATTATACCCCTTTCAAAGCTTTGTGAAGGCATATCAACAGAAGCAAATCCATGACTTGATTCACAGTAACAGGCCTCTCAGTCCATTTGAGGTAGAGGGGGTCAGGCTGCCATTATTCAGGGCCCCAGGGGCAACGATCTACCGAAACCCAATACCCCATCTGTACAACCTATACCTCCATGCAAGGAGATTGAATGGCAACCGTTGATGGCTCTCAATCTTCCTCCTGAAGTAGTTAGTGTCATACTGACAGCCAGGTGTCCTTCCACAAGAACTGTAAATGCAGGATGCTTGGAAGAGTTTGCTGTCTGGTGTTCTTCTCATTATATTCAGCCTAATATTTTATTGTTTTGGGACACTGTTGCACAGCAAAACCTTGCTGTGGCAACACTTAAGCATCATCTCAGCACTTTTGGCCTTCCTACTCGTTCAGCCACCCTTTTCCTAATCACATGTTGTGATGAGTTTCTTGAAGGGGTTGAGGCACATGTTCCCACCAACTATTTGTGTAATTCCGCAGTGGGAATCAAATTTGGTTCTCACGTACTTGATGCACAATCTTTTGAACCAATGCACAGCTGTCCCATAATCCTTTTGACCATAAAAACTGTGCTGTTCATTACTATAACTTGTGAGGGAGTGAACTTTAGGCCTTGTCTACCCAGCAGCCTTACACATCTTTCTTTATGGAGTTTCTTTCAAGATATAATCCGCTTGCTTGAAAAAGGAAGTCTTTCCAGTCCTAATAAGGCAATCCTTTACTTCGCTCTCTTTCTACACCCCCAACTCATCTGTTCAAGGAAGAGGAGGGCCTAAGATGGCCCTAAGTTTTTACATTGACCGGACCAGAGACCATTGAATCAATGGTCAACTTTTTGTGGGCTTCTCTGGAGCCCAAAGAGAAATGCTATACAAAAGCATACCATCTCCTGATGGACTGTATTATGCATACAGATTTGTCATGGGCTAGCCAAGACACAATCCCCAGAAAGCTTGTGTGCTCAGTCCACCAGAGCAAAGGCTCCTGCCACTGTGCTGGCACACAGTGTGCCAGTCTTGGACATCTGCCAGGATCCTACTTGTGTATTCTCACAAACATTCACAAAACACTGTTGCCTGGAAAGCTATGATAGGCAGAATGGGCACTTTGCCCAACCAGTCCTGCACTTTTCCTTGTTTGATTCATTCCACAGGTCCACCACCTGAGGAGGTACTGCACTAATATCTATTCACAAGGTGAGGAATCTGTGATTAGAAGTCTCCTATCAGAAGAACAAGTTACTTATCTTTAGTAACACGTTGTCTGGGAGAGAGACTATTTAACCGCAGATTCCTTGCTGATTGGTCTTCCTCCTCCCTTTTCTGTGGAATGGACTCATACAGCCCATAAATAAGACCCCAAATTAGATTTCTGCACATTAGCATATTATGATTTCTACTGGCTTCATGTCCAACAGTGCTTACAAGGTCAGAAAGAAACTGACGTCAGCACACAGATGTGGAACACATATAGTAGCCCCAGACGCAGTGCTGCATGACACGAACTACCAAAGTTACGAAAATATTCCAAATCCATTCTGGCACCTGGGAAAATTCACACGGAAAGGGGTCTGTGGTTAGATAGTCTCTACCAGAAAAGGAAATAATATCTTAGTTTCTTTCTTTCTGGTTTTCCACCTTCTTCTAGCCAACGTCCTGTGTAGGAGGAAAGGACTCCGCCCAGGTATAGTAACTTACGACATCCTAGTAGTCCCTGCATGGCAAACAGCTGATGAGAGTAAACTTGAGGTTCACTGAACTCCCCTGTTGATGGCTTGGGTGAAATATGTAGAAAGCAAATGGCCAACATTAATTTGGCCTGTAACTTCTTCGGTACACAGGCTTGTTGTTAGAAAACACATTGACTAAAGATACATATAGTGGCATACAAAGATAAAGTGACATATTTACAGAGTTACTCAATTGCATGCACTGACACACTAATACAGATCTATTACATGGAGTGGAATTGTGACAGTATCATACTGCCACAGGACAGTGAGTCAAATGGTGGTGAATGGATTGTTGCAGTGGCATACTGGTATGCATGGACTGTACAAAAGTTGCTTTTATCTAATAGAGACATTTAGCCACAGATTCCTTATCTTAGAATCCACCCCAGGCACCAGACTGGATCCCAAAACAT
Organism: Lissotriton helveticus; assembly: GCF_964261635.1. NCBI lineage: Eukaryota > Metazoa > Chordata > Amphibia > Caudata > Salamandridae > Lissotriton > Lissotriton helveticus. Next base: position 374,340,860 of record NC_136073.1, read on the forward strand.
TTTCAGCAGTACCTCTGTGTTGGTAGAGGACATTGAGCGATTCTGTCCCGATGTTGTCTCCTGAATTTGACGTCAACAGAGTCCACATAAGCCCTTCCCTGATGTGCTGACGCCAGTTCCTTCTTTACTGCACTATCAATACGGATCCGCGCTGCAGTTCCTCTGGCTGTTTTCGGCCTACTTGACATTTTTCATTGACGGAGCAAATTACCTTTTTCTATTTTTTTTCAATGTCCTTGGGGTTCAAGCCTTGTGAGTCCTGTGGATGACAAATGTCAGCCACGCACCCTTACTCACCCACATGTGGTGTCTGAGTGAGCACCATGACCATGGCTGCTCATGTGCTGCTCTGCGAGGCATGCTGTATTAAGGTACAACATAGAAGCTCCGTCCATTTCCCGACCATCTTTTCAATTGGCTCATGTTACTCTCCTTGCGAAATTAATGCTTTTAATTTGTGAAGAGGCTTAGTAGTCCCTCCTTTGTACCGCCTTGTCTGCATTTGTATCCTCCTATAACGACTGGACTTTTTACTTGTGTTGTTATAAGGTCTGCTTTATAAGTCGGTGAGCACTATTTTCTTTAATGATCTTCCCCTATTTCACTTACACCATCGCAGCCCACCGCATGCTTTTAGTAATGTATTTATTTAAATTATAGCGTGATCTGCTTTAACTATAGCGGCCGGGCTTATTCAATTATTTAATTTACAGCGTGGGCTGCTTTCAGTTTAGCAGCCATACTTATTTAATTATTTGATTTACAACTCAGGCAGCTTTCAGTTCAGCGGCCACACTTATTTAATTTATAGCGAGGGCCGCTTTCCCTTTAGTGGCCGCACTATTTATTTATTTAATTAATTGCGCGGGCCACTTTCACTTTAGCAGCTGCACTAGAGAACCTTTTAAATGCTGTGGCACTAAGGACAGGAAAGCAAAAAAACTACGATTCCCAGAATTAATTATATTGCCACTTATAAAGGACACACTGGACACTGTGCCCGTGGAGGCATGGAGTAAGGCGAACAATTGGTATAAACCACACCATCTTTCCATCAGCCTCCTAATTGAGCCTGTGTTGTCCTTTTGAGGTATTTTATGAAGCTGTTTAATAATAATACCTTTGACTGCCTTCACATTTTACATTGCGCAAATTAGCACTGCAGAAAGTTCACCCATTCCAAGATGGGCGCATAATTCAACAAATCTGGTGACTCCCTGATAGGACTTGGTACTGGAAGCTGTAAAGGGAGATGGTTGCAATGCATGCAGATTTGGTGTGTTATCAGGAAGGTGTTTCGGGAGAGTGCTTTTGAAGGCAAAGTGGGAGTGTTCAACGTCTCTCCAAGCACTTTTTGGGGAGGGTAACTGTGTTCAAAATCACCACTCTCAGGAAATTGGAATCTGAAAGTCACTGTAGAAGACGAACGGCCTAGTCAGTGTGTTGCCCCACCCACCCACCCGAAGGCTTACGGGGTCTTATAAGAACCCTTCGGCGAAATCCAGTCTCTCAGGTTTCACATGACCCTGAGAACTTCACTCACTAAGGAAAGGCTGCTACCTTTTTGTACCCCCTTCCTCATTCACTATCCCTCTGGCCACGAGGCACACCTCTAATTCTAAGGGTCTATCAGACTCTAGGAGCCCGTATCCCGTAAAGCTGAGGCTCCCTCTGATTCGAGGATCTCGCTAAGCCCAAAACGCAGCCCACAGAGGCCACCTGCCTTATCTTTGCTCAGCCTCTCAATCAGGTGACACACCGAAGATGATGGGGGCAATCGCGCTGGCATAACTTGCGGGTGGGGGGCGCGGGGGAAACGCGTAGAGGGCGGGTTAATTAAAAAAAAACTAAAAAAAACGTACCTTTGCCTCCTGTCCCGCGTCGCATCTTCTCTGTCTGCTCCTCACCAGAAGCTGGCAGCCTCCCTCCCCTCCCCAAAGCCAATCACAATGCTGCAATGGTAGCGTTGTGATTGGCTGGGACGCCGACCGCAAAGGCATCTATGGGGAGATCGTTTTCTCCATGCAGGCTGCATGCAGCCTACATGGAGAAAATAGCAGAGTGCCTATGACTAGTTTGGTCAGCCCTGGGTCTGACCAAACAGTCAGCGCCCACAACAGTGGACAAGCCACTCCTCCCCTGCCTGGAGAAGGACTGTCCCCAACCAAACCCTTTTGCTTTCTCGCAGTGCAAGAAGCAAATATTAAATGGTATTCGTAATACCATTTTATGTTTCTACCTCTCGCACTGCGAGAAAGCAGTGGGGCGCTGCTCCTCCACCCACTGGGAGGAGCCGCCCCTGGATGGGAGGAATGACTACAAATAATCTTACTTTTAGATTCGTCTCCCCAGCTACGCTAGAAGAAACATTAATACTGACAGAGCTATATCAACCTCATGGGCCCCACCTGCTTCCACAGTAACCACGCAATCTGCCTGCATCTCATGCCAGCTTATGACTGGCCTCCATATCTTGTATCCTCAAAGGTTTGGTACATCTTTCTGGAAAGTCTTCCCAGAATGGGGCCTCCTACTAAGATTTGTGATGCATTCCTCCTGAAAGGGAACAAAAGCCAGCTCAGACCTGTTCCACCTTGTAGGGCCTCATCTGTGGGTTGCAACTTGAGTCCTAAGGCACAAAACCACTGAACCAAGGTCGAAGTACACCTGTCACACTTAGGTTACCTCACTGAGAAAAACAAAAACTTAAAAGCATTTGCAATGCAATAGGTCTCGCCTTTGAGAGAGTTTGACCTATTGGCATTGTAAATGACAATGCCTTAAATTTGTGATTTGAAAACCTGCAAGTGGTGCATGAACAAGAACTTTGTACTTATAGTCCTTGCTTACAAGAAGCAAGGCTGGCAATAAAAGAGGCGCACTTACTGCCGGCCTTGCTTCCCATAAGCAATGACTATAAGTCCAGACTGCGTTTTTACGCACCGCTTGCTAGTTTTACAAACACATAAATAAAAGGCATTGTCATTTATAATGCCAATGACTCAAACTCTCACAAATGCGAGACCTATTGTATTGCAAATGCTTGTTTTACCTGCCAAGAGGGTTGTTTTCAATGCAGAATGTGAGGACATAACACTCCAGTGCAGGGTCCAAATACTGCACAAGCCTTTTATGTGTACGTCACTCATTTATATTCCTCAAAGGAAGCATGTTCATTTGTACCGCAAGAACTTGAGGTTTAAAAACAAATAGAGAACCGGCAGGGAAGAGTTCATTAACTCTTTTAAGGCCATTATCATTACCACCCAGTTTTATCAGGTGACACACATGGTAATTATCTGAATGTCCTGTTTGCAAACCAGGGCTAGCTGGTGTTGTAGCTACACTGTATTATTAATTTTTTGGGTGAGTCAGGAATCTGCTAAATGTGGCAAAAGACAATCTGTTTTCAGTATTTGAGACCATAATGCAGGTCTTCTAATAAACACGAGTAAAAAGAGACCCTGCTATTCTGCTGTTTGCAGAAAATCTAAAAAAATATCGTAAAGATACTCAATAGTTAATTCCTAAATCTGTACCCTAACAAAGGCAATATCACTTCAATTCATATATATTTTATTAGTGGTTGTCACTGTTTAAGATCTATGCTATTTTTGCATGGCTGATCCAGTTTCAATTCAATTGTTTTACTCCAGATCCGGCAGCAACAGACAGGCAATAGCATCACATGTGGTCGTGGAGGATGAAGAAGCACCAGAGTTAGGGTAAGTGCTAGTCCACTTTCCGTGAGATAGTGTCACACATGTGGACGATTCCAATTTCAAATATGCCACCCCTGCTGACTATTTGTGTCATCGCTGATTCTAGACTTTCACCTATTCCTCGCCAGACCACGGAAAGACTTGTCTTTTGACCCACAGGTTTGATGGGGTGGATGAGGAAACATTGGCAACTACACCCTGATCTGTGACACGTTTGGAAATAGTGAGGTTCAAAGAGGAGTATCACGAGAAGAGCGCGCATCAGGGTGACTCGTACAGTGCCTGAGGTTAGAATTTGTTTACTAATTGACCCTCCTCAATGTTAATAGAAATCAAGGGTTTGATGTACTGTGAGGTTTTAGTTTATCTCATGAAGGTTTACTTTATGGATGGTACACCTTTAAGTACCTCTTATGCCACAGGTATTCAATAGAACACTTAGCAGGTTCTGAGGGCTGTTGGTGGATTCACTCTCCCAACAGCTCTCTGACCTGTCCAGATGACTCTGCTGTTGTGGACTCTGTTTAGCTACTAATAAAGAAGAACTTGTTCCTAGAGTCTTGGTGTTGCTTCAGGATTATTGCCTTACCGGGTCTCCGCCCACTACACTTTCTCAATGGGTTATCCTTTAGAATTATTTTTCTTGTCATCAGCTATACAAAGGACAACTCAAAAAGCAGTATTTTGAAACAGTACACACTACAATGTTATTTCGCCCGCTCTGAGATCTTAATTTGCTGTTTGGTATAATTATTTTTGATGGTTACTGGATAGAAAATGGGAGTTTTTTATTTATTTATTTTTTTAGCTTTTTTATTGTGGTGTATCATCAAAATGTCAGATACATATGCACAACTGTGTCCATACAGGCAATGATAAAAGGCTCGAAGCAGGTTAAGTAATATTACACAGCCCTTTGGTCCACAACCCGGAGGTCGGACGGCATCAGAGTAGAGCAGAGCCATAGAAACACAGCAATATCAGCCTCGGACACAAACAGGGTAGTCACACCACTTTTTTCAATGAAACAGAACATTACTCAATAAAACAAATCCAGCAGAGAAAGTCAAGATAGCCCATACTCCGCCCCAGGGGTCCAGTTCGTATTAGTGATGCAACATCGTCTTAGGCCCTGTTGATGTATAGCAGAATGATAGGAGCTTTTCACATAGCGTCAAGGGAACAGGGGGAGGGGGGGCATGGTTTGGACGCCGATCGGGATGGTGGCGTGAGCCTGTAGCTCCGCACCCGATCCCGCTAAACATCCTGTAGATCTTCGCACACCCGCAGTTGCTGGTACGGGTGTACTGGGCGGACCACCGGGGCAACGGAAGAGTACGGCGGTGAGCGGACGGGCGCCGAGAAATACTCCAGGACCCGATCTCAGAGCCCGGGGACGCTGAGAGATGAAGCACAAGATGGCGGCGACCCCGGAATATGAGAGCTGCGCTACGAGGGGCAGCGGGCCGCGGCGGGGGCGTAGCGAGAAAGGCAGCCAGCAGTAACGAGTGGAGCGTGGCCACTGTGGTGCCTGGAATATCGGCGGGATAGGTGGCGAGGAACACCCGTTGCTGCATTGATATTTGGTGATCCGGGAACCGATCCCCCAGTGCTGGCAATGGCGGCCGTGTGAGGGAGGAGTCACTCCCTATCCACGAACTGCGGGAGAAGGGGCCACGCGGCCCGGCAAAATAAGGGGCAGACAACAGGGGCACACCGGGGAAGAGACGCGTGGAGGACCGCTGGATCTTGCGCCTGGCCCCGAGCGCGATAGATGGCCCCCGCACGACTGCCCCGGAGCGGCGCAGCCCCTTGAGCATGGAGACGACCCTCGGAGGCGCTCGCTGAGTAGCAGGAAGAGAGGACCCGGGCGGGCGCCGAGGACTGGCTGGAGAGGCGGGGGCGCGCTGACAGATCCCGGCGCGTTGGCTCTGCGAGATTATACAGGTGACAGCCGGGAATTGAGCAGGAGGCACAGGGAGCTGGATCCCAGGATGATAAGGAATACCACCACCTTCGGGGACTGCCCGCCCTATTACGCCCGGCGCTGCCCTGCCTAGACTGGTGCATGTTGTTGTCCCCTTCACTTTCCTGGCCTGGACATCCCCTGATTTAGCCTTGGAGAGCTCACATTAGGGGCAGCGAGAGCATAACTAGGGTGAGGCCCGGGATCCCAGGGGTGATTGCTAAAGACCGGCCAACTGCGGACGCTGCCTGCCTATAGGGGGGCCAGACGGAGAGCGGACGGCCATTTTGAGCACGGGAGGGGGCTCAGGAGCCGCAAACGGCTTGGCACCGGTGACTGGGAACTAACTCTTGAGGAAGCGGTTGAGTCGCCTGGGCGACGAGAGGGACTGAGAGGCCCCCTTGATCGGCGACGGGGGATAGGGCCCGGAACAACCCCTGGGGCAAGCCTGTGAAGGCGCTCACGGAACGCAAGATGGTTACCGGTGGTGGTGACTTGACAACGAACCAGGCGACTATATCAGGCACGGATAGCGGGACCCTCACTGACCCGGAAGGCTCGGCACAGGAGCGGAGGTTGAATAAGCGGCTGGATGGGATACTGGAGGCGATAACTGCGACCAAGGAGTCCCTACATCAGGACATCGCGCAGGTGGCCACGGGACTGGGCCTCTTGAGAGCGGACCACGCTAAACTTACCGACAGAGTGAAAGACAATGAGGTACTGCTCCAGGGACTCAAACCGGCGGTAGTAACTGCGGAACACAAACTGACCGATATCCTCGATTGCTTGGCAAGGCTGGAGAAGCGCGCGGAGGACTCCGAAGGCCGCAATAGGAGGAACAACGTTAGGGTGGTGGGTCTGCCGGAAAATGTTGAGGGAGATGACGCAGTCGCCTACATGGAGAACTGGTTTAAAACGGTCGTAGCCCCGGAGGGTTTGTCCCCCTACTTCTCCCTGGAACGAGCCCACAGGGTCCCGGCTCGCCCACCCAAGCCGGGCCGCCCACCCAGACCGATGGTGATCAGGCTGTTGCATTTTAAGGACCGGGACCTGCTGATACAGAGAGCTCGCTCAACGGGCCCCTTCCAGGTGGACAATGGCCCAGTCACGGTTTTCCCCGACTATACGCAGGAGGTCCAGAAACGCCGGGCCTCATACCTGGCTGTGAAAAAGGAACTGAGGGATGAGGGTATACAATATTCCTTGCTCTTTCCGGCCAAACTAAGAGTGATAATGGATGGAACGACTCAATTCTTCCAGACCCCGGACGAAGTGTGGTGATGGCTCGAGCTGTACCGGGCTGGTACAGACCGCAAAGGAACGGACACGAGGGAGAGACAGAAACGGGTCCAGACACGAAAGTCGCAGCGTATCCGCAAGAGAAACCAACTTAAGAGGGCTCTGCAGGACGATCAGATGGCGGAGGACAGGAGAGGAGCTTTGGCCGCAACGGCGACCATCACGGGCTCACAACAGGAGAGGTTGTCTGTGGGCACGGAATCTAGAGAGGAAGGAGGGAAGTCCGGAGGTGTGCTTTCAGATGTTGATAGCGCTGGAGGGCCAACAGTCACACCGCAGACAGCGGATGGACTATTCAACGAATAACACTCAATATGGGTGCCATGTAAGTTATTCCTGTTGGGACAGAATGCCCTGGTGCTCGGCACGCTAGCGGGTGTTGTGTTGGACTGCAGTATGGGATCAAGGGAGCGGGACGGGGGCTTGGTCTGCCCCTGGTTGGTTCTGTTCCACCCTCTCGTTGCCCTTAAGGCTTTCTGTAGTGACGACTGCAGAGTAGTGTCATGTGTGTTGTGTTAAATGTTTGGATGGGGGCTGATGACAAGTTGTTAGGTCCTGTTCTGGGGAGTGGGGTTGGGGGAGTTTTTGGGGCTGTTTTGAGCGGGGGATTTTACTGCACTGATGTGGGTGGCCGATTGACACTATGGAGGGGGAGGGGAGTTGGCTGCAATGGGGACGGTACCTGATTTGAAGTGCCTCACATGGAATGTCCGGGGACTCCGCACAATGTCTAGGAGATACAAAGTACACGCTCATCTAGTCAGGCGAGGCATTCAAATTGCACTACTGCAAGAAACCCATTTAACCAAGCAAGAATGTACTGCGCTGCAGAGGAGATGGCATGGTCAGGTGTTCGGCACCACGTACTCGGGGTTTGCCCGGGGGGTGCTGATTTGGGTTAGAGCGGGGATCCCGTTCCAAGCCACGAATCAGTTGGTGGACCCAGAGGGGCGATATGTGGTAGTGGAGGGGAGGCTCTATGGCCGGGACGTGGTTTTGTGTGGTGTCTATGCTCCCAATACTGACTAGGCCCGATTTTTGGATGGCTTGACGGGCTCACTGGCACACTTTCTAGCAGGCCCCATCATACTGGGAGGGGACTTTAATTCGATTACTGATGTTTCCTTGGACAGGTCGCACCCACCATTGGCCAATTCACCGGTGCGTAGGTTAGCCACCCACAGGAAAGACTGGCAGGAGAGATGGGGCCTTGTTGATGTATGGAGGGAACAGCATCCGGACTTTAGGGACTATTCCTTCTTCTCGGCTATGCATGCGTTACATGTTAGGATAGACTCCATCCTCTGTAGCGGCCCCTTGGCTGCCATGATAACCCACACGGAATACCTTACTCGAACCATTTCCGATCATAATCCCTTATTGATGATGGTGAAATGGCAGAGGTCGAGGTCAGAGATCCCAACGTGGAGACTGAGGCCAGACACATTAGAGGACCCGGTGTTCAGCGATACGGTCCTCCAGGGCATAGAGAACTACTTTGTTGAGAATGCGGGGACAGCTGCCACTAGGTCGATTGAATGGGATGCAATGAAGGTGGTGGTGAGGGGCGTATGCATGGGCAGATTCCCGAACGAAAGGACGTCAGTTCTGACCGATCTGGAGAAGGCAGAAGGTGCGCTGAGAGAATTGGAACTGCGTAGGCCTGAGCGTCCTGATTTGCAGGAGCGATTACTAGAGGCGAAAGAATTGGTTGCCACTGAAACGGAGCGTCTACGGTGTTACGATCATAAGCTCTATCTCACCAAGGTACACGCGGAAAGGGATAAGGTGGGCATGCTGCTTGCTAAACTTGCTACCCCAGAACCTAGGGGATGCCCGGTCATGAGCATTAAGACGGAGACCGGGGAACTGGTCTACTCTCAGGCGGCAGTCTTGCGGCGTTTTCAGTCGTATTACACGAGCCTGTATGCGAGTCAGCTGGGAGTGACGAGCTCTGCGATAGGCGACTACCTGGACACTGTTAGTCTCCCAGAGCTGGAGGACGGAGTAGCAAAGGGCTTGGGTGGCCCCATAACGATGTCGGAGATACGGGTGGCCATCAAACAGATGGCCAAGAATAAGACACCGGGGGTAGATGGCCTGCCGATCGAATTTTATGTGAAGTATGTCGATACGCTGGCGCCCAGGCTCTTAACGGTGTACTCGGAAGCCATATCGCTTGGGCACCTGCCCCAGTCAATGAGGGAAGCCCTGGTGGTACCACTACTGAAGCCCGGTAAAGAGGCCTCTGATGTGAAGTCGTACAGGCCACTATCCATGCTGACGGTGGATTATAAGATCCTGAGCTGTATATTAGCGACTAGGTTGCTGCCGGACATGACCAAGCTGATACACGGAGACCAGGCCGGGTTTATTCCCACCAGGAGCACCTCAATGAACATCCGGCGCTTGATCCGCTTATTGGACAGTGCACGAGAATCGGAGCAGAGATCGGCGGTTCTATCAGTGGACATCGAGAAGGCCTTCGATAGCCTTGAGTGGCAATACCTAGATAGGGTGCTGGAGAAGTTCGGCCTGGGAGAAGGCTTTGGACGATGAACGAGGATCCTCTACTCCTCTGCAACAGCAAGGGTGCGATTGGGGACTGTCATATCCTCTGCTTACCCGGTGCATAGAGGGACGAGGCAGGGTTGCTCGCTCTCTCCCCTGTTGTTTGCTTTAGCCATGGAGCCACTGGCGGTTCAGGCAAGGACGGGGGCCTGGTACACTGGGATTGGGCATGGTGGGCTTAACCATTATATCTCGTTGTATGCCGATGATCTGTTGCTGTACCTAGAAGATACTGAGGGGGCGTTAGAGGGAGCTGTAGAACTATTGTCACGCTTTGGTAGGCTGTCTGGCCTCAAAGTAAACTGGAATAAAACTTGCGTTTACCCGCTGCGGGCGGACACGCCATACCCCCCTCTCACAGTAGATGTAGTCTGGGAGAGTACTTGCTTCACCTATCTAGGAGTCCGCGTGTACCACGATGCCGCGAACTTACTGGACGGTAATGTAGGGCGCTGTATACGAGCTCTGAGGGGATGTATGTCTTTCTGGTCCTCCCTCCCGCTATCGGTACTAGGCCGGGTAGCACTGTTAAAGATGGTGGCTTTACCAAGGCTGCTCTACTATTTCCGCACCCTCCCGATATGGATACCCCAACTGATTTTCAAGGACTTAAGAACTATGATTATCGACTTCCTTTGGGGACCTGGGAGACGAAGGGTAGCACTGGACACCCTGATGAGACCCAAACAGGAAGGAGGGATGGCGGTCGCCGATTTTGAATTATATTACTTAGCGGCTCAACTGCAGGTATTGACGCACAACATTGCCAAAGAATTTAGGGGCCCGGACCAAGAACGTGGGAAAGGTATCCGGAGACACATCTTATCATTAATAGTTCTGCAACAGAGGCTGGAGTTGAGAGAACTAACCATGGAGGAGAGGACACTCAGGTTATGCTGGCACAGGAGCTTGAAAAGGGCGAGGGCTGCAAAACCATATGCTCCGGAGATCCCCATAGGGATGTTGACAGCGCTACCACATGGAGGCGACTGGTCCCCATTGCTGGAATGGGAAGAGTTGGGTTTACAAATGGTGGGGGACTTATACCTGGATGGGACGTTGGTTCCCTTTAGGGTGTTGCAGGATCAATTTGGTCTCCCGGATGGGAGCTACCTCTTACATGCGGCGGTGGTTGCGGCAATTCGAAAGCACTGGCAGGGGGGGCTGACGGAACCGAACACGACAATGGCCTGTCAATATGTGGTGATGGCAGCGGGTACAATCAAAGCGGTGACCTGCCTCCACTCCCGCATGCTCCGTGAGGGACTGGAGCCCCTAACGACACTGAAGGTTAAATGGGAGGAAAGCATAGGCAAACCCATCCCAGACACGGTGTGGAGCCAGGTACTGGAGCGGACGTGGAAGGGCAGCAGAAATGCGCGCTTCCAACAGGTGCATTTCTTTGTACTGCATAGGGCATATCTGACCCCGGCGAAGATTAGACGGTACTTTCGAGTACAGGATGCGGTGTGCCCGAGGTGTTTAGAGCCAGAGGTTGAGCTAGACCACTTGCTATGGGGCTGTCCGAAACTGGGGTCGTATTGGCCTGCAGTGGGAGAGCTACTGAATGTGGTCACTGATAGAGAGGTGGAGTTCCATATGGCGGCTTGCTTATTGCTCTGGTTCCCTCACACGGCCAGGACAAAGATCATGAGCAAATGTATTGACCTGGGGCTCATTCTGGCCCAGAGAGAGATTACCTGGCACTGGAAATCCAAGGAGGGTCCATCGGTTAGGAGATGGATGAATGAGATGCTGAAATGGTCCAGGTGTGAAAGTGTGATGAGAATGCGACAGGCTGCCAGGACGGGCAACGAAAAAAGCTTGGAGATGGCGAGGGCTTGGGAGACGACTGTACAGGCTTTGAAAGACTATATGACGGAGGATGAAGAGTAAGGTTGTGCGGCATGTGGAATCCCTAGAGGACCTGAGGTATAATTGCATTAACTCGATTAGTAGCGCACTCTTGCTTCGGAGCCCGCGATTTCCACCCACAGCAGCAGCAGTTGGGGGGAGGGAAGGGGGGGGGTATTAGAGGACCACCGTAGGAACAGGTGAGGAGCCAGCAGTAGTGACCTGAGACTGAGGAACGACGAACAGTGGTTAACGGGCTACATGCCCCGGGTACACATAGTGGATCTCTTGACGGCTATCGGGAACTGCATCCGTGGGTGGGCACTAATGTAGGCCTGATGCAATGATCACTGGTAGTGCTGATAGGGCACACGCGGGAGAGCGGGCTGTCTTTAACGGTGACTTGGGGGTGGGAGTTTGGGGAGAATTAAAAGCAGATTTCATATTGTGTTGTTGACCGGACGTCTCTCTGAGATGATCACCGTGACATTTTGATAGAAGATAATATTACGCCGCCCAGCCTCCGTAATGTGGGCTAAAAGGCTGTGTGCAAACCTATGGCTGCTGAAGTGCCTTGAGATGTCATGAGTGTGCGGATTGACAAATATCGATGTTTTTTGTTTTTTATGACTCTGCAATAAAAACATATTTAAAAAAAAAAAAAGGGAACAGGGGGAGAGAAGAGTAGAAACCAGTCCCAACCTCCTCAGCCCACACCCTCATTCCTAGGTCCCCAGCGGGGCACCACCAGTTCCGCCGTTGGGGAATCACATAGGTCGCCACGGAATGCATTCCAGTGTCCCCACTTCTTATCCCACACCTTGGGGCAGCCCCTTAGTTTATATGCTGTTGTTGTATAGCTTTATTTCGAAATATTTCTCATTTCTTAAAAGCATTACAGTGTAAAACCAATTATAAAATATAAAGCAGTTATGCAGTTCGACCATTAATACATAAGGTGCAGATCAAAAACAAACAGTATAATGTGTGCAACATTTGTGCAGATCAGCCAGCTAAAATACATTTATACAACATACAATAATAAACCATCCTTAAGAAGAGGCAAAGGGACACAACATCGAATGGCTAAAACCAGAGGAATCAGGATAGATAACCTTACTGGAGGATCATTTTCCTCTCAGATCTTATCCTCCAAGCCCATCCCAAGAATTTTGCCAGGCCACAAGCAATGAAGGGGTGAGTGTCTGATCTTAACATCTGTAAGGCCTCCGCATGTGACCGAGTGCCCAGCTTCAGGCAAAGGGGTGTCAGCCATCTGCGGCGTGGGGCAGCGTACGCTGAACACTCAAACATTAAGTGGGCAATGGATTCATCCCTGTTAGCACAGAAAGGGCAGGTTGCTATGGTTTGCCAGGGTGGTTTCCAATTCGCTGTCCATGTACAAAGGGGCAAAACTCCAACCCTGAATTTAAAATACAGTGCCCTTTCCAAAGGGTTGGAGATCACATCCAGGTAGGGTTCTCTAAGGAGGGAATCTTTAATAACCAAAAACTCAGCAGCAGATCTACAAAGATTGGAGTGGCTCACTCTCTCATTTTCCACCCATGACCAAAATATTTTCTTTAGCAGTTGTTTAGGTGGTGAAGATCTATTGACCCAAGCGTCTCCCAGGCCCAGTTCGAAAAGGAGGCGCTTTACTTCCATGAGCCAGACGATTTTGGACCACCCCGGGGTTGCGAGGAGTTCACATAGTGCGTCTGCATAGCTTGAGAGTTCAGGGACATTCCAAATACGGGCCCATAATAATAGAGGGCGTAGCTTTGACTGCTCGGCTATGGAGCGTGTGCCTGTGTCAAGTAAGAGAGGGAGAGTGGGAGAGCTATGGGGGAGCCTCATTAGGTCTTTAAGGAATTTATTCTCAAGCTGGGACAGAGTATCAAATTTCTGCGTGCCCCACAGCTCTGCCCCATACAACGCCGCACTCACAGCTTTTGCCCTATAGATATCTAGTATCACCCCAATAGGTTTGAGGGGAGAGGCACGATGTTCTTTTAATAACGCACCTGTGACCCTCCTATGCGTCAGAATAATTTTTTGATGATGCGCCTTCCAACTCATAGAGTCACAGAGTCGTATGCCTAAATAATCGAATTCCCTTACCCTTTCTAGTGGGACTGAATCAAGGGTTGGGGGGTGTACTGACTTCCTAGGGGGATTCAGCACCAGGAACTTGGTTTTGCTGATGTTAATAGCCAAGCCCCTGGAGTCGCAAAAGCCCTGGAACCTTGATAGCAACGTTTGGAGGCCTAGCGGGGATTTCGAGATCAACAGGGTATCATCTGCGAACAGGAGAGTTGGTATCTTCCTGCCCGCCAGGGAGGGTGCATCTGCTGGTAGTTTAAGAAGATGCTCCACCACTCCGTTTAGATATAGTGAAAATAGAGTGGGGGCTAGCACACACCCCTGGCGGACGCCCCTGTCAACAGAGATGCAAGGTGTTTTTTGACCCTGTGTGCCCCATCTAACTTGAGCAAAATTGCTTTCGTGGAATTTAATAATCAATGCGAGCAGGTACGAGGGCATGCCCAAGCCCTCAAGGACGGCCCACAATTGGTTACGTGGGACTAGGTCAAAGGCAGTCCGCAAATCTATAAAGGCGAGATACAGACTGCCTTTGCCCAGTTTTACCACTTTCCAATAAAGCATTAGGAATCGAAATGTCTGCTCAATCGTGCCAGTACCTGTTCTAAAACCGGCCTGAAAGTCAGACAAGACCTGCTTTTCCTCGGCCCACTGCAAAATCCTCCCTAAGACTACCTTCCCTGCTACCTTCTGGGTGGAATCAAGCAGACTTATAGGACGGTAGTTGGCAGGGTCGTCTCTGCAACCTTTTTTAAAAATAGGGACGACTTCCGCACCCCTCCATGAATCTGGGAGTCCTCCGCCCTTCATAGCCTCATTCAAGAGTTGGGCAATGAGTAAACTCCAAACCTCCAGGTTAGTCCGGAGCAAGTCGCCCGGGACGCCATCTGGGCCTGCCGCCTTATTGGGCACAAGGCACCTGATCGCTACTTCAACCTCCTTGGGTGTAAAGGAGGGGTCTAACTCTATGCTAGCTTCCGGCATGCTGTGTCTGGGACCCCTGATCAGGCCCATGGCCCCTAATGGGTTAGAATGGAGTTTGGAAAAATGAGCCAACCAGGCCTCCCCTGTGATGTTACATGTCAGCAATGAGTCGACCGGCCTGTCCCTTCCTCTAAGCAAGGCCCAGAAACCCCTTGAGTCCTTACTGGAGCAGGTCTCCATTAGGTCTCTCCAAAAGTTTGTTTCATGGGTGTCCTTTGCCACTGCTAGGGCTTTTTTATAGTTTTTCCTAGCGAGTGAAATCTGAGCGGCGTCTTTCCTACCAACCGCTCGGATAAGTGCGCTTTTGGCTGCACGACAGGCGGGGGAGTACCATTGGTCTCTACCCCTATGTCCAGCTTTCCGAGTGGCCCTAGCCCTACCCTGAGGAACCATAAACAGGTCACTGAGCGATGCGATGGTCTCCGTAAATGTCGTAAGAACGGCATTATCGGAATCCAGCGCACCCAAGAGGCGCTTAGCTTTCATCATTATGGTCCCAGCTTGGGCCATTCTCATTTCGTCCGCGGCGACTTTTGCCCATTTTAATCGCCTGCCGCAATTGCTTGGAACCACTTCGTGGGATGATTTCCAATTAGAACTGGGCGCTAATGAATTCCCTACTTCCCACGGAAGGGCAAGTGATAGGACCAAAGGATTATGGTCACTATCCATTGTTTGCTGGACTTCCATGTCTTGGAAATACTGCCATGAGTTATGGTTTAGCAGTATATAGTCTATTCTCGAGGTGTAGCCGACCCTGTTGAAGGTGTGCTCACCCCTGGTATCTGATTTAGAACGGCCATTAGTGGCCCTCAGGTCATATTCTAAACAGAGAGAATTAATATCAATAACATTCTGAGTCAATTTTTTAATTGGGTCCAAAGCAAGCAAAGGGATGCCTCTCTTAGTATCGTCTTCCCAGGTGTCAAGATGTCTTCACTGGCCAGCGGTTCAAAACAGCAATTAAAATCCCCAGCCAGGACAATCAAGGAGTCAATGTTGCAACCACTGAGCTCCTCTTCGACTCCAGTTGAAGATAAAAGTGAATTCCCCCCCTGGCCCCCCTAAGATACAAATTAAACACTTCTAGGTTCCTACCCCCCGGGCACTGTATGGTGAGTCTCATGAGGTCTGGAGATTGGGTATTTATGTGTCTTATAGTAAGCCCCAGTGTGATACTGACCCAAATAAGAAGGCCACCAGAAGGGCGGCCTTTACTGCCCTTAGGTTTAGATGCTGGTACTGAGTACGTCGTAAAACCCACCCTGTGCATGGGCTCCAAGCACCAGGTTTCTTGGAGGAGGCAAATCTCGAAGGGCTCCACAAAAGAGTTCCAGTCTGGCTTATCGAAATTTCGTGCAAGCCCTGCCACATTCCAGCTTAAGATCTTAAGCTGGGAGTTGCCTGCGGGTCTATTGCAGGACGGGGGGGCAAGGGCTGATGGAACAGCATCGAAGCCGCCAGGCCACGAAGACTGGGGAGGAGCTAAGGGTGGCGGCAAGGCAACGGCTGTCTCGCTCACCATAGCGGAGGTGCTGGTATTATAGTCAGAATTGGGTGGGCCCTGTACAGGGGGAGCCTGAGTCCTGAATTGGACTGGAAGGGCAGTACTCGTCACAACCAGGGTAGACAACAGAGGACAGGTATCAGCTACCACCACAGGGGCCTTAGGTTGGGGTGGTGGTGCCAGAGCAGGAGACATTGGGAGTCAGTCGACATCCTCAAGACTGCCGAACCTATTTGAAGTTGTAATCCCAAACCAGCCTCTAGTTGAATTTTGCTCCCTGGAAGAGTACCCCCAGCTGGGCTGTTGGGGCACCATGGACCAATTGCCCCCATGTGGGTATGCAGCACGTGGTGGATAAAAGAATGACAAAGGCCTCGGCACAATAGAGGAGCCCCCATCTTGAGTCGCCCAGGCGCAGATGTGATTAGCCGTGAGAGGGTCGTCAAACGTCACGACTATGCAGTCGCCGGGAATGGATTTCCTTGTTGAGCCCACCCACGGTACTCTTCGTACCATACTGACTCTACTCCTCCTGCCATTGGGGATTGGTCTGTACGTGTTGAGCCAGTGCATGACCTTATTGTGTAAGGAATGCTGATATTCGTGATGGCCATTCTCTGCCTCTGGCACACCCGTCAAAACCACCACATAATCATTGGCTTCAGGAGGGAGATCAATATATCCCCCTTGAAAATTGCTCTTGGTTTGAGGACCCCCAGTAGAACGAGTGGAGGATTTTTTTTGGAAGACCTGGATAGGGCGGAGACTAGAGTTATTAGGATTCTGTCTCCTCGGGACAGCCATATTAGTGCGGGTGTGTGGTTGTAGGATAGAAGCGTTTGGGGTGTTAACCCTAGGCTGGGGTGCCGGATTAGAGGTGACGACTCTCTTAGTGCGTGGTTTGGGGATGGGCTGAGTGGGACAAGGCGCAATAGGGATGAGTGTCGGGCCATGCGGCACTGTGGGGGAAGGGGTAGGAGCCTGGGGAGCAATATTGTTCTCTATCAAACCCTGGTGTTCGAGACCTCTCAGACCAAGTGTAGCCAAGGCTATGATGCTTTTCTCCATCTCTAAGAGATGGTTCTCGATTCGAGAGAGTCTTAGATCCAGGGGAGATAAGAGACTTTTCAGGGTATCCCAAACCACTCCTATGAATTCCCTATCCCTCCCCTCCTGGTCATTTAGGGCAAGATCAGCTCTATCAGTTAGTGGAATGCTTTTGGAGACAGCAGGAGCTAACCCTACGTTATCGGTGCACCATGGAGCCTGCGGGAGAGTATGGAGCATTCCCAGACTACCGTCGGCTGGGGTATTACCGGCGTTAGAGACCCCCTGGTTTTTGGTCTTTTTCTGTGGGGAAGTTGAACTGGGGGAGCGTTTTCTTTTATGCGGATTGGCCGGAATGCTATCGAGTCTACCATAGGAAGTGGATGCGACAGAAATATCTGAAGAATAGGAAGTAGAAGTGGGGGGATGTTGATGGCTACCCTCGGGGATGGATGCACTTCCAGGCAGAGGTGATGGACACGGGGGTGGCGAGGGGATAGGCAAAGCAGGAGTGTCGTGAACAACAGCCATCGTTGATACGCAGTGTGGAATGTGTGCGCGCTTTGGGGTGATGGCTGATGCTATGTGCCCTAAGGAGGATTTCTTGGAATTAGCTAAATCGAGTGACAACTTCCTTGCAGCTTCCAAGTCGAGGGACACTCTAGTTTGGAGTTTGGTAATTTCCTGGTCTATGGCGATATTTGTACGTGTAATAAAATCGTCCATAGGGCCATTGTGGACCAGCCCCCCCTTGGCCGCCCTATTGCGAGTCACACGAGTACACATAGGGACTTCAACAAACTACCAGCCTAAGCGGAAATGGTGACCAATGACAGTTAGAAGAAGGGCAAGGCTGGGGCGAAAGAGAAGGGGCCCAGACCAGACCGCTCAGACCTCGAACGGCCTCAAACGGCCCGCTCTTAGCCCGGTCTTTGCCCCGGGCTGCGTCCCGCGCTGCGGGAGAACAATTGCTGTATATAGTGGTAGGAAAGGGCGGGGGGTGGAGCTGCAGGGAGAGCGGACCGGAAGCTGGACGCGGTCTCGCAGGGACACCTGGGTCAGGTAGTCCCTGCACGCTCGCAGCCCTGCAGCGTTACCGACCCTGAAGTCTGCACAGGGGTTCCCCCACAACAGGCAGGCAAAGATGCAGGTGGTCCCACGTCGAAGCGGCACCCGCGGAGCGGGTGCGGCGAGATTCAAAAGTGCTGTCTCTCAAGGTAAGCGCAAAACCAGCGAAGCGCTTTTCTGTGAGCAAAGTTATATACGTTTTTTCCAGCTATCATGCATTGGTCCATTGCGGCCACCCATCTCACCACCAGTGGCCTGTCCGGGGAGCCCCATCCCATCGCTATAGAGCGTTTGATCAACAGAAACCCCAGTGCCGCCCACCGCAGTTCAGAGGCAGTGAGGTCGTTCGGCCCCCAAACATTGAGGACACATTCCTTGGGTGATGGGGAGAGTGGGTTGCCCAAAGAGCTACTACTCATTTTACGCACCGCAGCCTACCAGAACTGCTGTATCACGGGGCAATCCCACAGGATATGGTAGAAGGTCCCGGGGAGACCGCAACCACGCAGGCACAATGTGTCGGGTCGCCGACCGATTTTGGCCAGGGTGAGGGCGGACATATACGTTCGGTGTAACACTTTTAGTTGGATCAATCGAAACCTATGGCATATGGCCGACTCCCTCGGGGACATCAGCGCCGAGCACCACTCATCGTCCTCCAAAGGACCCAGGCCAGCTTCCCATTTGGCCCGCAGTGGTAAGGAGGAGTCAGGAAGGTTATTGCAAAGATTACGGTAGGTCAGGGATATGGCCTTTTCAGGAAGAGGTTCCGACAACAGCCTATCCTCCAAAGGGGAGGTTGCAGGTATGGAGGTGAAGTCCGGAAAGGCGGCCTGTAGAGCGTGTGTGATCTGTAGGTACCGAAAGTACTCGGTGGGTGCTAGGTCATACTGAGCTTGCAAGTCACTAAAGGTCAGCAGTTTACCCTTGCGTACTAGGTCTCCGATCTCAGAAATCCCTATCGCATCCCACCGTTCAAAGCCACGGGAGAAGCATAGGGAGCCCAGACGCTGTGCGGACCATAGAGGCGAGGTCTTGGTAAGTTTGTCAGCCCAGCCCAGCTTCGCATTGGGCCTGTGCCAGACGGCCACCATATGTGCCATAGGCCCAACGTACCTAGCCTTCGTGGGTTTGCTGTATAAGGCCCCTAGGTAGCCCTCTCGCCCCGTCTGGTCGCTGTCCAATAAAAAGGCCGGGTTCTGGGGTGAGCCATGTATCCAGTGGTTAATCACCACGAGCTGGGAGGCCCAATAGTAGAGACGGAGATTAGGGAGGGCTATTCCCCCGTCATACCATCCCTGAAACAGCTTACTGAGACCAATACGAGCCGCACCACCGTCCCATAGCAGCAGTCGGAGCTCACTCTCCACCGTCCTGAAATATGAGTCTGGAATGGAGAAGGGGCAGTTCTGTAGGACATAGAGGAAGCGTGGAAGTGCTAGCATTTTAAACAGTGCCGCCCGTCCCAGGAGTGAAAGCGAGAGGGAGCGCCAATGAGCAACGTTGCTACGAAGCCTGCGGAGCGGGCCCAGCAAATTACGGTCATAGAATTGTTGGAAGTCGGAGGTGATGAAGATACCGAGATACGTAAAGCCTTCAGAGGCTAGCGTGATCGAGAACCCCCTGGGCAGGCGCGGCGGCGGACCATGCAACATGTACAGCACCGATTTGGACCAATTTACGGCATAGCCCGAGTATTTCCCAAAGTTGGTGGGAACGGGGAACAGGCTGTTGATGGAGGATTGAGGGGACGACACGTAAATTAGGATGTCGTTGGCGTAGAGAGAGATCTTGTCAACAGTCTCTTCGCTCCACCGCAAGCCTCTGATTGAGGCATCCGTGCGAACCCAATGAGCCAAAGGCTCCAGGGTGAGGGCAAACAACAGGGGGGAAAGGGGACAGCCCTGTCTGGTGCCCCGATGGAGAGGAAATCTCCGGGACAGGAAATTATTGAGCCGGACTTGGCCAAAGAGGTCGGTGTATAAGAGGCGCACCCATCCGATAAAGTTGGGTCCGAAGCCAAAGCGATGGAGGACCTCAAACATGTAGGGCCACTCAATCGAGTCGAATGCCATCGCTGCATCAAGGGATAAAATAGCGGCATCCTGGGACAAGGTGGGCTGGCGGCTCAACACGCTTTGCACCCTACGGAGATTCAGCGACGTATTGCGGCCCGGGAGGAAACCGGACTGGTCGTCATGAATAAGGGAGGGGAGAACCAGAAGGAGTCGAGTCGCCAGTAGTTTAGCCAGGACTTTGGCCCCAGCGCTAATCAAAGAAATCGGTCAATAGGAGCTACATGCAGTAGGGGGCTTGTCAGGTTTGAGAATGACCGCTATAGAGGCCAGTCTTTGATCGAGAGGGAGCACTCCAAGTTCCAGGCTCTCCGTAAACATATTCAAAAGATGGGGAACAATGTCAAGGACCATTCCCTTCAGAAACTCGACTAGGACTCCGTCAGGGCCCATAGCTTTGCCGGAGTTCACAGCAAAGAGCGCCGTGGTGAGCTCGTCAGTTGAGAGGTCTGCTTCTAGGGCAAACCGGTCAGAGTCCGAGACGGTCGGGAGTCGCATCTCCTCCAACAGTTGTCTAGATTCGGCAGAAGAGTAGCCACTACCAGCGGTGTAGACAGTTTCCAGGTGGTCGGCGAACACCTCCGCAATGTCCTGGGGGTCCACCACCACAGAGCCATCAGGCCTAGCTATGGATGACACCCACCTAGACCCTTGGTCGCGACGCTCCAGCCATGCAAGCATCTTGCCTGCACTGTCTCCAAGTTCGTAGACCCGATGACGCGAGTGGAGCAAGCGCGCCTGTGCCTTCTCTTGGCTCAGCGCTTTGTAGATCAGTTGTTGGGCTTGGAGACTTTCAGCCGCGGAATCCGATGGTGCCGCGTTGTAGGACGCCTCAAGGCCGATGAGAGTGGTCTCCGCCTGCGTAATGTGCTCGGCGTGTTTACGCAGATGACTTGTCTTAAGGGCTAGTGCTTCACCTTTTACGACTGCCACGTAGGCCTCCCAAAGTGTGACTGCCGAGTCCACCGAGCCCCTGTTTTCCGCAAAGTAGAATTCGGTACGCTCCTGCAACGCCTCTCTAATGTCGGAAACCTGCAAGAGCCAGGGATTAATAACGATAGGTCCCCTCACCAACTGGCGGTTGTAAGTCAGGTCAACCATGAGCGGCGAATGGTCGGAAATACCACGAGGGAGACCTCTCGGGCGGACAAAGGAGCCTATATCTGCGACGGGGCAAAAGAAATAGTCAATTCTTGAAGTACTATGGTGTGCGTTAGAGTAGTATGTGAAGTATGGGGTGTCTGGGAAGTGAGTGCACCAAATGTCTTTCAAACCTAGAGCCTGAGTAAAGTCGGCCAAGTCCGAGCTCTGACGATGATAGTCCCTCTTAGGCCTATGGTCCAGATCGTCGCACATCGTGGCGTTAAAGTCTCCACCAATTATGAGTGTGCCCGGGGAGAGGCCCAACAGTTGAGCGCCCAGTTCTTTGAGGGAGTCTCGTACCAGGGTCGGCGGGAGGTATGCAGAGATGACATTCAAGGGGCGCCCCTCCCAGGAGGCCTCGACAATAGCAAACCGGCCCAGAGGGTCGGCCCAGCAGCGTGCGTAAGTGAGTGGGAGAGATTTCCTAACTAAAATTCCAGTACCTCGGGACCCAGGAGTAAACCCAGCATGGACCAAGAGTTTGTACCCCCCTCGCTGCAGCGACCGACAGGTATTACCGACCAAGTGGGTCTCCTGGAGAAGGACTATGTCAGGGGAGTGGCGCCTGAGGAACTGGAGGACCACACCTCTTTTTATTTTGTGACCAAGACCATTAACGTTCCATGTGAGGATGGTAAGGGACCTAGAGAGTAGTTGAGTCATGACTGCAAGATTGGGAGGGCGCGTATATTGGGCGCCCCAGGAAGAACCACCAGCGGCGGCGGGGCCATGGGGCTGCTCGAAGCACAGGGCATCTCAGGACACGTAGTGTCCAGAGACCAAGGAGCAGCCAGGCGGCAGGCCAGGCACCACGGGACCCTGGACGGACAGGAAGGCTAAACCAAAGACGACTCCGCTGGAAACAAGAGGATAAATGAGCAATAAGAAACTAACTGTAAAGACCCTGCTAAGGACAGAAATGAGCAATACGACAGCAACAAAACAACGCCAACCCCTCCCACCCCCCACCCTGCTTCCCTGCCCGCGGATTCAAAACTATCCACACCCCAACTAGGCAGAGTGCCTGTCGCCCTCCCACTCATAAACGGGGTACTAAGGGTCCGACAGGACCCCTTGCCCGACTGAAAGCATTATAAAGTTACTACACATTGCAAGTTTGTGCCATAAGACAAATAACATTCACACAATAGAAAGTTACTTGTTCGGCAGCTGGTGCAGCCCGATCTCGGACAAAGAAAACAGGTCCCAGAGATAGAGGTCAGCGCAAGGAAGAAAGTGGGCCGCCCCCTTCAGTCCCATCGATCAGGTGGCAGCCGCGTGGAGGAGACCTCCATGTTACGTGGCGGGGCCAGTCTCTACAAGGGGACGTCATTCCACTCTGTCGAGAGGGCCAGTGAAGAGGTCCTGACTCTCAGGCAAGCAGTCTTCTCGCAGGGTCGCATCCGGTGTAGGTCGGTCCCTCGGAAAGCCTCCCACTCTACTCCAACCCTCCAGCCAATCCCACACCTCCTCCGGCGAGAAGAAGAACCATGTTTTTCCATCCTTTCCGACCCCAAACTTCGCCGGGAAGAGCACGGAGTATTTAACGCCCTTTTCGCGCAGCGCCCGTTTTGACCTCCAGAAAGCTGCGACGCCTCACCTGCACCTTGACCGTGAAGTCCGGGAATATGGAAATGCGGGTATTTTCCAGGAGAAGAGGTGGACCCGATGTGGCAGTTTGTAATATGGTGTCGCGGTCTCTAAAGTTAAAGACCCTCGCAATGATGGGACGTGGGGGGGCCCCCGGTTTGGGTTTGCCACCATGGACCCTGTGCACCCTTTCAAAAGAATTCGAAAGCTGTTTTGGTTTGAGGTGCGTTGTGACCAGGGACTCCACAAAAAGGTCAGCCGAGGGCTCCTCCATTCGTTCCGGGACCCCCAAAATTTGGATGTTGTTCCGTCTCGCCCTCCCTGCATAATCGTCCAGCTGGTCACTCATCAGCTTCTGCTGTTTCTGAAGCTGGGCAACTTGTTGCTGAAGAGTTGGGGTATCGTCTATCAAAGCTGCCGTTTTGACCTCCACGTCCTTCACCTTCGTGTCTATTTTACGCAGGTCAGCACGCAGAAGAGTCACCTCAATGTTCACGGAGTCGATTCGAGTCTCCAAGGAGGAGCAGACCCCAGCGATGGCAGCCATCACGTCCTCAAGGGTAGTCGCCTTTGCACCCTGCGCGGGGGACGCAAGCTTCGGATCGTCCGGGGGAACAGGCTCCCTGTTGTCCCCCCTAGCGCCCCAGGAGTTCTTGTTAATCTGTCTCTGAGTCGGGGGCCTCGACCCCTTGCCGGACGCCATCTTGACTCACTAATAGGGGCCAGATAAGCCAGGCAGAGCGGCACCAAGGTGAAGAATGAAGGCCGGCACGTCCCCACGGCGTAGGAGCGGAACAGGGGCACCCCACACTGGAACCACGGAACCTCCCAGAACTGGACCCCTCACTTGGGTCAAGGGGCGGCGGGATCCAGGGGCTGCGTGCGAGGCGAGGCAGGTGGGGCCAAGGAGCAGGCGGGGTAAATGTGTAGGAATGCAGTCCCCACCCGCGTTGTGCGCAGCTGCGTGTACCTGGTCTCCGTGGTATAGCCGTGTGATCTCAAGGGAGGAGGGGCCCTCTGCGGTGCAGGTCGGGGGCGCCAAATTCGTGGGCAGTGGGGGGCGACACAGCCAGTAGTGCCCACCACCACGTCAAAGCAGGGTAGAGTGGCGGATCAGGATCGGCGTGTCCGGCAGTTGGGTGGCCAGAGCCCCCCCGGGCAGCAGGTCTCCAAAAACGACCACCTGTGGGTGCTCAGATCCAGGTGTAGTCTCACTCAGTAGGCCGAGAGCCAAGCCGGGGAAAGCAAGGACCCACAAGGGACCCCAGGGCACGCTTCCCGCGTTTTCTAGGGAGGCGCCTCCCATAGGGCAAGGTAGGGGGGAGTCACAGGCCCACAGGTGCAATGCGCCGTAAGAATAGGGGCACCAGAGTCGGGGCGTCGCCTGTGATGCTCCTCGGCAAGGAAAGAGGCCTCTATGCTCCCCCTCACGCAGGCCAAGAGGCAGATTTGCGGTGCAGTCCAAATGCCTGTCTCCCCGCAAGTGGAGGGAAGGCGGCGATAAGGCGATGCAGGCTCCGACACCGATGCGGGACCGGCTAGGTGTCCGTGGGCGAGTGGAGCACCGCAATCAGTAGGCCCAGAAGCCGGGGAGTCGCCTAGGTAGCTCCCCGGCACGGAAGGGGCCCTCACCGCTTCACTTCCCGCAGGTCGCAGGCAGCTCCGGCAGCCCTGCTGGGGGCCAGCCCCGCTCCGGTCGAAGAGCGATCAGGTCCGGTTGACGGCTTGGGGGCAGAACGCGTCCCGAGATCGGGACGGGAGCAGCCGCGTCTAGCAAAGGCCGTCTCAGAAGACCGGACGGGAATCCAACATGGCCGCCATCCTGCGGGCACCCGGGGAGTCCTCCTCTCCGGTCACCACCGTCCCCAGGGAGCCTCAAACGGGTCCAGCACCGCACCGCCTGAGGCGCAATCGATTCCTGTCTGGGCTCCCCTGAACAGCAGAGGAAACCCCGATGTGTATGCGGATTTTTGGGCGGATGATCGGGCAAGGATCGGGAGTCGCACTAGCAAGCGACCATTCCCGTCGGCTGTCGGCCACGCCCCCCAGAAAATGGGAGTTTCAATATGAAAAGATTGTACACATCTCCTTAAATTGTAACCTCAACAGACATTTTCTCATACGGGATGGGCAGGACCATTTGCTCCTAGAGGCATTTATTTGAATTTCAAAAGTTCTCTTCTGGTGGTCAACAAAAAAATGGTTGTTATTAATTTGAACGTTAATGTCTTGAAGGGGCATCATGATGCATTTCGTAACTTGAATTAACATATCAAAGTAACATGCAAAAGACAGCAGCTAAAAAACTGAGAAATGGAACTTCTGAAGAACACCCAGACTAACATAAAGAGGGACAGAGGACGACTTAAAAAAATGAATGTGTCTATCTGTAAAGAAACTGTGCTCATGTAAAGCGCTCTGATACCTGATCTCTTCAGGTCTAGTTCGCACTATATAAAACTCTAAAATAAAACAAAATACAAAAGAAATTACACAGAGCATACACTAACAGTTATTCGACTACACAGAGCACGTACTAAGAACAGTTATTAACATTCAGAAAATTTTCAAATCTGAGAATTCGTTTTACTCTAAAATGTTTCTTTTATTCAAGGGAGGTTAACTTACATAAAATATGAGTGCAGGAGCCGGAGTCAAGCGTTTCACACTGATGTAGGACAGGATCTTCAACATGTGGCCTTCACGGCCTGCTACATAAACAAGCCTAACCAAAAGAAGAGGTCATTTTTAATCAAAGCCATGCTGTGTCATTCATGCAGTATAAAGTCATGAAGAAAATATAAATCTTTAGAAAATGTTCACAGTATAATTTAATGATTATGAAGCTAAGGTACGTTTTCAAGATCCTGCTCCATTATCCTAAAGGTATAATGTATCATGACTGTAGGAAGCTGGCTCTTTATATAGTGTACTGCACTGTGCACAGAGACCAGTGAATACCCAATTGATTTACAAAGGCTAAAGTAGATAACACTAACGCTCTTTTGTGGTAGTGTTGGCGAGCAGTTAGGCTTATTAGAGGGTAGTGCTAAACATTTGTTAAACGCAATAAATGAGACACACGCTCAAAGAATAAATCAGAGACCAAATTAGAAAAATAATACTTATTTTTATATGTTTTAAGACTAAGAACTTAGCTCAAAGGTAAGTAATGTTTTTGCTAGTAATATTTACAGTTAAGTAAAATGTTCAAACCTGTGCACTTTTACGCACAATGCAATCCTATGAAAGGAAAAAGCAGAGATGAATACAGGTAGGTACAGTCAGTTTCAGGGTTTCACCTTCGGGATTCAGAGTTGTAGGGGGCCAAGGGCCCAAGTACTACCAGCAGTTCTTAGGACACCGCTCAGGTTCTTTCAGGAGCGGGGTGCTGGTGTGGTTGGTAGCTGGCGCACTACGGTGAAGGATGGGCCACCCAAAAACAGGCTGCACAGGGGGACTTGGGGACATGTCCGAGGACTCCCAAATGGTGGCTTAGGTCACAAGGGGTCTTGTAGCAAGGGGTCAGAGCTGGTTTGTTGGGACCCGGGCAGGAGGCTCAGGTGCAGATTGGTTAGATTGGCCAGGCTGGTGCGCAAAGATGCACCTCGCGGTCAGGGAGGAACAGCTGGCAGGAGTAAAATCAAGGCAGCTGGCTCACTCTCAAAGCGGGCCTCAGTGATGCTGACGTTCCTTGACGGCTGCTTGGTTCTGGTGCCATGAGAATCTAAACTGGACTCTTACTGTTGGTGTTTGGTGCAGGGCGTCCAGTACCCCGGCGGTTGGTGCTACATGACTCTGGTTGGTCCTGGTGGCTTCACACTCGGTGGGGAGACAGGTCTGACCTTTCAGAGTACAAGTACCCTCTTCTGGTTGTCTGCGGCGTCAGTCATGCTGGGGAGCTGCAAGGCGGGGGACCGGACTCTGCTTGTCGGTGCCTGTGGAGTGCATGGGAGTAGCTCCTCTACTCCAAGGGAGACTGTAGGTGATTTTCGAAGCGCTGGCATACTACCCAAGGTTTTGGTAGTTCTGCAGCTCGTAGGACGAGTCACTCTGTCATGGGTGCAGAGAGAGGGCTGAGGACAGGCAGGGTTTCACGCCAAAGTCTATAGATTTGCTGCAGTTCTCGTCAGACAGTGACTCTTCTTCGTCCTTCTTCACTTGATCAGTAAAATCTGAGTTCTTGGCTTCAGGGGTGCTGCCTAAATACTCAATTTAGGGGTGTTTAAGGCGAATGACCGGTAGTAGGCAATGAGCTACCAACCTTTAGGGTGTCTATACTCTCTATACAACCACTTCCTGTGGGAAGTGGGCATAACTCTGACCCTAGAATGCTAATTTCGTTCCTGACCCTAGAATGCTAATTCCGTCCGAAACAAGATGAAAGAATCTGAAAAGTGGGGTCCACATCAGCTGGCCTGCCCTGGGGGTGATGCTGGCTGAATGTGGGCACCCCTCATAATCTTATTAATTTTCCCACCTGTCTTGCCTCCAAAAGTGGGAGAAGGACAGGGGGTGGGCACCTCCATTATCTGGAGAGGCTGGGGTCGCATTACAAAGGTGGCAGGGTCTTTGAAGCTTCCCACCCTGGATTGCACATCCTGCGTAGAGAAGGTGTGAACACATCCGTTCTGAGCAGGCTTTGTTCCTGACTCCTAGAGCGAAGATTCTCATCTCAGGAGGTCAGAAACCTGTCTAGGGTGGCTGGCTGGTCGAGACCAGTCAGCCAACACACTAGTAGTCTGTAGGTTTTCTGGGAGCACCTCTAAGGTGCTCTCTGGGTGCATTTATTAATAAATCAATCACTGGCATCAGTGTAGGCTTATTAAGATTAGGTTTTTGTTACCAAACACCTTGCGGTACAGTGAAGCCATCATTTAGCTGGGTAACTCATAATCACAAATGTTCAGCCCATGTACTCATTATGGCTTTTCTGTGCACTTGTAGTTTCCAAGGTTTTGCTTAGACACAACAGGGACATATCCACTTAGGCAGATATGCTCACAATTGGGTATAGTGAACCTTGCCTTAGGGTTGTTAGGTCTGCAGTAGTGGTAACTTACCTATACCACATGCAGTGCTGTATTGGCTTGACGCACAGGGATGTGGGCCATGTCGACTATCTGCTTTTCTCTGCACCTAGACACACAGGCTGCAATGGCAGTTAACATGATCTTGGTGAGGGGTCCCTTAGGGTGGCACAGTTTGTGCAGCAGCCCTAAGGAATGCTCTTTAGTTCTATTGCCCTTCGTACCAGGGGTACCATTTACTAGGGCCTTACATGGAGCCTAAAGTGGTGCCAATTGTGGTACAATGGTACAATTTAGCAAAAGAACACTGGTGCTGAGGACCTGGTTAGCAGGAATCCAGCACACTTTTGGTCAAAGTTGCACCAGACACAAGGCAAAAAGTGGGCTGTAACCATATCAAAAAGGGGAACCTTCCTACAATGACGGGCGACTGAAGCAGTCCATAACACTAGTTATTTGCCACCACCTAACTAAGGATGTGAGCCATAGTACAGAGTAGGGAAGGGTGGTGATGAGACAGTTGACACAATTGGGAACTGAGCAACCAATGACAATGCTTCATTTGCAATCAATATGTACTGGAATAGGCCTGCGAGTGTGTTACTCTGAAGCTGACACTTCTTTTTCCCTGTGACTTAGTGACAAGCCTGTTAATGCCTTAAACTATCTTGGTGTGCAGGTCTTTTTCTCGTGTCCATAAAGCTCTGGGCTAAAGGTTTTGTTCAGCCCACAATCACCCATTTCTATTGTGAAATGTCATTTACAGTGCAGATCAGCTTTCCAGAAATATTAATTAGGGCAGTGGGCCAGTTCCCATTAGCCATTGCTTTCTTTGCAGTATCATTCACATTTTAGAGCCCACGGGATAGCTATTCAGTCTATGTACTGTCAGGTACCATGAATGATTACATTTTGCCACATTATGACCTAGTCGTCCTTGCTAATGGGTGGGCACTGAATGCAAAAGAATCAAAACACCTGAATGACCCTCCAAGGCGCCTTTCATGGTTGGAGGTGAGCCAGGGACCATAAGGCAATGATGCCAGTGACTGTACATGACAGCCACGTGCCTGTGGCGCTCTCCACTTCATTGTGCCACTTGGCCTGTACGGGCATCCTGAGCTGGGATTGCCAAACAGTGAAAATGTGTTGTGCACATGGCAAGTGGTGCCTTTTATAGATTGCTGATGCTGCAGAGTGTCCGAATGAATTGCTCCCTTCAGCAGGAGGGGGAACTTTTGTAGCTCTGCACTGCCCTGCTGGAATATGCTGCTTTATTTTCAGAAGCAAAAATTGGGAGACAAGTATCACGGTGCTTTGGGGGTGCACCTGCTGTTCGCTCCCCTTTTCCACTCTGTTCCCAAACGGTACTGGTAGGTGCACATGACATCACCTTTAAAACATTATTAGTAAACAGCATCTTTGGGGGACGTGGCCAAGCACCCAAGATGGCGGACGCGTTTTGATCTGGCTCCGCGACTGATCCTCTGATTATCCTGATCATCATCACGTCAAACCCTCTGCAACAATACTGTATGCACAGAGGCATTGTAAAGTATCCACTGGGTTCAGTGGAGCCCTCCCCGGGACTGTGGGTCCCCAAGCGGCTGAGATCTCAGGAGTACGGCCTTACCCGCGGCGATGCCTGGGACCCAGTCGGCGCCTTCCCCATATTACATCCTGCTCTATGAATGGTGAAACCGGTCAAATGCTCCCCCGTACCTGAGTGAGGCATCCTCTGGAGTGGAGACAGGAGTCCGCGCCCTGCCTGATTAATGGGGAGCCTGAGAGAAAGCGGGCGCCCCTCACCCAGGCTCATATCAGCGCCATGCGACAGCACTTTGTGGCCTGCGGAGGGCTGCCTCGCGTTGGGGGAACAGACCTGGAGTACATGCGGGAGGACGGTGGTCAAGCAGCCGGCTCGTGACCGGAATGGCCACCTCGCGGTCCCCTGCTGCTGAGTGGAGAGGCCATCCCGGAGAGCCTGCTGAGCCCAGAGACGACAACACCAGAGGATGTGAACCTGACAAACGCTTATGTGGCAATAGACTGTGGAGGGGCAGCACAGGCGTCGATCGGGCCCAGGCACCTTGGCGAGTGCGGTGGTGCGGGGCTGACTGCGGCAGTGCAGAAACAGCCTTCACCTATATTGAGAGGCATAAGACTAACTGGAGGGGAACGGCACGTGGGCCGTGTCGGGCTCAGGCTGTCCCCTCTCCTGTCACCAACTGCCATCACTGGACCAGGCATTTGGTGGAGGGAGGGCCAGTCGGGCCTAGGCCCCCTAAATAGACACATCGTTGGCAGCAGACAGCGGTACATCAAAGAAGGCCCGCATTTTGTCTTCAGAGTACCGACTGACTGGGCTTGTCAGCGCGGGGGTCACATCAGTCCCTCTCATTCTTGCAGTCCCTGGGGCTACCCGGGTTCCATCGAGACTGTGACCAACCCCCGATTTCCAGTCTCACTTTCCTCTCGCGGTTCCCCTGTGTGGAGGGTCTACTCCAGGCCCCTAACTGCAGGCCCTTGCGCTTACTTCCCCAGTTGCGCCTGTGTCACAGGCTTGCATAGTTGAGCACAGCCCCCCCCGGTGGCCCCAGAGTATAGGAGAGACTTTTACATGCTCCACGACACGGCCGAACTAAACGATTCATTGGTCGTGGCTCGAGGTTTGTTTGGGCACAGTGGCATCTGGACAATCCTCCCTCGCCCCCTTCATTGAACTCTGCTGCAATTTGTGATCCAAGGGGACATGGCAGCCTGTTCAGTTTCATCTGTTGTCCCTCAGTCCAACAGGGCCCCTTCACAAGGCAGCATCATTGGGCTAATGCAACGTGCCCCGGAATATTTATCTGTGCTCACGTGGAGTGCACACTGTTGGCAGCAACTAACTGCCTCCCTCACTTGGTCACAGAAATCAGGATCTACACGTAGCCCGTTGCCTATGCCTATGCCCCGTGCACAGCAGCTAGCCATGGGTCGTCTTCGCTCTGCTGCCCACCAGGGTATGCCGCCCCATGGTGCGAATGAAGGGTCATTCAGTGGTCTCTGGTTGGAGGGCTGCTGCTGACACGGACATCGCCGTACTACCTGGCTGCCTGACCACTTCGCCACTACTCGCGGCCCCCGCTCCGCGGGCACCGCTCGCTTGCTTCGGACCCTTGTTTTCCCTGTCCACCTGGGACCCTGAGGATTGAGTTGGAACGCCAGCCCCACACACGGACAGAGGCGGGACTACGAGGACCAGCCTGCCCAGCGGCGCTGATCGGCCTCAGCTGGTCCTCTTCCCGCCCCCTCCTGCTCAAAAGATCTTGCAGCGCGTGTATCGAGTGGGTGCCTTTGGTCTCTGGTTGGAGGGCTGCTGCTGACACGGACATCGCCGTACTACCTGGCTGCCTGACCACTTCGCCACTACTCGCGGCCCCTGCTCCGCGGGAGCCGCTCGCTTGCTTCGGACCCTTGTTTTCCCTGTCCACCTGGGACCCTGAGGACTGAGTTGGAACGCCAGCCCCACACACGGACAGAGGCGGGACTGCGAGGACCAGCCTGCCCAGCGGCGCTGATCGGCCGCAGCTGGTCCTCCTGCTCAAAAGATCTTGCAGCGCGTGTATCCAGTGGGTGCCTTTGGTCTCTGGTTGGAGGGCTGCTGCTGACACGGACATCGCCGTACTACCTGGCTGCCTGACCACTTCGCCACTACTCGCGGCCCCCGCTCCGCGGGAGCCGCTCGCTTGTTTCGGACCCTTGTTTTCCCTGTCCTCCTGGGACCCTGAGGACTGAGTTGGAACGCCAGCCCCACACACGGATAGAGGCGGGACTGCGAGGACCAGCCTGCCCAGCGGCGCTGATCGGCCGCAGCTGTTCCTCTTCCCGCCCCCTCTTGCTCAAAAGATCTTGCAGCGCGTGTATCCAGTGGGTGCCTTTGGTCTCTGGTTGGAGGGCTGCTGCTGACACGGACATCGCCGTACTACCTGGCTGCCTGACCACTTCGCCACTACTCGCGGCCCCCACTCCGCGGGTGCCGCTCGCTTGCTTCGGACCCTTGTTTTCCCTGTCCACCTGGGACCCTGAGGACTGAATTGGAACGCCAGCCCCACACACGGACAGAGGCGGGACTGCGAGGACCAGCCTGCCCAGCGGCGCTGATCGGCCGCAGCTGGTCCTCTTCCTGCCCCCTCCTGCTCAAAAGATCTTGCAGCGCTTGTATCCAGTGGGTGCCTTTGGTCTCTGGTTGGAGGGCTGCTGCTGACACGGACATCGCCGTACTACCTGGCTGCCTGACCACTTCGCCACTACTCGCGGCCCCCGCTCCGCGGGAGCCGCTCGCTTGCTTCGGACCCTTGTTTTCCCTGTCCACCTGGGACCCTGAGGACTGAGTTGGAACGCCAGCCCCACACACGGACAGAGGCGGGACTGCGAGGACCAGCCTGCCCAGCGACGCTGATCGGCCGCAACTGGTCCTCTTCCCGCCCCCTCCTGCTCAAAAGATCTTGCAGTGCGTGTATCCAGTGGGTGCCTTTGGTCTCTGGTTGGAGGGCTGCTGCTGACACGGACATCGCCGTACTACCTGGCTGCCTGACCACTTCGCCACTACTCGCGGCCCCCACTCCGCGGGAGCCGCTCGCTTGCTTCGGACCCTTGTTTTCCCTGTCCACCTGGGACCCTGAGGACTGAGTTGGAACGCCAGCCCCACACACGGACAGAGGCGGGACTGCAAGGACCAGCCTGCCCAGCGGCGCTGATCGGCCGCAACTGGTCCTCTTCCCGCCCCCTCCTGCTCAAAAGATCTTGCAGCGCGTGTATCCAGTGGGTGCCTTTGGTCTCTGGTTGGAGGGCTTCTGCTGACACGGACATCGCCGTACTACCTGGCTGCCTGACCACTTCGCCACTACTCGCGGCCCCCGCTCCGCGGGAGCCGCTCGCTTGCTTCGGACCCTTGTTTTCCCTGTCCACCTGGGACCCTGAGGACTGAGTTGGAACGCCAGCCCCACACACGGACAGAGGCGGGACTGCGAGGACCAGCCTACCCAGCGGCGCTGATCGGCCGAAACTGGTCCTCTTCCCGCCCCCTCCTGCTCAAAAGATCTTGCAGCGTGTGTATCCAGTGGGTGCCTTTGGTCTCTGGTTGGAGGGCTGCTGCTGACACGGACATCGCCGTACTACCTGGCTGCCTGACCACTTCGCCACTACTCGCGGCCCCCGCTCCGTGGGAGCCGCTCGCTTGCTTCGGACCCTTGTTTTCCCTGTCCACCTGGGACCCTGAGGACTGAGTTGGAACACCAGCCCCACACACGGACAGAGGCGGGACTGCGAGGACCAGCCTGCCCAGCGGCGCTGATCGGCCGCAGCTGGTCCTCTTCCCGCCCCCTCCTGTGTCTCCTCCCTTAAAAGGAGTGACCGTAACGCGCACGCGGGACGTGCGCGGGACTCAGCACGGGGCTAAGCCCGGGCCCGTTGTAGCTGCTAGAGCCCATGTAAGGCCGGGCTGGGCCACCCGTCTAACCTTTGAACTCAGATTGGACCCACACGTAGGTGCACTTTTAATATTATTCCATCACGTACTTGTCTGTAACTAGGAACATTATTGTTGTAGAGACTTTTGTGGCCAGTATTTATTTTTGACAACCATGTGCACAAGAGGGTCTAGAAGCAAAACGGCAGCGGGGGGCCCACTACAAACCGGCACTTTGGATAATTTCCTTTTAAGGGCTAACTCTTTCATAGACCAAGAAATCACCTCGCTGGGACGGAGAGTATCTCAAGACCCCGGTGGCTCCTGCCCAAAACTTGACTATAGCTACAGACTGCCCTAGTAATGCCCCCACTAATGAAGCTACCTCTAGTGTGAACGCAGAAGCCTCGGGCGCTTTAGATAGGATTAGCGTTAGGGATGATGAGGTAACCATTTCACTCCTACCTAGGATTGCTGAACTTTTTAAACTCAACCTCACCCCTATTGAGGCAAGACTAGCTCGTATTGAAAAAAGATAGCTGACCTGTGTGATGCCCCAAAAACAGTAAATTCCAGGGGGATTAACAAAGCAGGGGGAACCAACCCAAGTACTAACCCAAAAAAACCCAATGCTCCTGTCATTAAAAAGCCATCAACAATTGTGACTAACCCCAAATCTAAGCCTGACTCCTCTTCTGTGAAGTCAACTGCACCCAAAACGAAAACCTGTGCTACCCCTTTGAGAGAGGGGCCCATTCCTCCCAGGGATCATTTGGTGCTATCAAATAAGAACAATAATGACGGTGGGCCACATAGGAGACGACCGGTGAACCTGCCTCCTCAGGCAAGCCCTTATGTGATGGTCATGACGGGGGTCCCAGAACTGGGTGAGGCTGAGGAGGAAGCTAATTGGTCTCTAAAAAATAAAGTCCAACATTGGCTAAATATAAACCGGCCCCTACCTCCGAATCTAACTAGTAAGATCTTGACAGTGCGTAGGGTAGCATGGGTGGGTCATGAAAGGAAAACGGTTCAGGGCGACTGTATATTGGTCAACTTTGCGGACCCCCATACGGCTGATTACATATGTACCTGGAACATCCAGGACAGATATGAAGGGATCACAACACGACGCCTTTCCTTTTTTTATCCCCCCAGGAGTGGACTATCGCATGATTGGAACAACGACAGAAACTGGCATACTGTAGGGCGTCCTGCCAGGAATGGAAATTGGGGTACTTGGGGCTTACAGGGTTTCAGAGAACAAGCACATAGGGGTAATTGGGATGGCCTCCCGACCGCTAATAGATACAGTTGCCTAGAGATGGTGGATTGAAAGCCAAACTCTAGTAACCTATCAGTGGCGGGGAGGATGAACAGTGAAGCCGTAAGGGGGGGTTCAAGCAGGCATTGTAAGCTCATCATACCTAAGTTGAGCGAGAAACATCACCCCCTTTCTAATAAGAGGAGTTCTAGTCCGTGTAACCAGAAAAACTTCCAGCCTACGCCCAATCTGGGCGAAACAGCGGCAAATGGGCCGACTAACTCTCTTAATTCAGATCTCTGTGATAAGGGTTTTATTTCCATTCTCCTGGAATTTGGCAGGTTTAGCTAATAAATTTGATTCCCCTGACTGGGGGGCATTCATAGACTCAAAGGATGTTTGCCTCTTTCAGGAGACATGGGCAAGAGAGGACCATCAGCGTGCAGGTTTTGATACATTCTCA
The DNA here is from genome assembly GCF_964261635.1 of Lissotriton helveticus. Lineage (NCBI taxonomy): Eukaryota > Metazoa > Chordata > Amphibia > Caudata > Salamandridae > Lissotriton > Lissotriton helveticus. The sequence continues at coordinate 374,376,001 of NC_136073.1, forward strand.
ATCTGGGCGAATTGGAGGGGGAAGGGACGCCCGTCTGGTGACCTCCTTATCTGGGTGGCTTCCCACCTGGGCTGTAAAGCTAGGGCTTTACCAACTAACTCCCTAGACGTTCAATGCGTACTCTTGGAATGGTCTGGCGTAACAAAATTGGCATTGATAAATGTCTACTCAAGACCAGTAGGTATAACAAAAGTTTCTAGTACCGTTGAGGAACTAGCGCTGTTCTTGAGCACTTTCCCTCAGGGTATCCCATATGTGGTTGGGGGAGATTTCAATTGCCAATTTGAGCCCCTTCCATTATTCCTAGAAGGTACAACCAATGAGGAAGATGAACATTGGTGAATCCCGAAATTGGCTGGCCCACCAGTGAAGTCCTGGTCGCCTTTAGCAACGCAAATTACTTGTTTGACCCTAGTAAATTCTCTAAGGGCCTGCAATGGCCGGGTAAATGGTGACATTCCACCAAAACCGACCTTTAATAAAATGGGGCATAATTCTAGATTAGACTACATATTTGTGGAAATGTCTGAAAGGGGCAGAATTGTGGACTTTAATGTAATTCCCCGAATCGACAGAGATCACAATGCGCTGATCCTAAAAATTTCGGTTCCAGGTGTCACTATCCAAATGCAGGATGACAATGATCGTATGGATTCCAGAACGATCTTATCTACCAATCGGCGTAGAGTCCGCTGGCCCAAAATTCTGGGAAATCCTAAGGATATTCAGAGGTTGTATGCAAAAGCTGCTCTAGTTTTGGAAAAGGTTGATAACCTTATACACAATCCCGTTACGCCCGAGGAGACTTATAGAGAACTCGGTGTATTCCATCTAGAGTTGTGTAGCACCTTAGCTGATGTTCTGAATCCTGAGCAGAGGCAAGGCAAAGGAAAAGACAGGGGGGCACGTGCTTCATGGTACAATGCCGCCTGTAGAAAGGCCAAGGCTGACCTACTAGCGGCTATGAAGCAACAATTCAATATTTCCTTGGTCAGAACTAAGAGGAAGGAGTACAAAATTCTCATTTCTAATGCCAAGACCGAATGGGATTATGCTAATTGGGCGGATATGACTGATGCTCTTAACTTCCGTGATGCCAGGAAATTCTGGCAGATTGTAAAAAAATGGCTCGGCTGATCCCACCCAGGCAGTTGAGGCCAATATTGCACCAAGTGTGTGGGAGGATCATTTTAGATCCCTGTACACTGCGGCTAACATAGATTTTACCCGGGTCCAAGATGATTCGATGGCAGGCATGACCCATTCGCCACCTTTGGATATGGACAAATTTACCCTGCCAGAAGTAGGGGCAGCTACTGCTAGACTTGCCTCAGAAGAGGCACCTGGGTTGGACAAACTCCCTGGCGACTTATTTTAAAACGAACCCATGATTTGGGCTCCATACCTACAGGTTTTATTCAACGAAATTCTGGGGGGGATGCCGGTGCCTGCTACTTGGCTGGGGGCAGAGATTGTCCCTATCTTCAAGAAGGGTTCTTCTCTGCTCCCAGCCAACTACAGGCCTATTAGTCTAATAGAAGTCCCCCCCAAAAATTTTGCCAGGTTGATTCTGGATCGCTTATTGGAATGGATGCAAGACCATTCAGTCCTGAGCCCATACCAAGCGGGTTTCAGGAACAAAGTGTACACCATAGACCAAGTCTTTCGACTTGCTATTATATTCTGGAAAACGGTACAGTTGGAGGGTGGCAGCCTCTATACTGTATTTGTTGACCTACGAGCAGCCTTCGACCTGGTACCTCGCAAGAAACTTTGGTCCGTCCTCTCTGGCTCAGGGGTCCCACAACATCTTTTAACTAAGATTAGCAGACTACACACTGGTAACTATGCCCAGGTCAGATGTGGCAGGGAGGGGATATTGTCCAACAAGTTCCCCGTTGACAGGGGGGTTAGGCAGGGCTGTGTGCTTGCACCGACGCTGTTCTGCCTTTATGTCAACGGGGTAATTGCGCACCTGAATGGGGTTGAGAACACTGACGCTCCCAAACGTGGAGGCAGCGGGGTGCCCGCAATTATGTTTGCGGATGACACCCTGCTGCTCTCCAAGTCCCCAATGGGGATTCAGCGAGTTCTCAATGGTTTCGAGGCGTTTTGTAAAGACCATGGCCTCGAGATCAATGCTTTGAAGACCAAATACATGGTCTTCAACCCCCCAGTCAGAACCCGCCCTAATCCGTCTATTGGACCTAACGTACTAGAGAGGGTTCGAACCTTTGAGTACCTAGGAATCACCCTAAACGAAAAAATGTCATGGGCGCACCAAGGGGAGAAATCACAAATAAAGTTGGCCCAAATAGCAGGCGGGATCATCAAATTAGTCTCTAAGAACAAGTCTTCTTTTAAGCCGGTGGGTCCCTCTCTAGAGATCTATAGAGCGCAAGCCAGGGGAGCTATTATGTATGGAAGCGAACTTTGGGGCCACACGTGTAATCACGATCTGGTAGTAACTGAGAATAAATTTATCAGACAGCTCCTATCACTACCCCCAACCACCCCGCTGCTGCCCATTAGACTCGACCTGGTCCTGAGACCCCTTGATGAAGACATGGGCCTGCGGCCCCTATTATTCTGGCGCAGGATTTGGTCTGTACCAGAGCTAGCGAATTACAGGTTAGAATTGCAGGAAATTCTTACCCTCCCAAACACCGGGAAAATTCCCTGGTTAAACTATGTTAAGAAAGAACTAGGGAAGTTAGGGCTATCCATCTTATGGTCTGACCCGCTTTCATCATGTCCCGGGGTTACACGAAGGCAGCTCATTACCCAGTACCAGGAAAGTAAAATGGCTATTCACCTGCAAGGAAGCGGCCTTGGCACCCTAACGTCATCCTTTTTAATAATAAAGGACAGCTATAGGTTCGAAACTGTTTTAGATACCATATCCCCAATACTAATCAGGAAACTGTATCTCCAATGGAGGTATGGCAGTTTACCACTACGGGCCTACACCAGTAAATGGGCAGATCCTTCCCCGTCTCATTGCCCAGGGTGCAAATCTGAACAGGAAATTGATTTGCACATATTGTTCTTTTGTAGTGCTTATGTGCAGGCGCGGAAGAAATGGATCGTCCCACTATGTAAAAACCTGGGTTTCTCCCGCTGCTTAAGACCGATTTATCAGGGCATATAGTCTTCGCCGTAGCAAAATATTTGGGGATAGTTTGGCACAAGAGGAGATATCTTTTAGATGGGGAATTATGATAACTTTCTAAATGATAAACTGTGATGTAGACATTTTTACCTATAGAATGGCTAGTCCTTATATTTCTGCACTGATTTCATATGTTTTAATGGTTGTACATATTTTAACACTTACTGTATTAGATCTTATGTCATTTGTACCTTTTATGGCACATGTTGCCGAAATAAAGATGATGATGATGAGAATCCTAGCCACCCTGACCTCTCAACTAAACTAGACACAGTACTAGCAGCGGTGGAGAAGATTGGTGCGGCACTAGATCAGTCCTGTGCATCTCTCGAGAACAGGATAGACAAAATCACATCTGACTTTACGCTCTTACAGGTGGACCATCAGAAATGAACTGATCAAGTGCATGAAGCTGAGCTTACACTTTGGAACCTTCAACCGAAATCTAGTAATCACACTGTGACCATACAGGATCTGCTGGACCGGGTTTGCACTCTCGAAGAGACGTTAGACGATGCAGAGGGTCGCTCATGTTGCAATAATGTGCGCATGATTGGCCAACCTGAAGGGGCAAGACCCGGTCGATTACACAGAGAACTGGTTGAAGGAGTTGCTACTGCCAGGATCACTTCCCACAAAGTGTGGTGGAGCGCGCTCACAGGATTCCTGCCTACAAATCACCCCCCGGGGCTAATCCACGTCCCTTCCTGTTCCATCTATTACAGTTTCGAGACAGAGATGTCATACTGGGAGAAGTGGGGAGGCACCCAGGGCCCAAGGTCTAGAACGCCACTGTCTCCTTTTTCCCGGACTACACTGCCCAAGTACAGAAGAGACGCGCCACCTTTGGGGCAGTGATGCGCCAATTGCGGGACCTTGACTTGCTATACTCATTGCTCTTCCCAACCCGCCTCTGGGTGATTCGAAATGGCACTGCTAGTTTTTTTTACTCCCCATTCGAGGCTTGGGACTGGCTGGGTGACAATGGACTGGCAACCTCATCAAGTCCAGACGAGGACCCCCAACCCCCGGTGTGCACAGAAGGGGCAGGCATGGCCGTCGGAGGGGCTGGGTGGTGGATCATGTTGACGGGCCTCCTCAGTTAATGCCCCAGATCCAGAACAGGTCCTGTCAGAACGCCACAATGCATTGCATGTAGCATCTCACCCTTTAGAATGTGAGATCCTTATCAGTCTCCACAGCATCAGATCCTGGGGGTAACCTGACTCCTTGCCGGCATGGTCCGCTGATTCTGGCTCGCCACATCTTCCAGATGTCACACCTCAGACTTCATACGATATTATCTTACAATTCTGTTTACACCAATCCTCCATCACAAGCATGGCATATACCACTGCAGCAATTTACACTCAGCTTCTCTGCCCACCCCCAGGCATCCTATGGCCTGTGCCTATGAAACGACATGCATGCATGGTGATGCTTGTTGTTGCTACTCCATAGTGTTTCATTCAAAGGAAGGGTTACTTGGTCCCTTCTCTTTTGCACACGCCCCCTTTCAAAGCCAATATCTGACTAAGTGCTGGTTGCCATGGTTGGGCACGTCTGTTTGGGTCAGCTCCTGTTAGGAGTTCGCTCTTATTTGCTTTCACAACTTAGCTATAGTATTTTTGTTTTTCCTCAAAGTTACTGCTGCACCTAGTGCGCTAATGCTATACTGCACACACTTACCCTATAAATTTGCCCTGATAGCCGAACCCTACTGTCCTAACCCGTACCCATGACAAGCAGCAATATTATCACTTGGAACGTAAGAGAAACACATACTCCTGCGCGCAGGTACTCGATTTACGCATATTTGCAACGTAGGTCTGCCGGTATTGCTTTACTCCAGGAGACGCATCTGAAAAGTCTAGAGGCTGCTCGGCTGTGGCACTGTTGGCGAAGGCATGTGTACAGCACAAACTTCTCTTCCCTGGCTAGGGGTGTTATGGTCTGGGTGCAAGCAGGGATCCCTTGGGAAGAGGAGGAGGTGGTGATCGATCTAGTAGGATGTTAAGCTTTTCCTTATGGGTAAACATAACGGACAACCCCTTCTACTGGGCTCAATCTACGCCCCTAACATAGAGGAGAGCGTCTTCCTTTGTGGACTCTCAACACTACTGTCTAGATGGAGGGAAATCCAGTGGCTCTTGGGGGGGGCGGACTTCATATCGGTCCTGGACGTCTCACTAGATCGCTCCTTCCAGCCTCTCACCTGCACTACAGCTTCCTCTAATGCAAAAGCATTGTGCAGCTGGTTAAGGCATTGGTACTTGACAGATGTTTGGTGCACACGCAACCCCGACTGGCGGACAAATTCCTTTTACTCGGCGGTCCATAACCTACATGTGCGGTTAGACAGCACAATTACCTCATCCGCGTTGCTTCCCCTAATCCAGGATACCGGGTACCTGGGCCAAACACATTCAGCTCACAACCCACAGTCCATGCAACTTAGTTGGGAGGGGAGAACGCCCCCGATCCCTACCTGGTGGCTTCAAACAGCAGCACTGGAGGATCAGGCCTTCTGTAGCTCCATGGGAGCGGAATTGATTGAATACTTTGATCACAATGTCGGCACTACGGGCTCCCCTTGACTGAATGAGAGGCCTTTAAAGTCTCAACAAGGGGACACTGCCTAGGCCTCACCTGGAGCATCCACAAACAACTAGACACCACTCTGGCCGCTATTGAGAGGAAGCTCCTCCACCGGGAATCCTTATCAGTGAATCATCCTGAGGCCAAAACACAATTAGCTACTATGCAGGCAGACCGGTTAGAACTTCTAGATAAGTTGCTTTGTCATAACTATTTAGCACATTCAGCACACATGCAACGTCCGATGAAGCAGGTAAACTAGTGGCATATCTAATAAGACAAGAGCACCCACACCGTTCTATACAATCAATGAGCTGGGATGTATGAGATACACACAACTGGACATCCATACGGCCATGACCAGGCACTACTCTATACTTTACACGTCCAGCCCACATGGAGACTCCCAGCAAATAGGTGCTTTCCTGGACCTTGTCAAGTTGCCTACACTGCCCCTTGACCAACATCTCATGTTAGAATCCCCCATATCAGTCGATGAAGTCCGGGAGCCACTCTTGTCACTGGCTTTGGGGTAAGCACGGGGAACAGACAAACTTCCTGCTGAGTTTTTTAAGACTTACGCGGAAGTCCTCGTTCTACGTCTGCACACACTCTTTACCTCTGCAATAGACAGCTCTGCCCTGCCACCTTCTTTATGCATGGCCAATATGGTATCCTTGTTGAAACCAGGCAAGAATCCCACAGCATTGGTCTCCTACAGACCCTAGCAATTTTAAACACAGACTATAAAATACTGGGAAGATTCTCGCTAACCGACTTGCGCCTTACATCCCTTCCTTGGTGCCTTTGGATCAGAATGGTTTTGTTCAGGCCCGAAACACCTCTCTCAACCTCCACCGCTACTTAAGAGTGGCAGGATATGCCCCAAGGAATTGGTCCTGCTCAGGCTGCCTGGTGCTAGACCTGGAGAGAACCTTCGATTCTCTTGAATGGAACTATCTATTCACAGTGATACCCAGGGTTGACATAGGTTCCTTCTTTATTAGCATGGTTACATTGCTGTATACACACCGACCGTTCGAGTGAAAACTGGTCCCTATATATAGGACTCCAACAGAGTGGGTCGGGGGACTCGACAGGGATGTCCGTTATCCCCCCATCTCTTCTCCTTAGCAGTAGAACCGTTGGCTGCATATATCCACTTGCAAGTGGACATGGGCAGCCCCCTGGAAGATGGTATGCACACTATTTCTTTGTATGCCGACGACATAGACATGTTAGACCTGTCTGACTTTTTGCGTAGTCCCTCCAATTTATTATTTATTTTGTCCCCTTTTTGCCCCTCATACCTTTATTAATTTTTGTGTCCACTAGCTTTTTCAAGGTGTTGGTAAAGGGGATAGGTGTTCTTTCACCCTCATAGTGTTTCACCTCAGGCCTAGAGGCCTTTTCTGACAGGAATATAGTTGGAGTCACAAAATGGTGGCTACCAACTGTCCTAACTGCCAAACCCAGAACCTGTCCCATAGAGTAGAATAGGGCGTTCCAGAACCTTCTGGTCCCTTCTGGACTCCTGAGGGTCAGCCTATAAAAGGCAGAATGCTGGACAGCCATTTTGTCTTACTGGAGAGAGTCAGCTGGAGGACAGGCTGTAGCTTAAGGTGGGGGTAGGATAGTCAGAGGATTGACCTATTGATTCACCACCCTTCCTCCCTTGGGTTATTTGTCCTGACCCTGCTGCTTTGGATGACTGGAGACCCTGGGCGCCTGGTTAACCCCTAGTCTAGTAATACAAGGGGGTGTAAAAAGGAGAAGGAGACTGCAGCGCTGCGGAGCGCAGTCCTCTGCCCAGTAAAGAGACTGTTTCTGAGGGAAGCCTAATCCCCTCCTTACCCAGTAGGAACAGAGGCTTAGGGCGGAACCTGAGGGAAGTGACCCTTAGATACTTCTCTTATCAGCTAAAAGGGTCTGTGAGCAGGAGGGGAGTCACTCGCCATCAAACTCAAGTTTATTCCCCCTTTCCCTGTTACCTGGGGCAGCCTTGCCAGGGAGGAATTGAGGTGACTGTGGTGGGGCTGGAAACGTGCACTGGCCGCCTGAATCAGCCCACCGACGTTGTCCTGTATCCGGTGACTGCGGCGGTAGAATTGTGAGGAGAAGTGCCCTTCCTCTTTCCTGGGTTTGAGAGAGAGTGCTGGCCCTGCCGAAGGAGCGTGACTGCTGGCGCGTGGGGGCGGGACCGGAGGAGGCAGTCCCGTGAGCCGAGCAGACTCCGTCCGGAGCCGCTGTACTCCCGCGCATGCCCGGTCGCGCCGCGCTCCGTCAGGAAGGTGGAGGCGGGACCAGACGGGGAAGCGCCGGGAGCCCAGCAGCGGCTAGGAAGCGTTGAATCATCTCTCCCCCGCTCAAGCGCCTCACGGGAGAGCCGGCGCGAGCGGGAGGGGAGAGCTGAGGAGCCCAGCAGCGGCCTGTAAGCATTGTAGAGATCTCTTTTCCCCGCTCGAGCGCCACATGGAGGAGCTGGCTCGAGCGGGAGAGGGGAGCTGAGGTGCCCTGGAGGCTGGTGAGCCTTGCCAGCGCTTGGCTCCTTTGTCCTGTCAAGCGGTTACCCCCACCCTCTGGCGTTTCAAGACTACAACTGGAGAACCCTACCACAAGTAAGGAGAATAACACGAGGGCAGGGGAGCGAGACTTAACAAGTAGGGGAATAAAGAATCTTTTCCAGAGTGTGAAGTGCCCTTGGGGAATCCCTGAATGGAATACATGAAACGTTACTCTAATTGGAATAGTCACATTTCCAGTTGTCAGTAGTGAGGAGGAAGGAAAGGAGTCCCCTTTGCTAGAGGAGTACAGGCTCTACTTCAAGGAAACTACTGTTCTTTGATGGGAAGGTGACAAGCCAAAAAGGGGAATTGTAAGGTTGACAATGAAATGATTATTGCATACCTGGCTAAATGTAAAGTGCTGACTCTGCCTCTTCTACAGTAATGTTTGTGATGAAAGTTACGGAAAGTCATAATAGCAAAATTTAATCAATTCTAGAGTTTAATGAGATGTATTGTTAATACTGATTAATGTGATAAGTTGATACTTCTGAAAGTGCTATTACTAATTTTTTTATGACATCCGTATGTACTGAGTTATGATTTCCAGAGGTATAAAACAGAGAATATTTTTATAAAGCAGCTCTTATTTTTCCATAATTTGGTGTAGTGTCATTTTTGTGTGTTATTGCGTGGAGTTACTGCTGGGTGGTTTGCAACCTTCACACTTGTGCCTCTAGCATTTGTGCCCTACCCTAGGCCAGGCTACCCTAGGTGACCTGTCATTCCAGGTTCCAACAAGTTGGTGTCTAGCGGTGGGATCCTGACTGTGGTTGCAGCTACTCAGTAGTAATTAAACGTAATATACTAGCCTACACCAGGAGTTTTCTCCTAGCGGCCCTCCTAATTTGTGCTTTTGTTTTTCCAAATTTGTTCCTGGTGGTGGGGCGGAGGTAGCTTCAGGTTGCTCTTGCAACTCAAATTTCCTTCTGTGTATAACTTGGTATTGCATATTGTAAAATGGAATTTGCACTAGAAAACCGAGATACCTATTCTGTGACTCAGCTGAAAGATTTCTGCCAGAAAATGGGGGTATTTTTTAAGCATGGTGCCAAGAAGGGGGAACTCCAGACCAGTCTAAGGGCTTGGGTGGAGGCACACAAAGAAGGAAAGGAGGAGGATGAAGGGGCAGACCGGGACCCGGTTGTGGAGATAGATGGATTATTCCACTCTGAGGGGGAAAACCTACTCCCAGGACCAGGGTCCTACTCCAGGAAAGGCAGTAGTGTCTCCGGGGGAAGCTTAACCGAAGCAGAGCTCGCTGACAGGAGGGAAAAGAGGCAATTAAAATGGGAGTTGGCTAAGCTGGAGCAGGAGAAGGAAGAGAAGAGGATGGTTCATGAGTTCAGGTTGAAAGAGTTGGAACTCCAGGCCCTGCAAAGGGGGCCCTCTCCTGTAATAAATGGTGGCAGCGAATCCAAAGAAACAGCTAGGGAGTCCAGACCCTATTTGCCAAAAGACCTTATTGCTAGCTTTAGTCAGGGAGATGACATAGCCAAGTGGTTGGCTGCCTATGAGGTCTCCTTAAGAGCCCATGGGGTGCAGGAGAAGCACTGGGGGGGTGGTTTGTATAGGTACATGCCTCCTACTGGTCGGAACACCTTGCTGGCCCTGGAATCAGAGGAGCAAACCAACTACCCCATCATGAAGCTAGCATTGGTAAAGAAGTTTGGGCTTACCCCAGAAAGGTATCGCCAGAAGTTCAGGGGGAGCCACAAGTTAAGCACTCAGAACTGGGTGGACTTCCTTGATTATGCAAGAAAGGCATTAGAGGGCTGGGTAAAGGGCAGTGAGGTGAAGGACTATGAGGGGTTGTATGATCTAATTTTGAAAGAGCACCTCCTTGAGAAATGCTTTCCCGAGCTGCGCCAACACCTAGTGGACAGCAAGCTGACCAATCCCCGGAAGCTTGCAGAGGAGGCGGACATCTGGGCAAGTACCCGGGTGTCCTCAAAGGGGACTGGAGGGGATTCCCAAAAGGCCGGACAGGGCGCCCCTCAGAAGAAGGAGGGGGGAGATAAAAGGAGGGAGTTCTCTAAAGGTCCCCAAAACAGTTTCCAAGGGAAGGGAACAGGTTTCACCCCTAGGGCAAACCCGCCCAGAAACCCTAATCCTGGCCAAAGCCAACAGCCAAGGGTTCTCCACTGCTTTGAGTGTGGTGGTGTTGGACATTATAAGGGAGATGTCAGATGCCCAAAGAGACCACCCCCTCCCACCGGAGGAAAACCACCGGGAGTAGCTACTGTAGCGCTCGGGGAGGAGTTGCCCTTAGATAAGGGGGGTGAGTGGGCAGGTGTCACCTTAGTGTCCCTGGGAGAGCGGGGAATGGTCCCAAAGATCCAAGTGCCCCCAAATACTGTTAAGTATGGGCAATGGGTCACCATCAATGGCCAAAGAGGGGAGGCTCTGAGAGATACAGGAGCCAGTATGACTATGGTGAGAAGTCGACTGGTGTCTCCAGGGCAGGTGATTCCCAATGTACTCCACCCCGCCGCGATGGCTGACGGCAGAATGGGCCACTATCCAGTGGCTGAGGTTCCCTTTGAGTGGGAAGGGGTTGCAGGTTCACTTCGAGTTGCCGTAAGCCCTGCCGTGCCAGTTGATTGTCTGCTGGGAAATGATATGGAGCACAACACTTGGAGAGAGGTGGAATACCGGACGCACTCTGCGATGCTGGGTACACCTGACTGGGCCTGTGTGAGCACACGGTCTGCGACTACCCGAAGAGGGAGTTCGCCTGGGTTGGAGCCTGGAACAATGGCCCAACCCGCTGCCAAAAAGGGACAGACCCGGAGACAGGCAGAGCCTGCTTCGGCTTCCACGCCCCATGTGACAGATCGGCCACCTGCGGTGGTGGACCAGGAGTCCGTGGAGGGGGAAGTAGACTCTCTGGAGGATTTACCCATCCCTGCTGAGTGGCATGTGGAGGGAGGACCTACCAGAGAGGAATTCTGTAAGGGGCAGAGGGAGTGCCCTACCCTTGAGGGACTGAGGCGTCAGGCTGAAGCCCAGGCAGCAGGTGGTGCTACGGGACACCACCATATTTACTGGGAGGATGGACTCCTCTACAGTGAACCCAAGGTACCCTTACCTGGCTCATCAAGGGCCTTGGTAGTCCCGCAGCAATACCGAGCCTTTCTGCTGGAATTGGCTCATGCAATACCCTTGGCAGGACACTTAGGCCAGGACAAGACCTTTGCTCGGCTTGTCCTCCACTTTTACTGGCCTCAGATGAAAGTGGCGTCCAACACTTACTGTCGGACATGTGTATCCTGCCAGGCCAGTGGGAAAACAGGGGTAAAGCTGAAAGCTCCCCTGGATCCACTTCCAGTCGTTAGCACCCCCTTTGAAAAGGTGGGCATCGACATTGTAGGGCCATTGGATCCACCAACAACAGCTGGTCACAGGTTTATCCTGGTTCTGGTGGATCATGCCACACGGTATCCAGAGGCCATTCCTCTGAGGACTGTCACTGCACCTGTGGTGGCGAGGGCCCTGATGGGGATCTTTACCCGGGTGGGATTCCCCAAGGAAGTTGTGTCCGACAAGGGGACCAACTTTATGTCAGCTTATATGCGGGCGATGTGGAAAGAGTGTGGAGTGACTTACCGGTTCACCACTCCTTATCACCCCCAGTCGAATGGACTGGTAGAGAGGTTCAATAAGACCCTAAAGGGCATGATAAGAAGTCTGCCTGAGAGCCTACGGAGAAAATGGGACGTCCTCCTGCCCTGTTTGCTGTTTTCCTACCGAGAAGTGCCGCAGAAGGGAGTAGGCATCAGCCCTTTTGAACTGTTGTACGGGCACCCTGTGCGTGGACCTCTCAGCCTGGTGAAGGATGGATGGGAAAAGTCTCCCAGAAAACCTCCTCAGGATGTGGTGAGCTACATGCTGGCCTTTCGGAGCCAAATGGCAAAGTTGTGGAAGCAAGCTTCTGACAACTTGGAAGCCAGCCAGGCAGTAATGAAGGAATGGTACGACCACAATGCTCACCCGGTGGAGTTGGAGCCTGGCCAGAAAGTGTGGGTGATGGAACCTGGAGAGCTAAGTGCCCTTCAAGATCGTTGGACAGGCCCATTTGAAGTGTTGGAAAAGAAGGGTAAGGCCACTTACTTGGTGGATCTTAAGACCCCTCGACAGCCCCTCCGGGTGCTGCATGCCAACAGCCTCAAACCCCACCATGAGAGGCCAGAGGTCATCCTGATGATGGTGACTGATGGTGCCAAGGAAGCAGAAAGCGAGCCTCTCCCTGATCTCTTCTCGTCTCAAGAGAAGGATGGGTCGGTGGAGGGAGTGATTCTCTCCCCCTCCCTAACTCCTGAGCAGCGAGAGGATTGCCGCCAGGTATTGGAGCAGTACTCTTCGTTGTTCTCCCTTGTCCCGGGAAGAACCCACCTGTGTACCCATGATGTGGACACAGGAGACAGCCCACCAGTGAAGTCAAAGACCTACCGGCTGTCAGACAAGGTGAAGGCTAGCATCCATGGAGAGGTTGCCAAGATGCTAGAGCTAGGAGTGATAGAACCTTCCAACAGCCCTTGGTGTAGTCCGGTGGTGCTAGTGCCAAAAGCCGCTCCACCAGGCACCACGCCAGAACTAAGGTTCTGTGTGGATTACCGGGGACTGAACTCAGTTACAAAGACTGATGCTCATCCGATCCCTAGGGCGGATGAATTAATTGACCGGCTAGGAGCTGCCCAATATCTAAGTACCTTTGACCTCACTTCAGGGTACTGGCAGATCTCCTTGACAGATGGAGCAAAGGAAAGGTCAGCCTTCTCCACGCCTGAGGGACACTTCCAATTTTGTGTGATGCCCTTTGGGCTCAAAAAGGCCCCTACCACATTTCAGCGGCTGTTGAATCAGGTCCTCTCTGGAATGGAGAGTTTCTCTGCTGCCTACCTGGATGACATTGCTGTCTTCAGTAGCAGTTGGAAGGACCATTTGCAACATTTGCAAGCAGTTCTCCAGGCCCTGAAACAAGCTGGATTGACCATCAAATCCAGCAAATGCCAGATTGGGCAGGGGTCGGTTGTGTACCTTGGACACTTGGTGGGTAGGGGGTCAGTGCAGCCCCTGCAGGCAAAGATTGAGGCAATCATGGCCTGGGAACCCCCCAAGACACAGACTGAGGTTCGAGCTTTCCTGGGCCTCACAGGCTACTACCGTCGCTTTGTGAAGGGGTATGGCACTATTGTAGCGCCCCTCACAGAGCTCACCTCCAAGAAACAACCTCGACGGGTAGTTTGGACGAAAGCTTGTCAGCAAGCTTTTGAAAAACTGAAGCAGGCAATGTGTGCAGCACCGGTCCTGAGGGCCCCAGACTTCTCCAAGGAGTTCATTGTCCAGACAGATGCATCAGAACATGGCATTGGGGCAGTGTTATCGCAACTGAATGAAGAGGGCCTGGATCAGCCTGTGGTTTTCCTATCTAGGAGACTGCTTCCCCGGGAACAGAAGTGGAGTGCAATTGAGAGGGAAGCTTTTGCGGTGGTGTGGGCTCTGAAGAAGCTGCGACCATACCTGTTTGGCTCGCACTTCCTGGTTCAGACTGACCACCGACCCCTTCGTTGGCTAATGCAGATGAAGGGGGAGAATCCCAAGCTGTTGAGGTGGTCCATCTCCCTACAGGGAATGGACTTCCGGGTGGAACATCGGCCTGGAGTGGACCACGCCAATGCAGACGGTCTCTCCAGGTATTTCCGCCTTAGTGATGAGGACTCCCAAGGGGTTGGGTAGTTCTCCCCACTTTCAGCTGGGGGGGACGTGTGTTAGACCTGTCTGACTTTTTGCGTAGTCCCTCCAATTTATTATTTATTTTGTCCCCTTTTTGCCCCTCATACCTTTATTAATTTTTGTGTCCACTAGCTTTTTCAAGGTGTTGGTAAAGGGGATAGGTGTTCTTTCACCCTCATAGTGTTTCACCTCAGGCCTAGAGGCCTTTTCTGACAGGAATATAGTTGGAGTCACAAAATGGTGGCTACCAACTGTCCTAACTGCCAAACCCAGAACCTGTCCCATAGAGTAGAATAGGGCGTTCCAGAACCTTCTGGTCCCTTCTGGACTCCTGAGGGTCAGCCTATAAAAGGCGGAATGCTGGACAGCCATTTTGTCTTACTGGAGAGAGTCAGCTGGAGGACAGGCTGTAGCTTAAGGTGGGGGTAGGATAGTCAGAGGATTGCCCTATTGATTCACCACCCTTCCTCCCTTGGGTTATTTGTCCTGACCCTGCTGCTTTGGATGACTGGAGACCCTGGGCGCCTGGTTAACCCCTAGTCTAGTAATACAAGGGGGTGTAAAAAGGAGAAGGAGACTGCAGCGCTGCGGAGCGCAGTCCTCTGCCCAGTAAAGAGACTGTTTCTGAGGGAAGCCTAATCCCCTCCTTACCCAGTAGGAACAGAGGCTTAGGGCGGAACCTGAGGGAAGTGACCCTTAGATACTTCTCTTATCAGCTAAAAGGGTCTGTGAGCAGGAGGGGAGTCACTCGCCATCAAACTCAAGTTTATTCCCCCTTTCCCTGTTACCTGGGGCAGCCTTGCCAGGGAGGAATTGAGGTGACTGTGGTGGGGCTGGAAACGTGCACTGGCCGCCTGAATCAGCCCACCGACGTTGTCCTGTATCCGGTGACTGCGGCGGTAGAATTGTGAGGAGAAGTGCCCTTCCTCTTTCCTGGGTTTGAGAGAGAGTGCTGGCCCTGCCGAAGGAGCGTGACTGCTGGCGCGTGGGGGCGGGACCGGAGGAGGCAGTCCCAGTGAGCCGAGCAGACTCCGTCCTGAGCCGCTGTACTCCCGCGCATGCCCGGTCGCGCCGCGCTCCGTCAGGAAGGTGGAGGCGGGACCAGACGGGGAAGCGCCGGGAGCCCAGCAGCGGCTAGGAAGCGTTGAATCATCTCTCCCCCGCTCAAGCGCCTCACGGGAGAGCCGGCACGAGCGGGAGGGGAGAGCTGAGGAGCCCAGCAGCGGCCTGTAAGCATTGTAGAGATCTCTTTTCCCCGCTCGAGCGCCACACGGAGGAGCTGGCTCGAGCGGGAGAGGGGAGCTGAGGTGCCCTGGAGGCTGGTGAGCCTTGCCAGCGCTTGGCTCCTTTGTCCTGTCAAGCGGTTACCCCCACCCTCTGGCGTTTCAAGACTACAACTGGAGAACCCTACCACAAGTAAGGAGAATAACACGAGGGCAGGGGAGCGAGACTTAACAAGTAGGGGAATAAAGAATCTATTCCAGAGTGTGAAGTGCCCTTGGGGAATCCCTGAATGGAATACATGAAATGTTACTCTAATTGGAATAGTCACATTTCCAGTTGTCAGTAGTGAGGAGGAAGGAAAGGAGTCCCCTTTGCTAGAGGAGTACAGGCTCTACTTCAAGGAAACTACTGTTCTTTGATGGGAAGGTGACAAGCCAAAAAGGGGAATTGTAAGGTTGACAATGAAATGGTTATTGCATACCTGGCTAATTGTAAAGTGCTGACTCTGCCTCTTCTACAGTAATGTTTGTGATGAAAGTTACGGAAAGTCATAATAGCAAAATTTAATCAATTCTAGAGTTTAATGAGATGTACTGTTAATACTGATTAATGTGATAAGTTGATACTTCTGAAAGTGCTATTACTATTTTTTTTATGACATCCGTAGGTACTGAGTTATGATTTCCAGAGGTATAAAACAGAGAATATTTTTATAAAGCAGCTCTTATTTTTCCATAATTTGGTGTAGTGTCATTTTTCAGTGTTATTGCGTGGAGTTACTGCTGGGTGGTTTGCAACCTTCACACTTGTGCCTCTAGCATTTGTGCCCTACCCTAGGCCAGGCTACCCTAGGTGACCTGTCATTCCAGGTTCCAACAAGTTGGTGTCTAGCGGTGGGATCCTGACTGTGGTTGCAGCTACTCAGTAGTAATTAAACGTAATATACTAGCCTACACCAGGAGTTTTCTCCTAGCGGCCCTCCTAATTTGTGCTTTTGTTTTTCCAAATTTGTTCCTGGTGGTGGGGCGGAGGTAGCTTCAGGTTGCTCTTGCAACTCAAATTTCCTTGTGTGTATAACTTGGTATTGCATATTGTAAAATGGAATTTGCACTAGAAAACCTAGATACCTATTCTGTGACCCAGCTGAAAGATTTCTGCCAGAAAATGGGGGTATTTTTTAAGCATGGTGCCAAGAAGGGGGAACTCCAGACCAGTCTAAGGGCTTGGGTGGAGGCACACAAAGAAGGAAAGGAGGAGGATGAAGGGGCAGACCGGGACCCGGTTGTGGAGATAGATGGATTATTCCACTCTGAGGGGGAAAACCTACTCCCAGGACCAGGGTCCTACTCCAGGAAAGGCAGTAGTGTCTCCGGGGGAAGCTTAACCGAAGCAGAGCTCGCTGACAGGAGGGAAAAGAGGCAATTAAAATGGGAGTTGGCTAAGCTGGAGCAGGAGAAGGAAGAGAAGAGGATGGTTCATGAGTTCAGGTTGAAAGAGTTGGAACTCCAGGCCCTGCAAAGGGGGCCCTCTCCTGTAATAAATGGTGGCAGCGAATCCAAAGAAACAGCTAGGGAGTCCAGACCCTATTTGCCAAAAGACCTTATTGCTAGCTTTAGTCAGGGAGATGACATAGCCAAGTGGTTGGCTGCCTATGAGGTCTCCTTAAGAGCCCATGGGGTGCAGGAGAAGCACTGGGGGGTGGTTTGTATAGGTACATGCCTCCTACTGGTCGGAACACCTTGCTGGCCCTGGAACCAGAGGAGCAAACCAACTACCCCATCATGAAGCTAGCATTGGTAAAGAAGTTTGGGCTTACCCCAGAAAGGTATCGCCAGAAGTTCAGGGGGAGCCACAAGTTAAGCACTCAGAACTGGGTGGACTTCCTTGATTATGCAAGAAAGGCATTAGAGGGCTGGGTAAAGGGCAGTGAGGTGAAGGACTATGAGGGGTTGTATGATCTAATTTTGAAAGAGCACCTCCTTGAGAAATGCTTTCCCGAGCTGCGCCAACACCTAGTGGACAGCAAGCTGACCAATCCCCGGAAGCTTGCAGAGGAGGCGGACATCTGGGCAAGTACCCGGGTGTCCTCAAAGGGGACTGGAGGGGATTCCCAAAAGGCCGGACAGGGCGCCTCTCAGAAGAAGGAGGGGGGAGATAAAAGGAGGGAGTTCTCTAAAGGTCCCCAAAACAGTTTCCAAGGGAAGGGAACAGGTTTCACCCCTAGGGCAAACCCGCCCAGAAACCCTAATCCTGGCCAAAGCCAACAGCCAAGGGTTCTCCACTGCTTTGAGTGTGGTGGTGTTGGACATTATAAGGGAGATGTCAGATGCCCAAAGAGACCACCCCCTCCCACCGGAGGAAAACCACCGGGAGTAGCTAGTGTAGCGCTCGGGGAGGAGTTGCCCTTAGATAAGGGGGGTGAGTGGGCAGGTGTCACCTTAGTGTCCCTGGGAGAGCGGGGGATGGTCCCAAAGATCCAAGTGCCCCCAAATACTGTTAAGTATGGGCAATGGGTCACCATCAATGGCCAAAGAGGGGAGGCTCTGAGAGATACAGGAGCCAGTATGACTATGGTGAGAAGTCGACTGGTGTCTCCAGGGCAGGTGATTCCCAATGTACTCCACCCCGCCGCGATGGCTGACGGCAGAATGGGCCACTATCCAGTGGCTGAGGTTCCCTTTGAGTGGGATGGGGTTGCAGGTTCACTTCGAGTTGCCGTAAGCCCTGCCGTGCCAGTTGATTGTCTGCTGGGAAATTATATGGAGCACAACACTTGGAGAGAGGTGGAATACCGGACGCACTCTGCGATGCTGGGTACACCTGACTGGGCCTGTGTGAGCACACGGTCTGCGACTACCCGAAGAGGGAGTTCGCCTGGGTTGGAGCCTGGAACAATGGCCCAACCCGCTGCCAAAAAGGGACAGACCCGGAGACAGGCAGAGCCTGCTTCGGCTTCCACGCCCCATGTGACAGATCGGCCACCTGCGGTGGTGGACCAGGAGTCCGTGGAGGGGGAAGTAGACTCTCTGGAGGATTTACCCATCCCTGCTGAGTGGCATGTGGAGGGAGGACCTACCAGAGAGGAATTCTGTAAGGGGCAGAGGGAGTGCCCTACCCTTGAGGGACTGAGGCGTCAGGCTGAAGCCCAGGCAGCAGGTGATGCTACGGGACACCACCATATTTACTGGGAGGATGGACTCCTCTACAGTGAACCCAAGGTACCCTTACCTGGCTCATCAAGGGCCTTGGTAGTCCCGCAGCAATACCGAGCCTTTCTGCTGGAATTGGCTCATGCAATACCCTTGGCAGGACACTTAGGCCAGGACAAGACCTTTGCTCGGCTTGTCCTCCACTTTTACTGGCCTCAGATGAAAGTGGCGTCCAACACTTACTGTCGGACATGTGTATCCTGCCAGGCCAGTGGGAAAACAGGGGTAAAGCTGAAAGCTCCCCTGGATCCACTTCCAGTCGTTAGCACCCCCTTTGAAAAGGTGGGCATCGACATTGTAGGGCCATTGGATCCACCAACAACAGCTGGTCACAGGTTTATCCTGGTTCTGGTGGATCATGCCACACGGTATCCAGAGGCCATTCCTCTGAGGACTGTCACTGCACCTGTGGTGGCGAGGGCCCTGATGGGGATCTTTACCCGGGTGGGATTCCCCAAGGAAGTTGTGTCCGACAGGGGGACCAACTTTATGTCAGCTTATATGCGGGCGATGTGGAAGGAGTGTGGAGTGACTTACCGGTTCACCACTCCTTATCACCCCCAGTCGAATGGACTGGTAGAGAGGTTCAATAAGACCCTAAAGGGCATGATAAGAAGTCTGCCTGAGAGCCTACGGAGAAAATGGGACGTCCTCCTGCCCTGTTTGCTGTTTTCCTACCGAGAAGTGCCGCAGAAGGGAGTAGGCTTCAGCCCTTTTGAACTGTTGTACGGGCACCCTGTGCGTGGACCTCTCAGCCTGGTGAAGGATGGATGGGAAAAGTCTCCCAGAAAACCTCCTCAGGATGTGGTGAGCTACATGCTGGCCTTTCGGAGCCAAATGGCAAAGTTGTGGAAGCAAGCTTCTGACAACTTGGAAGCCAGCCAGGCAGTAATGAAGGAATGGTACGACCACAATGCTCACCCGGTGGAGTTGGAGCCTGGCCAGAAAGTGTGGGTGATGGAACCTGGAGAGCTAAGTGCCCTTCAAGATCGTTGGACAGGCCCATTTGAAGTGTTGGAAAAGAAGGGTAAGGCCACTTACTTGGTGGATCTTAAGACCCCTCGACAGCCCCTCCGGGTGCTGCATGCCAACAGCCTCAAACCCCACCATGAGAGGCCAGAGGTCATCCCGATGATGGTGACTGATGGTGCCAAGGAAGCAGAAAGCGAGCCTCTCCCTGATCTCTTCTCGTCTCAAGAGAAGGATGGGTCGGTGGAGGGAGTGATTCTCTCCCCCTCCCTAACTCCTGAGCAGCGAGAGGATTGCCGCCAGGTATTGGAGCAGTACTCTTCGTTGTTCTCCCTTGTCCCGGGAAGAACCCACCTGTGTACCCATGATGTGGACACAGGAGACAGCCCACCAGTGAAGTCAAAGACCTACCGGCTGTCAGACAAGGTGAAGGCTAGCATCCATGGAGAGGTTGCCAAGATGCTAGAGCTAGGAGTGATAGAACCTTCCAACAGCCCTTGGTCCAGTCCGGTGGTGCTAGTGCCAAAAGCCGCTCCACCAGGCACCACGCCAGAACTAAGGTTCTGTGTGGATTACCGGGGACTGAACTCAGTTACAAAGACTGATGCTCATCCGATCCCTAGGGCGGATGAATTAATTGACCGGCTAGGAGCTGCCCAATATCTAAGTACCTTTGACCTCACTTCAGGGTACTGGCAGATCTCCTTGACAGATGGAGCAAAGGAAAGGTCAGCCTTCTCCACGCCTGAGGGACACTTCCAATTTTGTGTGATGCCCTTTGGGCTCAAAAAGGCCCCTACCACATTTCAGCGGCTGTTGAATCAGGTCCTCTCTGGAATGGAGAGTTTCTCTGCTGCCTACCTGGATGACATTGCTGTCTTCAGTAGCAGTTGGAAGGACCATTTGCAACATTTGCAAGCAGTTCTCCAGGCCCTGAAACAAGCTGGATTGACCATCAAATCCAGAAAATGCCAGATTGGGCAGGGGTCGGTTGTGTACCTTGGACACTTGGTGGGTAGGGGGTCAGTGCAGCCCCTGCAGGCAAAGATTGAGGCAATCATGGCCTGGGAACCCCCCAAGACACAGACTGAGGTCCGAGCTTTCCTGGGCCTCACAGGCTACTACCGTCGCTTTGTGAAGGGGTATGGCACTATTGTAGCGCCCCTCACAGAGCTCACCTCCAAGAAACAACCTCGACGGGTAGTTTGGACGAAAGCTTGTCAGCAAGCTTTTGAAAAACTGAAGCAGGCAATGTGTGCAGCACCGGTCCTGAGGGCCCCAGACTTCTCCAAGGAGTTCATTGTCCAGACAGATGCATCAGAACATGGCATTGGGGCAGTGTTATCGCAACTGAATGAAGAGGGCCTGGATCAGCCTGTGGTTTTCCTATCTAGGAGACTGCTTCCCCGGGAACAGAAGTGGAGTGCAATTGAGAGGGAAGCTTTTGCGGTGGTGTGGGCTCTGAAGAAGCTGCGACCATACCTGTTTGGCTCGCACTTCCTGGTTCAGACTGACCACCGACCCCTTCGTTGGCTAATGCAGATGAAGGGGGAGAATCCCAAGCTGTTGAGGTGGTCCATCTCCCTACAGGGAATGGACTTCCGGGTGGAACATCGGCCTGGAGTGGACCACGCCAATGCAGACGGTCTCTCCAGGTATTTCCGCCTTAGTGATGAGGACTCCCAAGGGGTTGGGTAGTTCTCCCCACTTTCAGCTGGGGGGGACGTGTGTTAGACCTGTCTGACTTTTTGCGTAGTCCCTCCAATTTATTATTTATTTTGTCCCCTTTTTGCCCCTCATACCCTTATTAATTTTTGTGTCCACTAGCTTTTTCAAGGTGTTGGTAAAGGGGATAGGTGTTCTTTCACCCTCATAGTGTTTCACCTCAGGCCTAGAGGCCTTTTCTGACAGGAATATAGTTGGAGTCACAAAA
Organism: Lissotriton helveticus; assembly: GCF_964261635.1. Lineage (NCBI taxonomy): Eukaryota > Metazoa > Chordata > Amphibia > Caudata > Salamandridae > Lissotriton > Lissotriton helveticus. The sequence goes on from NC_136073.1 coordinate 374,397,406, forward strand.
TGGTGGCTACCAACTGTCCTAACTGCCAAACCCAGAACCTGTCCCATAGAGTAGAATAGGGCGTTCCAGAACCTTCTGGTCCCTTCTGGACTCCTGAGGGTCAGCCTATAAAAGGCGGAAAGCTGGACAGCCATTTTGTCTTACTGGAGAGAGTCAGCTGGAGGACAGGCTGTAGCTTAAGGTGGGGGTAGGATAGTCAGAGGATTGACCTATTGATTCACCATCCTTCCTCCCTTGGGTTATTTGTCCTGACCCTGCTGCTTTGGATGACTGGAGACCCTGGGCGCCTGGTTAACCCCTAGTCTAGTAATACAAGGGGGTGTAAAAAGGAGAAGGGGACTGCAGCGCTGCGGAGCGCAGTCCTCTGCCCAGTAAAGAGACTGTTTCTGAGGGAAGCCTAATCCCCTCCTTACCCAGTAGGAACAGAGGCTTAGGGCGGAACCTGAGGGAAGTGACCCTTAGATACTTCTCTTATCAGCTAAAAGGGTCTGTGAGCAGGAGGGGAGTCACTCGCCATCAAACTCAAGTTTATTCCCCCTTTCCCTGTTACCTGGGGCAGCCTTGCCAGGGAGGAATTGAGGTGACTGTGGTGGGGCTGGAAACGTGCACTGGCCGCCTGAATCAGCCCACCGACGTTGTCCTGTATCCGGTGACTGCGGCGGTAGAATTGTGAGGAGAAGTGCCCTTCCTCTTTCCTGGGTTTGAGAGAGAGTGCTGGCCCTGCCGAAGGAGCGTGACTGCTGGCGCGTGGGGGCGGGACCGGAGGAGGCAGTCCCAGTGAGCCGAGCAGACTCCGTCCTGAGCCGCTGTACTCCCGCGCATGCCCGGTAGCGCCGCGCTCCGTCAGGAAGGTGGAGGCGGGACCAGACGGGGAAGCGCCGGGAGCCCAGCAGCGGCTAGGAAGCGTTGAATCATCTCTCCCCCGCTCAAGCGCCTCACGGGAGAGCCGGCACGAGCGGGAGGGGAGAGCTGAGGAGCCCAGCAGCGGCCTGTAAGCATTGTAGAGATCTCTTTTCCCCGCTCGAGCGCCACACGGAGGAGCTGGCTCGAGCGGGAGAGGGGAGCTGAGGTGCCCTGGAGGCTGGTGAGCCTTGCCAGCGCTTGGCTCCTTTGTCCTGTCAAGCGGTTACCCCCACCCTCTGGCGTTTCAAGACTACAACTGGAGAACCCTACCACAAGTAAGGAGAATAACACGAGGGCAGGGGAGCGAGACTTAACAAGTAGGGGAATAAAGAATCTATTCCAGAGTGTGAAGTGCCCTTGGGGAATCCCTGAATGGAATACATGAAACGTTACTCTAATTGGAATAGTCACATTTCCAGTTGTCAGTAGTGAGGAGGAAGGAAAGGAGTCCCCTTTGCTAGAGGAGTACAGGCTCTACTTCAAGGAAACTACTGTTCTTTGATGGGAAGGTGACAAGCCAAAAAGGGGAATTGTAAGGTTGACAATGAAATGGTTATTGCATACCTGGCTAATTGTAAAGTGCTGACTCTGCCTCTTCTACAGTAATGTTTGTGATGAAAGTTACGGAAAGTCATAATAGCAAAATTTAATCAATTCTAGAGTTTAATGAGATGTACTGTTAATACTGATTAATGTGATAAGTTGATACTTCTGAAAGTGCTATTACTAATTTTTTTTATGACATCCGTATGTACTGAGTTATGATTTCCAGAGGTATAAAACAGAGAATATTTTTATAAAGCAGCTCTTATTTTTCCATAATTTGGTGTAGTGTCATTTTTGTGTGTTATTGCGTGGAGTTACTGCTGGGTGGTTTGCAACCTTCACACTTGTGCCTCTAGCATTTGTGCCCTACCCTAGGCCAGGCTACCCTAGGTGACCTGTCATTCCAGGTTCCAACAGCAGCCCCCTGGAAGATGGTATGCACACTATTTCTTTGTATGCCGACGACATTCTGCTATATGTGAGGGATCTTCACGCCATCCCCCTTGTCTAGATAAGCACTTTCATTATTTGCCACTGCATCAGGGTTGTATGTCAATGCAGCAAAGTCCATTCTATTCCCTTTCTCCTCGGGCACCCTCGACCTAGAGCAATCTCTGGGCGGCGTCCTAGTGCCAAGGTGTGTTGGCACCTTCCGTTACTTGGGTGTCCGCTTATACGGGAACAAATCAGACCTCTTTGAAGGCAATATTGTCAGAGCCTCCACCGCTATTCAGTCACAGATAGCCTTCTGGGAAACTCTTCCATCGTCTGTCTCTGGCAGAGTAGCCCTCATGAAAATGGTGGTCCTTCCACCCCTTCTCTACTACTTCTCTACTCTACTCCTCTACATCTCTCCTTCCTTCTTCTGTAAATTTGAAAAGATAATCAGAAACTTTATCTGGGAGGCCTCTAGGCACAGGGTTTCTATTAGGAAGCTTTATCTGCCAGAGGGACAGGGCGGACTTGTGGTGTCCAACTTAGAGCACAATTACCTAGCCGCTCAGTTGCAATGGATAGCCAGATGGCTAGCTTCCTGACACTTATCAGACACAGCCACACCGCAATCTTCTATACCACACCACACTCTGTGCCACATATTCCTATCCCTGTGCAAAACCTAAAAATATAGATTTCCTACTACTCTCCATAGCTTACGAATGCTACAGCAGAAGCCTATTTATCACCCGCGACACCACACCATATGCCCCAACTATCCCCCTACTAGGGACACCTAGAGGACATTCACCTACTACGGCAGTGGAGTTACGCAATTGGGACACAGCGGGTATCCATGACATAGGGGACCGATGACCCTCATCCCATATACGGAGCTCATCTCAGCGGAGGGTATTCATCCGGGATGCTTCTTGCTACACCGTGCGCTCATAGTCACACTCTCATCCAGGTGGGGTAGCCTGACCATGGAACCTCCTACACACTGCACGATCCAATACTTACATATAATGGGGGGGTCACTTGATCCGTTGGTTTGCATTGTCCCTCCGTCAGCATGCTGCGATCTCACTGGCCCCCTTGAAACAGCATTGGGAGGATGGTTTGGGTGAGCTCTTTCAGACCAGGAATGGTCAGCTGTGTTGGAGGGCCCAGCGTGCATCCCTCGTAACCAACGCTTCTGCCAGATTCAGTTTTTTATCCTGCACCGGGCATACCTCACTGCAGCCCAGATCAATAAGTACTCTCACCGCAAAGACTCAGCCTGCCTTAGGTGTCGTTTACCCAATGCTGATCTTCTGCACATGCTATGGCATTTCCCCTCTCTGGGGGAGTACTGGGCTGGATTTTTGACCACCTTGGCCCGTTGCACTGAGCGTGACAGCCCTTTTCACTTGGAGGTATATATTTTACATCTCTTCAAGAGGGGCAGGAACAACAGGGTCATCTTCCGAATTTTAGATCTAGGCCTAGTCACAGCAAAGTGCCTAATCATCAAGTGGTGAAAGGTGCTGGAGGCCGCACATGTAATGTCCTGCGCCGATCTTTACTTAACTCAGCCAGGGTGCAAGGTGTGGCCCTACAGTGGGAAGATCTTCTGGGGCTTCACGAATTTCCCATAGGCAAAAGTTGGGGGGCTATTGTGGCTGTTCGGCAGAGACTAGATACGCCCTACAGGAGCTCTCAAGATAGGATGGGAGACTAGGGAGTCCCTACGACACAGTTTGGGTTTGCATGCTCAGTACCACATGTAGAGCAGAGTTCCACTATACTTGGTCAGATAGTTGACATATAGATATTTCAACACCACAGAAAAGCAGCTAGGCTTTCGATGTAGTACCTCACAGCAACAGGTCACAGGCAGTTTCCCCTAGACTCTCTTGAATGAATGTCTTCATTTGGTTTAACCCTCCTCCCACTGTTCAAATGTATGACATGCCACATGGGGATCATCAACGTTACACATAACTAATGGACATACTTGGTTGATATCGTTATGGGCATGTGCTATCTAATATATGTTCTTCGGTTTTTGGCTTGCATATTGCTCTGTACTCCCTCTACCAAAAGATATCTAATGTGGTCTTTGTGTAAGCTGATATTACATTTACGATGTTGTACAATATGAAATACCAATAAAAAGATTCAAACAAAAAGTGAACATCTTTTTTTTGTCTGGTTTTTGAGTCCTCTTTAGCAGTTTCTCCAGGATATTGATTTTCTACTGGTTTTAGAAACAAAATATGCATACAGAGGGAGGCATTTGGTTTGCAAGTTTTATCCATTGTCTTTTTAAATTTTCATTCATATTTTGCTTTCGCCCAACCCAACAGACACCATGGGACAGTGGGTCAGCCAACTTTACTCAATGGCTCCTTTCACTTTGAGTGACTGCAGAAAGCCTGCGTACCATACTACAGGAGAAGAGTGCATACAAAGCAGAAATCTTACGCCAACTATCCAACACAGATAATTACTGTAGGCTACCGACTAATCCCACTAAAGAATAACAGGTTCTTATCCTGCAGATCACAACTGACGCAAAATCTGATGGCTTTCTCAGCCAGAAGGAATTCCTCTTTCTTAATGTAAAATCTCCACGTACCAGTGATTTATACATTGCCAAAAGTCCACAAAAATCAAACAAACCCACCGAGACGCCCCATAGTCTCTGGGTGTGGGTCAATTTTGGAACCTTTAGGCCAGTACATTGACTACTTCATCAATGACTTTGTACCTGTGACCCATTGCTATGTTAGGGATAGCATGGCTATGATTAATCTGATAGAACATCACCCATTTGACCCCAACAACGACATACTCTGCACGATGGATGTGTAATCTCTCTACACTAATATTCCACAAATCAAGGCACTAACCGTGATCCAACGAATCTTTGACTCTAGACCACATCCCCACCCGGTCCCCACTCTATTCAGTATTCAGTTATTGGAGCTTTGTCTCACCAGAAACTTTTTCTATTTTGAGAATGAGTACTACCAGCAGGTGAAGGGTACTTCAATGGGTGCTGTTTTTGCCCCCAATCTAGCTATTTTGTTTATGGACCACTTGGTCATGAGCACTATTTTCTCACCCTCCAATCCATTCTTTAGCTGGGTCACTATGCGGGGTCACTATGTGGCGTCACTACATAGATGACATCTTTCTAATTTGGCATCACAATGAGGAAACCCTGGGACAATTTGCACACTGGCTTAACAATAATTGTTCAGGTCTCAACTTCACAAGCACACATGATACATCGCAGATTCCAATCCTTGATCTCACAATCTACCACAGTAATGGCGAGCTACTCACAAAATTGTACAGGAAAACAACTGAGAGAAATACCCTACTCAGATATGAGAGTAATCATCCCAGAGCACTGAGGGACTCACTACTATACTCACAATTTTTAGGCATAAGGCGTAATTGTTTTTCGGAGGAAGATGACTTGTCTGAAGCATCTACTCTGTCTAGTAAACTCAGAGCACGTGGCTATACGAAAAGACTGGTACGCAATGCCCAAAAATGGCTTGACTTTCGTGGTGCCTGACCTCAGTGCTGCTGGTGGCGACGGACTGTGTGGTGAGGAGTACTATTGCTCGGGGGCCCGACGGAGCCGCGATGACGCGGGATCGTACGGGCAGAGGCCACACCAAGCAGGGGACCATCGATAAATTCACAGAGGCGGGCCTGTCTGCCGGGGCAGCGGTGTCGCAGAACCAGGCACCTGACAATGCGGCGCTATTGGCGGCCATCACCCAGTCCAGGAACATGTTGGAATCTAAAATCGGGCGGTGGGATCGGACGTCATGCTGCTTCGCCAGGATCTGAGGAACGCGGTTGAGCGCATTACTGGTACGGAGACCCGCATATCGGAGGTGGAAGACGACGTGTCCATCCTCAAAATGAAGGTCGTGGACATGGAAAAAACACAGAAGGGCCTGGCCATGGGTGTCGAGGATGCCGAGGGGCAGGCTCGGCGGAATAACCTACGCTTTGTGGGATTTCCAGAGGGCTGTGAGGAGGACAATGTGGAACGATTCCTTACCCAGTGGCTGGAGGGCTGGCTTCCCCCGGATGTGTTGTCTCGCTGCTTTGTGGTGGAACGAGCGCACAAGGCCCTGATGCAGAAACCCCCCCCAGGGGCTTGCCCGCGGCCGATCATTGCCAAATTTTTCAATTTCTCAGATCGGGACACCATCCTGCGGCAATTGAGGGTCAAGGCCTCCCTTACGTTTAGCAACGCGACCATCCTCATCTTCTCAGACTATACACGCTTGGTGCAGCAGCAGCGACAGTCCTTCCTTGTGGCGAAGGCCCGACTTCGGGGCCTCAAGCTTCAGTATGCCCTGCTCTACCCGGCGCGGCTGCGAGTCATTTTCAAATCCAGTATGCTGTTCTTCGACTCCCCAGAGGAAGTGTTTAAATGGACAGATGAAACTGTAAAACTTCGCATCAATACGCCCCCAGGTAGGGACTCAGACTCCTCCTCGAGTGGAATGGCCCGCGAGGGCCTCAGGAGCCAGCAGTGGCGCAACAGGAGATCGCGATCTGGACGCAGTTCTCGCTCTGGTCCGAGCTCCGGCAGAGGGATCCGGAGCAGCTGAGGGGAAATGACATTTGGGACTCCCGAGCAGATCTCAAAGTATGGTATGAATGGATGTCCGGATGGGCTAGTCTCTTTAGGGCTGGGAGCCTGAGCCCGTAGGAGTGGGTGGGAGAAAGTGAAGTCCTAAAGTTGTGGGTTGTCATTTGGGGATCCATTGGAGGGGGTGCTTCTTGCCCCCCCATTGGGGACTAGGCTACGATCCAGCCGCGACAGGTGCTTCCATGTTGGTGAGGTACGGGGTTGGGGGTGGAGGGGGGATTGGCGAAGGGGCTTGGGGTTGGGGGGGTTGTTCGCTCATGTTTTGCTACAATCTATGTGCCACATTGTTTGCCTGCTGAGTCACAGAGACACCTTCAGATTACATTGCGCACTTCCATCATGTCTGATGTAGAGGGGGGAGGGCGGGTAGGCCCCGGTTCCCTGCGCATACTTAGTTGAAACGTGCGCGGGGTGCTGGATAAGATGAAACGGGGGGCGGTTCTTCATTTTGCCAAAAGAGCCGGGGCGGATGTCCTACTACTCCAGGAGACTCATTTGCTCGGTACAAAGGCATTATGCTTGCAGCGTTTTGGGTTCCATCAGGTCTTCCACTCGGGATTCACGCGAGGCTCAAGGGGGGGTTGCGATCCTTATACACCACAGGATCTCCTATACACACGAAAAGCTCTGGGCGGATACACACGGGTGCTACGTAGTAGTACAGGGCAGGATTAGGGGTGAAAGGGTGACCCTGAGTAGCGTTTATGCCCCACCGCCGCTACAGTGGTCCCTCGTAGAGAGATTTATGTCGCTTTGGAGTGACATGCCAGATACCCTCTCTGTGGTTGGGGGGGACTGGAACGACGTAATGGAACGGGGTAGCGATAGGTGGAGGAGCAGGGCGACTGACGGAGAGGGGGGCCTACATTTGCAATGGGTTTGTATGTGTAGTTTAGGGAGATATTTCTCCAGGATACAGGGCATGTAAAGTAGTGTGAAAGGCGATATGATTGGTTGTTTAGATAAGTCCAAGGGATAAATGACTTTACACTGCCTTCTTTACTCCCCCATTTTTCCCCCTATACCTTTCTTCCTCCTTTTCCACAGGCAATTTCCTATATCAGGCATGCACTATTCATTGTCCTGATGATGATCCTGATATTGTTTAATAGGATCGAAACATCGTCAACCCCCATGTAACAGCTTGCACGTTAATCCACTGTGTAAAAAAGTGCATTGTCTGTTCATTCTAAGCTTGACTTGATCTACATCCTACAAGCTATATATTTGCCTTGCCTGACATGTCTTAATGTGTTGTATATAATTGTTAATGTTTTGTTCTCTATAGGATGCAGGACTGTTTCCCACTTAAATGTTGCTTTTCATCCAAACTATTGTTTTCATTACATTATTAAATTGTTTGTCCGGCTGGACATACAAAATATAGTATTGATTTCAATCTATATTTATCTCTTTGTTTTGATCACATGTTTAAGGACCACTGTCTACATACATAACTGTTACCCAAGGTCCTTAATTAGCTAGAGGGTTCCCTTGTGTTTTTGTAACGTTCCTGCAACATTCAGCGCATTATGCGATCTTTCATTTTCAATGCTGCCCGGGACAATGGCAGACGCTTCTTTGAAATTAAATAGGTCTCACATTTACACGAATTTCAGCTATTACCGACTGGTATTAGGCATTTGGGATGTAGGTGGCTATATTTCAGATTCGGTAATTTACCGAATCGGTATTTAAGAATTCGGTAAATTACCGAGTTCTTAAATACCGATTCGGTAAATTACCGAATCTGAAATGTAGGAAGCACTGAAGTGAGTGCATTTCACCTGTAAGGATTCGTTATATACCACCAACTCAAGTTGGTGGTAAATTACGAAAACCCTAAAAAAAAGCTATTTTTTGCATTTAATAACAGTGCCATGTGGCAGACATACATGCCTTTATGGCATGTATGTGTGCCACATGTGCACCCATGCACAGTTCAGGGGTGCAACAGGGTGGGAATTACCGAATCGGTATTCGGTAAATACCGAATCGCACCGATTCGGGAATATTTACCGAGTAATTACCTACATAGCATTTACCGATTCTAAAATACTGAATCGGTAAAATTCGGTATTTTAGAATCAGTAACTGTAGTTTACCTACAACTAGTCCATTGTCATTTACAAAGCCAATAGCTTGGACTCTCGCAAATACGAGACCTATTGCATTCCAAATGCTTGTTAAGATTTGTTATACAGTGCTTTAAGTGACATGGTAACATTGTAGCGGATTTTGGTTTAAGTGCTTGTTTAGGTGGTGATTTGGTCTTGTCTCCTTTAAAAATAATACCACACATGGCAACACTGAAAGGCTTGTTGTTTAAAACATTACTATCAAAACAGCTACATCAGTGAATGTTTTTAAAATTTGAAATTTGTATTGCAAGAATACAGTGGCCATGTTTAAGTATTAGCTTGTTTTCTTTTCCTTGCATGTGCTTTCTTTTTTTTTTTTTTTTAAATTTTTTTATTGGTTCAGTTCAAAACCGATATCATTTCATATTCATAATACAGTTGTACAGTTATACACTTCCAAAAACCAGGGGGAAACAATAGAGACTATATAAATATAAAACAATGTTGGTATTACGCTACAGTGTTAACATTCATTGGTCTCAATACTTACAAACATCATTCCTCCACCCCCAAATTGTATGCACGTCAGGACTATGCCCTAATGATACCCGAGTGACTTCAGAAGCCAAGTACCTCGGTATTAAAATTAGACTATCCCTTCATGATCTGGTTATGGTCAACTGGACCGATATTACACGATCAATAAAACAACAACTTGAGAAACTCGAATGTTTACATTTATCTATGGTGGGACGACGTAATGTGCTTAAAATGTCCATACTCCCTAAAGTACTATATTTCTTTAGGTCTGTACCACTTGAGGTACCACCACTAGAAGTGCGGAAACTTCAAACAACGGTTGAAAGATTTTTATGGGGATGGAAATCCCCACGTCGGGCATCTAAATTCATGACACTTCCTATGTTGAGGGGAGGTTGGGCCGTTCCAAACTTTGTATTATATTATTTGGCTTGTTTGCTACAGAATATTAAGTTTGCTGTAAATGGGATTGACCCACCTCAATTTGAGGACCCTGATATTTTTTATTTACTACTTGGCCCACAAGCACGACAGATGCTTCTTCGTTTTTACGAACCTAGCTACTACAAGAGAACCAAATTTAAGTTGGTGTTCACTGCTTTCAAGGGCTGGCGTATGATTAGTAAAATTATGCATTTGCGCCGCATTAATTATCACACTCCCTGTGATTCCCCGGAACTGCTACCATCTATATTTTGGGACTATAGAATGCATCTTTGGGGTGAAAAAGGATTAAAACTGGTTGGTTCGTTGTTTAAAGACGGTGTAATGTCATCCTTTCAAGAGCTTAAAGATACTTATGCAATTCAACAGAACGACTTTTTTAAGTATTTACAGTTACGAGATTTTATTTTTAAACATTTGAATTCAATATCTATCCTGCCTAATGGGTTATTGGCAGTATTTAATAAACCGCTACGGATTGGTGTTATATATAACTATCCTTGCATGTGCTTTCAATATAAAAAAAAACACTACCCATGACAGGAGTCTGTCAAGGCCAAAACTGTTTGCGTTGTCAATGCTTCTTTTCTTTTGTTTCTTTTCCTCTAGAATGCTTTTCTCTTGTCCCCTTACCTTTGCTTCCCAAGCTCTGTCCAATTTCATCAGCTTGTTTCCTGTATGCACTGTTATGGTCCAGGTCTGATCAGTGCTTGCTATCTGGAGCACTAAGGTTACAGAAACCAGTCGTGGAGCAGTAATGAAATGCTGTTGTCATGGTTCTTTTTGCGTGTCCTCTTTTGCTCCAGACTTCGTTTATTCATGCTCCTCCATTATATGATATTCTGCTGATGACTGGAGTTTTATGTTTGCTGTCAAGTTGGCAAACATGTTCTTACGTGTAACTGGCAGTACCTTGACATCCAGAATGACATTTCCGTTTTAAGAATCTGCGAAGTTCAGAATTTCGGCCTACAAGCTGCATCACTCCTTCTGGTTGTTTGATGTAGCACATCATCAGCACAATAGCATCATACTATATAAGGGAAACTACGATTAGTGGGAAAGGCCAGCTTATTGAAGATTGTGGGGTTTGAAAATGCAGCTGCAGGGAGTAGTGTTTGGAATTCTCATGTCTCGCTAACGCCAGACCAGAGACTCTTTCAATATGCTGACGTGCATCACTTTTAGAATGAGATTTAATCTCACTGCAAGGATTCCCTAACATGCATGTTATGTATTTAGCTCTCACCTGCATGTTATGTTTTATTCTGGCCAGCCAGCAATATAGCTAGCTGAGAGAATGTCCTGCGTCCTGTGTCATATAGAAGCAATGAGAATGTTTTAATTCACGTTCCCTGTCCTTCTAAATGTCTCTTCCCCTTGTCCAATAGAGCACATTAAAATAATCTGCAAACTACAAAAAATGATGCCTTTTTGTTGGTTTCTAGCTGGTCGATATCAGCCCTTGAGATTTATAACTAGAATCCACCCACATACAACGCCCTCTTCTCCTGTCCGTTGCCTCTGAATGTCACAGAGTTCCACTGAAGGCTTACAGTATTTAACTAACACATAGCATGTACCTGCACATGGAGGCATTCTCATGAAGAGAACATCCTTAGAATCATTTCCTTTTCTATGCAGAATGCTGAATATATACACGACAATAGTTCTCATTTCTGATACCACATGTTACTAAAATAAATGAAACACCAAAACATTAATTTCTGTAGGTTTGCTATATATATATATATATATATATATATATATATATATATATATATATTTACATATATATATATATATATATATACATATATACATATATATATATATATATATGCACAATTTGCACATGACATACTATGCGTAATTTGCACATGAAATATCTCTTGCGATCTAATGATATTGTATCACAACATGTACATATTGCAATTATCATTTCGCATTTGGGCGGTAATATGCACATGTCATATCTGATTTGCACATTGTAGAATTTGCACATAATATGTCCGCGATATTTAATTGGTACTGTATGATCATGCGTGCATATTGCGACCATATGCACACATTATGGGTCTAACTAATTATCAAATGCATACAAGATCTCACAAAAGAAAGCCAAAACTTGCAATGTTTCTTCACTGTCTATCATCAAGTGGTGTAGCAATGAAAAAAGAATGTATAAAAACAATATGGCGTACCGCTGTCCCACTATGTGATCAAGGACACTTGATGCCCGAAACGTGTCATGTGAGGAGTGAGATAAAGGATTGATAAACATACCTGTCCGAGTTTAGCCCACTAGAGGCGAAGGTATTTATGGGAGACCTGGAGACAAAAAAAATATCTCATATATACCAATCTTTAATCACACACTGTTCCCCATCGTTTCAGAAATTACGGGAGGCCTGGGAAAGGGATGTAGGAGATTTAGAGGAGGAGGATTGGAGGGAGGCGTTGGCAGCCCCCAGAAGCGCTGCAATAGCGATGCGCCTGCGGCTCATCCAATTCAAATACCTGCATAGAGTGTACTTTACCAGGGAGAGATTGTGGAGGGCGGGTCTGATTGCATCCCCAGACTGTCTCCGATGCGGCCAGGAAGTGGGGACATTCTTACACACGGTATGGAGTTGTAATTCCCTGGATAGGTTCTGGAAGGGGGTCTGGGATTGTATGTCCGAGGTCCTGGGGTGGGAACTCCCCCGTACACCGCAGCTGGGTTTACTACATGTGATGGATGGAGTGGGGGGGCAACATTTATAAGAGACACTTATTGTTGCTGGGGCTTACACTGGCAAAGAGAGATGTGGCCAAAGCATGGAAGGATCCACGGGCCCCCTCAGTGATTGCGTGGAAGAGAGGGCTAGATTTCTGTATGGGAATGGAACAACCGATCTTTGTGGCCCGAGGATGCCCACGTAAGCACTATAGAATTTGGAAACGCTGGGCTGAATATCGGGGCCTGTGGCTGGAGCCCCCAGCGGAATGAGAGGACTATCCTGAGGTGGCATAAAGGAGCCAAGATGGATAGTGCATGCACGTTGTCAACTCAGAGTATGATGTACATGAGACGAGTGATGGAACCGTGTGACCGGGGTGGGTCGGATCCTGGGAGGGAGGAGTTGGGGGGGAGGGTGGGTTAGGGGGTGGGCCTAGGATTGTTATGTTTGATGCTTTCATAATCCAGAAGAAAAGTAGATTGCCAACCACTTGATGTTGTACATTTGACCTGCAGTTATCTCTGCTACGCAGAGCACTGCAAACTGTATGCAATCTGTCAATAAAACTTGTTTTAAAAAAATAAATAAACATACCTGTCATTGCAAGTTGTCTCGTGGTTCGTTGGTTTCCATGTTCGCCGAAAGGAAGTGCTGGAAGTTGCTGTTTGCATATCAATATACGGAAGTCGGGTTGCTTCCGGTTTAACGGACCCCTCGCACAAGTTGGTGGCGGCCTTCAACCTAACGTTGCTGTGGATCCGCGAAGGAATTTTGGCTGCATACCCGCTACGGGCCGGGAGAGCAAGCACCAGGAAGTGGACGCCGGCGTTTGAGTCGGAGGACTCACGGAGGTACATCGAACATACTGGTGTGTGAGACGGAATTGCTGTAGGTCGGAGAGTTACACGGCAACTTGCACAGGATACGTTCCTGTTACCAAACACGCACAACGCGGTGCTTTTGGAACTCACAAAAAAACCTCTAAACATGTCTATAGACGCGCGGTATGTGAACCTGAGGCAGCAGTGGACCAACTATTTGGCAACATACCGAAAGTGAATCCTAATGCACCCGCCACTAGAGAGCTGGATTGCAATACTGACAATGACGTGAATCTGATGTTAAAGAACCTGGAGAAAAAAATTAAAAACGAAATAACAAAGTGGTGGGAGCACAAGTCCCTTACAAAGTATGTAGAGGCGGACAGAGTGCCGCGGGGACTGAGAATACTCTTGGCTCCAAGTTTCGATAACCCCAATCCAGTAATGTAAAGAGAATGGGTTGAAAGTAATTTGTTAGCATCCATGAACTTGGTACACATATTAATTAAATATGCGGAAATTGATCGCCAAGCGTTGCTAATTGAGATTGAAACAATTAATAAAGACCTAAGCAAATCAGATAAGAAGGAGTTCATTGCAGCTAAAAGGAATGAAATTAATGAGTGTTTAAAAAAACATGAAGATAAAATAAAAGCAAGAAAAGTTCATAAATTTGCTTGAGATCAGGCAGATTATGAGCTTGGCCAAAACTATACATTTGCACGCAAATTTGATAATGCAAGGAAATTAAAAACAAGTGGTATGAGCAAACCAAGCATCGTAAGTTGCGCACAAATACGTGAAACTGAGATAAATGCCGCTGGAACTGACACTGAATCGATGACCAGCGAATCAAACTTGGAGGGTTCAAGCTCGGATAGAGCATTAAGTAAAGTGATCCTGAGTTTGGGCGAGGAGGTAGATTTTTTAGTGGAGGCACAGAGGCAAACATTGAGGCCCCGAAACGAAAAGAAAACAACAGAAAAAGGCGGAACACAATCAGAAGAACACGGCGCCGGAGGAGGAAACGCGAAGCTGAAAGGGAAACAAATAAACTATTGGCGCAAACAGTAGAATCCGACGAAAAAACTATCATTAATCTATCTACCATAACGCTAACCAAGGCAGAGAAACAACTTTTAGCCTTAGGACTTAATTATTCTCCTGAAAGCAACTTCGAGTACGCCACAACACGAGTAGATATCTTCTGCTTCATAAGCAAATTAAAGTTAAAGAAATTCTTCATGATCAAGACAGGATTGGAAAAGAAAAAGAATCCCGGGGATACGAGTACTCAACCAAAACTACAGGCCTCTGATGTACACACATTATTAACCATGCATGATTTAGGAAATGATGAACAAGGGGAACCAATAGACTCTACTCAACAAAGGATACGTGCAATTGATTTGCTCCAAAAAGGAGCAGGTGAAAGTCCTTATAAACCTAAATCGACATTTCTGCCACTAATGCCTAAAGACGAGTGTGTCACAGAGGAAATAAAAAAACTACCCCGCCAAGTCAATTACAAGAAAAGCAAACTGAATTTTAATCAAGCACAATATCAAAACCTAATGAAAAAACTGGGTAATGACATGGAGATTATTGTGAAAAAAACCGGACACGGGCGGGAACATTGTTTTTTGGCCTAGGAAACAGTACGTACAGGAAGCCATGTGACAACTAAACATCGTGGAGTGTTATGAGAAATCTATGAGAGATTATAACAAAGCAAAGGACGCTTTAAAGAAAGAATTACAACATTGGAAACAAGAAGGGTTGATATCGGCAGACGAATATCATTTCATGTTTTTTTTTATTTATCTTTTTATTGATATAAACAAAATCAAGATGTATCAGGTACAATACAGCCGGACATAATAATAAGATGGGCCACCAACGCTAGCAATCATTAGAAAATGTACCACTCAATACAATGTACAACCCAATCGAAGCGCTACAGCCCTCAGGACCCGCCCACTCAGAAAATCAGGATATTAAAGCGAGTACAGTCCCCGAATATGCAAATCTGATCAGAATAGACATGCAAAACAACAAGAGGGATTATGGAGACCCCAGCGCTAAGAAACAGTACAATATGCGGCAGTTTCAATTTAGATACACCCTAATCGCAACATTCCTTAGACCCCGCCCACTAAGAAATCAGGATAGTAAAGCTTGTATGGCACCCAGATACTAGGAATTGACCAGGATAAATTACGGACATCCAAACATAATCAGGATAAACGAAGGATAGTTGTGCATACCATAAACAAAAAATAAACATCGCAAGCGCACAAACACCCATCCCCCCTCCCTGCACCCCTGCATGTAGCTTCAGCTAGTCCCCAACTAGCAGTGTGCCTGTCGCCCCAAATCTAATCTACAACTAAAAGTAGAAGTGGAGGAGGACCTTCCGGTTGGCCCCCGGCCCCCCTCCTCCCCCCACGGTTTCGCTTCCCATATGCTATCGGATCTAGTAAGGATAATGTAAAATCTTCAAATAAGGGGGAAACCACTATTCGCCTAGCCCGCCTCCCGCAAAAGAACAATATAAAATTGAGTCCCGCACCGCCACCGAGTCATCATTTCATGTTTAATGAGCACCCAGTCCTTCCCTTTCTTTATTTATTACCTAAAATCCACAAAAGAACTTTTCCCACACCGGGACGCCCCATTATTTCGGCAATCACGAGCATGACCGAACATGTAGGGCAACATGTGGATTTTTATTTACAAGAGTCAGTAAGAACATTACCTTCCTTTGTGAAAGACACTGGTGATTTCTTAAATAAACTGGTCTGGATAATGTCGTATTGACAGACAATATGATTCTTATGACCCTGGATATAGAATCGCTCTATACCAGCATTGAACATTCCTGTGGTATTAATGCAATCAAATATTTTTTGAATTCTAGGCTGTGTGAATACTTTATGCACAACAAAATGTTGATATCCTTGATTTTGTGGTGTCTAGAAAACAACTACATCTCATTTGGTAAGGATGTGTATAGGCAAATACAGGGTGTTGCGATGGGGGCCTGCTTCTCCCCTAGCTACGCGTGTTTGCACGTGGGCTATTGGGAGTAGCAGGTCCTCAAAGCGCAACATAAGGAAACTTTTGACGAAAAGATTATGCATTGGTTGCGTTACATCGATGATGTTTTTATTGTTTGGAATGGAGATATTGAGAGTGCAGAGGATTTTATTAAGACAATTAATGACATCTGTTTTAACTTACACTTCACGTCTCATATCAGTCCACCAAAATTGAATTTTTAGATGTTTGCATTTATAGTAATGACGGTAAGCTAGTCCCCACTGCCTCTAGAAAACCTACAGCAGATAATGCAACACTCCTCGCAACCAGTGCACACCCTAAACACTTAATTGGTAGCATCCCATATGGAGAAATTTTAAGTTTAAAACGTATCTGCAGCACACCAAAAGATTTTGAAAGCTGCCAAAATGAAGCTCTATCAAGATTGAGGAGAAGAGGTTACACAAAAAAGTACTAGCAGAGGCAGTATTGAAAGCCAGTAAGAGATCTAGGGCATCACTCCTACCACAGGAGATAGAAGAAGAAGGGTCAGATACTATATCTGAAGACTCACCCAGGCTTATCACAACATTCAGTCGTCAAGAAAGGAAAATCAGGGCAATAATTAACAAGAATTGGCCCATCATCTTGAAAGACAATGTCCTCAGTAGCAGATTGCCGATGAAACCCACAATTACATTCAGAAAAACTCAATCTATGGGAGCGCAACTTTCAAGAAACAGTCCTGAGTCAGAAAATATGGAATCTTGGTTAAAACCGAGAAAAGGTTTTTACAAATGCACAACTTGTCGTGCATGCAAGTTTGGAGTATGTGTGGGAGGGTATGCTCAGACGTGAGTCCCTTGCTCATTGCACCATCAGGATTCAAGCAAGCCGGGCCGAAGAAGGCTGTGATGCCAGAAACCGGTCCCCGGAAGCTTGTTTCCTTCCCAGTATAAGAATTGGCTTGGTAGTTTGGTTTGCCCTGTTCCCATCATGCACTGGGACAGGAACAGACTAATTTGCATATAGCCAGGTTCTGAGCTGGGATGGTGCATTGAGCTAAAAAACGGTGATGGATTAAAACCATGATCTCTTGACTTGGTAAGAGTATTCTGCATCATTCAGAAACTCTGTCCATCACCACCCCCCTTTTCCAAAATCTGCAAGTTTGGAGTAAACACAACTAAATACAGTACTCCATTCAGAGAAAATTAGTTAGACATCAAGGGCAACTACAACTGCCGCACTGACCACGTGGTCTATGTTCTCACGTGCACCTGTGGGCTTAGGTATGTGGGGAGTACCAAGCTCCAGGTGCACGTGAGGATTTTGCAACATCTTTGGGCAATTAAGAAGCCCATAATAAGGACATCAATTGCCTGTCTTACTTTGTCATTGATTCTGTTCCAGCTCCACATAGAGGGGGCAATAGCGAAAGAGCTTTAAGACAGCGGGAAACTAAATATATTTTAGAACTCGATAGTAAATTCCCAAATGGTCTTAATAATACAGAGAACATGCACACTTTTCTATACATTTTATCGACTTATTTAATCATGGCCGTTTTTTTATATTCTTTTTCCCCTGACATGTATTCGGTTAGTTGGTTAGATTTCTATTATCAGCATGATCGCTGTAACAATGGTCCATTGTATGTGTCTAGGAGGAGCTGCATGCAATAAGAAACACTTATCCCCACAGGCTTGTGGGGCTAAGGCTCACTTTCCTATTGAGAATTAAACTGCTGCTAAAAATAAGAAAAATACCACAGTATTGGTCCAATTTGCCTCAATTTTAAAAAGATTTTTAACTTATTATTTATTGGTACACCTTTTCACATATTTTTCAAATGACAGTCTGAACTTGTTAGTTTTTTGTGATTTAGGATTCATAGGTTTTTCTGCACTAGGCACTTTAAACTTGCTTATAACACAAAATATGATTTTCACCATAGAAACATGCACTGTTTTTGGCTTTGTGAATGCATATGCATTGATCATTTACTGATGTATTTACTTAGATCCAAATTAGAAGCATTAAGGCAGCTATATATAGTCATGATTGTTTTTAAACAGTCACAGTACCTGACACACTGACCAAATCTATTTGTGGATATTTTTGCATCTAGGTGGTAATTTGCACATATTTTTGCGTAATTTGCACATGACATAATATGCGTATTTTGCACATGAAATATCCTTTGTGATCAATTGGTATTGTACCATAACCACTACTATGATCGAATTTCTTTGTGGTTATCCTCGCATTTAGGCAGTAATTTGCACATGTGTTTGCAACAGGTTTCTTAACAGTATTTTGTAGGAGGAAAAACGACTATTCTGGATAAGAATAGTCGTTTTTCCTCCTACAAAATACTCTTGAGAAACCTTGTAAATATTGTCACACGTAATCACATTACCTTGTTTAGTTTCTTTGGTTCTCCTTTTGAAACACTGGGGCACCCGTGCACTGAAACAATTTTGTAAAATGTATATAATTTGATGTGTCTTTATAAATACAATTGCTTTATCCAAATTCTCCGTTGTCAGCTGCCTTTTCTCGATAACACGTAACCCTTACAGTATATTGGCTATTACGCTTTATTTTTATTATACCAAGTAATTACATTGCTCCACTGGAACCGCTGTTTCTTATATAAAGTATGCATCCTAGTGAGTAGGGTTCCCTTGTCTCCCCCTTTCGACTATTAGCCTTTACGACCTACCTTAGTGGTGGCCTATATTTATTTAAAAAGGTTTAGGTAGCTTACCACTGTACTACATTCTGCTGTTGCAGGCCTAAGACATGTTTTAAAAAGCTACTTTAGTGGGTGGCACAAAGATTGCTGCGGTCCTGCTAGTCACTATTAGCATTTGATTTACAGGCCCTGGGCACTTGTGCCACTTAATAAGGAGGAAAAAGTGAATTAAATGTCCAAATTAAGTGTAGGCCAATTTTACCATGTGTGAAGGGGCGAGAACAAGCACTTTAGCACTGGTTAGCAGTGGTTAAGTTCACAGGCAAAAATTGTCGTGGCAACACAAGGCAAAACTCTGGGGGAGATCCTGCAAAAAAGCCAGGTCCAACAAGGACAGTGGGGAATCAACTGACAGACTGCTTCTGCTGGCATGACGTGTATTACTCAGCACACCAGACCTTTTTTCATACATTAATGAGGTAGTTATTTGAGAATTTATAAAAAATGTGTCCTTGTTTAAGCTTTCTAGAACACTAACCAAAATAACCATGAAAAATGTAAACTCCTCATTTTGTATATTTAAAACACTTCCTGTCATAGGAAATGTGTACAATTTTACTCCAGTTTCGATGTAAGCAACATGTTCCAGTGTGCATCAGGCATCAACACAGAATGTTAGCACCCTAGTTGTTAATTTGATCTATGTGCTGAAGCTGATCTGGAACACTGAAATCAATGTATTGGTTGCTTCTTCTGTTAGCGCTCATTATCCTTGAGAATAACACAAACTAGTCTGAGAATCAGGTGTCACAGCAAGACAGTCAATTTTTAAATGCAAGGGATATGCATAGGATCATAAACTATAATATAGACAAGCAAAGAAGCTCAAATGTGAACTCAAGCTTCCTAGTTACTCATTGAGCAAGCCAGCCACTGGAAATATCTCTTTTCTTCTTTATAATTCAAGGGACAATTGATTGTTTTCACTCATTTCTTGATCTACATTTAATACAGTGTGTTCAATAAATAACTTCCTAATTCAATTTGATATGATCAATGTATAACATGCTAAATATTGTTCTTGAAAAATGAACAAGTTATGTGTGAGAGAAAGTAGGAGACTTTTTAACCTTAATATCACTATCTTCCCCTGACCTAACAAACAGCAAGTAGTGAGGTGGTCAGAATCTCAATTACTGCATTTGGACAGATTCACAAAAAAAAATAGGATTCTGAATTTCCTGCAGGTTTTTAATGATACACTTGCAAATTGCAGATCGACTGCAGGCACACACAACAAAAAAGCTATTAAATAGCTTTTGGTCTCTGGTACCATGCTTGTAGAGGAGTTTGTCTTTTAAAACTAAAACAGGGAGAGAAAATGTAGGGGCAGCAATGTGTTGGCTATGCAAAGCCAGTGCTTAATTTGACCCAGTCGTTTCCGGTGCTCGGCACCGGCCCTTAAGTGTCAATACTGGCGCCTGTGACAGTCTGCCACAAGGTGGTGCTGTGTGGCTAATTTAGAGATGACCACAGCAACAGTTAATTATTATTTCAATGTACATTAAAATTTACTATTACCTGCTGTCCAAGCCATTGTTATAGGTTTGGAGGCTTGTAATAATCCAACATTCTCACACTTGTAGGAGTGTGATGGTTAATTTTTTTGTTTTTGTTTTTTTGTTTTTGGAAGACCTTTATTGTGCACAACATTGTTAACATACAGTGTACATTTACGTGGTATGCAAGGTCCGGTCAGGCCATATACAGTCTCGTGGATCCTTAATTAAATGACACAGCCATTTAGCCGGCAACCCGGGGGTCCGGCGGTGATATCCATGGACATGCATGTGTAACATTCTGGTAGTCGGTTGTATAAACGATAGGTCTGTATTTTATCTTTTATTATTAACATAAACATTGCAGGTTTAGTCAAGCATTAGTACTGTTATGCTCAGCGCTCAAGTCCCCACTGAGTATCCGGGAATCCGGTGTGGTTAGGCAATAGTGGGGGAGCTATCGATGGGTGGTGGTTCAGGTGTGTGTGCATAATGCCGACGCGGATGTGGTAAAACGTGTTGTGGTATAGCTCACTGAGGCATAGGAGCAGACGGTTAAGCTTGGCGTGGCTGGCTTGCAGCCGTTGTGTATGGAGACCAGGATATCCGTGAGTGTGGTGTGTATGCGTCTCTCCAGTGTTGTGAGTAGGAGGTCGCAAAATAAAAGACGGGGGACAGTGACAGTTGTATGGCATATCCTGGTTATGGCCTAATGTGAGCGAGGTTTCGGTGCGAGCCTGCACCGTACCGCAGTCCCTGGACGTTGTCACAGCTCAGTAGTCGGCAGGCGCCATATGTCCTGAAAGGGGGTCGTTCCTTGCTAGCTGTATGATGCAGTAGGAGTGTGATGGTTAATAGTTGAGTTGTTCCTATCATTGGCCGCATGGAAGGAGAATGTGTGGTGTAAGCTGCAGAGATCTCCTTACGAGAGTCTTGGCACCTATTTTTCAACAAATGAATCACTGGGCATAACAAAAGGTGCACTGACTCTTCATATCCGTCTTTTCTGTTTGTCTTGTCACTAAAATATACCAGCAAAGTAATTGGCTCTCATCTATGCACTTTCAGTCCAACGTCTGGGGTGAGTTTTCAGCCTTCCCATGAAAATGTGGTTACCTGAAATAGGTGCAGTCACTTTTATCAAAGTTCAATTCATTGTGATTTTGTCAGTGAGTTCTTTTCTTTTCTAACACTTTTTTTAAAATTAGATAATGTTTATGGTGCAGAAATTAGTATTTTTACGTGGTGTGTGGCTTTTGCACACTTGAGCTTTGACAGCATTTGAAAAAGGATCTGTAATGAGGCACAAAGTGGTGAAAGTTGATTGCACCATTTACAATATTACATCACCTCCTGTTTTAGCTGAATAATGAGTATCTACCCTTGTGTTAATCTTTTTAGTATTTTTACTACATTACAGACCATGTCACTTTTTGCATCGTTCACATTTTGTAGTTTCTTATTTTACCACAGCTAGGTTCCCCCAAAGATCATATGACAATATGATAATATATTCTTGTTCTAATCAATGTTTCTAAGACCTGAAGCAATGAATTATACGTTTTTGGTGGATACTTCTAACAAATGATTCCTCACATTAGAATACTTACCAGACTGGATATGGAAAACGTTTACATAGCAGTGCTCCCGCGCACTACTTGGTGGTATAGTGCTGCTCAGTGAAAACCCCAAACCGCGCTGGAAGTGACACAGATGAGACACACATTAGTGCCACCCATTTGGGATGACATCTGTTTCTTTCTTTCTGCTCCTTCCAACACAGAACCAACTTTGTCGGTTTTTCAATAAAGCCTAAAACTATTCCACCAGTTTGCTAACAATGTCCTGACCCAAAACAGCAGGTTTGAACCATGCAGTAACTACAAGAAGCAAATGTCGGTCATAGGCCCGCACGAGGTGTCTCTTTGGTGTCTGGGCTCAGAACAGGACTCTTAGGTGTGCGATTAGTGCGTCCTCTTGCACCTGAAGGCAATCCAAGACCAGGAGTTGAGCACAAGCAGGTGCAGCCTCCACATAGGTCCCACTCATGCTCCAAGTTACTGGTGCAGACTCTGAAATTTCCAGGGCTGACGTTAAACCCTGTTGCAGTTTGAGACCTTCAAGGAGGCCACGCTGCACATTTTTGGTGTTCTTCCGACTCTCTCTGGTGTGCTTTTGGACCCTAGCGAACTTTAGTATATTCCAGTCAGGTTATTGCCAGCAGGTCTCTCTGTACTGTCTGCCTCCTTGGGACTAGTTACTGGGCCCATACCAACCTAGGTAGACTTTTACACCAGCCTGAGATCTACTCCAGTCCCCTCTATAGTAGTGCTGAATCTAATGTAAAATCCCAAATTGACCTTAGTTTGAGCCTCATCAACTTCATACTACGAAATAACAAAAGTGCAACTGGTCCTATTGCAAACTGAATCTAACCTAGTTGCACCTACAAGCAAAGGTTCCACTATCGTTTTGATTCTAACTCAGATCCTATAGTAGAAAAGGGGGCACCCCAAGATGTTGATTTCGGTGATGAAGATGGATTGTGCCTCCCTCACTATACTGATGATACCTAATACATCGATTTGCAAAATCTGATTGGGCATGCCACGTCGTTTGAGACAGAGGTGAACTTCCACATGGGCCATCAACGGAAAAAAGTACCTGAACTGCAAAGGTTGTCCATGAACTGCAAAGGTTGTCCATAGGGCAGCTGAGGCACTAGAATTGCAGCTACACTCATTTAAGGCCAAAACAAATTTTGTAATTGAGATGTTGCAGCATGGGCTGACGACATCTGAGCACTTTCTTGTTTTTAACAATGCCCTTAATGATCCTTAGTTGGTCACATGTTTTAAGCCTTGTTTTTACACTCCTGTGAATAGGCAGGTTGTCAGACGTCACAGACCCAGATTTTTCTCCACCACAAGCACCCCACCCCAGAGTGTCTTATTATACAGGATTCAGCCAATAAGATGAACCATAACTAATTTCCAACCATTCCTCTGGATAGGGACTTAAAGAGGATTGATGCTATTTGGTAAGCACATGTTTTCTACGACCAGTTTATGCACTGCATTCAGTCAATGCCATTTGCTTGTGGGGCTCCTACACACATGCCCTTTGGAACTTGGCCAGCGAGGTCTTAATGAACAGGATGTGGCCAATGATGTTACCCGTAAGGAAAAATCGTCACCTTCACCCATCTACAAGAACAATATGAAATGGCGCCCACTGAGCGGTTTCGATACATACAAATTAAACACGCACTGGAGGCAGCTATCCCCCAAGACACAATACTTCCAGAGGCCTCCACACTAGAAGACAGACTCCTGACGGATCACATGGACAAAAAGGCGATCTCCCTCACATACCGAAAGATCCTTTATAATCAGCTGGACCCTATGCAAAATGGCAAATAGAGGTGGGCGAATTAGACGACACCTACTGGCAGGAAACAATAAAATACCCCAGGGTAGAGGCGGTCTCCTCTAAGTTACGCCTTATACAACTCAAGGTGCTTCAAAGGACCTACTTCACTAGAATGACGTTATGCAAGATAGGTAAAATTGCGGATCCGTCCTGCCTGTGCCAATGCAGAGGCTTAGGCACCTTATATCACACACTCTGGGAATTGCCTGTAATTGGACTGTACTGGACAGCGGTAATGAACACCATCACACAGGTTGGCGCCAGCCCTGTACCACCTGAGCCTAAACGATTTCTCCTGAATATCTGGGAACAAACAGACATGAATCACACAGCCCAAGCTTAGGCAACCCTTGGTATGAAAATAGCAAAGCAAAATGTGGCCAGACTCTTGGGGGCGGCTGAGGTTCCGATCTTTGCAGACTGGTGTAAAGAAATGGATATGGCCATAGCGGCAGAAAAAGACACGTAAATTCATAGAGGATGGCATAAAAATAGGAGAGAAAGTGGGGTTATTGGAACAACTTTAGAGGAGGTATTTGCGACCCTCCGGAAGTGGGTCCTATTTCAGACGATGATGATTAACACAGGAATTGTTATTACACTGTGCATCGTAAATTGTAACCCAAATGTGCGATGTACTTATGTATTCGATGGCATGTGATGGAAATCACTCTAATATGATGACGATATACTGTAAATGTATCTACTGCAAGTCTTCGTTAATGAAATGTATTTAAAAAAAAAAAAGTATGTTACCCGCAGGGTCATGGCCGGCAGCCGAAGAAGATGGCTGCCTGCTAAAGCGGCTCCGGCGCCCGCAACCCTAAATCCCTAAATAGCCTGGCATACATCCGTCCCCGGGACACACACATCTGTGTACTGTCGTCCGGAGAGAGCCACAAGCCCATAACTGATGATCCGTTCTGCGAGCTCTGCGGAACATCAAAATCAGTGTAGCTGCGGCCCTGAGGCCCAAGAAGACCGCGGGCTGGCGTGAAGCAGTGGCTGGACGCGAGGGGCCGGCGCGGAGTGCGCAACACTCCCGCAATGAAAGTAGGCCCTGAGCCGTGAGCTCAACATTGTTGGCCTGGTCCGGTTGCGAGCTTAGTAGAACTAAAGCACCTGCATACCTGCGCCCCTGAAGCCCAAGAAGACCGCGGGCTGACGTGTTGGCTGGCTGAGGTGAGAAGAGACATTTGGGAGAGGGGCCGGTGCTAAATGCGGAGTGCGCGACCCCCAGCAACGAAAGACGACTTTGAGCCATGAGCTCACAGCTCCTGGCCCGATCCACAAGTGTTGAGGAGCAAGAGGAACATTGTTGCTGCGGCCCTGAGGCCCAAGAAAGCCGCTAGCTTGCGTGATTGGCCGCCCGGAGGTGAGAGGGCGAATTTGGGTGAGGGGCCGGCGCTTAACGTGGAGTGCGTGACCCCCCGCTACGAAAGACGTCCTTGCAGCAGGAGTGGTGTTACTGGGCAGTGGACCCCTGACGTGCTGCCTCCGGTGCTGGGGCTAGCTATTAACAATTTTGCCTCCCCCGTGCGACAAGAGCAGTGAGGGGCACTGTGGAACACTGGCCTGGCCCCCATTCAATCACCAGAAGCCACTGCCCTGACACACCAAGGGGGGCAACCACAACCAGGGGCACCAGCATGTGGTAAGGAGCTAGCTCTCACAATACTGACACTTGCCGGGGGGAAATTGAAGGCCATTATATCCGAAGCAAGTGGAACCCTGTGCAGTGCTGGCCCACTTCCCTGGCCGGCCTGTGCCAGGATGGTAAGCGCACTCACCTGCCTGGAGACTGCGACCTCCTGGATATATCCAGTTGGACAACGGACCCACAGCAGAGCGGAAAACCTGACAGGCCAGGTAGTGTGTACTGGGGTAGGTGGCGGCGAGTTCCGTTGGGCTGTGGCCCTGCGACTCTAGGACCAGAATGGTGTCATAAAGGGCAGTCGATGGGTGCTGTGAGAAGTTGGCCTGGTATATGCTGCTCACTAGTTCTAGTGATCACCTTGTACCATGCCAAGCAACCCTTATGGTGCAGGTTGTAAAGTCAACCTTATAGACAAGCTATCCTAGGGGTAGCATGGACTAAGCAGTCTTAGGCTAAACTCTGTAAAGGCATGTGAAGCAAGCTGTTTTACCATACACAATCCCTTGAATACCAAATGAAAGGACACCACACAGATATATATTGAAAATATATATAGATTTATTTCTCAAAAGATACCCTACACTCTTTATGAGCACAGAAGCACAAGCGTTAAAACAAAACACAGTTTAAATACATAAAAGTTGCAGGAATATGGATGAGCCCTAGGGGCCACCTAAACCATATACTAAAATAGTGGTATAAGAACCACTATGGGGAAAGTGAAGAGGCCTAGGGCCTGGGGAATCGCTGGAGCTGATCGGGACTAGCAGTGAAGAAGTCGGGAAAGGCCCGCGGGACTCGGGTGCAGTGCGGAAAGTGCACGCCGTACCAATGCAATGTCAATGGTGCGTAAAAGTTACAAAGTTAGTTATTAAGGAACCTTCCGAGTGACCTAGAAAGCTGAAACTTTAGACACAGGCCCTAGAGGTGTGTACCAGTGTGGGAACACCGGCGGAGCTGAGTTACCTCACCCACAGGAAGCGGGTGCACAGGGTCGAAGTAGTGTCGGGTTTCGTCACGCAGGTCGATGGTGCTTGGAGCTGAAAATGCTGCAGGCGGCTCGATGTGAAGAGTTCCGGTGGATCCAAGGGTGGATCTGAAGAGGTGAAGACCTGAAAGCAGAGGGGACAATGTTCAAAGCCACTAGCCAGTGACTACCGTGGAACCAGAGTGGAACCAGGCGATGTCGGGTGCAAACAGGCGTCGAGGTGTAGCTTCTCTCTGCAGCCACGTGGACACGAGGGGTCGAAGACATCCAGGAGTCGGTCACGAGCTGTCCCACGCAGGCTTCTCGCTGTTGGCGGTGTCGGCAACCAGATGGAAGCAAACAGGCCTTGGCTAAGGCAAGCCACGCAGGAATCGAAAAAGGCTTGTTACTCGGACCAGCAAGGTCAGAGCGGGTGCTCCCTTTTACAGGAGCAAGGGCAAGTCTGGAGCAACCAGACCTGCAGTGAAAGTTGAAGGTTTCGTCGCCAAGATGGCCGCTAGCCACGTGGCAAGTGGCCGGGATGGCGCGTCGAGTGGCACGGTGCAAAAGGGCCCCACGCAGATCGTGGAGATGCTGGGGGGCTGATCTTTGGTGCAAGGGCTGCTCGAGGTTAGGGCTTCTCAAACCCCAAAGCACAGCGTCGAGAGTGCCTCTGATGCTGCGCAGTCAGCGTTTCGGGGGTCTTCCAAGATGTCCGGTCCCACGTCTCTCGGTGCCTCCACGGGTCACTTCTTTGCAGGGACTGTGGATCGGGCGGTGAGAAGTCTGGGAGTCTGGGTCTTGTCAGGCTCTGGGCTCGGGCTCCGGCGGGAGGCGGCGGCAAAGCAGACGTCGAGTTGCTGGTTTATGCCTGTGTTCACAGGGTGGTCACTCCTTGGCCACAAGGGAGATTCTCTTCCGTCTTCTGAGCAGCAGAATGTCGAAGTCCAGTCTTCTTCTGTATTTCAAGTTGATTCAGGATGATCTGAAGTCTCAGGACACAGCTCCCACTCTTATTCGAATCTGGGGGGCCGGATCACCTACTAGGTCCCTCCTCTGGGTGCGACCAGGAAGGGGAGTGGTTACACCCCCTTTCCTTTGTCCAGTTTCGCGCCAGGACTGGGGCTGGAAGGCCCCAGCACCGGTTTGAACTGGCCTATGCACAGGGACACCTTGTGTGCCCCAGGCATGTCTGATTCTATTCAGCCCTGTCCTACCCAATTCACAAAATCCTGTCTGGGGTGGTGCTAGCACCTCCCAAGGCAGGAAACCCTTTGTCCAAGCTGCCCTCGCTGGAAGGACTCCCAGCAGCAGGAGGTCAGACTTGTGTCTGCGGTGGCAGCATCCATCTTGTGATGCTGTGGCTCTGTTTAACTTTAACCGGGGTTCAGGCTAGGTACATGTCGTGTCCCTCTAGAAGGGTGGAATGCTACCCCCGTCGCCAGAACTGGCGAGGGGGTAGTATTCCAATTCGTATGACACCTTACTCAACATGTTTTGATAAAGCCAAACCTAAGATAGCATTTAACCGCGAGGATTATAATGCACTTAAGAGTATATGGTATGGCAGTATCATGAAACAGCTAAAGGACATGGTTCCGAAAGCTGCAGACAGGCTCAGCTCATGCCAGAGCACCATCTCACATATTTCCAAGCACTCTGCCTCAAGGATTGATGAGGCCTTCCATAGGAGTGGCTGATAGGAACATATGTGTCCATTTTAGGTTAGGTATAGGCATACTACACCTAAGTAAGGGGTGGTTACACCGACTTACCCCAGCTGAGTGATCAGCCAGTTGTGTCAAATATGGAGGCCAGGCCAGGGGTGGCACAATACATGCTGCAGCCCCTGGTAGGCCTTGGAAGCACCTATGCCCTGGGTACCTGGGTACACTGTTACAGGGGCCAATAAGGTGAACCAGTTCCAATGTCGTTATGCACCTAAAGTACATGGGTAACAATTTAGAGAGAGAACAGCAGGCTGTGGGTCTGATTAGCAGGCCCACAGCCACATTAAGTCATAAACCAGTGAAGCAAAAAGCAAAAATTTGGGGTGACCATAGGATAGCAGACCCTACTCTCCTACAGGTGCACCAACAGAAAATCGATAAATTTGCCTCCCTTAAGGCATCAGAAGGGGTTCAACTAACTCAGAACTGGATCAGCACACGCAAGCACATGGAGACAAACTGGTTTCACCCACACTCCAGAATGTGTTAGCCGCCATTATTGGGGTTTGCACTTCACTTGAGGCCCGCATTGATTCCGTGGCCACTGATATCTCTCTCCTCAGAGCTGAACTCTGAAACATGGACTCTCGGGTGAAGGAAGTTGAGAGCACCACCCAAGCGCTGGTCTCGGACGTATCTGTTATGGGCAAGCAAATTCCAGAATTGCAGCAAAAGACTGAATACCTAGTGTCCCAGCTTGATGACTATGAGGGGAGGTCAAGGAGGAATAACATTCTCATCCTGGGGTCCCGGAACGGGCAGAGGGGCCGGTTACAGACCTCTTTGTCGAAGAACTGGTGACCAAACATCTACCGGCCCAAAACCTATCCAACTATTTTTTTAATTGAAAGAGTTCACCGGGTTCCCGGGGGTAGACCCAGACCTGGGGCTCCCCCGCGTCTCCCCTGCGCCTCCCCCACGTCTTGTCCACGCAAGAGTGTTTAATTTCCGGGATAGGGATCACATACTCCAAACTGCCTGTAATGCACCCCCTCTTAAATAGGAGAACAGCACAATAACTTTCTTTCCTGAAGTCACCACCAAGGTCCAAAAACAGAGACGCTCCTTCTTGGAAGCCAAAAAGGGCCTCAGGGATTCCGAGTTCAAATATGCTATGTTGTTTCCAGCAAAATTGCGTGTTGAGGCTGATGGCAGGAACTGGTTCTTCACGGATCCCGCCGAGGTGATAGACTAGCTTGATGAATGACGGAAACTGGGGGAAGGTGGACGCTCAGAGCGAAAACCATGTTGAAGGCCACTGCCAACAGTATCTCCAACGTCCCCTTGAGCACGGGTAATTCTAGTTCTATGCAGCAGTGCTATTTCCATATAATAACAAAGGTCACTATCTATGCTCACACTGAGGTGGCGTAGGATTCACGAGAGACACCCCTGTACATTAATAATGGGCCGTCCACAACCTACACGATGGAACAGACTGGCTCTCAGTTACATGGCACGACCTCTTACACCGTGTGCCAGCAGTGTACGACCAGTGATACAATTCCTCCACTCTGGCTACACAAGGGTCGGTTGTCTGTCTACGCATGGGACCACACGTAGATCTTAAGTTCCTCACATGGAACGTTAACGCCTGGGGGATAAAATCAAACGTGGGATAGTTCTTCAATATCTGAAGAGACAGGCACCAGATATAGTTCTCCTTCAAGAACCTCATCTGGTTGGTAATTCCTGTGGTGCCTTGAATAGATGGGGCTATCACCTAGCCGCACATGCAGGGTTTACTTCGGGTTCGCAGGGGACAGGGGTGCTCATACGTAAAGGCTGTCCATACATGGTACACAAGACCTGGTCTGATGAGCAAGGCAGACATGTTGCGTTATCCATCACCTGGGAAGGGAAGACACTTAATGTTATTTCGACATATGTTCCCCATGGGCTTCAGCATCTCACGTAGCAGGACCTAGGAAAGCTTGTCCTCGATCTCCCGCTTGGCTCACTAGTGCTGGGGGGAGACTTCAATCTCGCAGTGGATGGCGCCATAGACCGCCTCCCACCTCGCAGAGACCATATGGGGGGATGCCACCTTGACGAATTCCTGTCCGCCATGGGCCTGACCGATATATGTCGTCGACTTAACCCCACTACTTCACAATTTACGTTCCACTCTGGGGCTCCTAACAGACAGTCACGGATTGACCACATGTTCACACACGCACAGGACATCCATGAATTCTCTGAGTCCCGTTGCCTCGCACGAGGTAACTCGGACTATTCACCTATTCTTACTAAGATTACAGTTGGCTCCCCCTCACGATGCACGACCCTGACCTTAAACTCTTGGGCACTCAAGTGGGATTTTATTGGCATCTCAACTGTGGGGGACGTATGGAGTTCGAGTAGACTGGCCACCATTGCAGACCTTCAGCAGAAATACCAATTTGCACGGACCAAAACATTTAGGTATTTACAGATCAGTCACTCAATCAGAGCGGTTCTGCCCATGGACGACCCACTGCCCGAGGCCTCTCCATTGGAAGATAGGCTATTGCTTGATCCCATTAACAAAAAAAGCCATATCCCTCTCGTATAAAAAGTTAATAAACAACCGCCGGACCCCTTGTGCGTCTGCGGCAACACTGGGAGACTGACCGGGGTGTACTTGAGGATGACGACTGGCGGGAAGCTTTGGCCTCCCCCAGAGACGTGGCCATCTCCATGAGACTACTCCTGGTCCAATTGAAGATCTTACACCACGTTTACCTGGATGCGGGGGTCTTAGTCAAAATGGGTAGAAGGGTGGACCCTTTGTGTCTTCGACAACGTCCCAAGAGGGAACCTTATTCCACATCATCTGGGACTGCCCAGCTGCGCGATCATATTGGGATGATGTTACCAAATAAATGGAAAGGGCGGGGGTAAGACTCTAAAGGCCTTCCCACAACTCTGCCTACTAACCGTTTGGGATGCCACCGATCTTGCCCAGATGGGGGAAAGATGGGCATCAAGGGGTTGGGCCATCGCAAAACGTAACATTGCACAGAAATGGGGGGTGGTTGTAATCCCTAGTGTCCATGACTGGGCAGTCGACATGGATAGAGCCATGGTAGCCGAAAAAGACGTATTCAAATACAGGGGATGCCCCAAAAAATGGGATTGCAAGTGGGGTGGGTGGAATAAGTACATGGGGGACATATGTCTGTCTCCAACAACGTAACTATGGCGTGAACGGCGCAAACTTGTTCAGGTGTCCGATACCGACAATACATCTTCAAATGGGGATATGTGATGTTATTGATTGAATGCCAACCAGCTCACAACATCTGTATGTATATTATGACCTTTATGCACTGCTGTATTGTTGTTTTATGTTTTCTTTTCGATCAATAAAAAGTTTTTTTTTTAAGTATGTTATCCGCGCAGGTTTGGATACTACGGATCATGAGATTTATCTAAATCCCTCGGTGGCACAGGGTGTTTTTTCCATCAGTGGGAAAAACCCTTGCTAGATGTTGTTGCCACTGTCGTCGAGAATGCACAATGTCAACAGTTTTGCCCATTGGAGTTTCTGCAAGAACACTCATTAGGAGATGTGTACTGGCTGAAATGGAAGACAGGGCTTCAGTACCCCTTCCTGCCCTGAATTCTGAAAACATAAGTAATACCCTGGCTCAAGTCATCCCACGGCCCCTAGTTTTTGGCTAGGAGATCGTGCTTCCCAGATATTCTGGGCATGATCATCTGTCCTCCAACAAAGCAGCCATTTACTGTGGAACTCCTGCCTCAGCAATAGGGCAGAGTCCTTCACCCAAATCTGCCTAATCTTCACTTACATGTGTGCAGACTAAAAAGCACCAACTGACTGTGTTTGATCTGTCACCTTAAGTGGTGGATGCCATCCCGATCACCAGGCACTCTTCTATGACATCAATTTAAAGTGGGCGCTTGGACAAATTTGTTGCTTGGTGTGGCGCTTGCAAGATTGAGCCTTCGCAATCAAATCTGTTGGATGTTCTTTTACTTGTTTCAGTTTTGGCCCAGGAGGGCTGTGCAGTGGGCATTATTAAAGGTTCTTTGCAGGCCTTTTAAACTTTTTGTTTCCTGGACCAACCTTGTTTAATTCACCTGGGATACATTAAAGGTTTGACACCCATGTTCCATCCCAAACCGTTTGTGATGTAAAAGCGGGACCTAATCTTGGTCTTGAAGTCGGCCATGTGTACTCCCTTCAAGCTGATACATAGCTGCTCTGAGAATTTCCTGACCTTGAAGACCATCTTTCTCTTTGCAATTACATAAGTGAACTTCATACACTTTTAATGCAACCGGCACACTCCTCCTTTTTCTCGGGCAAGTTGATGCTGAGCGCTTGGATTGCATTATTCCAAAACGTCATGACTCCATTCAACATTAGGCAATGCATCACTCTTTTCAGTGCTCTCTGCTCCCCCTCAACACTAGAAATAGATACAGAGACTACACTGGCTGAACCTTAAAAGGGTTCTAAGTTTTTACATGATGGTACAAAAGAGCATTGAATGGACAATCTGCTTTTTGTGGGGATCTCTGGAGCAAAGAAAGAGCAAGCTTTGTAGAAGCGGACCTTGTCAAAATGAATCATTCTCTGCTTTAAAATCTGCTACAAACTGGTTAAGTAACAGTTAAGAAACAGCCTCTGGAGAGTATAAGAGAACATTTCACCAGGGACAAGGCTGTTAACACTGCATTGTCTTGCAGAGTTCCTATGCTTGAACTCTGCCAAGCATCAGCCTTGGCATTGATGTATAGATTCACAAAGCTGCCTGTCAAGTCAGTAGTGATCTTGTGAGTAGGGCATTTCGCCCCTTCCACCCTGCAGGAGATTTTGGTCTGAGCTCTTGTATCTATTCAAAGGTAAGATATATGCGGTTAGACGTGTTCAGCAGAAGTAAAAATTACTTCACATTGATAACTATTTTTGTGGCGCATACTCTAACTGTAGCTTCCTTCCTTGTCTCCCAGTCCTCATTCTGTGGAGTGATTTTTTTTTACACCTAAAAGGGTCCCTAGTTATTATTCAGAACACTATTACTAACAAGTGTTCATGTTCTGAGCCTGAGGACATAAAAATGGAAAAGACAAGAAATTGACATCGGCACACAGGAGTGGCGCTTATATGCGTCTCCAGTCCATCACTTCCCGGGGCAGTGTGGAGTCAATGGGAGCCACACAACACCACCTAGCGGCACTCAGGAGCATGTTCCAGATCCAGACTGGCAGCTGAGAAATATTGTAAGGTGCTGTATCTGTAGTTAGACTATCCACTAAAAGAAGCATAACCGAAGGTGCGTAACTTTTTCCTCTGAGCCCCTGACATATTCTTTCTATCACAATTCCGTAATTAAATCTGTAACTCTTCATAATGTGCAGTTCAATATAATTGATATGAAGGCTATAAACTAGTAGCCCTTCCCAATTTTTAATACAATTCTTAAGGAAACAAGATTAGGTTTACATTTTTGGACCAGAGGTCATCTCATTATGCCATATCCTGTGATATCATCAGTTATGCAAACAAGTACTCGCGTATAAGCAGGGCCACTGGAGTTATGCAGCCCGGGAACACCAAATTATGCAGCTGGGTTCACTAAATTATGCAGCAAGAATAGCCAAATTAGGCGCCATAGTGATGGGATTTAAAAAAAAAAATTATTATAGTATTACTGCATTATTTAGTCATTTTTGTGTCAACTTCATGACATGTTGTATATACTTTGTGGGCTTACAGCCCACCCATTGCTTTTCATTTGTTTCTTTCAGGGTCCTTTAAAAATCCCTGATTCCCAGCTGGGATTCTTACCTGTTTGTCCCTCCTTTTCATTGGTTGTTCACTTGCACAGACCAGCACCCCATTACTTGTAGCCTTCCATTTGCCTTGTCCCATTTTAGCAACTGTAAGAGGGTCTACTTTTTCCTTTGCCTAAGAGTACTGCAGAGGAGCGCTCAATGTTTTCAGTCCTCAGAGCTCCGACTTCCGTTTCTGTAAACAGGGCTGTAATTCTTTTCTCCTCACATTTTCTGTGCATTCCAAGACCAAGATCAAATGTCAGATGCTGCTTTTGAGTTCGCCTCTTTAATTTTCTTTTTCTGACTTCAAAGTGAGAGTATTTCCCCTAAACCCCTCCTGCTTTGCTGCTTGTTTTTTTATTCCCACAGACAAGCCTTCCAGCCTCTCCCACAACTGGTAGTGCTGTGTGAACTGCAATGTATGTGTGAAATTGAGCCTGAATATACAGTTGTTCTTATTTTTTTGTAAGCCCGGGTGGAGAACCGACTCAAAGACTTGAACGCTAGTCAGCATGCTGCACAAGGATGGTAAATAGAAGCCCTGGGTGGCAGCTTTCCAAAGAGGTGACTGTGCCATCATATAATAAAACATAGGCCTAACCATACGTTTCCACCTCATTGTCCTGGCTCAAGTGGTTGCTTGGATTGTTAAAGATAGAATTTGGTATTTCCCTTTAAGGAACGGGCATGCTTTGGTTTAAAGGAAAAGGTAGTCGTAAATAAGCATTGTCAGAAACGTGTGTGTGTCTGTGTGTCTGTCTGTAACTGCGTAAGTAATGTCACATGCTTTGCCTGTAAAATTACGTGAGAGAAAGTAACTGTCAGCGTAAATGCCACCTAAATCAAATTCTGTAGCACTTCTGAAACAATGCGAGGCAGCTCCACATACTCCCCTGCTAGCTGCTGCCCACACAAAAAATTAGAGTATGACAATGACATGCAAAATGAATGAATATATTTCTGCATTGGTTCTTCAATATTGAAGCCCTACAGTCTTTTTACCTGCAAACATAAAATACGATAAAGTGTTACAATGGGAAAACGTGTTGGAGTCGGTGGGGATGTATTTACTTTTGAGGGGAGATTGAAAAGAACAGTTGTTTATTTAGATCGAGCCCAGGCAATGCATGCGCTATCTTTAGTTCTTACATTTCTTGAGTGATAATGTTATCCTAGAGGGGAAACATACTGCATTCAGGAACCTTGTCAGTGACTTACGGGATGGTACTTTACACCACTCTATTCTACAACACACTAATTTAGTCTACACATCCACTCTACACCACTCTTCTTCACTATAACACACTATACTAATCTACTAAACTCAATGCCACTCAATTTTACAATAGGCTATTCCACTCTCCTACACTAAGACACTCAGTGCCAGTCCACTCTTACAATCTACTCTAATCTAAGCCAATCTACTCGAACAAACTTTACTCCAATCTACAAAACACCCTTTACACATCTCAACTCCACTCTACAATGCTACACAATACATTAAACCACTCTGCTACGCTCTAAAATACTACTCCACTCTAACAATCTACTCCAACCAACTCTACACCCTTTTTACTATATGACATAATATTCCCAACCGATCTACACCACTCCATAACACTACACTGTAATCAACTTTAGAACACTTCCCTCCACGCACTTTACCCAATAACTTTTAGCCATACTGAATAGCAGCCACACTGATGTACAACATAACTAAAACATATTGGCCAAGCCATAGGCGAGACCTATTGGCTATGCCACTGCTTGTTACGCATGGTAATACTGTTTAACCAAATACAGAAATGAGCAACTGAAAAATGACTAGTTAATCTGTTAAAATCTGCAGATTATGCAGCATATGATGGATTATGTGGTGAATGTGGCAAAACTCTGCTTCGATGATGAGATATTTGTAAATTTATGGAAAATATGTCCTCATTTATGTGAAAATCATGACGGATAACCGCTTTCTTTCAAAGGTGGTGGATTAAATTCAAGCAAAGTATCAGCATATCTCACAGGATGAAATTGCCACTGTTGCTAAAATTAATGTCACTACAAATAAATGATTTGTATTCCAACTAAAACATGTTAATACCCTTTCTATATGCATAGTTATAACCCTCAAAACCAGCTGCTCACACAAAAAAATCCATTTGCAATGGTAATATTATCTACGGGCAAGGGGACTCCTAACTAGTTCAATTTCAATTCAAAACTGTATTCGGCAGCATTGTAGCAGCCGTAAAGTTATTCACAAACTGAAAATTATCAAATTATAAAAACATTATGCATCGTAGCATTTTAAATTAGGATTTAACTAATATGTAAAATGCCTCAGCTAGAAGGATAGAATATTTCATACAGTACCAAATTGTGACATCATATCAACAGTGCATCGAAGTTCATGACCGCATGGCATCCTTTAAAAATGTGCCCACAATAAAAGACACTTCATCATTATGTAAAAGTAATAAGAATCGGAGAGCAGGTCTGCATTGACTTAGGCCATAACAGTACTTCTTTAAAATGGCAATTAAAAACAACTTGGAATATTGCAATAAACTTTGCAGAAAAAGATAAAATGGAACATAGTCTATTTGGAAACATCATCACACGGGCAAAATATAAAACCAAGTTGCTGTGTGTAACAGGTATTTAGCAGTGCCGGATCTAATACAAAGTAAAAGTGAGCGTTACTATTTCTGCGAGCAGTCCATAAGTAATTAATATTATTATCAGTGTCATCTAAGTCTAAATATCTTATAACGATTGGACATGTCTGGAGACTCCTGATCTGCTGGCACTCCTCATGAGGAAAAAAGCCTCTGTCACACTGCTTTTGCTTAGTGAAACTCAGGCCGAGGGAGCCTGGAAAAAAGGCCCCATCCCTATGCAATTATAAACACTCCTAATATAATTAATCCTGTGGATTTGCAAACCTTTATCCAGGGAGAGGCAGTCCAGTATTATATCTCTTGTTAGGGCAGACTCAGGGTTTTTCCATATTGATAACCAGAGCAGAACCGGCCGGACATGGATCAAGTTTTCCAGATATTGCAGCCCAGTTCTTTATGATTGATGTAATTAGCAGCAGAGATGTTAAAGTGCCAGCAGTCTCCTTTGAAATCTGTTTTCTTCGTGCTGGATTACCTTACAGTTGGAAATACCCCATAACTCTGTGCCGCACTTAACAATTGGATGGCACTGGATTTGATATATTTTTAGCAATATGTCAAGAAATCCACCACCCAGGGGTTGGGGAAGAGAACTTAGGGGTCTGTTGGCCAAGAAACTTTGTTGTTCGAGGAAAGATATTTACAAAGACCATGACCCTTGGGAGGAGAAATAAATACCCAGATAAGGGAAGGTGCTTGTACTCGTCACAGTGTTGGGGCCAATTGACAAGATTGATACAGGTCTGCAATTTGGGCCGCAAGACATGATTTGGGACTTGGCAAAATTTGTTCGCAGGTCGAAAGAAGCCATGAAGTTGGTAAAGGTGCGTACTAGGAGACTCAGTGCCCTGGGTGTTCGTGCTATGAGCACTGCATCATACGCGTACAAGAGGGCTGGGAGTGGGTTGCCCCTGATTACTGGGATGTCCTGAGTTGCATCTAAGAGTGCAGGATGGAGGTCGTTCACATATAACATAAATAAAAGTGGGGCAAGTTGGTAAAGGTGTGTATTAGGAGACTCAGTGCCCTGGGTGTTCGTGCTATGAGCACTGCATCATCTGCATACAAGAGGGCTGGGAGTGGGTTGCCCCTGATTACTGGGACGTCCTGAGTTGCATCTAAGAGTGCAATATGGAGGTCGTTCACATATAAATAAATAAAAGCGGGGCCAACACACACATCCCTGCCTGACATCACGCTGAATATTGATTTCTCCTCTGGCTTCTCCCTTTTGACTAATGCGGACTCTAGCCTTTGTTCCTTCATATAAATGGGCCAGAAAGTGAACCAAAACTGTGTCAACCCCATAGGAAATAAGAATGTGCCATAATTTCCTCTATTTACACAGTCGAATGCTGAAGTCAGGTCCATGAATGCTAGGTAAAGCTGAGATTTTTTTAGCCACTGCATATTTACCTAGCACCAGGTTGAGATTAAGGCACTGCTCGGTGGTCCCTAGTTTGAGTCTGAAACCATACTGACACCTATAAAGAATAAATCTGGTGCCCATCCACTCAGTGATTTTGTTATAGATGACCCGGCCGAGTATTTTAGCTGTGCTGTCCAGGAGGGAAATTGGCCTGTAGAATGCAGGAGATGAGCGGTCCCCCTTTTTAGGTCTCGCCTAACCAGCGAGCATGCGCTGCTTAGGAAAAAGACCTCTTGTAAACGATTCGGTTTTGCGGGCAAAAAAGTGCATGGGTTGCATTGCTTTGAATGCAATGCGTACAGGTTTGGCGATTCCCTTGCGGGAGCGAGCAGCGCCATCTGGTAGCACTTATCGCACTCGCTCCTGCAAGGGAAACACTGGGCGTCCCTGCTCTCCGCCGCACTCTCCCCACCCCCTACTTGCGCGAGGCACTCATTATACTACGCAACAGATTAAACCAAGTCTTGGCTCTGACGAAGGTGACACCATCAAGTAATAAATCATGCAATTTGCAATGTGACCAAAGAGATAAGACTTTTGAATCTTGTGAAAGTGGGTGTGGACGTGAAAATCATTTGACCTATTCTTGTTGGCTGCAGTATTGCAAAGTTGGGCACCCAACATGCAGTAGCTTTCTTCAGACATCTTTGCATCTATAGAAGGGAAATATCCTTAATATTATTTTCAGTGTGCATTATGAAAGAAAAACATTTCTGAACAATTTAACATTCGTTATTTCTTTTTGCAAGTATTTTATTATTAGTATGGGTTATTCTTAAAGATAGAAAATAATGCATGAACTGGCTAAATAAATGCATTGTGCAGCATTGTTGTGTGAACTAACTCGACTATTGAGGTACTTCTATGTTGGAGGTGTGGCGTTAGACTTAGAGAGTATACCCCCTCGACAACTTGCAACGATTTGGCAGGCCTCAGTGATCTCCAATTTAGAGTGAAGCGCACCACCTCAATTTGATAGGGATTTACACCTAAATTTACTAACAGTTGAGGGCTCTTGACATATATCCGCCGTTCTCTTGCCCATGCATAGGTATGGCTTGTGTCTTTTATTTGTAAACCGACTGTTCGAGAAATTAGGATTTATAAGCACGCCCTACTTCCCGGTAATTTTCCATGTGACTGTATTTGTTGGTTGAGTCAGCTGGCGCCGCCCACATGTTGGCAGCTGGCAGTGGCAGTTTCCGCTCTGCTTTGTCTTCTCTGTTGCTGCTGCTGCGGTGGCCGATGTAAACCCCTCCATGGGGCCCGTGCGTGTCAGGCTTTTAACCCCGTGTTACACAAAGGGAGGGACTCGGGGCAAGTTTAACGAGGTCCAGCGTACATGCCCAGGGGGGAATGTACTGACACAATTGGTACGGAGTTCCTCTGAAGTAGTAAAAGTTGAGTAATAGGAACCGATAGGAGGGTCCCAAAGGAGACCGGGATGGTCTCATCCCGGTGCCGGCGGCAGGGTAGGTGTATCGGTTTGAAGCGATCCGCTCGTCGGACCCAATTGGAGTCCTTTTTACCGCCGGCCACTGTTGCAAATATTGTTGCATACAGTCTAGGTCTACTATGAAAACAAGGGGTATGTAGTTTTACACTTACCTACCAGTGTAGATAGTATGACATTTTGATCCTGAAGAAGTGTCTAGATCTCTTTGACTGCTCAGACACAAAACATTTTGATCATTTGAGAGTAGGCCCCTCACAACTAGGTCCGGTCCCTCTCAACCCCCCCCCCTTTTAACTAGGCAGTTTACCTATGGAATAAAGTTTGGATAGGACTAACTGATCTATTTTAACTCACTTTCCCCCACATCTACACATACTAGGCCCCTCAACCGGCAGGAACAGAAGATCCCCGACAAAGAGCCCCGGTTTCGGGTGCCCGTCAGGTATTGCAGCACCGACCTGACGAGGGGCATACTCAAATGATGAAGCATGACACCTAGCTTGCTAGGTGTGTGAGAGTACTAGTTCTGCAAGGAGGATTCCCCCTTCTCCTCCTTCCTACCTACACACACCTGTGGTCTCCTTTGGGACCCTCCTATCGGTTCCTATTACCCAACTTTTACTACTTCAGAGGAACTCCGTACC
The DNA here is from genome assembly GCF_964261635.1 of Lissotriton helveticus. Classification (NCBI taxonomy): domain Eukaryota; kingdom Metazoa; phylum Chordata; class Amphibia; order Caudata; family Salamandridae; genus Lissotriton; species Lissotriton helveticus. The sequence continues at coordinate 374,437,656 of NC_136073.1, forward strand.
AATTGTGTCAGTGCTTTTAACCCTCCCCTCGCGCTGTCACTGAGCGTCGCCCTGTCCTGATGAAGCCTTACATGCTGCTGCTGCAGGCCCAGCAGAGAGCACGCGAGGGCTGCTCTAACTGGGCACAGTGCGGTCACCCAATATCTCGGGGTCCTTAATGCTTCAGGAACAACATGTGCTTTTCCCTGCATGAAACCGAGACCTGCAGCTGCCCTTAAACTTCCTGTGCACAACATTAGGCCTCATGCAGATAACATGCCGACTTTGATTCCAGCTGATCTGGGGTCTGATCTCGGCATGAGGGACTCCATATCCAAAATATGTTTAGTCTTTTTTTCCCCTAAGACCTGTGTGGAAAAGTAAATTTTGTCATGTTCTGTGTCCCTACGTGTCATCCATCATATGTTATGTGTGCATGATTAAATATGCATATGCATTCCCCATGTCCGATTAATGACGCAATTACAGTTGTGTCCACCTCTAGTATGCCAGTTACTAGTCCTCGTGAATACTACGAATATCAGGCCTATGTAAAGATACGTTGCCACGTTTCTCAGTGTGCACGTTATTCTATTATAAAGTCTCCGTTTCTAGGCCTCAAAAGGGCCTGGACACCAGATTCAGCTCCTGTCTCCTGAAGCCTCGCTGAGGAGCGATACAGCCCCCACCTGTATCCTCGACCCTTCACTTACTTCCTGCCTCGCAGTGCCCGGTGCAGCCTGGCTCTGCCTCTGAGTCTGCCAAGAATATGTTATGATTCCAGTTATCAGTTCAGTCCTCCTTCTCTGCATTCCTAAGCTACTGAACTGCATCAATAGTTTCCGTCATTGTCTAGCCTTCACGTCTCCACGTTAGAGAAATACTGCATTTAATGGTCATTTAATATTCTTCATCACGCACTACATGTAGAATAATACATGGTCCAGTCTTAGAATCAAGTTAGCCTTTCCTCTCCTGACTTATAGTTTATATCAACATGTTCTCTAAACATCAGATACTAGATACTGTTTAGGTACATGTCGCCCTGACTCTCCAGACTTCAGTCTCTGCTCCTAGCACAGAGTTCATAGCCCCCAGCTTCTCCTAGTGATACGTCATTGCCAGTTTGCGCGCACCATCAGGTTAGAGGTCCCGGCTCCTTAGGTAGCCCCCTCCATGGTTTCCGCCCTATTCATGACATATTCTGTTACGTTTGCATCACATGTCTATGTATACGCCCTGTTACACCTCTTTTCCCCCTTATCTTTCGCGACTGCTACGCGTCACGCCTTCTGCTCCACCCACTGCTAGGCCTACTGCAATGTAATGCTATGTGTTTGCGTTATGTATATATGCTCATGTATTGTTATTAAAAGTCAGCGCGCTCATCCCAGACCCAGCCCCAGCAGCTGCTGGGTCCTGTCATCCTATTCCTATGCAGGTTGTCCTGTTCCTGTCCTTATGCTGTATTAAACCTGCAAAACTCCTAATACCTCGAATCTTGACTCTTATTTATTGAGCTATCTGTTATGACATATGTCTAGTCAAAAAGAGAGGTATTATTTATTTATTTACCACATAATGGCGCCCGAATAGGGACTTGCCCTTTCCCCACGCGTCGGTGAAGCCACGCCGACCCCCTGACCCTCTGCAGTCGTGACGGAACTCTTCTGTGCACCGGCAGATATTTCTGCTTCAAGTATCCCTCAGGCCCACGGAGGAGACGGAGGAGGCGGTCCAGCATCCAAACGAGACGGTGGAGGAACGCGGCGAGTCCCGACCAGAGCCCAAGCCAAGAGTTCAAGGTCCGAGGTATCCGGAGGTCCACCCGTAACTGAAGTCCGAAGTTTGTCGTCCATCGTCGTAGCAGTCCAGTCCAGTCCGAGGCTTTCCGTTCTTGCTGCCCGGTGAGTACCATTACTGGGGTAGTATCTAGACAGGGTCAATCTAAATTGACTCTGGTCCGTGGGTTGGTGGTACACAGACTCACAAACGAAGTGTTCACCTAGGTGGATACGGGTCTTGATGCGTCCCTTCATGGGACCGGTATGTTCCGTACTGTTTCAGCAGTGCATCCAGTAACTCTAGTCTGTTCCGTTCTCGAGAAATTCTTGTGTTTCTGTTCTCAGTATTCCAGGTAATATTCTGTCCGAACTGTTATGTTATGATGTTGTTCAATGTATTTCCAATGTCGTGGTATGCCTGAATTGTTTTCCCAGTTGTTATTGTTTCTCGTGTATTGTATTGTGTTCCGATTCAAGTTTACAATGTCTCTCTTTTCGAGATTACGTCAGTTAAAAACTAGAAAGGGTTTGTTAGAAGAAGCAGTTCCTGTTCCGCCGAGGGACAGTCCAGGTCATTTTATGTATCAGAAGCATGGCATAAGCGCCATATTGTATCTAGATTTATGGGTAGAGTATACCAAACAGTTAGAAGAAAAGTATAGATGGCCCGTATCGGGTACATGGGATGCCGAGTGCATCATGCGAGTAGAAGAAGCATTATGGAAAAAGAAAGCCAGACAGTCACAGAAAGATGCCATCGAGTTATGGCGTAAAGAAGCTCATAAGAGAACTGAAAAAGAAATCAGAAAGTCAGAATTAAGTAGAGAATCCTTAGAACGAGCACAAGAAAAAGAACTAATCGAGATAGGTGAACAAGTCAAAGCCGAACAGTCAGACAGACAGAGGCATGCCCTTATTAGGGGTATGTATCCTCTTCTTGCCGAGGGCTTGCCAAAAGCGACCCCAGAGGCATCCAGTAATTTCCCGCCACCATTAGTTCCGACCAAGCTACGTCACAAACAGACCGCAGCTGATATTTTTATTTCGTCCTATTTGGACGACACAGTCCCAGAATATGCAAATCCTGTTCGTGCTCCGCCAGTCCCTGTAAATCAGGCACTTCCCGCTCCTCCAGACACCGGAGTACCTGTTACGGTACCCCCGGTCCAGCCCGCCATACAAGTCCAGCCTACATTTCCATTTCCCACTCTGCCAGGACGAAGAGCCTCAGTAGACCTAGACTCCAGTTTAGGGGCCGCAGGGGGAGGTACTCCTCAAACCCCGCCGCCACACAAGCGTTTAACGACAGCCGAATTACATGCACAAGCGTCCCAGCGTACGCCCAGACATCAGACTGTAGCAGAAATAAGAAAATCCCTTGCCGAATGCGGCTATGATCCAGTCCCAGGCGAGGATAATATGGTTTTATATTCATTCCGCGTAAGAAAGGTGGCCGAGTATCTAGTCACCTTACCGAATATGAAAGAAGATCTAGACAGAATATATCGTTTCATCCGTACAGGGGATGATCCAGAAAGTATTAGCGAGGCCATGTCTCAAAGGAAAGCCGAGATCCAGCTCATGATATTAAAGTTTCTGATCAATTGTCTAATAAGAGAACAAGATTACCCGTCTAAAGATCCGGCCGAAATGAAAATCCTGACAAGGTGGAGTGATAATATAGCCGAGGGTAAGCACAAGACCGTCGGTGCTATGGAGAGTATGTACAAGAAAATCCGTAGAGAAATAATAAAGATACACGAACAGCGTAAAGCAGCACAAGTAAGCGAGAAAGAAAGTAACTCTGATACTGAAGAGGTAGAGGACGAGAATCCCGCCAGAATAGCGTATGTAGGAAAACCTAGATTTCCAGATCGCCATTTACGCCTAGAACACAAGTCTATTTTTCATTCTCCAGCACCAGAACAAGGTTCACTAGAACAAGTATTCCAAGCTACCGATCACATTCTGAAATCACGAATCGGTTACAGTGAGTTAAGTACCATGTATGAACAAGAACTAGCCCGATCAGCAGTCCGATGGATTACTGATTCTACCACTTTTCCAGACGAAATAGTGGCACAAATGTTTCTGAAAATGCCCCCAGCCGAACAACGACTGGTGGGTATGTATATGATTCAGCACCTCATTACTTTGTATGAGGGTCAGCACTCTGATCCAGGTCCGTTACATGATATCCTGAACGAGTTACTCCAGTATAGATGGAAAGGTCTAGGTACCGATTTAATTAGTGTCATTCTAGAACAGCGTCACAAATATAGAACGTTTTTGAACCCGCATTTTGTTCATGCCTCACCCCCAGAAAGTAAACCATTTTACATGGAGAGACAGAATCCGTTACGAGAAGTCCACCCAGTTAAAGGAACGGGTGGCGAAATGCAGCGAGTGTTTGTTTACACTCCGATTACAAAGATGGAACTCCTCGAGATGAAGAAATTAATTCCCTGTCATGACAAAGATCCAGCAGGGTTCCATAGAGAATTAAAAGACATGCTCCGTATGGGAGAATACACGTACCCAGATATAATTAAAATGTTAAAGGTTCTGCTGCCCGCAGGGGTGTATGAAAAGCTCAAGGAAAAAGAATGGGAGGTGGGAGAGAAAAAGATCGATTGGGCAGTTCTAGAAGCTGAAGACAAGGCACGAGTACCAGGTACCGGTCTTGGAGATAAATGTAAAGAATTACCAGAATTATTAATACAAGTTTTACCTAGATTATTGACAACGAGAAAAGAAGACTGGGATGCAATCTCAGCCTGTAAACAAAAGCAAGATGAGGATATTAGTGATTTTTATTCTAGATTTGAAAAGTGTTTTAGTATCAACAGTGGCCTCAAGACAAGTAGTGAGTCATACCCTCACCTTTTTGTTACTAAATTAGTCGAGAATTCAAGTCCACCAATTAAAAATCGAGTTTTGAAAGTCGAAAGTACCTGGCAAGCTAATACCCCGTCCCAGATGTTGCAAATGCTTCAATACCACCAGAATAGAATCAGAGAAGAACAAGAACACGAGAGAAAACGTATGAAAGACACGAAAATGAAAGTACTAGTTGCACAATCTGTTCCTCAAGACAGTCAGAAGAGGGGTCCGAATCAAGCCAGTCATCCTGCAGCTCCCGTTAAAGGGAACTGCAATTATTGTAAACAGCCAGGTCATTTTATAAATGAGTGTGCAGTTCTGAAACACAACATAGCTACTGGTAAGACTAAAGAAAGACCACGTCCGCCTAGACAAGAACAAGTCTTACAGACTCCTCAGCCACAGAATGCACCACAGACAGTTCCAGCACCGCAGCCTATTGCTGCAACACAGCACGTTACATCGCAGATGTACCAGTATGCACAGTCTGAGTATCCAGAGTACCAGCAGTATTCATGAAACAGCCTAGAGAGGGAGGTAGGCTTGCCTCTCATCGAGATACCTGTAGATCAAGAAGGTCCCTATGTTCACAGTCAAGTATTAGGGAAAGACAGAAAGTTTTTGATTGATACAGGGGCAAGTAGGACCACAATTAGTCACGCCGAAGTTCCAGGGGCTCCGCTCTCAGGCTCAAGAAATGTTTCCCTTGGATTTTCAGGAAAACCTATCGTAAATGAGATTTCAAAGCCAGTTACTCTAGAAGTAGGTCCATTGTCCCGCACTACTGATCTGTTACTTACTAAATCATGTCCAGAAAATCTATTAGGCATTAGGACACTGAAAGAGTTAGGTGCAGTTATATGCTGTTCCCCAGAGGGAATACGATTGTTCCTACGTGACTTCAAGGGTCACTATGTATTACGAGATTTTGATTCAAGACTGTCTAATGTTCCACAGCATCTATGGGCGCAAGGTCCAACTGATGTAGGTTATATGCAAATCACACCCTATCGTGTGACTCTCAAGCCAGGTGTAGTGTTACCACGAATCAGACAGTACAGATTGCCACCTGAGGCTGTAGCAGCCTTATCCAAAATTATTGACGAGCTCATGGCTCAGGGAGTGGTTGTAGAAACTGACTCCAATGTATGTAATTCTCCGATCATTCCAGTCATGAAACGTACTGATCCAAATGCACCCCCAGTATATCGATTAGTGATTGACCTACGAGAGCTTAATAAATGTATTATTCCTCAGTACCCAGTTGTCCCAGATATCTCTTCCCTATTAACGGCCATTGATTCCGAAGCCACGTTCTTCACTGTCATAGACCTCAAGAACGCATTTTTCAGTGTCCCTATTCATCCAGACAGCCAGTTCCTTTTCGGATTTTGTTTAAATGGAAGGAGCTATATGTTTACACGAGCTCCTCAAGGTTTCACAGAAAGTCCTAGTATTTACAGTCAAGCACTCAAGAGACAACTAGACAACATTCACATGCCAACTGACACTGCCCTGCTCCAGTATGTCGATGATCTACTGATCACAGCCCGTTCTGAACGTGCTTGCGAGCGAGCATCCCTTACAGTTTTGTATTTCCTAGCCGAGATGGGGCACAAGGTGTCCCCTTCTAAGCTTCAATTCTTTGTCCAGCAAGTGGTCTACTTAGAACACTTACTGTCCAAGAGGGGTAGGCAGTTGACACCAGACCGTATTCAGTTAATAGCGAGTCTTCCTCAGCCCAAGACCCAGAAGGAGGTACGTGCTTTTATCGGCCTTACTTCTTACTGCAGACAATGGATTCCCCAGTATGCATTTCTAGCCAAACCACTGATACAGTTAACGACACAGGAGGCAGCCGTATCGACTGTCCTCCCTTGGACATCTGAACATACACTTAGTTTCAATGAGTTAAAGAAAGCCCTATGCCAAGCTCCAGTTCTAGCTACACCGAACTACAGTAAGCCTTTTACACTTTTCGTTACTGAACGTGAAGGTACAGCATTATCTGTTCTCACACAAGATCAAGCAGGACAATACAAGCCTTGTGCTTATTTTTCGAGCACATTAGATCCTGTAGCCCAGGCTCTGCCTGCGTGCCTCAAGTCAGTTGCAGCCACAGCACTAGCTATCAGACAAAGTGATTCCATAGTCTTAGGACATACCTTGACAGTACAAGTTCCACATTCCGTGGAAGTTCTTTTAAACCGAACACAAACTCAGCACTTGACAATTGCACGTTTAACAGGTTATGAATTGACACTGTTCCAGCCTCACATAGAAATCAGACGCTGCAACATCCTGAATCCTGCTACACTGTTACCATCAGTTAATTCAAATCCTGCCACACACGACTGTGTGGAAGTAGTTAACATTATGACTAAGCCAAGACAAGATCTGACAGATATTCCGTTATTAGATCCCGACCTGACACTTTATGTGGATGGTTCATGTATGAGAACTAGTACAGGAGAACTAGTCGCCGCGTATGCAGTGACTACTGACACCGAAGTTATTGAAACACACCGTATTGATACCCTGTCCGCTCAAACAGCAGAGCTAGTTGCTCTGACACAAGCCTGTATACACGCCAAGAACTTGAAAGTTAATGTTTACACAGATTCACGTTACGCATTTGGAGTTGTACACGACTTCGGAGTGCTCTGGCAGGAGAGAGGTTTCATGACTTCTCATGGAACCAAGATTCAGCATGGTCTCCTTATTCAAGCTCTGTTAGATGCCATACATTTACCGACATCCATTGCTATCATGAAATGCAAAGCACATACGAAGGTCACTGACATTATTTCCCAGGGTAATGATCTAGCAGATCGCACAGCCAAGCTTACAGCACAGACTCCAGACATTCAAGTTAATCCGACACAGACACATGCTCCAGATCCGACTACATGTATGACAGTTAAGGACCCTACACAAGATGTCATAGATATCCAGTTACATGCTACTCCTGAAGAAATCAAGAAATGGTCCGAACAAGGAGGGGTCCAGACAGATCAAGGATGGTTAACAAAGGGTAGAGCCACATGGTTTCTCCCCGACTCTATGGTTCAAGTCATTATTAATACCGCACATAGTCCAGCACATTTAGGAGAAAAAGCTATGTTAGACAGTATCCAGAACATTTGGTTCAACAAGCATTTACGAGCTGCAGCCAAGCAGAAAGTCCGTACCTGTATGATATGTTGTCAGTTTAATCCAGGTAAAAGTGTCCCGGTGGAACAAGGTGGATTCCAGCCCCCTGACCACCCTTTTGAAGTCCTCCAGATGGATTATATTCAGATGGAGCGATGTCGAGGTTTCAAGTATGTCCTTGTAGTTGTATGCGCTTTGTCCAGGTGGACAGAAGCATATCCAGTCCCAGATTACACAGCCGCGACCACTGCCAAGCAGTTGGTTCGTGAGTTCTTCCCTCGTTATGGACTCCCTAGAGTCGTATATTCTGACAACGGCCAGCCATTCTCATCTGAACTCATGAAGCATGTTTCCCTTTTGCTAGGGTACCAGTGGAAGTTCCATTGTGTACGCCATCCTGAAGCAGCCGGTCTCGTAGAGAGACATAATCAGACTCTGAAAATCCGAATTGCAAAAGTGTGTAAAGAAAAAGGTGTGGACTGGCTAGTAGCTCTACCAGTCGCTTTATTTTATATGCGCATGGTCGCACATTCCAGATCAGGTCTGTCCCCGTATGAGGTCGTTTTCGGCCGCCCCCCTAATATGTGGGGTACACCTAGACCCCGAAGTATTACCGATGTTTCAAGTAATATGCTGACAGATTACCTAGCTTCCTTGATGTCTGCCCTCAACTCATGTCGTTCACAGGTTGCCGCCGCATTTCCAGACAATACCGAGGTGGCACCGCACGAAATCGTTCCAGGATCCATGGTGATGGTCCGCAACTTTGACAGATCAAGTCCGCTGGAGCCTCGTTGGAAAGAGCCCCGACAGGTCCTCCTCACCACCCGTACAGCCGTGAAGTTGGAAGGACGCAAAGGCTGGGTACACCTTTCTCATGTCAAACTTTTTAATGGACTGAAACCCGTCTTAAAGAACATTTCCCAGGATTTGAAGGATTGCCAAAGCATTGTTCTCAAGGACTGTCCCGCCAAAGACATTGCTACAACCCCTCCCCTGTTAGAGAAAACTCCACAACAGGAGTATAAGCTAAAACTCCGGTCTAGTAAAATAAGTCAGTCAGTTTGATTGTCTAAGTCCTCCCCTAGGTGAAACGGTTAGACTGTTTCTGACATGTATAAAATAGACCCCCATAGTGAGAGAGTTAGTCAAAACTCAATCCGATGTATCGTTTTTCTATGTTTCATATTGTTTCTCAGCCTTATGATTTCCTGCACCAGTTATGCATTTTTCTTGTATTTCCCAGTTCTTCATGTAAATAAGTCTGCTAATGCTACAGTAGAGCACACGTTTAGTGATCTGCCTCCTCATGAACTCTCTTACCGCCTCGCTATGCGAAATAACTCATTTATCCGCATGTTACATTACTCACACCAGACCAGCAATGCCACTAATTGTTGGGTGTGTGGTCGACTCCCCCCTTTCCAGACACCAAAGGGAGTTCTGCCACTTTTTCCTTATCCATTCTCACATAATGGTTCGTGTGGAGCATGGTCCACGTTAACGTCATCCTCAACAGATATGTCTTTTCTTAACAGTACATGTTTTCCAGACAAGCAAGGTCTTCCCCATAGAACAGGGTTAGATCTAGAAAATGAAGTGTATAATTTAGGAAATTATTCGTCGAATTTCATGGTCTTGAATGTTCAGTCTGATACTACTCCAGACTTACCTGCTATTTCAGTACTACCAGTCAAAGGCGAATTATGTGTCCGAAATAAGGGTTCCATACACGTAGGACATAGTGATTGTACTACTATTGTCAAGTATAGTGACAGTGGGAAATCTATCTTCAAAGCTTCACGTCATTCTTATTTTATTTGTGGTCAAACTGCATATGTTCGTCTGCCCCTCGATTGGGAGGGAACCTGTTACATTGCCTTCCTACTGCCACCTGTTTTCCTAGCCCCACCTGATTATCATAGAAATACACATCTAGTACACGTTAGACATAGAAGGGAGTCCCCAATTGTCGATTATACTGAAACTGCTCTAGAACAGTATACAGATTTCAACAGAGGTTTCTTTTTCTTTATAGGACCTATCCAGAATAGTAAACTGATCCGTAGGTTAACCAGAATCCTTGAAGCTGTAGTAAATGAGACTGCCTCTGCTCTAGGTAACTTAACCGAAGAGCAATCTGCTATGAGATTTGTCGTTTTACAAAATCGTCTCGTCCTTGACGTCATACTGGCCGATAGGGGCGGGGCCTGTAGAGTCATCGGATCTAGTTGCTGCATTTTCATTCCAAATAACGCGCCGTCTGTTTATTCAGCTATAACCAGACTCCATAAAATTGCCCATCTGATACACCAAGACCCAGGCACCTGGACATGGTCCGGTTGGTTCTGGAATATAATTTCCGCATGGGGATGGAAAATATTGTCCTTCCTAGGTATTGCAGTAGCGATCATATTTAGCTGCTGCCTCTGTATACAATGTGGCCCTGCGATTTGCGGCATTTGTGCTACCTCTTGTATTCCTAGTCCCAAGCCCCGTTCTAAATCCCGTTCCAGGATAATTCGAGACGAGCAAATGATACTGTATGAAATGATAGACGGTATCATGAAAATTGATGTTTCCTGATGGAAACGTAGTGACAAGGAGGGAATGTGGAAAAGTAAATTTTGTCATGTTCTGTGTCCCTACGTGTCATCCATCATATGTTATGTGTGCATGATTAAATATGCATATGCATTCCCCATGTCCGATTAATGACGCAATTACAGTTGTGTCCACCTGTAGTATGCCAGTTACTAGTCCTCGTGAATACTACGAATATCAGGCCTATGTAAAGATACGTTGCCACGTTTCTCAGTGTGCACGTTATTCTATTATAAAGTCTCCGTTTCTAGGCCTCAAAAGGGCCTGGACACCAGATTCAGCTCCTGTCTCCTGAAGCCTCGCTGAGGAGCGATACAGCCCCCACCTGTATCCTCGACCCTTCACTTACTTCCTGCCTCGCAGTGCCCGGTGCAGCCTGGCTCTGCCTCTGAGTCTGCCAAGAATATGTTATGATTCCAGTTATCAGTTCAGTCCTCCTTCTCTGCATTCCTAAGCTACTGAACTGCATCAATAGTTTCCGTCATTGTCTAGCCTTCACGTCTCCACGTTAGAGAAATACTGCATTTAATGGTCATTTAATATTCTTCATCACGCACTACATGTAGAATAATACATGGTCCAGTCTTAGAATCAAGTTAGCCTTTCCTCTCCTGACTTATAGTTTATATCAACATGTTCTCTAAACATCAGATACTAGATACTGTTTAGGTACATGTCGCCCTGACTCTCCAGACTTCAGTCTCTGCTCCTAGCACAGAGTTCATAGCCCCCAGCTTCTCCTAGTGATACGTCATTGCCAGTTTGCGCGCACCATCAGGTTAGAGGTCCCGGCTCCTTAGGTAGCCCCCTCCATGGTTTCCGCCCTATTCATGACATATTCTGTTACGTTTGCATCACATGTCTATGTATACGCCCTGTTACACCTCTTTTCCCCCTTATCTTTCGCGACTGCTACGCGTCACGCCTTCTGCTCCACCCACTGCTACGCCTACTGCAATGTAATGCTATGTGTTTGCGTTATGTATATATGCTCATGTATTGTTATTAAAAGTCAGCGCGCTCATCCCAGACCCAGCCCCAGCAGCTGCTGGGTCCTGTCATCCTATTCCTATGCAGGTTGTCCTGTTCCTGTCCTTATGCTGTATTAAACCTGCAAAACTCCTAATACCTCGAATCTTGACTCTTATTTATTGAGCTATCTGTTATGACATATGTCTAGTCAAAAAGAGAGGTATTATTTATTTATTTACCACACCTGCTTTATTTGGGAGGCTCGCGCTATAATATGGTAAACATAATGGGCTTTAATGATAAAAGATTATTGCTTCAGCATTATAAGATATGCCAGGAGCTTCTCAGATCGGCCCAGGCATGGCCGGGCAGCCAGTTATGGGATTATCAGATCAGAATCATCTTTGGCATCTGTCTGTTTGAAATAAAGACACATTTGAAGATGCCCTTCTTATGGACACCCAGAACATTCACTCATGCCTCAGAGTTTGCAGGCTTTGGGATCCACGTGGCCGGGGTCAATGCAAACAGTTGTCCGGCAGATGCAGTGGCACCAGGGCATAGGTTCTGAGGGGTCCACTGTACCTCAGTTATAGCTGTATTTTTTACTACTAATCTAGGGGACAAGGGGGCATTTTAGTTGCTTAAGTTAGGGCTCATGGTATTCTAGCTATACCACTGCATGTGGTGTGATAAACGAATAGCACCATTAGCTCTTTACATTCTCTAATTTGAGATAATACTTTCAGAATAATACAATATATCACACATCGGGTCAAAGGTTAACCCTAAAATGACATGACATTTTCCTTATGTCCAATTGGATTGTCAGTGGTGCGAGCATGTAAATGCCTGCGGTATATTTGAGATGCGTATCTCTCCAAGATACTTACTTAACAAGTGTTGTGATCTTCCTGTTATGGCCTTTGTAACTTATCACCACATTTAGCAGCTAATTGAACTTGCATTGCCTTTGCTTTCTATCCTATGGGCTGTGCAACGCCAGGAGCTGTGTGTTTTACTCTATTTGTACTAACAGTCGATCCAAAGTCTGTACCTGTCTCAATCACAGGGGCCTGACCATTACTTCTTTGATTTATAGTAATTTATGTATCTGATGTCCAGGGTCAGACCCAGCCAGGGACCATTGTCAGTACCTCCCTCAGTCCGTATTTGACCTGTGACCAGTTTCAGTTTGCACCGTTGACTAGTTGTAGTAGCTAGCCCATCCATAGTGTCAATGTCTAGCTAGTCCCAATGGGAGTTAGTATCTCTCCCAGCACAGCAATGGTAGCTGGCTTCCTCATGATAAGTGTTGTTTTAGTAGTAGCTGCACATATCAAGGGCGTGGTGACCTCAACAAGGTATCCTGGGGCCATAAGGATAGTTGAGTGAATATTCAAGCGCAGGGTATCAAATAGAATGCTAAGAAGCTACGTTTTAAGGGCTTTAAGGGGCATTTAATAGTCAGAAATGACTAGGAGAAGACAGCAACAAATTCAATCTATTTGCCTGCAAGAATAAGAAACAAGCATTGGCATAGCCAATATGTCTCGCCTTTGGGGCCTTATAAGTATTTAGTTATGCAGCACAATATCCTTCCTGCAACAACATCAACTGTTGCATGGCTAAACACTTATAAGGTCCCAAAGGCGAGACCTATTGGCTATGCCAATGCTTGTTTAATATGGGAACAATGACAAGAGAGCTCCATGAGGTGGGTAGGGTAATATGAGCAAGACTATTAAAGATGACCATGAGGAGTGGGGCCAAAAAGGACACATTATGTTTGATTAAATTGATGGGGACACCGTCAAGACCCGGTGCTTTGACACCTGAGCTCTTATGGATCGCAGCCTCCAGCAGCGTTGTGTAAAAACGTGCCACTAACATTTGGTCAACTTGAAAAGGCTCCCCTGAATAAAGGGCAGCGTAAATTCACTTGAAATGTTCCTCCCAATTGCTGCTGGTGATATAGAAAGACATCGTGGTAAGTTCAGTAACAGTGGCCCAAAATGTCTTGCTGCATATTAATGATCGGGGTGGAGTAGGCTTTGCTTCGGGCTCTCTGAGTGCACCCCAGTGAATAATCACATGGGAGTGCATACCCTCCTTAGAACATTGTGATTCAATATACGCTTCTTATCTACCTCAGCCATGGTATAAATTTGATTAGGCAATTCAATCAGAAAAACAAAAGTAATGGTCGAAAACAGCTGAGGTAAAGGATGAGAAAATAATGAAAGGAGAATTGTGAGTTACTAAACAATGTCAAAGTAAAGATCTTCAGTGTTGGAATCCTCTCCGGGGGCCAACATGCAGCAGTCGGATATTGACAAAGAATGGCAGTTTTTTCTACAGCCTGGTTTTGGTTGAATGAAGTTAAAGAAAGAGGACAGCATTGTGTTCATTCCAGATGTTTTGCATAATAAACTCAAAAGATATTTGTACATTTTTGATAAATACCAATCTCTGTTCTAGAAGGTTTGAGATGCCACTAACTGATGAAATACGCGTCTTTTTTGATGAAATAAATAATAGGGGCCAATAGTCCACCCATTCTCTACAGCTGCAGTCAAGTGACGTTTCAGCAATGAGTAACAAATTAAAAGAGAGACCGTGCAGTCGGGGAACAGATTTGTTTGCTTTCTTCCAGCAGCTGGGAGGTTAAAACCTGTGTAAGCTAATTTAGGGTAGTTTTATGATTACATGCACATAAGTGGATCATGGTAGGAGAAGGGAATCGGACATAAATTGATGGCTATTCTATCTCATTTGAGAATTGGGCCACTAGGAACAAAATCAATATGTGACTATCCCCAGGTCATCTGCATTTTGTGTAGTTATAAAGACAGCTGTTTTGACAGACTCGCAGGCAGTGAAGCTAATGTTCACTTGTGAATGTGTTAAGGGGTTAATGGCAAACCAAGCCCATATGTTGGAAGACCAGTAGATGGGGCTGCTTGAGGCTGAGATGGAGGTTGTGCAGTAGTTTGCATGGTTAGGAAGGCAACGTGTATTCATAGAATTATTGTACTTTGTTACATCAATGCAAGCTTATTGAGGATGAGGGTAGGTACATGGGTCACTGTGAGCTGTTGTGGGGGGGAGACCAATAAGAGGCATCTCTCTCAATCAGATCAGATTGGAGAGTAAGAGGCAGGCCTCAATGTCATCTGTGGCATCACATGACACTTGACAATGATGTCACAGGAAATGACATTTCACTCAGTTAATTTACAGGAAACGTCATCACATGACATTTGGCAGTGTCTAGAGCCCAGATAGTCATTCTGTTGGTACTATAAATGCCAACAAAGTAGCAAATGTGGAATGGCCATCACGCATTGGATGAGGAGACCAGACCTCCTCTTACGTGTATGGAAATAGGAAATAAAAACAAGCACTGGTAAAGCCAGCAGGTCTGGTTTGAATGTGCCAGCGGTTGTAAACAGAAGCATGCAAATGTTGTTTACATGTTACATGCACAAAAAAAGTTTATCACATTAAAGCCTGCCCTGTCGGATTGGCCAGTCCTGAGAAAGTGTCAAAATATGACTACAGTCTATATCAAATGTATATAGTATATACATATTTTAATATTACAAACATCATGGTGATTGAGTGCACTCTTATGTAATATTTTGTTTCATGCATTCAAAAGGAAGCACTTTTTGGAAGGCAAAATGATACAATAAATAGCCAACAGCATGTTGTGAGAGCGTAAAACTCCTCTGAGTGCAGCTAAGCCCACTCTAAGTATACTTATAAGAATTTGTAGTTATAAGTTATACACACATCTGCTCTGTCAATCCAGACCCATGACAAGCATTTGCAATGCCATTAGGTCGGCTTTAGCGCACTCAGGGCCCAATTTAACAATGTGATGAGTGAAAGCGTCTCCTCTCAAAAGGAGAAAAGTGGGCCTCAATTGTGCAGTCCCTGCAGTGTCTAAGAGCAACAGTTTGCAGGCTACATCCAAGATCTTTCCCTTGTGCTTTTATCCTGGGGTAAAATCTAAAATCCCTAGAAACTGAAGATCAGATGTGTACTATAATTGTTCGTGGAGAATGCATAATTTCCACTCCGTTAGGACGGGAATGTCTCCTGCATGGTGTTCAGTCGTGGTCACTGCCAAGATTGCTCAACTGTGAGTATTGGGTATCCCAAGTTTGGATATTTGGCCCCAGCTCACACTAACGTAGCATGTGCACAAAGGCTCAAGCTTATCTTTGACAAACGTCTCGTTCTGGACTTGCCCTGGACCTTTAGGGGCACACCAAGCATGCCTTCGATAGTGGCAGAAAATGAATATCCCTGTTACAGGTTCATTCATGCAGCACGGTAGTGGCAGCATACTGGGTTTTTTAGAGATCATAACTTCATCGACTTTCGTTTGGAAGGGGGACAGGACATGTGCACTTTCCTCCGGACAGGTGATGTGCATGCTCACGGCATCTGTTTGCGCTTCGGCCCAGACGAGCGATGTGCACGCGTAAGGCTTGCAGCGTTACCACAATGTGCGGCAATGTGCACGTTCACGGCGTCTCTTCGGGCACAAGCTGAGATCGCCTGCGGACAGCAGATGTGCACGCTCACAGCGTCTCCTCTCTGTCGATTTCAGCTCACGGCAATCACCGCAACAACACGGGCGTGGCAGCAGCACAGCGGAGCTCCGTCATGGTAGGGTGACCAGACGTCCCCGTTTTCCCAGGACGGTCCCCATTTTTGGAGAAGTGTCCCGACACTTTTCTCCAAGTGACTCAAATGTCCCGGTTTTCAACCAGTGTCCCAGGTAAACACAGAAATGTCCCTGTTTTTCATTGTTCCAGTTGAGCATGTGCGCGCATGCTCTCTTTGCACTGGCATTTGCTAGCCTGTGATGTTTTATTGATTTTTGGCAAATATATGCTGTAGTCCTTAAAAGTGTAAATGTAGTAGGAAGTACTAATGCTGCTGTGTAAAGGAAAGGGATGCCAATAAAAGACCTCAGATTTGTTGTCTGTAGTGCTTCATCTCGGTCTGTGGAGGGAGCTGTCGTTGTTGTCCCTTTTCTATGTCTATGACAGCTGTCAAATAATCCTACTTTTATGTCGATGGTTACTGCAAACCGTAGTCCTACTTCTATGTCTATGACCTGTCCCCGTTTTTAGGTTTCGCCTGGCCGTAGCACGCAGTGCTCCGCCCAGGCGAAAACTTTTGTTAACAGTATGGATGTTCGTCCCGCCTCTGTTTCCCATTGGCTAGCTCCATAAATGGACGCTAGCCATTGGCAAACAGAGGCGTCCGTCATCCTGCGAGGCGACTCGTGGGCGTTTCTGAGAATTTTTCTCATCCGGCCCCTTTTGTCACGTCAGTGCAGCGTTGGGCGGGGTTTATTTTTTTTGCTCGTCGAGGTTTGTTTTGGCCATTCCGCGGCCGACCGCCGCCGGAGGAAGTCCAGGTGAGTGCTTGTTTTTCCCCCCTCCCGCTGTCCGTTCCCGGCCCCCCCCCTCGCTGTCCGTGTGCCCGTGCTGTTTTTCCTTGCTTCCTGCCCCCCTCCCACTGTCCGTTCCCGGCCCCCCCCCCCGCTGTCCGTGCGCCCATGCTTCTTGTGGTAATTCCCACGCTGTTCCAGTAAATACCGGGCACGGACACAAGAGTCTAGAGATCGTTATACTCTATGGCATTAGAGTCCTCCACAGAGTACAGCGCACCCTCGTCTTGGGGTAGTTCCGGCTGTTAGAAAGCCAGAGCGCCCTTGCTCTATGATAGTTCAATTTTCCGAGCCGTCACTTCCGGTCGGTTTGTGGCGCTGTTTCCGGGCCTGTGTCTATTGAGCTGACGGTGAGTGTGGATAGGGAGGGGGAGCCGATGAGAAGAGAAAAGGTATAATAATATGTTTCGCTCACATTTTGATCCGAGAAAAGTGAGCGTAAGAACGGAGATAAAAGTGAAGATTTAGCATGCACACAGAAGGCCGGGGATTTTTTAAAACAGATTTTCCCCCATTGAAAAAGTGGGGTCGAGAAAATAACTAGTCGGGTTCAGGTAGTGGTGTTTTGGAGGAAGCGAATATTTTAAGGGACTTTTCACACCGTAAGGCTTTTGTGTCGCGCGATGGGTTTTGGCGAGATTTGTAAAACGCTCCTTCCTCAGATTGAAGATAGTAGTATGGCATTGCTGAAAAAGAAGTCCCCTCCGCAGTAAAGGGTTTACCTTTTTTCAGGGATCAGATGTATTGTTCGGTTGTGAAACCCCCTCCTCCAGGATTAAGTGATGGGTTTTGACGTTGGAATGAACTCCTCGATTTGAAGAGTGAGTGAGTCTGGGTGAGATAGAGCATGCTGAATAAAGAAAGTGTGGGGCGGGGCATCTGCAGGTAAATTGTGCAAGCGGGTAGATGAGCAAATAGATGGAAGTCAGCCTCGATGCTTTAGCATATGTCATATCTCACCCTTGTTTCAGAGGTGTCATCCGTGGCAAATCTCCACACTACAAAGAAACTGCGTGTCTTCCCAAAATTTCCGAGGTATCACCTACCCTGAAAACCTACCTCACCCTCCAAAAATCTATTTATCCCAGTGGGTTCATTCTGTAAAATCACTCGATGGTGCTGCATACAAGGTATCTAGTTATTATCAGAAGCCCCAGCCTGGCCAAGCAGTCCTAGGGAGGCGGCAAGCACAAGAGTAAGTTTTGGAAACTTATTTAAATCTGCAGAACCGCGGTGTTTAATCCCCTCTCCCTTTGTGATACACCGTGTTTACATTCACAGAGGCTGTTTATGTACCTCGCTTTTTCGAGTAGGTTTGTAGTGCCTACCCCGCGCGCCAGTCTGAGTTGATGCCATTTGCATTCTGGTACCTGTAGTTAAAAAAAAAAATACCGGTAACAAAGCGGAGAAAATCCTGACGAGACCGAGATTTATAACATAGAAAACAAATTGGCTAACTGCTCACACCTGCCTTCTGACTGCTTAAGAATTACATCACTGCTTTTGTTCTATCATTATTATTTCAATGTCTTGGCGTTTTTGCCTTTCTTTACGGGTCGAAGAGCGTTTTAGAACTCTTGACATTAGAGTAATTCAACTATTTTCCACATTTTAACTGTGCTTTGTGATACGCACACTATCAAACGCTAAAGTTTCTATTTTTGCCCCCCCACATACACCTCAAATCCAAATGTAATTTTTTTTTTGTTAGGTCTCGCATTTGCGAAAGATTAAGCTATTGACATTGTAAATGACAATGCCGTTTATTTATCTGTTTTCAAAACCAACACGTACATAAACAATTTGTCATTTGCAATGCCAATAGCTCTAACTTTGTCAAAGGCTAAACCGTTGCATTGTAAATGCTTGTTGTTTTGAGAATCTGGTCACCCTACGTCATGGAGCACATTAGGACCACCATGCTACCGAAGCAGCAACCACTGGCATCAGGTGACGGGGGCTGTCCAAGCTTACAGCTTCAGCGCAGGGGATATATTCAAATTTCATCCATATTGCTGCTGCATAACTCCTGTCATCTGGACTCGCCAGCCGCGCGCACATGAACGTCCGGGCTGTGTATAACTCGCATTGCAGGCCCTCAGCGAGCTCTGCAAGCCGTGTGTGCCCCTGTGAGTATGCCACATCATGGTCCCACTGTTAACCTGCCAGTAGGCCCCACTCACACAGCCGCGTCACCCCCAGGCCATACCTCGCTCTAAAGTCAATCAGCCCAAGATCACAGGATGTCGAGCAACGCCAATATCAAACCCATTCCCTGCTCCAAAATAGGCAGCCCCAGCGAAGGACCCCCATGCTTTCCCCCTCCTCCCACCCACCACTCCAACTGTGCACCACACCCCCCTCGCAAATACCCCTCACCTCTACAGCGTAGCACAGAAATGCCCACCATACCCCTCCACGCTCCCTCGGACCCATCTAAAATGTCTCACGTGGAGTCGCCAAAGTCACCGCAAAAATGTCCACCAATTCCTGAGGAGCCCCCCCCCATTCACTCAATGGCACCATGACCCGCGCTGCGCCCCGTGCGCTCCCAATGGCCCCTCAGCATACCTAACTAGCCGCCCCCATCCCTTGTCCCTGCTCAGCTGCCCCTCACTCCCCCCGAGACCCAGTGCTCCCACAACCCACCTCACTCCTGCCCCCTCACCTCACACAGTGCGGCAGCAGCACATACCATAAATATTACCATTTTTTTTCATTAGACCGGTATAAACCGATCTGGCCGTCAGAACAGAAGCACCACAACTCCCCAAGATGCAAACAACTCAGGGGCTACATCATGTCGCAGTACATGAATAATCGGATTTAATACAATATCAATTGTCTTCATCCAAACAATAATTCATATTTGAGCCTCTACCGTATAGTCTCCTGTTTCATAATCTTAATGAAATTGTTAGTACTTTTAAAAGGCGGGGGCGCGCTGGCCCCGTCTACCTGCCATACTGCCGGCCCCCTCAACATACCCTGCCAGCTGCCCCACACATCTCTCCACTGCCCCCTGAGCCCCCTCACCTTACCTCTGTAACTGCTGCACCTTCTTCTCTTTAGTAAAATTCCCAGGAGAAAGAGGGCCCTTATTTTTTATGTGTTGTCTCTATGGCCTAGTTTGCAATCAAATATCTTTTGTTTACCAACTACGTACTCCCATTGTTCTGTCATCTCTGTGTGCATTTTCTGCCATAGTGGCATAGTTAGGTCTTGCATTACTAAAAATTACAGCTATTAGTGTTGCATTATTATTTGCAACTTCAAAAGCTCTAACTCTAACTGATGCGAGACCTATTTCATTGCGAATGCTTGTTGTCTCTGTCACAACCGTGCAGGCCTACTTTGCCCACTTGTGAAAACTTCCATTGCTATCTATGATCCTGGGTTGTAGCACTTGGATCCCAATCACATGGTCATATGTGTGTCCTGTGTGATGAGCGGGTTACACACGGTATGATTGTCTGAGTATATCAGACTGGCACAGGCTTGTGTAATCCATTTTGGAAGCCCTAACCTGTTTGTGTGCACAAGATGGAGGTAAGGCTACTTTCCAAGACATTAGAAATGTATTGTGGACATGTCTGAGACTGGAGTGTGGGTGGTTAAAGGGGAAAGAGGCGCTAGGCTCCCCTTAGAAATTCGATTAGGTGCTTTGATGCAGATGGCAGCTGATAGGTTTTCCTGGAGAGTGCCATTTGGTGGATTGTAGGAGAGGGTGGTGGAACTGCAGTTTCTATTGACAGAGTGTGAAGGGTCTTTAGAAGGGCATAAGCCAGTTGCCAAAGTCTCACAATCGTTTGTGCCCCTATTGTGACTGCTCAGCCAGCAGACCGCCCTCCTGTGAGAAGCATTACTCAAAACAATGGCTCAGTTTAGAAGGCAGTCTGGAAAATCGACACAAACTGATTCTGAAAGTGTTTACTGAGAAAACATGTCCCGTCTGCTGAGCCGGTATGAGTGGAAGCTGCTGACTAACTTGGTTCGGTTGTAGGTTCTCTTTGACCAATTAGGGGGTTCTCTGCAGAGTACCCAGATGACTACTGCACAACCAAAGCTAATGTCTGCCTGATAGCCAGCTTCCCAGAGATGAGTGAACATCACCCGCAGTGTGGTCTGGGGGAAGAACTGCTTTTGCTGTCTTAGAATGCCTCAAGAGCTTTGACTGAAAGAACAAGGAAAGAAGTAAGATGGAAGGTGCTGACTGCTGGTGTGGTTAAGAATGGTGGACCCCGGAGAGGTGGGTCTGTTCACCAGAGACGGAAGAAGTGTGTGACTGGGATGCTGCTGACTCAGAGCTGGTTGCTGAATCCAAACATAGGCTTTGCAACACTGCTGAAGTGTGCCAGAGCGAATCCCTGGCAGTCCCAGCTGTCGCAGCCGTAGGACTTGCCTGAGCTGCAAACTGTTGCAGACAGGATCGACACTGACTTGTTGCGTTAGTTCATGTGACCCAAAATGACTAGTTAGTGCTGTCATACTGGTCGATTGTTATCCGAGCAGACCACACCACTCAGAACCCTGTTAATCTGTGGCACCTGCCCAGTATCCAAAACATTCTGCATGTGTGGCTAGTCTCTAGCATTTCCAAACCATTTACCATGTGGACTACGGCAACATAAGAAGCTGTTGCATACAGGAAATTGTCTCTGTGTGCCAAAACACTGGTCGACTGCCCATAGTGGCAATTCCCAGATTGCCCGATCAGATTAACCTGTTGCTACCTTAAGTGTCGCCAAGCTTTATCAAGTCTGAACCCCAGTACCTGCACCTGTAAGAGAGACTGCAACACCAATTTGCCCAAGAGTGGCCCAAGCACCTATCACCAATACTCATCGGTCTGGAAAGAGGAGGCCCACCACAGCTTGGGGTGTAAACTGTTGCTGACACATGAAGCCCCCAAAGAGTGCAGTCTTGTGAAGACAGCCCATTGTCGCAACTTCCTCCAGAATTATGGAGTGAGGCCTTATCCTGCCTGACCTGAATGGGCAACTGCTTGTCTCACCTGCAGCTGCGCACCTTCAGTGAGGAAGTAACATGGACTGAAAGAAGAAGGCCTGCCACAACCCCCAGGGAACAGATGAGACACTGAGTACTATTACAGCCCAATTGACTGACAACCAAAGGGGGGAAGATGTGTATTATTTCCTATATATGAGAACCCTAGAGTAAATGGATTGGAAAGGGTCAGAGTGAGAGGGGACATTATTCCTTGAAGTTTTAGGCTCGCACCCACAATTCAAGGATTTTATACATTTTGGTAAATGTGTAGTACTGCGTTTCAACATGTAATTGAGTAGTGTTCTTTTAATTAGATAGGCACTAGGCTGGGCAGTCACTTTATTGCACTGCTGAATGCCTGTTGAGTGCTGAGCAAGTTTTACCACCACACTAACCTCCATCAAAAGTCTGTGACTTCTCACCATTGCTACCACTAAGTCATGTGCTGAATGGGTTGTAATTGGCTCAGTTTGCCAAGCCATAGTAAGATATCCCATGAGGCATCACAGGAACACTACCCCAGATCTTCCTTACTTGGGCCCAGTAGATCATCCTTGCTTCGTGGCCCTCTGAAGGGGGTATGATAGTTGGTTGCAGTAGTAGATCCTACAAAAGGCACTACCAACTTTCAACAACAGAGCAATAAGTCCAACGTTTACACTTTAAATCATGCACAAGTAAAATGTCAGATACAAGGTTGAGGGAAGTAGAACTCTCTGACTACTCATCCTGGGCCTCCAGCCTTTTGGGGATACCTTGGGATTCTCTCCTTTAATATATCTCAATTACAATATTTTGAGGGATACTTCTAACCACAGATTCTTCCCCTTATGAATCAACCCAGGCACCAGACTGGATCCAGAAACTCTTGCAATCGCTCCTGCCCACCGGCTAGTGGCCCCATTGTGACTCTGTCCTACCTCCAGACATGGTAACACAGAGCCAGATAAATGTACCTCTAGCATCTTGCTTTCTTCAGGTGCTTAACACCAATTGACACATCACAATGAAACCTCAGTCTGCAGTGGGCCAAACATTGTTGTACCTTTTCAACAGGATCCACAACTTTGATAAAGATGCCAACCTGACATTCAGCAGACATTTGCGGTGCATGTGGTGGTGGACGTGTCTTCCTTTAGTTGAGGAGGTACATAGGGACAAAGTGTAGATCAGAGGTCTTTGATGGAACAACGCCATCACATACATCATGGGCAGCCTCATGCCATTCAATCATCTACAAGGCATTTCTGCCTTCTGTCAAGGGCAGATCGCTCTAAGTCCTGTTACAGTAGGACCACTGTGTGGTACTGCAATGAGTAAGGTGGCATGGTGCTGTGTGCCCTCTTATTAGAGGCAGTTAGGCTCTGGAATGGTTGGACCTTCATGTGATCTCTCTAATGGCCAATCACCTAAATTGGTCCCTTAGCATCAGGGCATACAAGTTCTATGGGTGCCAACCTGCTGATCACAATTGACACTGCAGGGTATCTTCGCCTAGTAGGCACACACTCAGTATACCTTTTTGCTACCATCTCAACCCGCTCAGTATCTGTCATTCTGTGCTCTAGAGTTCCCTTGTCTTGGTTCTCCAGGCAACAAGTTCTGCCTTTGATAGGGTTTTGGTCTCCTATACTTATACCTACCACTGCTGCTGAGCCTGCATATTGAGAAGTGGGCTTGGGATTAATCAGAGCTGATTCGAATGGACCTGGATTGGACCAGAAGTGTTTACTACTCCAAACATCTTCCCCTCACTTCAGCTTTTTCTTCTGAGGATCTGCTGTCCCTGCAACAGGGTAGTGTAATACACCCAAACATTCACAATGTACACCTCCACAAGTGGAGACTGAGCAGAACTAACAGTTTTTATTTGTCTGTCAGGAGTGGTAGATGTTCTTGTGCTTGTTCGACAACATACCACAAATTCATTTACTCTGGCTGTTGGTCCAAGCTTGTCATCTGGTGCTTGTATAAAGCAGGATGACCCTCTACGGGCTAAGCTGTCTGATGTCCTTTTGTGATATCTGTGGGCCGGCACGCCTTTGCTTTGATCACTGTTTAAGATACTTATTGGCCATTGCATCCTTTCTTCGTTTACCTCTTTATTCAAATTACCTGTCCTTAAAAAGGCTTGCCCTACTTTGCCTTGCCCCATTCGTTATGCCTTAGTCGGGCAACAGATTATTTCTGTCATTCTTGATGTGTACTCTTTAAAGCCTCTTTTAGTAGTACTGTGAGACTACTTATTCTTAAGTCTATATTTCACATTGCAATCACTTCTTCATGTTGCTTCAGAGAGTTGTATGGTTTGTATCCATATACTACCTTCTTCCTTAACAAGCTGGTTCCTAGAACACATGCATCCTTTCTGCCAAAAATGAAGCAACCTTTCCATGTCAGGGAGCCTATCGTGCGGCATTTTGCCTTCTCAGTTGTACAGGACTTCCTGCTGTCAAGTTCACTTACCTTCACTCCTCAGACCCATCTCAGGTCAAGAAAGGGTTGTAATCAATTTCTTTGTTCCGTTTCTACTTTATTTAGTATATAATCATATATACCTTTTTCATTATTAATCATGGAATCACTTTCATGAAAAATTCACACACCACACGTTTTAAACAGAAAGCAAAGTTGTAATTATTCAGTCACTTTGCAAGGTTTTTTAAACATTAAAAGTTCGGTTGTCCACACAGTAATAATAGTAACAGTAGAAAAGGTGCACGAGTGAATAAACGTGATCAGTGATTAGCTGTGACTAATAGAGTGATACAGTTTCATAGAAATGCAATTAAAAACACAGGTCCAACAGTAACTTCAAATTTCTCAAACAGTGTAATTATTCATATTTTTCTGTTGAGATGCAGTGAGGACCAATTGGTGGAATAACGTCGACGTTTCGACCCTGGGATATGGTGCTGTCTTATTAGCGACCGGTTCGGGTACTAACCTTCAGGTTGTCTCCCCCCCCCCCATGTCCTGATGAAGACCCGAAACGGTCGCTATTTTAAAATTCTCATTGCTTGTGAGCACTTATGAAACCCCAAATTTCTACAAATTGGGATTAACCAGTATTTACGAGCACCCCGGTACCCTGGGCAAAAGAAAAAGACATGGATTTCATCTTCAAGAAAATATCCACAGACTGGGCATTCTTTTTGGTTGTTTCTATCCCATTTACTAGTGAATACTCTAAGGGGCAAAGTGCCCAATCTGAGTTGTATATAGAGTTTTCTAGCTAGTGCAGGGAATACTAGTTCAAGGAATTGTTCCCTTTTATATTCTGCCTTGACCTGAAGAAACTCTGTGGTCATTCGTCCTACCTCTGAGCTCATCTGCAAGGTGGCTAAGATGTGCTTCTTGTAGTGAGACATCACCTCAGCCTTGGTGATCTCCGGGCAGGCAACGTCCGGGGTCTCCCAAAGCTCCGGTAAGCCTATCTTGCTGCTAGTTATCTTAATATGTGACAACCACCTAATGTTCTTGCCTCTTAGAACATCCCAGATTTCCATAAATTCGTTTCTATAAGATACGAGTTCCGGCACGGACCAAAGTCTTTTCCAAAATAATAAAGGGCGTGATGACATAACCTCTTCAATGGGGAGCAACCCTAGGTCCAGGCGCAGCGGTACAAGTGGTGTACTCACCGGGAGACCAAATATGTTCCTTAAAAAGGTATGTTCGGCCTTCACCAGATTGGGGGAATTTTGGTGCCCCCAGAGTTCTGCCCCGTACAGTGCGGCTGCTTTGGCCTGCACATTGTAGATTTCAATAACAGGGGCCGCTGGTTTGAACTCCGACTCTCTATGGAGCTTCTGCATCCCCCCCACCACTCTTGTTAGTTTAAGTGTTGCCTTAGCCACCTGCGGATCCCATTGAAAATGTTCACCCAGGGTAATGCCCAGGTATTCAAAGGTTTTAACTCTCTCTTAGGAAACTCCTCCTAAAACCGGATTGAGGCGTGTCTGCCTCGGGGGATTGAAAATTATAAACTTGGTTTTATCCAAGTTTATCTCCAATCCCCGCGAGACACAAAAGTCCGCAAACCCATCCAGAGTACGTTGGATGCCCGTTGACTTCTTGGACAACAACAAAGTGTCGTCCGCGACCATCAGAGCGGACACCCGACCCGTAACCAACCTGGGGCATCTATGTTGCCAATCCCAAGAAGGTGATCTACCAAGCCATTGATGTACAAGCAAAAGAGTGTGGGCGCCAGAACACAGCCCTGGCGAACCCCCTATTTGAACGGAAATCGTGGTGACAATTCACCCGGCCTTCCGCACCTCACCTGGGCATAGTTATCAGTGTGGAGCCTTTCTAAGACATTGAGGAGGTATCCAGGTAGACCCAGCTCTTATAGCACCTTCCAGAGTTTATCTCTAGACACCAGGTCAAATGCTGACCGCAGTCAACAAAGATCATGTAGAGGCTGCCACCCTCTACAGTCACTGTTCTCCAATAAAGGACCTGCAGTCTAAATAGTTGGTCCACAGTTGATGTTCCCTGCCTGAAGCCCACCTGCAAAGTAGAAAGGATCTCCTGTTCCTCCATCCAGGTCTGTATTCTGCCCAGGATGATGCGTCCCATCAATTTTTGGGTGACATCTATAAGGCTAATTGGCCTATAGTTGGATGGTTTCAAAGGGCAGCCTTTTTTATAGATGGGGACAATTTCAGCGCCCCGCCAGGAATCCAGAGGCTCCATACCCCTCAGAATAGCATTGTACAAAACACAGAGGTAGGGGGCCCATATGCTTGACTCTGAATGGTACAGATCCCCGGGTAGCTTACCCAAGCCAGGGGCTTTGTTAGGGGGCAGTTTAAGAGAGGTTGTCTCAACCTCCAATAGAGTGATCTCCCAGGCCCCCTCCAGTCGATACTCATGGGGGGGCATGGGAGAGGAGTCTCTAGGACATCACTGCTCGGGAGGGAGTACAACTCCCCGTAGTGTAACTCCCAGACCGAAGTAGCAATGTTAGGTTCGTTGGTCAATTTTTCTTCCTTGGTCCCACACCTCACAATTCACCAAAAGGATCTGGAGTCTTTAGTCTTGAGTGCAATTCTAAGCTCTTCCCAATCGTCTGCCTCCCACTCCTTCCTGGCCCTCTTAGTAGCCAGCTTGTACAAACCCCGACAAAGCGTGATCTTTTCTTTATTAGGAAGCCTGACCGCACAAATCAGTTCTTTTTTAGCTTTCCTACAGTCGGCGTTGTACCAGAGTTGGACTGTGCCACTTTTGGGCTTGGGGCTCACCTCTGGGTAGAACACCTGGAGTGGAGTAGTGTGGCTCACTGGTTAGAGGCGGCAGACCCGGGAGCAGAAGTCGGCCCGGGACCAGGGTTCAATTCCCGACGCGGCAGGGTCGTGGATTTGGGTCAGCGGACTCGATAATTCTCGCTTCGGTGCTTACTCTAATCAGGGGTTCCACTCGGCAACTCTGGGCATTAGCTTGCCTAATCTCCACAATGGCCCCATCAACTCCGGGGATGCCTGGCTCCACCTTGGGGACTCCCAGCAGGGACCATTCCACAGGGAAAGCCAGGACGGGTTCCCCAGAGTTATACAGCGCCAGGAAACCTAAGGACGGGTAGCAGTGCGCTTTACAAGCTCAAATAAATACATACATACATACATACATACACCTCCCCAAGGTTCAATACAAGCCCCTGGTGGATGTTTAGGGGTTCCTTACTAGCACCTGGGTTTTCCTCCGCCTTTGCCATATCACAGAGGTGGGGTAGTGCCCTTAGATAGACATCAACCAGTTTGTTCGGGGAACCCAATATATATGGCCACTTAACTCGCCGCCTGTTATTGGTTAAAGATAGCGGTGGGCCTATAAGGTTTGAGTCAGTACCTGGGTTAGACAGGCCCAGACTCCCAGGCTTAAGAGACATAACCAAGGGATTGTGATCACTATCTTTCCTAGGATGGATTTTAAAATCTGAAACCATGCCCCAGGTTCTGGCTTCCACCAGGATATAATCGAGGATGGAATTTTGGCCCTCCCTGTTAAATTTCACTTGGGCCGGTCTATCCAAATTTGTCCTCCCATTGCAGGCTCTAAGCGCGGTCGAAAGAGTGATGGAATTAATTTGTAGGACCAGAGGGGTCCATGCTCTCACCACCGGGGTCTGCGGTTCCGGAATGAACCAGAACTGGTCTTCTTCATCAGAGCCGTTACAAGATGAATCAGTGAGTGGCTCAAACTGGCAATTAAAATCGCCACCCACGATTAACAAAACTGCAGGGTCCAGAGTTGGGATGAACTGCACATGTTGGTCTATAGTTGGGGACTCCTTCCCACTAACAGTAGGTCGCGAGTAAATGTTTATTAGCGCAGCTTGTCTGTTCCCCGGCAGTGTAAGCAACACACACTGCAGGTCTCGGGACCCTGTAGGGATCTGAACAGCCTGGGCCCCTAAGTGTGTTCCGACCCAGATACTCAGTCCCCCCGAAGGTCTGCCCCTCCCCTTCTTGGTAGCTAGTTCACTGAACGTTGCATACCCGCACCTTTGTTCCCCTTCTAGTGCCCGTTTCCTGAAACAGGCAAACATCATTGCTTTCCACAAAGGCTTCCCATTCGGGGTACAACAATTTGTTCTTAATACCGGCCACATTCCAGGAGAGGATTTTAATAAAGTCCTTTACCATCCCCTCCCTGGGTTCCGAATCCACTGAATTCAAACTGTCCCCCTGAGCAGACCCCTCCACAGTTGGATTTATAGAGAGTGCTTGACCCAGCTTTGATAGCTCGCTGTCCCCGGGCCCTGCCACAGCCTCCAAGGCGGTCATACACAAACCCTCCAGTCCGCCTGTGGGGGACCTGCCTGGACCCACGGACATGCGTCAATCAAGTTGGTCTAATACACTAAATCTATTAGTAAGGGCAAGCAAATAATTCCGTGGGCCATTAATGTTATTTCTCGCCTGGGTATCATATGGTCTAGGATCTGGAATATCCTGCACGGACCAGTTTTGGGACCCTCTCGCCATACTCACAGTGGGATAGAAATAGGTCAGGGGCAAGGATTGTACTTGTGATCTAGAACACCCCGGGGCCCAGTTGGAAATATGGGCCATCACCCTACTGTCCCTGAAGTTTATGACTATGCAGTCACCATCTTTCGCCCGCGTCCCTACCCAACTTACCCGCCGGGCAAAAAGGATTTCACTTGAAACATGCATTGGCAGTGGCCTGTTGTAATTGAGCCAATGGATGCATTTATTTTTTAAAGCACCATAGTCCTCCCTTTTCTCTTGGTCCAGGGCTGGGACACCTGCGAGAACAACCACATACGGTGCCGACTCAGGTGGAAGATTCAAACAATTAGATAGTGTTTCAGAAGTTGGGGGATTAAAAGTTGCACTCCTGAATGCGTGGGTTTGGCCATTGTCTAGCCCACCACCCCCGCCTCCCCAACAGGTCTATACCCTGCTGTGTGTCTATCATAGCCTACTCCAGCTAGGTCCCATTGACTCCGCGGCTGGTAACACTGGGGTTGTGGGACTATGGGCTTTGGTGCAGGCAATGCAGAGGGATTACAAGACACAATATTGGGCCCAGGTTGCCTCACTAGACTGTCCTTAGTTACCGATGGACCAAGAACCGCCCCCTTCCCTGCATCAGCAGAATACAATTGTTCCCGACTTGTCAGTCTATTTTCAATGGCATTTAATCTGTCATACAAGGGACTGCATGTCTTGAAAAAGATTTTTTCCATCTTAGCCCAGAACTCTTCTCCCAGGTCCGTGTGACAGAGATCATTAGAGGCTAGGGATGTCATGGACAACTGTTCTATCCGCTGGGTTACAACTGGGCTCACGGTGTCAGATGCCGTTTGGTCCATTCCCCCGCCGTTGCATTTTTGCAGCTTGGCCTTCCTCTTATTCATAGGTGCTCCCCCACGCTTCCTTTTGGCAGGGGCTACCAGAGCCTCTGCACCTCTCTTTAAGCTAGTTGCGGAGCGGGTTTGTAGCGTCCTACAGGTGGGGTCCAGGGCTTCAGTCCTAATAGCCGATGTTTCCTGTGCAGGAGATAAAACTACCTCCCTCAATGGAGATACCAGGGGTCTTATTTCAATTTGCACCTGGTGAGGAGAGACCTCACCAGCGCCCCTCCTGCTAGATCTTTCAGATAATTCCAACCTAGTGAGTGAGGGGGACAATGCTAGCCGGCCCAGAGATGACCGCTTGTCAAAGTTGGGATCCACAGAAAGCCTTTTTTCAGTTAAGTCTATTTGATGGTCCAGCATAGCCGATGCCCTGGTGAGGAACTGATCGAGGGTTCCAATAAACGACCCGCCAGGGATCGACTTTCTTCCTGTTCCCATTCCCACTTTAGCACCTGCCATAACAAGGTTGGAGGCCACAGTACCTTATATCAAATGTCAAATAGAATGAGCGGGCACTGAAATGCTCTCAAAGCACTAATTAAAATACTAGTAGGAATTGCTTCACACCAACCTTAGCTTAGTCTTTGCGAAGGAGTTGAAAGAGGGAGGCCCCGTCCCGTCCTCTCTCGGCCTAGAACGGGCTCAAACAGGCCCGCCCTTGGCCCGGGCTTCGCCCGGCACACGCCTGCACGCGTCCCGCGGGACTGAAAAGGGAGGCTTGTTAAATCCACCTGGGGGCAGGGCTTGTCAATGGGCGTCTCTCTGGCCCGCTGTGCTGTAGGGAGCGTGGTTCTCCCTTCAACGTGAGCCCCTCTGCTGCTGCCGGTAAGATCCTTCACTTGTGCGAGCGTTTCCCGCGGAGCGGGAGACGTGAGAGGTTTTTCAATCACCTGGGGGCAGGGCGTGTCAATGGGCGTCTCTCTGGCCCGCTGTGCTGTAGGGAGCCTGGTTCTCCCTTCAACGTGAGCCCCTCTGCTGCTGCCGGTAAGATCCTTCACTTGTGCTCGCGTTTCCCGCGGAGCGGGAGACGCGAGAGGTTTTTCAATCACCTGGGGGCAGGGCGTGTCAATGGGCGTCTCTCTGGCCCGCTGTGCTGTAGGGAGCGTGGTTCTCCCTTCAACGTGAGCCCCTCTGCTGCTGCCGATAAGATCCTTCACTTGTGCGAGCGTTTTCCGCGGAGCGGGAAACGCGAGAGGTTTTTCAATCACCTGGGGGCAGGGCGTGTCAATGGGCGTCTCTCTGGCCCGCTGTGCTTTAGGGAGCGTGGTTCTCCCTTCAATGTGAGCCCCACTGCTGCTGCCGGTAAGATCCTTCACTTGTGCGAGCGTTTCCCGCGGAGCGGGAGACGTGAGAGGTTTTTCAATCACCTGGGGGCAGGGCGTGTCAATGGGCGTCTCTTTGGCCCGCTGTCCTGTAGGGAGCGTGGTTCTCCCTTCAACGTGAGCTCCTCTGCTGCTGCCGGTAAGATCCTTCACTTGTGCGAGCGTTTCCTGCGGAGTGGGAAACGCGAGAGGTTTTTCAATCACCTGGGGGCAGAGCGTGTCAATGGGCGTCTCTCTGGCCCGCTGTGCTGTAGGGAGCGTGGTTCTCCCTTCAACGTGAGCCCCTCTGCTGCTGCCGGTAAGATCCTTCACTTGTGCAAGCGTTTCCTGCGGAGCGGGAGACGCAAGAGGTTTTTCAATCACCTGGGGGCAGGGCGTGTCAATGGGTGTCTCTCTGGCCCGCTGTGCTGTAGGGAGCGTGGTTCTCCCTTCAACGTGAACCCCTCTACTGCTGCCGGTAAGATCCTTCACTTGTTCAAGCGTTTCCCGCGGAGCGCGAGACGCGAGAGGTTTTTCAATCACCTGGGGGCAGGGCATGTCAATAGGCGTCTCTCTGGCCCGCTGTGCTGTAGGGAGCGTGGTTCTCCCTTCAACGTGACCTCCTCTGCTGCTGCCGGTAAGATCCTTCACTTGTGCTAGCGTTTCCCGCGGAGTGGGAAACGCGAGAGGTTTTTCAATCACCTGGGGGCAGAGCGTGTCAATGGGCGTCTCTCTGGCCCGCTGTGCTGTAGGGAGCGTGGTTCTCCCTTCAACGTGAGCCCCTCTGCTGCTGCCGGTAAGATCCTTCACTTGTGCAAGCGTTTCCCGCGGAGCGGGAGACGCGAGAGGTTTTTCAATCACCTGGGGGCAGGGCGTGTCAATGGGCGTCTCTCTGGCCCGCTGTGCTGTAGGGAGCGTGGTTCTCCCTTCAACGTGAACCCCTCTGCTGCTGCCGGTAAGATCCTTCACTTAAGCGAGCGTTTCCCGTGGATCGGGAAACGCGAGAGGTTTTTCAATCACCTGGGGACAGGGCGTGTCAATGGGCGTCTCTCTGGCCCGCTGTGCTGTAGGGAGCGTGGTTCTCCCTTCAACGTGAGCTCCTCTGCTGCTGCCGGTAAGATCCTTCACTTCTACCAGAAAATGTGTTAGCAAAGGTAAGTAACGTATTTGTCTCTATCATATCACCTCACCTCACTTCCCTACCTTCCATACCATTTCCCTCATTTCTCAATAGCCATAATAATAAGAGATCTAGGAGATGTTAGCGAACTTGCCAGTAACTCTGTAGACAATAATAAATGCCTGGTAATTGGGTGCCTGGATAGTTTTTCCTCTCCACACTGCTTCAAACACCTCTGATAATCACAAGAGGGTGCAACAATAATATGGAGATAGGCTGGTAATGTCTTGAGTCTCCCAGTAATTCTTTGGTATCTCCTCCAGATTTGTGGTGCCAGAGAAAGCTTATAGAATTCCGTGAAACTGTGTTACTGACAGTTCTTTCCCAAATTTCTGGGTTGAGAAGTAAAGATGGTGGAAATTGCTCTTAGTAACACTATTATTGGCTCAGGTCTTTTGGGTGTATTTAAAGGCCCAGTTTATAACCTGGCTCCTAATCTTCCAAACAAACAAGTTACTTACCTTCTGTAACAATATATCTGTAAGAAACATAGGTTAGTTATAAATTCCTTACCTTAGAATTACCCCCAGGCGTCAGACTGGATCTGGAAGGTTTTTCGTCAGCAGTACCCCTTTGCGTCGGAAGGTGGTGTTGTGGTCGCCGGGATGACATCGCGGTAGCTACATAGACACCACCCTCGGGCACTGACATCAGTTCTGTACACAGCTTTCCACGCCAGAAGCACAGAGCCATACAAGACACTGATCACTGGTGCACAAAACTAGCGCCCTGGCTGGAAGTCCTTAACCCTAGAAATCAGTTTGCAGAACGGGGAGGATGGGAGGGGCAGTAAGGAATCTATAACTAACCAATTTTCTTACAGATATATCGTTACCGAAGGTAAGTAACTAGTTCATCTGAAAGAAACAGTTAGTTAAAGATTCCTTCCCTTAGAATAGATACACCAGCAATACCAACCCCGGAGGTGGGTCTGCGTACTAAGTTCACACCAGAAAGTCCTGGAGAACAGAACGGCCAGAGAAGCCGTCTCTCCGGACTT
This sequence comes from Lissotriton helveticus, assembly GCF_964261635.1. Classification (NCBI taxonomy): domain Eukaryota; kingdom Metazoa; phylum Chordata; class Amphibia; order Caudata; family Salamandridae; genus Lissotriton; species Lissotriton helveticus. The sequence continues at coordinate 374,470,892 of NC_136073.1, forward strand.
TTCCGTCCAGACAGTGGTGTTTGGTGAACGTGTGCAGCGATGCCCACATAGCTGCCTGACAGATGTCATTAAGGGGGACTCCCCGTCACAAAGCAGTGGTGGCTGCCGTCGCCCTGGTGGAATGGGCTCACAGTCCCACTGGAGGCTCCTTCTTTGCCAAAGAATAGCAAGCTTTGATGCAAAGAATGACCCATCTGGAGATGGTCCATTTGTGCACGGACCGACATTTCTTAGCGCCCACGTAACCAACAAAGATTTGGTCGTCCACTCGGAATTGCTTTGTGCGATCCAGGTAGAAGGAAAGTGCATGTTTTGGATCCAGACGGTGGAGCCTCTCTTCCTCTTTTGAAGGATGCAGCAGCAGAAAGTAGGTGGGCAAAGTGATGGATTGGCCAATGTTGAAAGAAGTAACTACCTTGGGAAGAAAGGAAGGTCCTGTTCTAAGGACCACCCAGACCGAATGGACAGTCATAAAGGGAGCCTTGAAAGAAAGAGCTTTTAGCTCACTCACCCTGCGTGGAGAGGTGATGGCCACCTGAAAGGCAGTTTTCAAAGTAAGAAGCCTGAGAGGACAGTTTTGTAGCTGCTCAAAGGGAGCACATTTAAGAAGATAAGCACCAAGTTCAAGTCCCACTGGGGCATTACGAAAAGAACAGGAGGAAAAAGATGAGTAATGCCCATAAGAAATCTATTTAGAACAGAGGACTTGAAAAATGAAGGCTGATCAGGAAGCCTAAGGACGGCTGAAATGGCCGAGAGGTAACTTTTTAGAGTGCCCAGAGCAGAGCTCTGCTGGGCCAAAGAAAGGAGGAACAAGAGAACCTTGGAAAGAGGGGTAGAAAGGGAATCCACAGCCGTTGCTGAGCACCATGCCACAAATTTGTTCCATCTACAGGCATATACCGCCTTACTGGAGGGGCGCCTGGCTGCTAAGATAACATTGCAGACTTCTGGAGGCAGGTCAAACGACGTCAATTACCGCTGCTCAATCTCCACGCAAGGATGTGGAGTCTGGACAGGTTTGGGTGGAGGACCGTCCCCTGCTACTGCGACAGAAGATCCTCCTGAAGAGGCAGTCGGATCGGAGGATCAATGGCCATGTTGAGCAGATCGAGATACCAGACTCTTCGTGCCAAATCCGGAGCCACAAGAATGACTTGGGCCTGATAGCGCTTGATCTTCTTAAGCACTCTCAAGGCGTATAGAAGAACGAAACTCCACCCGTGACAAAAAGTGTCACCTAGCGAGTGCCGCCTTGGAAATTCCAAGGTGCAGAACTGCTGACATTGCGCGTTCTCTTCGGTGGCGAATAGATCTAACCAAGGCTCTACCCATTGCTGAAAGAGACCTTGCACCACCTCTTAGTGAAGACACCATTCGTGATCCATCATGCACCTGTGGCTGAGTTCATTCGCCCGGGCATTCAGGGAACCTGCCAGGTCTTGACCCACCAGGAATATGCCCTGATGTTCCAGCCATGTCCAGAGGCGGATCTCCTCCTGACATAGGGTCCACGACCTCACCTCGCCTTGTTTGCAGTACCTCATGGCGGTAGTGTTGTCTGTGAACACCTGCACCACTCTTCCCCGGACGGAGGGAAGGAATGCTTTAAGTGCAAGACGAATCGCCGAAGCTTCAGAAGGTTGATTTGGAGCCCGGACTCCTCCTTCCCCATGTGGCTGCCCCATCCCAGAAATGATGAATCAGTCACCATTGTGAACTCTGGTTGAGGAAGGGAGCGGGATCTGCAGTCAACCCACTCCTGATCAGTAAGCCACCACTGCAATTGGTGTGCAGTGCCCTCCGAGATCTGGATGGTATCGGATAGATTCCCCTGATGTTGTGCCCACTGGAACTTCAGGTCCCACTGTAGAGTCCAGAGATTGTATCTGGCATGGACCACCAGCAGGATGTAGGAGGCCATAAGACCCAGCAGCCTGAGGGTCATCTTGACCGAAACCCGGGATGGAGTCTGAAAGATCAGAATCATAGCCCGAATATCCCGGACTCGCTGTTCGGGAGGATAAACCTGAAACTGCGTTGTGTCCAGAACCACTCCGATGAAGAGGAGCTTCTGAGAGGGGGTCAGGTGTGACTTCGGCATGTTGATGGAGAACCCCAGTGAATGCAGGAGGTCTGCCGTAGTCTGAAGGTGGGAGACGACAGCCTGGGGCGAGCCCGCCTTTAACAGCCAGTCGTCGAGATAGGGGAAGACTGGAACCCCTGTTCTTGCAGATGAGCTGCGACCACCGACATCACTTTTGTGAACACCCGAGGGTAGCTGATAAGGCCAAAGGGGAGCACAGTAAACTGAAAGTGCTCGTGGCCTACCATGAACCGCAGGCAACGCCGGTGGGCGGGCAGGACGGGGCTGTGAAAGTAAGCGTCCTGCAAGTCCAACTCTACCAGCCAGGGTCCAGGGCAAACAAGACCTGAGTGAGCGCCAACATTTTGAACTTCTTCTTCCGGAGGAAGAGGTTTACATTCCTGAGATCCAAGATAGGATGCAGGCCTTTGTCCTTGTTGGGCACCGAAAGTAGTGGGAATAGCAACCACAATGTACTTCTGGGACAGGAATGCGCTTGATGGCTCCCTTGGCCAAGAGTGCCAAAACATCCTGTTGGAGAAGGGCCAGATGATCCTCCGACATGTGATAGTACTGAGGTGGCATGGAGGGAGGGGTAGTCTTGAAGGGGAGGGAGTAGCCCCTTCGGACTATCTGCAAAAACTCACCTGTCTGACGTGATGGTGCGCCAGTGGGGGAGGTGATGGCGAATCCTGCTGCCCACTAGCATTTGGTAGCCCTGAAAGATTGGACTAGGAGCGTTTGGAGGCTGCTGCAGAGGGGGATTCTCTGGCCGCCAGAACCACGGCGCTGGTTTCCACGTCCCCGGCCGCACAGATGTTGAACAGCTTGCACCGGCATGTGACTCTGGGCAGGACGTGGCGGGTCACCCCTTCCGTAGCCACGAAAGGGGCAAAAGGCAGACTGCGCAGGGCGGGTGGTGGAGAGGCCCAAGGACCTGGCCGTAGCCCGAGAGTCCAGCGCATTGTCTGACTTGTCACCGAAAAGGTGACGGCCATCAAAGGGCATGTCAATATGAGTTAATTGGACATCCTGGAAAAACCAGTGGACCCTAACCAGGAGTAGCGTGGAAGGGCTACTGACGTGGAAATCGTCCTGTCTAGTGAGTCGGTGGTATCCAGCCCAAAGCGGATGGTAAACTTTGCAGCGCCCCTCCCCTCGGCAACTGCACGGGAGAGCACAGCCCGGGCCTCCTCCGGGCACTGGGGCAGCACCTGCGCTACTGTTTCCCACACAGAGTGGGTGTAATGGCCCAACAGACATGCAGTGTTAACCGGCCACAGTCCCAAGCTGGAGGAAGAAAACATTTTCTTCCCAAGGTGGTCCCGCTTTTTGGATTCCCTAGTGGGTGGTGTGTTAGGGAATGCACCTTTGGAGGTGGAGGCTTGGACCACCAATATCTCGGGGTGGGGTGTTGGGAGAGGAAAGTGGGGTCGTCCTGGGCTGGGTGGTTGCGTCAGGCAATCATCCTGTCAACAGGAGCCCCTGTGTTGGGCCTGCACCAGGTGCCCAAAAGGATGTCCGTGAGGGCTTCATTAAACGGCAGCAGGGGCTCTGTAGAGCTCGCTGCCGGTTGAAGCACCTGTGTCTGGAGGTTAGTCCTGACTGCCAACGTAGGTAGCTCGAGGTGGAGAGCCTTGGCCGCCCTACGCAACACCACTGCGTATGACGCTCCCTCCTCCATAGCCATGGTAGGAGGCGACAACATGCCAAGGTCTGGGGAGGTATACAGACCACTGGCTGCCCCTAGTTCCTCTCTCCAGTCCGGTCCACAACCTAACTGGTCGGTTAAAGAGTTGCCAGACCCCTCCCAGTCCTCCTCACCCTCCTCTGGCTGCCAATCTGGTCTCAAAGAGCCAGGGTAGAACAGGCGCACAAAAGTACCCATTGGCGTCAGTCGACGCCGGTCCGGCTCCATGTCTACCTTGAGGTGGAGGCCGGGTCCGACGTACGCTGGGGACACAGCCAACGCCGGCTGCGGACGTGGTGCCGGTGATCGGCGCCGGGGGAGGTGTAACAAGGTCGACCGGTCCGATCCGGATCCAGGCCTCGATCCAGGGGGACCCTGCAGTGCCAAAGCCACCGGCGTCGAAGGCCCAGGGCCCCCAGCCTAGTCCGCGGGAATTGAAGGTGCACCGGCAGAGTTGGGCTGCCTAAAGATGACGTGCATCACTTCGTAAAACTGACGAAGCTGAGCAGGGGTCGCTCCCGGTCCCGGGAAGGGGGGGAAGCAGGAGCCGACCCTTTGGGCTACCCAAGCGGAGCCACGGGAGTGGCACCACCCGCATCCCTCGTAGTGTCGGCCGACAGACTGGGAGAGGTCGAAGAGCAACGATGCTTCTTCAACTTCTTCTTGTGCTTCGACTTACACGACCCCGAGTGCAAAGACTTGGATGAAGAATGGTGTTAGCTCCGCGACCGGTCCCTAGACCTCCTAATCAACCGGAACCTCGAGTGACACAGAGCCGACTGCAGGGCCTCAAGTAGCTTTCGGGACAACTCCCGCAAAGACTTTGGGGCCTTGGTCTGGCAGTCGGAGCACGACTTGGGGTCGTGGTCGTGCTCCAGGCAGTAGAGGCACATGCGGTGCGGATCTTTCACTGACATTAGTCGGTTACAGGAACCGCAAGCCTTGAAAATGGGCATTCCTCATGCACCAGGGAACGATAGACTCGAAAAACGAAGTTCTCTCCAGATCTGCGCTTGCTGGCATAGAAAAGAAAGAACTGACGTCAGTGCGCAAGGGCAGCATTTATGTAGCTACCGCGACATCATCCCGGCGACCACGATGACGAACGCCGAGTCGACCACCCCACCTTACGACATGCACGGGTACTGCTGACGAAAAACTTTCTGGATCAAGTCTGACGTCTGGGGTAATTCTAAGGTAAGGAATCTATAACTTACTGTTTCTTTCAGATGGTTAATTTTCATTCTTTCTTAACTTGAGGCATCTACAAAACACATAAGGGAATAAACCTGTTGCAGAGTATATAAGCCTACTTTCAAGTCTTATCGAATTATTTTATACACTATACAGAATCTGAGAGTATTACAATTCTATTTCAACTTTTGTTAATGTTCTGTGACTGATTAGTGAAGTGGCTCTCAAGAATCTTGGTCAACATGTACTATAACATTTTCCCATAGGCACAGAATGGGTAAAACATTTTGATGCATAGCACCCCTTTGCTCCCAAGTAAGTATTGCTAGCAGGCCAACTGGCTAACAACCAAGGCATTATATAATTATATATTGTGTGGAAGATGTAGTTACAGGAACATGAGAAAAGAGTGTTGCCACTATGGTCATGGGACAGTAGTTATAGCATGACACTAGACTTTCCACATACCAAAGCAGCATGACAACAACAATCCATAGCTGTATGGTTTCCCATAGTCAACTATGAAACCTTCAGTTAATCCTTGCTTTTTATCCAGCTATACTTTATTGCTTGGGTGTTTGGGCCCATCATTAAAATATTAACAGCAAAATATCGTGTCCAGGGCCACAATGTGATGTTGGTATAAAGTCAGGGCTGAATTAAATTGTGTTTCTTGACAAGGGAACACTTGGGAGATAGGATTGCCCCCACAACAGCAGCTCAGCTTTCGGGTAGCCAGACAGAGAGTTCAGAAAAGAGGTTTATTCATGCTGGTAGTATCAGGCTGCTTGTATTTTAGAATGCAGGGCTACAAATTAAACTGGTGTAATTTTAAATGTTTGAAAAGGTACATTTATATTGGCAGGGTTGACCACCTCTACAGTGTGTCATAATATTCACCCTGGACAAGGAGAATCGACCCCAACTGTGTCCAGGAATCTGCGTTTAAAAAACATTTGAGTATAACCTGTTACCACATTCCTAATCCATTAATAGTCCTGAAAGCCCACCGAGTCCCGACAAAGTGAGTGCAAGAGGAAATAAGCTTTGAAAGAGTCTGTACGTTTGAGTGCAAGTCCAATATATACACATGATATGCTTAGCACAGTCAACCAACCATACGTTCATCAGACAACTTGCCAATGGGAACATGCTACATATCTTGAAATGCAACTCCTTTAAATTAAATATGTGCATTAGAGCAAAAAATGCAACATGTTTTGTAAACACTCAAAATGTCTAATTTTGGGTTTAGGCAGCTAAATAAATACTGATAACTACTGATTTAAAGGTTGAAAACGCGAGAAACACAACCTAAGTCTACAACCACTAAAAATGGAAAGGCTACTAAATCGTAAACCAGGCAGGTTTAGGTATTTTGGCTATAAATAATTCTCAGAACTAAAACCTCTACTGTATTCAGATTTTCTAAACAACACTGGATCATTCCAGAGCACTATGGTTCATCCTTGGCCTCACAAACCAAAACTGAAATTCACACCATCGTCTCAGAGGACGTAGATAAACTCTTGTGAGACTCTCGATAGTGTGACCTAACCATTACTAAAGTAGAACGAAGAAGAGGACTTTATGTCTCTAACCTAACAAGGGCTAATCTTTATTATATGTCTTAAGATAATGTCTTTCGAAATGACCTTACTGAACATTTGGGTAATGCAAATCCACATACGTGGCTTGTCTTGTTCATACAAAATCACCCATGAGTAATGCGAATGGCAAAAGATGTTCTGGGAAATCCATATCAATGTCAAAAAGCATATGTGAAAACATGATTGTCAAATGTATTTAAAACCATGATAAACGTTTGTTAAAATGACACTCTCACACACACACTCTTACCGATATTACAATTGATTACCTGCCAGCTGTGAAACAAGTGCCATTTGCTGCTCCGAGTGTTGAAAATGCCACAAAAAGAGGAACCACCCATGTGGCTGGATAAAGAACCCGATCTCCAAAAGTCTGGAAGAAAAGCAGCACTTGCAATGAAATATACATATTTTTTCTTGCTTCTTGTGTTATCCAGACTAAAATACTTTAGCACAGCAAACTACAAGAACGCTCCTTTACCAACCCCTTTTACCTGTCTGACATCATCACCCTCCTGGAGCAGTGTACTTGTGTTTTCAGAATTGGATCTAGGAAGAAAAAGAAGCTGTACACTACCAAGGAGTAAAACCTTTTTTTTTTTTTTTTAAATCTATAAAAAAAAGTTATGTCCAGTTTTATTACCTTTCAAAACGTGATTTCTTTCCAAACAATCTTTTACAAATGGCATATTGAATAGGCTATGTAGTGATACTAGGAACTAATGCACAATAAGAGTAATGCATGTGTGGCACTATCTTCCATCTGAAATGGGGAAGGGAAGACAGTAAATGGAATCTTCAAAAATGCAGGACTTCATACACGGGCGTCTAACAGTAGTGAGCAAAGACTGATTTGGAGAGTAAGTAGCCACTATGCTGTTATGGAAGGTAAGGGAAAGAACTAACTAGATGTGTCTGGGGTCATTACCTTCCACTTAATTTATATGTTGTTCCTTTCCTGGATCTTAAGAGCCCTTGTGTCTGGAAAATGAAGGAGCACTGTAAAACAGGGTCAGCTTGAAAGGCCACTACAACCCTTTTTAGGTCGAGCCCCCAAGACCTGTTGTATACACTTTGTGAGCTTACATCCAGCACATTGCTTTTTTGTTACTTGGATTGTCCTTACAAAATGCTTGCTTCCTATTGGTGAATTATTCCTCTTTGTCCCTCCTTTTTGTCTTTCATTTCCTCCCACAGAGCAGGGACCAAGTACGGTACTTCTATGTTTTGGTTGTTTATCTGTTAGTTTGGGGGACTATTTTTTAAATTTGTTTCCTGCTCGTGTTACTTTCTGCCTATGTTCAGCTTTGCCGCCCATAGCTGCTTGCATTTAATGCAGCATTCATCCCTCCTACTTCCTCTCATGTCACTCCATGCCCACCCCCACATACCCGCATTGCAGTTTGTTTTTTCTAATTTTCATTGCAATGCTGTCCTGTCAGGTTTCCGTGGAGTGCATTAGGCATTCCAACCCCTCCAACAATCCCCTTGTGCATCCATCCCTCATCCCACAACTGAAAGGAACGATTTTGTGCCTTTGTGATCCAGTGGCTGAACAGCCCCTGTCTGTGCTGGTGAAACGATGCATACATAGAACGCATTGAAGTTTGGATAAAGGGGCGCATACAAAATAGAACTCAAAAGAGCTGCAGTTTAATAAACAGTGTTACCAACATAAAGGGTAAAAGAGAGCAAGAGTTCATGAAATATATGTTGTATCTATTATTACATCGAAGAGTCTGAATAAGTTTTTCATGTTTTCGTTTGAACAGACCGTGCAATGGTGCAGAGCTGTCCTTTTAAAAGAGCATGGGACAGGAGTGCAGTACCTAGAGCCTTCAATGACAACATCAGCGATTTGAAGGCACAGCAGCTTGTTGGTGTGCAATATCAGTTGGTTGCCCAGCCCGGATCCCATTCTTTGATTACCGAACAAAGAAAAAAAAAGCTCTTCTTCATCTCATGGAGCTTCCTCCGTTTAGTGTGAAACAGGGGAACTCAAGCATTACGGACTTTAAAGATGCGAAAGAACAAACGTACCCTATTTGTAAACCTTGTTGTAACAGCACGACGTGCACAGCACACTGAGTCAGTCACAGCATTCAATAAGGCCACTGCCCCCAAAACCAGTGCTGCCCAGGGAGAATCGCCCACGCCTTGCTACGCCACTGGCACCTGATGCACTAAATATAGCTCCATCCCAGCACATACGCACACTTGTTCATTACTTTATGATCTGTAACTTACGAATGTTTCCAAATGCTTGTATCATTTTTTTAAACAGCATTTAGATACCGTGAGTACATTTCTTTCATGCCTGTCTGAAACAAATGACCTTTAGGCACTGGTTATCCAAGTAAAGATGCTGCCTAGCGTGTGTCCCAATGCTGTACAGTCCCGCCAAAAGCAATTGAAAAAACAAATAGGTCCCAAAAGGCAAGACCTATTGGCTATGACAATGCTTGTTAGGTATGGCCACAGACATCTATTGTTGTTTGTCAAATATGTGCATACCAATACTTTAAAATATGATTGTATTGCGCTTTGCCTCCACCCCAAAGCAGTGCATTTTTCCCTCTCACGTTATGCTATTAACCTTTGGAATGCTTCCTTCCACCTAACATTGGAATGCATGAGGGACTACGTTAACTCTTCAAAGTATACTCAATTCAACGATCTTTATTCCATCAGTATGTGATCTTGAGTGTCACAAAACCATTAAAAATGCATAAAACATGCAGAATAAAATACAAGGTAACGAATTAAAACTCATGACAGTGCAACAGATGACCTCTGCCTTACGGCACGTTAAATAAAATTTGCGGTTGAGAACCAAATCCTCACAGTTGGCAGTGACTGCAGAAAAGTTCAAGTGGCTCTGAAATATCTGGTATTAGCCTGTTTTAAACAATCATTTGCAATGCAATAGGTCTTGCATTTGTGAAAATTCGAGCTATTGTCGTAGTAAATGACAATGTTTTTTAATTATGTTTTTTGTTTGCAGTGGAGTGATTATTCACCCGGCTCCGTGTTACCTCATTCTGCACCCCAAAGAAAAGCCACTGAGGCGGGTTCTGCAGGAGCATGGCGTGCATGCCCAGGACTACACATGGGGCATATACATGTTTGCGCAATTTGTAAACAAACGGACTTTGTACATCTTTAAATTACTTTCGCCACTTTATGATATCTCACCCCTTTCATCATCACATATTGACCCTATCCCATGAACACATCCCACAATAGAAACAGGCTTTCCTGCTACGAGGCTTCAATCCTCACTCTCGACCTCAAGCCTTTCGTGCAAGTAGTACAGGGCACTTGTAAAAACAGCACACCGGAGGGTGTCCTCACACGACCAAACACATTATAACTAATGTCCAAAAACAGAAACTTCAAACCCCCCACCCCCCAAGACCAGTGCGTTTTAATGAAATGTCACTTCTGCTGTGCTTGTGGTGTAGAGGTGCGCTGAGGGTTAAATAATACGCTCTGTAGCATCAGATTCATCCACACTGTGTTGTCTCGTGTGAACGGGTCCCGGCCCCGTAAAATCTTGAGTGGGCTATACCCTGCCATTGTTGGAGTAATACGGTAGGCCCACAGAGTGTGTCTGATTTCCGTTTCCCAATTCTTGCCCGCACTGATTGCAGCGTGCACTGATCCCATGATCACCCGGTTGAACCTCTCTGTGAGGCCATTACCGGTAGGATGATACACCGGGGTGTGCTTGGTCACGATGCCATTCTGTTCCATGAATGCCTTCCAGTTCTCTGACGTGAACTGGGGGCCGTTGTCGCACATGATGATTTTCGGTATTCCCTCTCTCAAGAAGGTGGCAGCAAGGAAGGCTACACCCCTGTCTGTGTCCGCTTTTTCACATAGTTCTACTTCCGGACACTTGGAATATCGGTCTATCAGAACAATGACGTACTTGGAGACACTACATGCATCAAGAATTGGGCCTAGAATGTCCACCGACAATTCTTCCCATGGGCTGGAGGGTGTGGAGCACTTCCCTAGGGGTGGTCTTAGCATGGTTTGCGCCTTTCCCGCATTGCTGCACTGCTCGCAAGCCCTTACATACTTCTCCACCTGGTTGTCGACAGCGGGCCGCCAATATGCTTGTTTGACTCGCTGTTTAGTCTTCACAATGCCTAAATGTCTCTCGTGCAAAATCGTGAGCAGGCGTTCCACCAATTGCCGTGAGGGGATTACTTTGTCTCCTCGCAAGAGAAATATGGCATTCTCACCAATGGACAATTCTTCCCGGACTTCCCAGAATTTTCGGAGGTCAGTGTCCAAGTGCTTCTTCTCTGGCCACCCCTGCGTGATGAATCGTTTTACAGTCACTAGGTGGGAGTCATTCTTGTACGTCGCCTTCCAATCTTGTGTGCTTATGGCTTCCTCCTGATCATCTGTGAAAGCTATTGTGTACTCGTCCCATTCTGTGCGGCCAGGTGCACCTTCCATCACTGCCGATCTACTGAGGTAGTCTGCTACTTTGTTCTTGTTCCCGGACAGGTATTCTACATCATATACGTAGTCCAACAACCGGAGGGTCATTTTAGCAATGTGTGGAGTGGCACTGGCATGTCCACTGGACGTAAGTACTTTAACCAGCGGCTTGTGGTCCGTTCTGAGGAGGAACTTCGAACCCAGGGGAAACTGACGAAATTTCTCCATTACCCAGAAGGCTGCCAGCATCTCCTTGTCAATGATGCTAAACTTCTTCTTGTTGGGGGCAAGGGAACGAGACACGAAACTGATGGTTGTCACCGTGCCGTCCGTGGACCTCTGCGCCAGAACTGCTCCCAAGCCTTTGTCACTCGCATCCGTAGTGAGGATGGAAAGTGCAGTTTGGTCAAAGCCATGTAAGGGTACTGCTGCACAAATGTCATTGGAGGTGGTGGACCAAGCAAAGGCATTCTTTTCCTTCAGTATTTGACGTAGATGGTGTTTTTTTGTGGCTAAATTTTTCACAAACTTACTGTAGAATTCGACCATTCCTAGGAATGAACGGACTTCTTCCTTGTTTTGGGGTGTAGGCACCGAGTTGATTGCTTCCACGTTGGCACGTTTGGGCGATATTACTCTGTCGCTTATTTCGTCACCCAAGTAGGTGACTGAGTGTAGGCCAAATTTGCACTTTCCCCCCTCTACTGTGACGCCATTTTGAGATAGCATGTGTAGTACAGTAGAAAGCTTCGCATCATAATCTCGTTTGGTCTTTCCCATGATCAGGATGTTGTCCTGGAAATATTGCACTCCACTGATGTTTTTAAACAACTTCTGCATCAGCTTCTGAAACACCGCTGCAGCGGATGCCAACCAGAAGGGCATCCGCCGGAACCTATAGCAGCCGAATGGTGTGATGAAGGATGTGAGTTTTCTACAGGAGGGGTGTAGCGCAATTTGGTGGTATGCCGCTGTGAGGTCTACCGTGGAAAACCATTTGATGTCTTTGGTCTGAGCCAACATTTTATTGATTTTGGGCAACGTAAATTTGTCCACTATGATGTTTTTGTTGAGTTCCCTCAAGTCAATGCAGATGCGCACTTTTCCCTTAGGTTTGCGTTCGACCACCAAGGGCGCCAATCATTCTGCGCTCTCTATGGGCTCGATTACCCCATTGTCTTCCCTGAGCTGTAGCTCCTGCTGCACTGTGTCCCTGCAGTTGAATTGGATGTTTCTCACCTTGTGGCATACTGGCACAGCTCCCTCTGTGAGGCAAATTTTGTGGGTGAACTTTGTGAGTTTGCCTATGGTGCTGCAGAAGACGGCTGGAAAGTCTGCCTTTCATGTACCACTCTCATATGTTTGGGAATGGTCTGTCATGAGTACTTGCATGGTGCCACCAGTTGAATCCCTAATGCTCCTTGGTCTGCCCAACCTAGTACCGAGGGGCCTTTCGCTGCTACGTACAGTTTTCCCTCCGAGGTTCTACCCTTAAACTCGAAACAGAGAAAGCGGAAACCTACCATGGGGATCTTTTCCCCCGTTAAGGTGACAGGGTGGATGTCTGTGGGGAACAGGTGCGTGCCTATAGTGTGTACGAAGTCCCGCTCCCAGATATTTTGTTGGATGATGGTGTATGGGGACCCCAAATCTGCTACCATGGAAACTTGTACACCCCCTATGGACAACAAACAAGAAGGTTTTTTTTGTACTGGCACAGTTGATACCTAGAAATTGGTCATCAATGCAAAGAACACAGTCCTTTTCATCCTCACCCTCCACCCCGTCTGTGTCGGAAACCTGTAGGACACATTTGACCGACTTTCTCAAAGTGACCATTCACCCCACAATAAAAGCATTTGACTCTAAAGGCAGGACAACGTCTATCATAGGCTGCGTGCATGCGACTGCCACACCTGTAGCAGCTATTCTTGTGGTCACTGGATGCTTTTTGGGAGACGGCCGCCTTAGGTGGGGGCTTACTGTGGTGCTTTGCCCCACCCATGGGTGGAGGTTTGCTGTCATGGGAGGCAGTGTCAGTCACTCTGCACACAGTGGCCTTGCTGGCACTGTCCCTTTTGCGCCGCCACTGCACACAGTTTAGATAGTTCAGCCTTCTTAACCATGGCGATGAGCTCGTTGAGAGGTGCATCCCCGCCGACCCACAATTTTTCCTGTATGTTGGAATTTACTGTGTGCATTATTATCTGGTCACGTACTAAGTCATCGTGGAGGGCGCCAAATTTGCACGTGACTACCAACTTTTTAAGCGCTGCCACATAGTCTTCTACAGACTTTGTATCAGTCTGTTTCCGTTGAAAAAAATGATAGCGGTCTATGGCAGTGCGGATCACTGGCTGGTAGTGACTGTCTAAGACCTCCAGCGCATGTTGAAATACATCACCATCTTCGGAGGGCCTCGTCTTTTACCAAGTTTTCGTACACCCTCAGCCCTTCCGGTCCCAAATTGTGCAACAGGATATTTTTTCTGTGTTTGCTAGAAAATTCCTCTTTACCCTCGTCTTCCAGAGCGGACAGGTAATTAAGAAAATACCCCTTCCAGTCTTCCCACTTCATAGTTGGCTCCCCTGGTTTAAGTAGGAAGGGGGCCGGGTTAGTGAGGGAAAATGTCTGCGCACACATGCTGACTGACCGCTGTGGCTGGGATCCCCCGGGTGCAGACGAGGGGCTGCCGGGCGCTAGCTGGCCGGATGGAAGGGCTAAACCAGTCTGGCATGTGGGGTCGTCAATCGCGTGGTCCTGATCTTTGTGCACCAGGGTTGGGTGTGTGTGGCAGGGGTGCCACTATCTCCAATAACGTCCAAGGAGGCACACTCTGTACTTGGCTGGCCGGCTTGCACCCCAAGGGGAGCTAATCAAGCAACAAGCTCTAGTGCATGACAGTCTATAGGCTGCTGGGGCCACTGGGGGGCTTCAAGTGAGGTAGTACTGGGGTGGTGTGCCTGCGGGTGTGCTTCACCGAGGGCTACAAGTAAGCACTGCCAGGCACTTATTGTGACGGTGCTGTGGGCTTCTCCTGCAGGACAGCATGGTGTAGGATGCAGTGCGTGGCTCCTGTGCAGCTGACTATGAGTTCTTTGCTGGTCCCAACCACGCGTGAGGCCGTGTGTTAGCAAGGCTGTGCTGGAAGGTGAACAGGGTCTCGCCAGCCTCCCATCCCTCTTCCCGCTCTCCCTTAGAGCTGTCTGCCCCGAATCCAATGGGCAGACCGCCCGTGCTCGTATGTAGCAGCGCTGGAAAAACGCGCCGATTTCTCCAGCCTCGTCATCAATTTGTGGAGGTGCGCTGAGGGTTAAATAATCACGCTGGGCATGCTCAATACTTTATTTTCTAACGGGAGAGCGCCGGGGTCATTCCCCCAAGTAGAATCCTCAGTGTCTGAGATGGCCGCCAGCGCTCCCAGCATCCCTTGCGGCGTGACGTAGTAAAGACCACTAGAGAGCTACACCACATGTGGTGCATTCAAATAACACTGGAGTCAGTCTTCGTTTCTTCAAAAGGCAGCGTTTACATACATGTACAACACATCAGACATCACAGCAAAGGAGTGCAGGGGCCCCCTTTACTTTCAGTTCCGGGGGCCATCCCGGAGGACACTCAAGTCCCCTTTAACACCATCATCAGCGGAATCGAACAAGCAGAGGCGATTAAAGGTCATTCATTTACCTATCTGCGCATTAATTGAATGAGAGTCGACTGCGCAGTGTAATTTGCACCGTGCCTCGTGCCTCGTCCCTCGAGTGGCGCCCAAGAGCACACTGCGCACTTTGATTTACTGCCCGCCGCTGTTGGATGCTGCCTGGTGATAAAGAGGAGGCTGGTGAGCAGGCTCTCCCACTGAAAATTAATTCTTAATCCCGATGTCTATCTCAGAGAGGCCCCAAAAGGCACAAGCGAGAGAGGCCGAAGGAATTGTCAAAAGGCTGACTCGGATTACTGAACTAAAGGGCCTGGAAAGGGGGGGGGGGGGGCAAAAGGGTGTGCCTGCTAGGTGTAGGTAGTGTCTGCAGGAAGAAACAAGTGAAAGGAGGTGTCTGCGAGCAGAAGGGAGTGTGTCTGCAAGACGGAGGTGTGGTCTGTAGGAAGACACAAGGTGTCTCAGAAGAGAAGAGAAGTGTCTCACAGAAGTGATGTGCCTGTGAAGGGAAGGGAGATGAAGGTGTCTGGCAGGAGAATGGGGCGTCTGCAAGGTGAAGGGGGTGTTCTTGAGAAGAAGGGAGGCGTCTGGGGGAGGCGAAAGGTGGCTGCGAAAATAATGAGGTGTCTGTAAGGTGAATGGGGTGTCTGCAAGAAGAAATAAGGTGACTGAGAAGAAAAGATATGTGTCCACAACTCGCTGTTTACAAATAAGCAAAACTCATTAAACAATTGAATCAAATGAAATGACCCCCACACCAACCCCGGCCCCCGGAACGGGCAGAGTGGTGCCCGCAGCAGGTTTGAGGTCCCTGCCATCCACGGCCTGCTTCACACGTGGACATAGAACTGATTACATGTGAACACATGCACTGCACACTGGCAGGACCCAAGGTACAGAAGCCTGGCTTTCATTGGTGCAGCAGGTGTAGCGGCACTGGGGCCCTGAATCGAGATGATTGCTGACTTTTATAATTCAAACCGTAGCTGGCTCGAAACACAATTGTACAAAAACGGAAATAGCAATTTATTGTCCGACAAAGGACACGAAGCATCAAGCAGACGGTGCCCCCTCCCCAGGCCCCACTACACAGAACGCGGAGTCAATCCTGCTTCAGCCGGGACAGTCCACACTCAATATCATCCACATCAAAGGCGCTGCTCGGGGTACATGAGGGGATCGTTCCAAGCCTATCAATGGATCTGCCCTATCCTCCAGGAAGGGCACCGTCCGCCCCTGTCTTTCTGTCCTGATTCCACGCCACCCCTTACCGCCCTCCCCTATTCCTTAACACCCCCTGATTCCAGGCACAGGATTTGTTTCTTCCTGTGCAGGGCAGCGTGACACCAAATATACCTCCTCCCGAGGACGGGGCATCAGAGCAGGGGATGGAAGGAAATGGTGGGGTAAGAGCCAGGGATGGGTTCAGGGCGCCTCGAAGGGCCAAGAAGTACTGTGCATGGGAAAGGGGGAGTTGCAGGGTACGGGAGTAGGTCTGGTAGCAGGGAACGGAAAGGGAGTAGTGACGTAAGCAGGGTATAAAAGAGGGTGCAGGGGCTGCAGGGTATGTAGAGAGTTGTTTGGAACAATAAGTGACGCTGACCGGACGCAGAATGGGAGGGGACGGACCGCGCATCGCGCACTTAACATGAGCGTGCCCATCGGCTTGTCTGAAAGAGACGCCGTGAGCGTGCACATGGGCTGTCCGGGTGCTAATTGGAAGAGGCGCCATGAGCGTGCACAACGGCTGTCCGGAGGCTAGCTGGAAGAGATGCCATGAGTGTGCACATCAGCTGTCTGAAAGAGACGCCATGAACGTGCACATGGGCTGTCCAGGCACCGTAAGCGTGCACATCCCTGTCCCCCTTCGGCCATCAAACCGACGACTATAGATCTCGCCAAGTTGCTAGGCGAGACCTAAAAAGGCAAAAGATACCGCTTTCTCAAAAGTGCATAGTATTTACCAAAAAACAAAGTGAAACATGCTATGTGCAGGACAGCCATCCCACGGGCACAGAGGTAGGTTGGCAAAATAGGAATCCTGCTATGGGAAGGTGACTAAAAAGTGCAATGTGCTCAATCTAAGCCTCACTAGCAGGAACCTATGGTGCGGATAAATATCACTTAATACCATTGACGTGCAAATCTCAACTAATGCCTGGACAGTTGGCCTATTGTCTCACCGTACCCCCTCTCCCCCACACACACCCCTTCTCTTCTGTGCATTTAGCTAAGGCCTTAGGAAACTAGCCTTGAAGCTGCCACAAGTAGTAAAACGATCTTTCAGGCCCGGGCTAAAACGGGTTTTACAATTGTACCGAATCCAGGGATTTTTAAGCTTTGATTCAGCTTCAGTTAATCAGTGAGAACCACCCGGTTACAAGAGATTTGGCTCCTAGTTCAGATCCTGAACCACAAAAGGAGGGGGTTGCATCTTTATAATATCAATGATAAACCCTAGCCCAATCTCAGAATAAAAGAGCTAGTTGTGCTAATGGGCTTATTGCCTAGCCTGCAGCAAAATTAAAGACAGCCTCCACGGATTTTGAGACAGTTGCAGCTTTACTGCTTTTCAATGTGTCCCAGGTGAGGTCAAATGGGATTCCAAGATTAAAAAACGTGGGGACAGTACTAACATTGTTGTTCACTATGAAAACACTACCTTCCTGGCACCAAAAACCATAACTGGGGTTTTGGCCTAATTAATCCTCAGGTCCAAGATCATCATAAAACTACAAAAGTGGTCCATCAAATGCTGCAAACCGATTTCTGTCCTGGCTATAAGGACTGTATCGTCAGAATAAATCAGTGCAGGGACGCGGCATTCGCCTTTACGTGGACAGTCCACACCGAGCTCCAGCAGTTGTTCCTCTAGACTATTTACATATAGTAAGAAGAGGAAGGGGACCAGGACACAGCCCTGGCATAACCTATGGCTAGTTTAACAGCTGCAGTTACCCCCCCCCCCCCCTCAGGGCCCTACCTCACACTCTTAGGAACTTCATGATGTTCTGGTCTATCCCCATGCCTGACATAATGCTCCATAGCTTCGTTCTATTTACGTAAATTCAAAGCAGAGCTCAGGTCCATAAATTCCAGATACAGCTTGCTCTACTTAGCCACAGTGTATTTGCTTATTACGAGGTATAAATTGAGGGACTGCTCAACTGTTCCAGGCCAGGACAGAAACCAAATTGGAGCTCCAAAAGCAAGTTGTGCTCACTAGCCCAAGTGTGCTGAAGCACCAGCAGTATTCTCCCCATTATCTTAGCGATTGAATTAATCAGTGAAATGGGGCGATAGCATTTTGGATCTCCTTTGAAGCCTTTTTTAAAAATAGGAATAATAGTTGCTAGGGCCAAGCCTTCGTTGGACATGTTACCAATATGGTATTGAGGACATTGGTCGAAAGTGGAGTCTACAGCAGTATATTGGCCTTTAAAATGTCAAATAGAATCCTGTCCCAGACTGGTGCTGATGTAACTGGTGCTGATGTAACTCAGCTTGATATCCAGATCCACAAACATCATAAACAGGGGCCAGGTAAGCACAGGGGAGTATGGAGACAGTTGAGTGAGCTTGCAACAGCTTCAACTAAGAAAAGGGCTTCCTTGGGAAAGAGTCCGAATAGAGATGCGTAAAATTAGCAACCCAAACTTCAGGGGATCACTCTGTCAAGGCCAGATTCCTGGATATTCACAAAATAATCACGGTTTACCATTGCCCAGAAGTCTTTAGTGTCCTTTAACCCACTGGCCAGCACTAGGGATGAATAAGCCTCCCCCTAATGGTACTCTTCCGGACCCTTAGTTTATTTTTGCACTCTGCGCTGCAACTACGCACCATCTCCCGATCCCTAGGAGCTTCTTTGAGGGCTGCTATTAACTGATTATGAGCCTTGATACAGTTAGCATCAAATCATTTAATATGCTTCCTATTGCCTAATTTAATTGGAACCATGAGCAAGTCACGTGCTGTATTGCATATTCTATCAAAACTATTGAGCAGCTCAGACCCACCCCCTGGTTTACAGGCTTTGTCTAAACATATCAGAAAGTCAGAGAGAGTAGAGTTGATAAAAAAGAATCATTGCACACCTTAGACCAGATCTTGGTCATGCTTTTGTTCTTAGAAAATTATAATGGGAGAGAGTTAGTCTTAATGTGCATCTTGGTGAAAAAGATGTTATGGATTGATGGGGCCAAGAGCCTATCGTCACTAAGAGGAGAATCACCTACAGTGTAGTCCAATGCCCAATCCCCCAGATTCTCCCCCCCCCCCCCCCAAAAAAAAATGACTGAAAGTGCGCCTCTGAATAAAAGTAGGGGGAGTAGACTCAATCTTCACACATTTAATTCTTACTTCATGCAGCTTTACTGAAAACACATCAATTAACTAGTTAAATACGGATGTCGTTAACTCAAGGATAGCATGTCCCAAAGTTTTGATATTGTAGGACTGGGACATCTATCAACATTTCATCATAGCCATCTGCTCTGTCTAAGCCTGCTGCTGTGCTGCTCCTTACTCTTCTTCTTTTCATTTTCCTTCTCTGCGGTTCCCTCTTTCATTCTCTTTCTTTCATGTTTAAATCACTGCTTTACTTTCAACTAATATACCTTCCCTTACTTTTTGCCTCTTTCTCACTTTGTCTAGTGTTCTCCGCTTCTTTTTCTCTGTCATTTTACATATTATAATTTGCACTTCTGTTTTTCCTTGTCTGTCCCCTTTTGTCCAGCACTTTAACTCAAGTCTGCTGTTATTGATGATCCTCTGCATGAGGCCAATGATGTTTAAAGCAAAGCAAACATAAACTAATCAGGGGGAAATCCTAGCTGAGGTGGCCAATCAGGTATGGGATGCTTGTGTTTGTGAGGCTCCTCATTTTATCATTAGGAACCAGAGGATGGAACCCCTGAGCTGCCCCCATGCCGCAACAGAGTTAAACTCTGGAGCATAAAAAAAACGTGACTGTGTGTATTATGTGTAGGCTGTCCGGTTTTAGGTTTAAACCTATAATAACTGATAAAACCCCACCGAAAGGGAAATAGATCTCACCAGTGTGAATCTATAAACACTGGAAAAAAACCTGCACTACCACAAACTAAATCTCATTCAAAGAAAAGAAAAGGAGAGTAAAAGAGTCATTTTCTTTCTTCGTGAAGGGGCCAATACAATGTTACTTTGTTATATAAGCTAGCAGCAAGAAAGACTAGCTAACATTATTCTGCTTGAGTTTTGTTGTTTAGGGATGTCACTAAAATATTGTTTTTTCTTTTTTTCAGATTTGTGGTCTTTGGTCTAAAGATGCAGGGTTTAGAAGCATGTTTTAGGTATTGTTTAAATATTTTATAAACTGTATAGAATCAAAATCATATTTGATATTTTGGCTGCATTTGATACTTTCACTGATATGTAAAATGGCTGGTTTCATAACAATCTTTCCAAATATGTGCCATCACATTTACCCACAGAGAATGGGTAAAAACCCTTGATACATCAGCCCCCAGTTTCTAGTGAGTCAGTATTGATAGTAGGTGAATTGCCAACACCTCAGGCTTTAAACATTCAATGCAAGGTATAATGACAAGTATATGTGAAAAGAGTGCTATCACCAAGCATCTGGGATAGTGGTGAAAACATGGCACCAGACTTTTGGAAAACATGGACCGCAGTGTCATTTGAAATGCTGCTGCAAAAAGGTTCTTTCCAAGTTCAACAAAGATTGAAGTGATACTGTTTGTATTTGCAGTGATTCAGCTATATATATGAAACGTTGTGTGATGACCTGTCAAAATCAATGCCTGAGCGGACGTGCTTCCCTTTAATAGATCGGTGCCACTTTATAGATGGTATGCTGAAAGCATCTTTACAATCTTCAGAGTTAATGAAGAATGCTGTTGAATTTTTTAGTCCATTTTGATGCACTGTTTTGTTATGCGCGGAAACTAAAACACAAATATTTCTCAATTTGTAATTTGTGTGGCATCAAAGGCTCATCCCAACTGTGTCACTTAGTTGATGGTCCTCTTTCCAAGGGAAGGAGCTGTGAATGCTATATTATCCATGTGGCAACCGTTTACAGAATTTTTGCTGAGTGATGATGCCAAAGACAAGAAATATGAGGATCTTTGGTCGCATATTGATAGTGATGTGAAAAAAAAACTCTACTGCATTCTTAGATTTTTACAGAAAACATAAGTGCTGTAGTGGACATAATAAAAAAACTAGAGTCTGAAAACACCCTTGCGTGACAAGTGTTCTGCACAATCGGTGTAGATGTGAAACATCTCATTGAGAGTAGGCTGCGTGACACCTTTAGTGAATTTGGCACTGCAACATGTGCTATTTTAGAGTGCTTGCCACTTTGTAAGCAAAGCAATGTTGAAGAGAAATTCAGGAACTTTTATTTTACAATGTATGAAAAATGCCTTGCAATGATGCATAGAAATGTCCCTTCACCAGCCATGGCATTTGAAGTCAATGAAACTTCACTGTGGTACTCTGTACAAGTTCTAGATCCCTTCCGTAAAGGAAATCTTCTCTGTAGTATCAAAAGTGCTGCTTTAGTTTTGACCACGTCAATAACTCTGAGGGCATAAGCGCCCAGTTCAAGGCAAATATTGCAGAACCTGCACAGAGAATCAAATATTCAAGTGCACCAGTATTGGCGTGAAAAGCTATGTCAGTGGCCAGAGTTAGCAAATTGTGTACTGGCTGTTTTGGCGTTGCCTGTCTCAAGTGCCAATGTTGAGAGGGCCTTTTCACAGAAAAAGTTTACATGGGAAAGAAAGAGCGAGCACACATGACCAAAGACTCACTGAAGAAGTATTCTTTGGTGTACTGCAATAAGTGTGATTTGCAGAAATGTATTTGGGCCTCGTATACACTGTACGTACACGGTCCATATACCATGCACTATCACTGCA
The DNA here is from genome assembly GCF_964261635.1 of Lissotriton helveticus. Classification (NCBI taxonomy): domain Eukaryota; kingdom Metazoa; phylum Chordata; class Amphibia; order Caudata; family Salamandridae; genus Lissotriton; species Lissotriton helveticus. Next base: position 374,492,517 of record NC_136073.1, read on the forward strand.
GAAAGCAAGCAATAATAAAATCATAATTTTCCATAAACACTGGAAAACACTGTTTCTGTTGTTTTTAATGGCGTGAAAATGTGTAACCAGATTTTTAAGGTATTTAAGTCACTTGAAAACACTGAAAAAACCCCACCAGAATTTACCAAAAATAGAAACTGAAAACAGGAACGCCTAATTATGTAGCAACATACAGTTTTTTCTTATTCAGTATATGTTTTACATTGAGTGCTGTTCTCACTAGATTGTCCTCTGGATGTCAGGTGGGCTTTGTTGCTAGTATAGGTGTTTTTTTGTAAAGGTGTAAATCAAGTAATGACATAGCTGAGGAACGTCCAGGTTTTAGTTGGCTTTGCCTTTGCTCGTCTGTTAGGTGGATTTCTAGTGCAGGGTTGTTGATTTTCTGGTGCAAAATTCCCACATTACCTTCCAAGTTTGGAAAATGTGCCACTTGGACTACCCTTACCGTTTCTCCTGTTCAAGAGGATGTCCCTTGCACCATGGTTTGTGCTGATGGTGGTCCCAATTGATCTGTACTGTTTCACATTGCTGATTTAAGCTTCCTGCTGTTTCAAGTGTCTATTGTGGTAGCTAATCTACTCTGGGATTCTGATAATGCATCTCAGCAGTCATTGCATATGATGCAGGGATTTTTCTTCCTCTAAAACTAACATGCACTTTTACCTCCTAGCATATGTTGACACGTTCAGTGCAGCTCTTTTCTTGTGATGTGCATAAAGATCACTTTCACTACTGTCTCCATCTCCTCCAGAGTATTCTAGAAGCAGTGATGTCAAGGTGGCTTAACTTTATCAAAGACTTACTCTATATAACAGGAACCTACCATTTGGTTAATTACATAATTCAATTCAATTCAATAGAGATTTTATTTCGGTTTTGATTCAAACCATAAAAGCACATATGCAACAAAGCAGTTTAAAAATTCAATAAATATAAAAATAAATGGTATAGTGCAGAAAGTTCATGGGTCAATTATTTACATACAATAAGTAAATTCAAGAGAGAAATAAATCAACAAAGAGGACCATCACTGATCCAAACAGTTTCTCAACCTTATACGTAGCTTTAAAAATTCAGTAACTTGAAGAATGCTGTCCTTATGCAGAAGTTGTAGGTACATAAGGGCTTGTCTGATCTGATTAAAATTGAGTTTTTTTAAAAGAACAACCAGATAGCGTTTTCGTGGGTAATCATAAAACCTACATAAAAATATAAAATGCAGCATATCCTGTGGAGACTTTCCGTCGCAGCCACAGGGTGCAGCAAATTTATTAAAAATGTCACTTTTTGGTCTAATCAGCAGATGGTGGTACAGATTTAACCTAAACCTTGTTAGCAAGAACTTCTCATGTGAGGTCAGTGAGCCAGTCAAATATGGCTCCATTGATTCACATGATTTTAGCATAACAAATTTTCTTACAGTTGGTTTTTGAAGCTCCACACCTTCCCTTTGCATACTCCTATCCATTAGGAAAGCCCGTTTAATTACCTCCACATCCCCTTTTACAATCCTGCTCGGATGTTCAAACAGATCCAAACGACCGATCCTGGAAAAACTAGATTTCAAGTAATTTAACCATGTGTTGCCCATTGCCTTATCCTGGGACAAAAAGTCTTTCATGATCCAATGAGTCAATGGGATGTTCACATTTAGCCACAAATTTAGCCAACATGTCAGCGGGCGTAAAGAAAAAATGTTGTTTATGTATTGTGCCCACAACTCTTCATGTACTGCAAAGTTAGAAGTTCCAACTGGGACACACAAGAGGCGCTTCATGAAAGAATTTTCAGCAGTCTGTAACTGCTCCCCCACGACATAACCCCACAGTTCACTGCCATAAACAGCAGTAGCCACTGATTTCGCATTGTAAAGTTTCATCATGGCACTGGTAGTTTTTTTTCCCTAGTTTTGTCGCAAAATTAAAAATAGAGGCGTACACCCTGGCCAATTCACCTTTCTTCTTAACAAGATGTGGACCCCAACTAAGTTTATTATCGAAAGTAACCCCAAGATACGAGAATGTTTTCGATACAGGGATCACTACATCATCTAGCTTAAACAAGAAGTTTCTACTTGGCTGTTGGCCAACTTGCATTATAAATGATTTGGAATTGTTGACCAGTAAGTCTCTGTCTGACATAAACAGTTTAAAAGCATTAAGTAGAGCTTGGAGTCCCCTCTCAGTTCTAGAGATTAAAACCGCATCATCTGCATATAAAAGAACAGGAATACCCCGCCTACCGACTCTAGGACAGTCGGCATGGATATTCTGCAGGTCGCTATCTAGATCATTGATATAAAAGTTAAAAAGAAAGGGGGCTAGGATACAACCTTGAAGCACACCCTTTCTGATATCAAAATTACTAGTTACGCCCAGATCCTGAGAATACCTTACATTGGCACTAGTGTTACTGTGTAAGTCAGCAAGGAAGTTAACAATCCCATTATCAACACCCTTTTCCCTCATGGACTGCCAAAGCTTTCCCCTGTTGACACAGTCGAAAGCAGATGACAGATCCATGAAGGCAAGGTGGATTGTACCCCTCTTCGCTACACTATACTTGCTTAGAATTAAGAAGAGATTAAGGCACTGTGTTATAGTCGAGCGTCCACCGCAGAAGCCATACTGCGCGATGGACATGATGTTATTTGCCAACGCCCAGTCCGACAATCTCTGCAATAGCATTCTACCTACTATTTTGACCATAGAATCAATTAATGAAATTGGCCTATAACAGAGTGGGCTACCCCTGTCCCCCTTCTTGAAGACCGGAACAATTGTGGAGACCCCTCATGATTGTGGACAACCAACTGTTTTAGCCGCATTGAAGACCACCTCCAGTATGGGTGCCCAAAAGCTAGGGTCAAACCTATACAAGTCTGGGGGGATCCCATCAGGGCCCGGAGCTTTCCCAGCTGTCAATCCCACTATGCCCTCCATAATCTCGCCTCTTTCAAACCTGATAATGCTATCACTATTGCAAGAGGGAAAATTGGGGATTTCCATCGACGTGCAACAGTATCGTTTTTTAAAGTGATTTACCCACTCATCCTTAGTTATTCAGCATTCCAGACCATCACCCGAATCCTGCACCAGGAAAGGTTTCTTTACCACTGCCCAAAATCTAGAGCTGCACTTCAAGGTATCTGGATCAAGAATCTCATTCCAAGCCTCCTCTCTTAAAAAGTCCTTGCGTGTGGCAATAACTGATTTATATTCTTTCCTACACGCTTGAACAGTCAATTTTACTCTGGGTTTAGCTGCCAGAGCCAACCTTAAATTGCGTGCTGCTTTAGAACAATCCTGGTTAAACCATCTTGGTCCCCTGACTTCTATGTTTTTTGCAGGGGCCAACATCAGCTGAGATACTTTATCCGACAAATTTTGAAAAGCACCCAGGACCCTAATTGGTTCAGTCCCAACTGAGGTACAACTCAAGATTTCATCTGTACAAGTGTCTATTATTTTTTTGTACAGCAGATCAGCAGCAATCATTGACCATCTAAGGCGGCGTCTTCCATCAGTTGTCCTAAGCCTACCAGAAACATAATTCCGGGTTTCCTTAACTACCCAGGGGCCCTTCAACTGAAAAGTGAGCGGGTTATGATCACTAAATTCACTATTTTCGATAGAGAAGGAGTCCACAAAGGACTGCATTGGCAATGTGAGTAACACATAGTCAATGAAGGTTCCCCGTCCATGCCCTTTAAAGGTTGGGGTATAAAAACACTTAGTAGGGTCCCTCAATTCCATAGCTGTTATTAAGTCTAGATCATTCAATAAATCATTGAGTAATTCCCCTTCAACTGTGTGTTCCATGTGCAGGCCCTGGGATCGTGCACAATGCACATCCGAAATGCATTTCTGCAAGAGATCACCACATGGATGGACATTAAAATCACCCATAATCAAGAGGTTATGGAGACATTCTTTCATATAGGGGCGAATAAAATCATTTAGTGCCTGAACTTGGCTGAGATCTGAGCATAAATTTACACCATTATAAAAATTAACCAGGCCAGCCAAACGGTTATCTCCAGTTAATATCAACCCAATAATACCTGGGTTGTCCGTTAAAACTCTACGTATATTACAAGGTTAAGCAACAGAAATGAATGTAACCAATCCCCCCTTTGGCCTACACCTGCTAGATGCAGACGCGGGAACATAGAATGATTTATAACCTTCAAGGAAAAAGTCACATTCAACTGACCAGGTCTCCTGGAGACAGATGATCTGATATTGCTTAATGAACCTGATCCAGTTACAATCACCCATCTTTGAACCCAATCCCGCAATGTTCCAACAAATTACATTGTTACCATTCGTTATCACCTCAGGAATACCTTCAAGACCTTCTTCTACCACATATTCCTTTCCTTGCTCCACACACTCCTTGCGTCAATCACACGCCTCCAGGCCAGAGAGCAAGTCATATCTGTTCTGAATGTCCACATTAAAACCATTCCCACATTGGATAGCAGCATTGTGTCTATTATGTGTTTCCACATTGGGGCCATTCCAGCTGTGGGCATTAGCACTATGCAGATGTGGTATCTTCAGTGCCGGTGTCAAGGACTGAGTCAATGGTCTGAATTTCCTGGGGTCAGGGGGGGCTACAATTAGATGGGCATAAAAATAGCCAAGTGGGCGAACACATACACTGTTGCCCTTAGTAATACTGTTGCCACATGTTGCGGGTGCTTAAAATTGACAACAATACAATCCCCACTGGTGGTCTTACCAGACGGTCCAATCCAATTCACCCTTCGCGTTGATAGAATTTGATCAGAGTATTTTGTTGGAAACCCACAGTTTTTACTCAACCACGCAACTGTTTTGTTTTTTAAGGAATCGTGAGATTCCCCATGAGACTGGGCAGAAAAGTCATCAATAGGCGGAACATTTGTTAATACCGCCACATAAGGAGCACAATCCGGGGGCAAATTGATATAGCGACTTTTCCTTATATGTTTGAAGTCAGGCCTGCCTTCAGACTCTACTATAGGTTGTCTATTCTGATCAGTTGCTAGTTGTTGGGCAGGGGGAGCAGATTCAGTGGCAGGTACTAGCCGACAGATCTGCTGCACATTCTCTCTCCTGGCACTCTGTCCCTTATCTACTGCCTTGGGTGGAGCAGCTGGAGCTGTGGCCAGATATGCTGACACTAATCCACCCAGTCTATCCACTTCTAGTGACACAGTGTCCAGCTTAATGGTCAGGGGTCTCAGCAGATCTTCCATTTTAGCCTCTATTTTTGCTACTATAGAGCTAACAAGTAGGGCAAATTGCTCAGAATGTATGAGCGTACCCCCCTCTTTATTTCCATCCACAGGACAAGGTCCCGGGATAGGGCCATTACAAACTACTCGTGGAGGATCTACTTTTTTTTGCTGTGCTTCCCCCCACGTTTAGATTGCAGTTTTCTACTGGATCTCACAGGTCTGGTTACTGGTGGCGCCTGCTCTGATTCCTCCAAAGAAGTATCAGGCAGGACGTCAAGTGTCTCAAGTGTCTCCCTATGTACCTGTACTACTGTGGTTATAATAGCCCGGTCACTTGTAACATCACTGTTTTCCAGTGCAATGTCCCCCAGTGGAGGCGAGGCATCATCATGTAACAAAGGGAGACTCACTCAACCCAAAGAAGCCCTTCTCTCATTATTATTTTGGTTCACCTTTTTAACCAGATAGTTATCCATGGTGCCCAAACCGGAAGCAGACTTATCTGTTTTAGATTTGGACATTACACAGTCTTATCCTTACACAGTGGGAGATATATGCAATGAGAGTACAATCGGAAAATACCTAAAGCACTATGCACAATTAAAAATAATAAACAAAACACCAAAGTCTCACGTGAATCAAGCAGTTATTAATCAGTTCCGAACAAAATCAGGCTCTGTGGCCCAGCCCAGTCTCTTCTGGCCTCTGAGGGCCACAGAGGGCCCGCCCTTTGCCCAGGCATCGCCCGGCTGGTCCCGCACGCGTCCCGCGACGCGGAGGGAGCGTCGGCGCTTTAGTAGCGCCTCCGGGCGCGATGAGGGCGGGAAACCGGAAGTGCCCGCAAAGCTCGCTGGGAGCTGTAGTCTCCGGTCGCGAGATGGTGCAGAGCAGCGGCGGGGAGACTCACAGCGTGTGCCACCCAGGAGCAGCTATCCAGGTCACCGGAGCAGCAGGTATGTTCTCGGTCGCAGGAGGGCCCCCCACATAATTCTGTTGAAAAACATACAACAGCATTCCCCAAAAGGATCCCCTGCCACAGGGGAGTGGGTGCACAGGTTTAAAAGAGTCGTGTAGACCCTGTGTAGGACCTGGAATGGGAATAACCAAAATTGTATAGCTACAGCAGTTAGCGTGGGGGGCTATCGTAGCATCAGTCCAGTCCTCATTGTAACTGGGATTGTTAAACGATGTACGGAGGTGTGGAGGGGGGACACTAGGCAAGTAGGGGCTTTTGGGCCCCAAGCATGGGAATTGAATGTCATTACCTCTGATGTCCCAGGGTGTGTCTTACTATAGTTGTGCAAAATTAGGCCAAGTACAACCCCCTACAGACTTGACTGTAGTAGCTATGGCGAGCAGTCAAAGGCTTCTCAGGATGCAGGGTGGAGTCACTCGAGCTCAGGAGTCACCAATCACACAACAGCACACTAATTGATTGTCAAACCCACTGCTTTACTGTAATGCACACTAGAACTAGGTACTACAAAGATAATATTGACCAGACACAATTTAATGTTGCGGGAGTAGAGTTTGGCTGAGCCTTTACCCGCTACTTTCCCCTCAGTTCCCACCTTCTGGTCCTCATGTTTCCCCCAGGGGCAAAGTTATAGCCTGATTAGACTCCGGTGCAGATTACCACCAGTGATATTGAAAATATACTCAGTCTTTCACCATTCATGGTTTGTTCTCACTGAGTGAGGCTTGCCTGCTCAGTTCGTGGTGTTGCCGGCATGGTCAGGCTGTTTGGCCAACATCATCTCTGCAATGCTTCCAAGGGGGCGTGCACACCAGCAACTTCGATGAAGCTTCTTTAGGGATCCGGGTGCCTGCCTTGCAGTTGTATCTTCTGTGAGGTTTCACTTGCAATGTGGTAGCCTTCCTGCCATTATGGGTAGTCTTTGCGGTGTTGGACAGGTATTCTGTCCAACACAGGACGTTCCTGACGTACTGAAGCCCAGATCAACTTTAAGGGTAATAAGGTGATCCACAGGCCCCACTTCTATCAGCATGGCAGAGTGGGATGGGCCACGATTTTCTTTTGTGCTTACTGCGTAGTTCAGCAGAGATCCTCTTTCGGGTCACAGCAGTGCAGATCAAGCCACAATATGTATTATGATCACAGTAGTGCAGGTCAAGGCACATCTTGTTTCTAGTCACAGTGGGGCAAGTTGAGCTGTGTTTTTCACAGTTCCAACTTAGAACCGCAAACTGAACGTACTCACCTACATCCATGGTACACAGGTTGCTATACTCTTTTTTTTCTTGTCTGGCTGACCCCAATAGCACAGGGGTCAAGCTGCTTCTGGACAATCACTCTTGCAAGATTGGCAGGCTCCTTCCCTTTCTCTGCAGGCAGGCATCATCTAGGAACTTGAGATCATGAGAACACCTTCCACTAACAGGTGATATCCCCTCACATCTGTGAAGCTGGCTGTCAGGCAGACACAATCTCCGGTTGCAAAACAGTCCTATAAGTACTCTGTAGAGTACTCCCTTCCTTGGACATAGAGATGTGAAATTGAACAAGTCGGTCAGTTTTTGAATCTTACTGTTATCAGCCACACTGAAGAGTGATCCGGGGAAAGAAAAATGCTGGTATCACTGAATGGGTCCCTTTAACTTTGAACAACAGAGACTGCAGTCCAACCCTTCATATTCAGCATACAGTATGACAGTGTAAGTAAGACTCATGGTGCACTTTCTTCCTTGGCTCGCCCATACCAGACCCAACCTCAGTCCGTCCTCCAATGTCGCCTTATCACTGTTCACCCCAACCGAAAAACCTTAAAATATGCACTGATTCGTGAGCTAATAGTTGAGTAATTCCCCTCAGCTGAGCATACCAATAAACAGAACAATACACAAACCAGGGTTTGCATTCCCACTCTTCTCACTCTTGCAGTCAACAGTGGTTCTAATAATTATGTGCCCCTAATGCATGAAAGGTGGCAAGTGGCACTATTTAAAAATAAATTAGGTATCTCAATGTGGCAATATGTTTTTTACCTTTTATGCCAGTGCTTGTAATTTGCCTCATAAAGGCTCCTCAGAATTAGTCAATTAAGTCCTGACCTAAACTTTTCCTCTGCCACCACTTCCTTTATGGTGCTGTTTCTCCACGTCTGCGGCTGATCCTTCAGTGAATGTCGGTTCCATGGACACCTGACTACATATTTGAAGACATGGTTCCTGTTTGGTCTCCTCTAAATACATAATGTGGTGTGCCTTGTCCACCTAATCTTATTTGAGACTAAAGGATGAGTCCAACTGGAACTTGTTTTTCCCTGGTTAAGGTGGTCTGTGGTCCGTTACGGACTCCATTTAAAAAAATCTTTTAATCAAGGTGCCCTGTGCCTGAACTGGTAGACGGAAATTCAGGGTTATTTGGGGAGTGAAATGCCTTGAGGATTTTATTTTGTTTTATTTCAACACTCTGCACATGCTCCATTTTAATTTGGGTTTTGTGTACTCACTCCGCCCCCCCCAATAGCCATTAGCGAGGCCTTCATATACCCCTCAAGGTCCTCTTTTTCTTCTTTCTCAACCATGTTGCAGATGTGCATATTCTGGCTTTTCAACCTATTTTCGAAGTCCTTGCACTTATCTTCAAACGGTGTGTCTTAATTGGGAGGCATTTGGGGCCAGATGTACGACCCGTTTTTTGCATGCGTAAATGGGTTTGTCAACCCGTTTGCGCATGCAAAAACCTATTGGGCCATGTACATAACCTATTTAGCGAGTTGCACTTTTTTTGCGACTCGCTAAATAGGTTTTGCGACTTGCTATTTGGATTGGGGGTTCCCTTCCAAATAGCGAGTCTCAATACCAAGTACAAATGTTTTGCAACCACAATTGCGGTCTCAAAACCCTCGGAATTACCACTTACTTTAAGAAGGTAGTAATGCATTTGAAAAGTGGAAGGGGTCCCCAGAGGACCCCTTTGCAAATGCATGTACAATTATTTGTTAAGGGCAAGCAGTGGTCCCAAAGACCACTGCCTGCCCTTAAAAAATTAAACGAAAAAGTTTCATATATGTTTTTTAAATGCTTCCTGTTTTCCTTTGGGGAAAACGGGCTGCATTTAAAGAAAAAACTGCTTTATTTAAAAGCAGTCCCAGACATGGTGCTCTGCTGAGCCCAGCAGGCCACCATCCCTGGGAGGGCTGGCATTCCCAATGGGCTCGCAAATAGAAGAGGCTGATTAATATTAATGAGCCTCGCAATTTGTGACCCCATTGGGAATCGCAAACCGTGTTAAACACACTATTGTACATTTCATTTAACGCCTCGCAATTTGCAACTCGCAATGTGTTGCAAATTTCGAGGCGCTAAATGAAATGGTCGTACATCTGGCCCTCAATCTGCTGATTAGTATGTTGTTTGATGGATCAGGTCACCAATTGCTGTTGTGTTAGCTACAGTCGTATTGCCTGGCACTAAAGCTTTTTTGTGTTTATGTATGGATTGATTCAAATCTAGATTTTTTTCAGCTTTCTTGAATAGGTCAGATTGAAGGCTTCGATGCACTCCTGAAAGTCCACCTTGGCAATGAAGGCCTCCATTCCGAAGGTGTGAGCTATGCTATTTGCCAGTACAGGAGGTGCAGGACAAGCATCCTCCTTTTGCTCCCTGGTACAGGCTTTCATAGCTTAAAAGGCAGCTATGATCCCACTTCCCACTCTTGTCCTTCTTATCTGTCATCAGGTGCATGACACTCATCTGTGCTCTGATGCTGTACTGTTCTTTCTGTACAGTGTCCAAGATCTAGATAATGCCTCAGCTAGACTTGCACTTTGAGATATCAGCTGAAGTGAAGCTGGTGTATTGGGATGATCACTCACACAAAGAGCCTCTCTATCTCATTCTGATATAGCAAATTAACAGTGCTTGAATCAATTAAAAGAAGAATGCGGTTGGTTGTACTCCATTAGTAGTGTTATGAGGCCCTCTGAGACTGCATGTTAGTGGACACAAGACACTTCCGGATGAGATGTGTGTTCTTTCACAATACTGTAAGGACCCCCAGCTGTTTCAGGCTCTAACCCTGCTCACACCTCTACAGCCCAACGTTGTTAGGGATGGGGAGCACAAGCTGCTTCTTGTCTGGAGTCGCCAAGACGCACAGCTTAAGGAGCTCCAGGATTCTCTTGTTGTGTAACGTGAATAACTTCAGGCAGGGTGTACTGGACAGACCAGACAAGGAGGCTCGCCCACAACAGAAGAAGGGGATCAGGCAGCCGTAGAGGATTGTTAGACAATGACAAGGGTCCAGAGTTGAGGGGAAACATGATCGTTATAGGACAAGTGGAATTAGGCATCAAGTCCTGTCCAGTAACAAAGATTACAGTTAGGTGCACAGGAATAGAGCCCAATCCAGGATGGTAATTATCTAAAAAAGGAACTACTTGGGCATCACCTCAGGGTCCCCTTGTTTTCAAATGTGTTGTTTTCTTGAATTTCCTTTGTGTAATAGGGTCCTAAACTAAAATAGAACTTCATGTTGTGAGGGCTTTTACCGTACTCCCTGAAGAGCACGTACTAACTACCAAGCATCCAGTCATCTCTGGGTCAGTCACCCTCCTCCCAGTTGGTCATACACGCAGAAGTGGCTTACTTTATACTGGGCTGTATTTATACAACATCCTTCTTTATTTAGTCATTATTTCTTCTCAAAAAGCTGGTAAACTCCCCCAGATATCAGTAGGGTTCGTGGCTTACACAATGTTCCTTTTTTCCCAGTTTTCTGTTTTTTTCGGTACTACAAGCCTTGGGCTTAGTTCTGACTATCTACTGGCAGTACATTATGACTTATTAAATAATAATTGTGACCTATATGCCTCCACCTACTACCCCAGAGGTCAAGGTAGCTTTCTTGAAATCCAGTCCAGTCAAGGAATCCCATTTTTAACCCAGCTTCCAAGTCCCCTCCAGATCTCTGATTCCTCTCCATGAGCCACACTCCTCCTACAGGACTGAAGGGTTTTGCCCTTGCTTGGTCAGAAACCAATAGTTGCACCTCCTCTGTACCCTTACTCAATGAAGAAGCAGTGCCTCGCATCCCCCCAAGCTGGGTCACTTGTAATGGGCTCTGATCTCAAGGATGGTTAATAAAGTACATATTAACCATGCTTGTAGTAAGCCTGAATGAACTTAAATAATACATATTTAGTCAAGATGTAGAGTTGGGCAGCCATGAACTATTTAGTAGCGTAAAGTGTTAATTAAATAGTGAAATTGGTGAGGATGAGATATCACATAACAGTAGACACGAAGGATAGAAAAATATTGATTTTTAATATATGCATACTACATATACAACGTGTCAATTCGTAAAAACCAACAATGGGTATTTAGATGTTTAAGAGTATTGGACATACATGCTTTTTTATTTCTAACATATTTTGCTTTGGCCATAGCAGATTTTTTGGTATACTATAATAATGTTGTTTGTTTCTACAGAGCTTTACTCTATGGAGTAGGCCTAGATGTAATGTTGTTTGATCCCAAGTATTTACTCAGAAGTTATAGCTAGGTGAGAGTTGGCTCAGCGTGCCACATAAGACAGAGAGGTCTCCACATAAGGAAAGGAAGGAAACCCTATAGATACGTTCTGTACATTAGTAGGGCTGAAACATGTTGGCCAATAACTGGTAGTGAGGGAGCAGCCCCAATGGTTCCCTTTCAACCCATTCCCTTCTTTTCTTTTTAACCTTTAATAGGAGAAGTGTGAATTATAAAGTGACTGAGAATTTCCTGCCCTAATACAGTTTTAACTTTTCAACACACGGCAATCCATAAATCATCATAGATAATCAACATCTCCATGGTAGGGCTAGTGAAGGGGAGACCTCGATGATGAACATGCAGCCTAGTGTGGGTGATGAGGCCCATCTTTTTTTTTTAGAAAATTCCAGAGAAAGGTGAAGGAAACAGTTTATCTAGGACCTCACCTCCTAGGTTTAGACATGGTCAGATGGTTAGGAGTTGGTAATATTTCTTCCAACTTCAGTAACAGAGAGGTCTCATGCCTTATTTTTTTATTGATATACGGGTATAGAGGTATTATAGAACCAGGCAGCCAGATGATACATGTACTTGTAGCAAATACAAATAGCACTGAATGCTTTTTATAGGTTTCCACACAAATAATAATTGTAACTCTATGTATATGGTTTAATGGTTCAAATATCTATGATAACTTCAAAATCTGGCTCCAAACAGGGGACTTTAGATCAGCCCCCACTCATGTAACCAGTGTTCCTTAAAAAATCTCAATAATGTTGGCTGGTCCTTGGATGCATGAAACTAAACACTCACCACCCTAGTGCTTTGCTCTTTTCAAATTACCTTTAATTCTGAAACCAGCTCAAATGCAGTTTTTCTGCAAAGCTTGAAACTAGATTTCAATATCAGCATGGGTAAAGACTGAAGAATGTAATTCCAAGACTAGATTCAACAACTGGCTGAACTTCGACCCCTGACTTCCTGTCATTCAATGTAGTCTGTACAATTTTGATTCAGTGCTCAGAAGTGACATGGTGACTGTGAGGAAAGTGGATTATTAGTTGGGATCATTGTGAGACCCCACCAAGTAATAATCTCTCTAATCCAAATCTGGTCCAAATTAGTTTCTCTAAATCAAATCTTAGCTCTGTCCTAAGTAGCTGTGGGCACAGAGCAGTCAGCGTTAACTCAAGGAAAGCAAGTGTAAAGAGTTTAACAGTACCAAAACAGTTAATAAGTAAGAAACTATCAACTGGCTATCACATTCTCAGACTCGACAGACCGGAAGGGAGAGGGGGTGGTTTGGCCATTATCACTAAGGACCAGTACCACTGCCGCATTATAACAGATACCATCCCGGGCTGTGAGAGTCTGGAATTCTGCATAGAGTTCAATGCAAATAATTCTTTCTCAGGCACCTTGATCTATCGCCCCCCGAGTCTGCAAAATCATTCCTAGGAGCTCTCCCAGAGATTATAGCAAAAAGAATTCTATCGACGGCCAATCACACGGTGCTGGGAGACCTCAACCTGCATTTTAATTCGCCATCAGACCATACCGCCACGGAGCTAATAGATGACCTTGGAGCCCTCCAACTGGCCCAGCTGGTTACTGCCCCGACTCACGAAAAAGGCAACCTCCTGGACCCCATTTTTAGTAATTGTTTGGATCTAATTACGGATCAACCCATCCCCCTTCCATGGTCAGACCATTTTCTGGTCCCATTTACCTGGGCCACCTATAAAGCCCCCCAGCCAACCCCTCAAATTACAATGAGGAGAAACTGGTCAAAACTCCCTGTGGAACCGTGGAAATGTGAGTTAGACTCCACCCGCCCATCACCCTGCCCAGACCCCAATGTGGCGTACGAAAACTATGTAAGCTGGATCACAAAATCCTTGGACCCACTCCTGCCTCTCCGTAGGTCGTCCTCAAAGCGAGTGCAGAAATCAGCCCCCTGGTTCTCCGACTCGCTGAGAGAGTTAAAACGCCTCTGCAGACAACGAGAGAGAGCTTGGCGCTTAGACTTCCTCCCGGAAAAAAAGGCATCCTATAGAGAGGCGATTAGAATTTATAAAGAAGGGGTCAGGACAGCCCAGGCACTCTACTATTCCGACAAAATCCTGGAATCTAAATCTAAGCCCAAGGAAATTTTTTAATATAATAAAACAATGTACCAATGTCGTCACTGCTCCACCACTGATCAAGACCCAGGAGCAATGCAATGAACTGGCGGAATTCTTTTACAATAAGGTATTAAACATATACTCTACCTTTCCAGCCACGGCGGCAAATCATGAGGCGACTGATACATTCCACCCGGAAAACTTCCCTCCCCCAAGTCAGCCGACTCCTGAGCCTACGCTTGATCATTTCCCCCTCCTGGACCTGGACACTTTAAACAAAGTGGCATGCCAAGTAAAGTCGGGTTCCCCCCGCGACCCAGCTCCTCCAGAAATCTTGATGCAGGCAGGTGAAGTCACCCTCCCTGTAATCCTGGAACTGCCAAACCTGTCCTTAGCCACATGTACAGTCCCCATTGCTTGGAAGCAAGCCATGGTTCGGGCGCTTTTAAAAAAACCTAGCCTAGACCCTGATGACCACTCCAATTACCGCCCCATCTCACTCCTCCCGTGGGCTGGCAAGGTGTTGGAGAAATACATAAATGCCCTGCTGGGCCAGTTCCTGGAGAATCATTCCCTACTTCACACGTCCCAAACAGGCTTCAGACCAAAACATGGGACTGAAACTGCCCTGTTAGCGGTCGCCGAAGAATCTCGAAGGATACTGGATCAGGGAGGATCAGTGGCAGTGATCCTCCTTGATCTAAGTGCTGCCTTCGGTACGGTCAGCCATGCTACTCTGCTGAACCGGCTCCATAACATCGGAGTCTCGGGAGATGCACTAAGGTGGTTCAGTTCCTTTTTAGCTGACAGATCTTTTCAGATCTTTGATGGCGACACAACATCTACCAGCAGGCCACTCAGCTGTGGAGTACCGCAGGGCTCGTCTTTGAGCCCTGTATTATTTAACGTATATATGAAACCTCTGGCTGGGGTAGTCAAACCGTACGGCATTAAGATCGTGTCGTACGCCGACGATACCCAGCTAGTGGTTTCATTGGCCCAAGAGAACAACAGGCAACCTTCGGCTGGCCTGCTGAACTGTTTGGAGAACGTGAGGGAATGGATGACCAACTCCTCCCTCAAACTGAATGGAGGAAAGACAGAGCTCATGCTCCTAGGTCCAGCTTCACCAGTACCCTTTACTTCCTTGTGGCCCGATGGTCTAGGTGTACCCCCTACTCCCAAGGATTGTGTGAAGAGCCTGGGAGTATGGCTTGACAACAAGCTCTCTTTCTCCACTCAGGCCACCAAGCTGTCTGCCACCTGTTTTGGCCTACTTAGATTATTGAGGAAGTTCCTTCCACTTCTGCCCTTAGACGCCAAGAAGGTGGCGGTACAAGGCCTCATCCAGTCCAGGCTGGACTCAAACAATGCTCTTTACCTAGGGGCACCTGAGATGACCCTCCGGAAGCTTCAGGTGGTACAAAACTGTGCGGCACGTACCATACTCCAGATTCCACGATCCCAGTCTGCCAGACATGGCCTTAAAAGCCTTCACTGGTTGCCAGTGAAGCAGAGAGTGGCTTTCAAGGCACTGTGCATTACGCATCAGGCCTTTTGGAAGACCGGATCAGCAATCAACAACAGCCTGGTCATCCCTTACCACCCCAACAGGAACCTCCGGTCCACGGGTGCCTTCCTGGCAGTTGTCCCTAGAGTGAAGAGAGCTAGGTCTGGGGGTAGGCTGTTCTCGTTGAACGCCGCCAAGCTTTGGAATGCCCTCCCCCTCACTCTTTGGTCCACACCCGACCTGCTTTCATTCCGTAAGAAGCTGAAAACAGTCTTATTCGCCAAATCCCCCTAGTTCTTGCTCCCCCGGCCCCGTCACGTCTCTGTCTAATCTCAGCGCTTGGACGCCTCTGGGCAGCAACCGCGCTCAACAAATCGATAAATAATAATAATATAACATGACACAATAAATACACTCCAATTTATAAAAATATTATATATTTGTGTCTTTAAATGCATGCCAAAAGGACAAAAACCTGTTGAAGGGAATCGGATGTTGCAGGCTGGATCAGTATATAGTGTCCACCTATGGTGAGACACTGAGTCCAGGCAAACCTTAGTGATAGTATTTAGGTCCCTGATAGGTCCCCGATAACCAAAGCTCTAAAGGGGTAGCTGTGGAGAGCAGCTAAGGCTTATTAAGGAGGGTGTAAAGCAGGTACATTTATTTACCACATAGCCAGTCAGCAAGCTTTCACACAAGAAAGAAACACACAGTTTATACAATTACTGTAGTATGTGTTACACAACATAGGAACTTACTATTTGTGTATCTCCTACTTGGAGATATCAAATACCCATCAGAAATACTTCAATAACAGGTAAGTAGCCAGAAAAACACATGGGGTCCTATGGAGGGGGGAGCAAACCATAAACTAAGAAAGTGGTATAAGGAGTAAGAGCCAAAACAAGACTAATACCCAAGGATGGAGAAGCCCAGGGGAAGCAAGGAACGACAAGAGGTGAGTAGCTAGGAACCTCAAGGTGTCCAGGTGCAGAGTGGTTACACCGGGTCAGACGTCAATAGGATAGTACAAAGTAAGTTGCGGTTGGTATTTACTTGTTTCAGAACCCTTCCCAAAGGACCTCGAAGACACCAATTGGATATGGGAAGGTTGGAGAGCCACCCCACCTGTGGATACCCAGGGAACCAGGATACCTACAACAGAGAGCCCAGGTGCATAGGGGTCAAGTGGTGTTGGAACCGCCTGTGGAAGCCAATGGAGCATCTTGGAACTTCGGTGGCTTCAGCAACACTTGGACAGGACGGTTGAACCCAAACCTTTTTAACTCCTCTCCAGCCTATTCTGACATCTTTAGATCATTGCCCATAAGACACTTTACAGGAATGTTGGCTGATTTCACAACCTTTTTAGGGCCAGTAACCCATTCCTACACTCTCCCCTCTCCTCCCAGCTGAGATTGACCACTGCCATTAGTGATATGTCTGCTCAGGTGATACAAGTTTTTCAGTCACCATAGTGACACTGGCACCTGTTTCCCTGTAAGCTTCTGCTTAAATACCATTGATAATGGAAATCTACCTGTATTTTCTCATATTTAGGAGGCCAGGCAGACAAATTGGCAAGGTCAGTGCCACCCTCTGATATTAGGATGCCCTCAGTGACTTCTCTGACTAGGCCAGAGCTCACAGTAGTACCCAAGGGAAACCCAGCTACACCCTATTTGGTTTTACTGCTACTAGTGCTACTGCTGGGGGCACTAAGGGGAGTAGTAGCTGTCTTTGTGCCTTTTTTGAGACAGTTGGGATCAGATGTCCTATGGCCTTATTGCTTACAAACAAAGCACCAAGGGTTTTTTTATTAGAATAACAAGGGGTTATTAATAGAATAGGAGGATTGGGACCAACCTCAGAGGAAGATTTTTGTGGACCTGAAGAAGACTCGTTCTTGCTATCTTTAGGTTTCTCCTCATCTTTCTCCTGGGAATTAGATGTATCTTTCTTTTTCTGGTCACCCTTGCCATGAGACTTATTGCTCAACCTGGTGTGAACCCATTACCTTCTTTCCCAATTCTTGGGGACATGTCAGATTAGAGTCCACCAGGTATTGGTGCAGTTTCTCAGACACACAGTTATCAAGGATTTCCTCTCTCATGATCAAATAATACAGTCCATTATAGTCATGTACATTACTGCCATGTAACCAGCCTTCCAGAGCCTTAACAGCACAGTTTATTAAATCAACCTAGTCTTGTGAAGAGGTTTTCGGAGTATCTCTGAATTTAATCCTGTATTCTTCACAAGTAAGTCCTAACCCTTCAATAACTGTCTCTTTCAAAACATTATAGTTGTCTGCATCATCTCCTCTAACTGCCAGGAGTTTGTCTCTACCTTTGGCTGCAAAGGAGAGCCACGGGATAGCTTCCCACTGTTTCTGGGGGATCTTATGGACTTTGCAGACCCATTCCATAGCAGTAATCCACTTGTGGCTATCCTCTCCGGCTTTGTAAAGGGGCACTATCCTGCTAAGATTCCTAGAGTCAAAGTGTTGCTCCCTGACTCTGGTCTCTTTATTGTTGCAATCATTGGGGTCTAACCCCAAGTTCTTTCACTCCTTTTCCACGTCTCTAGGACTTCCCTTTCAAGGGCTCCCTCTTCAAATTGAGTTTGGCCTTCTCAGGTTTGAGCAGGTTGTACCCCCTATATAGGATGGCCTCATCTAAATTAGAGTGAGTGGACCCAGCAACTGATGCTGAGGAAAGTGAGGAAGAGGAAGACCTCCTCCTTGTACAATGTGTACCAATCCAGGGGGATTGAAAGTGAGCCTACTCTCGTCAACTCTCTCCAGCGCCATCAGTAACCCCCTCTATAGGTATAGATTTGTCCGTGGGATTCTCTTCAGACTTCTAATGACCACATGGCCATGTCCAGTGGCAGAGCCAGCAGTGCTAAGCACCTCTTGCCCTTGTCCTGTAAGGTCACCCCCCTCACCCTGATATTTCTCCTCCGGTGGCCTTTCATGATTCTGGAGGTCATCTTGAAGGAGTAACTCTATAAGAAAATACCTAGTGGGGTTACAATCTGTTTTTAGTCTTCTACCCTTACACAGGTTCATAAGTTCCTGGAACGTAAGGGCAATGTTCCTAAACACCTGAGTCTGGTAAGATTCCCCAGTAGTGGACATGGTACTAGTGTATTACAGTGTACCCAACTATAGTAATCTATACATCCCAAAAGGTTGGAGAAAGGGCTTTGCTTGACTCTTGACACCTAATCTAAAGGTTTTGCAAAAGTCTTACCTGATCTAGTACAGTGTATGTACAAAAGGTAGTAGTGGTTTCTTTTGGAAACCTTACTTATGAGTAAGTGATAAAGCAATGCAAGTCTTTATCCCAACCACTGCACCACCAATGTAGGAGGCTGACTCAGTATATAGTGTCCACCTATGGTGAGGCACTGTGCACTGAGTCCAAGCGTATACGCTCCGTCCATCATTTCCTTTGGTTTTTCTTTGTTCGCCATAAGTTGGCAGGGTATGCTCAGACGTGAGTCCCTTGCTCACTTTGCCACTGGATTCAAGCAAGCCGGGCTGAAGACGTCTGAAATGCCAGAAACCGGTCCTCGTTAGCTTGTTTCCGGTCCAGGGAAGGCATGGCTTGGCAGTTCGGGCTGGACTGTTCCCATGAGGCACAGGGTCAGACTGATTTGCATATGGCCATGTCTGAACTGGGGTGGCAGAGTGGGCTAAAGAATGGTGATGGATTAAACCCAGATCAGTTGACTGGGGGTGAGTGCTTGTATAGTCAACTCTCCGTCCATCATTTCCTTTGGTTTTTCTTTGTTCGCCATAAGTTGGCAGGGTATGCTCAGACGTGAGTCCCTTGCTCACTTTGCCACTGGATTCAAGCAAGCCGGGCTGAAGACGGCTGAAATGCCAGAAACCGGTCCTCGGTAGCTTGTTTCTGGTCCAGGGAAGGCATAGCTTGGCAGTTCGGGCTGGACTGTTCCCATGAGGCACAGGGTCAGACTGATTTGCATATGGCCATGTCTGAACTGAGGTGGCAGAGTGGGCTAATGAACGGTGATGGATTAAACCCAGATCAGTTGACTGGGGGTGAGTGCTTGTATTGTCAACGCTCCGTCCATCATTGCCTTTGGTTTTTCTTTGTTCGCAATAAGTTGGCAGGGTATGCTCAGACGTGAGTCCCTTGCTCACTTTGCCACTGGATTCAAGCAAGCCGGGCTGAAGATGGCTGAAATGCCAGAAACCGGTCCACTGTAGCTTGTTTCCGGTCCAGGGAAGGCATGGCTTGGCAGTTTGGGCTGGACTGTTCCCATGAGGCACAGGGTCAGACTGATTTGCATATGGCCATGTCTGAACTGGGGTGGCAGAGTGGGCTAAAGAACGGTGATGGATTAAACCCAGATCAGTTGACTGGGGGTGAGTGCTTGTATTGTCAACTCTCCGTCCATCATTTCCTTTGGTTTTTCTTTGTTCGCTTTAAGTTGGCAGGGTATGCTCAGACGTGAGTCCCTTGCTCACTTTGCCACTGGATTCAAGCAAGCCGGGCTGAAGACAGCTGAAATGCCAGAAACCGGTCCTCGTTAGCTTGTTTCCGGTCCTGGGAAGGCATGGCTTGGCAGTTCGGGCTGGACTGTTCCCATGAGGCACAGGGTCAGACTGATTTGCATATGGCCATGTCTGAAATGGGGTGGCAGAGTGGGCTAAAGAACGGTGATGGATTAAACCCAGATCAGTTGACTGGGGGTGAGTGCTTGTATTGTCAACGCTCCGTCCATCATTTCCTTTGGTTTTTCGATATTAAATACACATCAGAAATACATCAATAACGGGGCATGGTCTGGGCACCCAGGAAGATGGCCGACAAGGAGAGGAGCTCCGCTACGGGTGGAACCTCCGACGGAGGTGTTGCTCTCCTCAGCGCGCCAAAGACCACTGAAACTTCGTAATTGAGGAGCCTACTGTGGTGGCAGTGGTTTTACCGGTTTTCATTGCAATGTGAAATCTCTCCGAGTTAATTTTATTCAAGAGGCATTTTTCCAGTCAGACGCGAGCTGGGCCCTGTTACGCAATTAGAATCACCGGCCCTTGCATGACTGGTGCGCGTCATCGATCACCTAGCTGCCCGGCTTCTGTTATCACGCTGTACCGAGGCTGAGGAGATGACATTCTTTTGCCTCCGGATATTTATACACAGTGACCTCTTTTGACATTTTTTTTCCCATTACTGCTCTGAAAGGATCTTTGCTCTCGTCTTGGCATCCTCTATACATGGAAAATAAAAAGGTGAGCTCGTTTTGCATTTTTTCAATTGCTGCTTTAAAAGAACCTTTGCACTCGTCTTAGCAGCCTCTATGCATGTATGGAAAATTAAAGGACAATATTTTAAACAGGAACTTTATTATCACAGCATCTGAGAGGGGTTTAGTTTCAGACTATCATTAAACAGACTCTTTTGAAGACACTGAATGGCATACTATTTATGAGATTTTTAATCTCTCAGGCTATTATAAATTAATTAACAGGGGCGTGGTCTGGTCACGCAGGAAGATGGCCGCCTGAACGTCAAGCTCCGCTGCGGGTGAAACTTCGGACACATGCGGTGCTTGCTTCAACGCGCCTAGGTCTTCAGCGCCAACGTTTTTATTTAGCGGAATGTGACGGAGGATGCTAGGCAGATTTTCACAAGTCTTTGTACTCGCTAAGTGCCTGTTTTTACTGTCACAGCATTTTACTCACGGGGCGCGCACTCAGCCCTCATGACAGACGAAACCCCGGCTTTTGCTTAGCTGATATGCACCTTTCTATCTTCGTGTGGGGCCCATATAATCGAGCGCGCAGCTGGTATAGTCATGCTCTTTGGCTCTTGCTCCACGCTACATCCTGGTAAAGCCACTCATTAACTCATACACTCATTACTGTGTTGGTAGAGCTGGAGCACACCGTTTTCTCCTCACATGGAGTCATTTTACTGTGACTGACTGGAAAACAACAAGGACTCTGATATGGTCCTTTATAGACTTATCTGCTCACAACCATGTTATTCCTCGACAAGCCTCTGCATGCCCCATTAGAGCTCTAATAATTCAATCTTTGCCAGCAATATTTGAACATGGGGCATTCCTTTATATGCACATGCTTCTCTGGATCTTTAATACACCACATTAGGTGACTGCTCCTCCTGCGTCAACGATTTGCGATGCATCCATCATTTTGAGGCCTTTTGCACCTTGTTGCACCTGCAGTGTCTCCTCATGTGGTTATTCCTAATATAATGCACAATATGCTGACAGCCACAGTAATTTTCATATTGATGCTATATTAACATTTGCTATGTCTTTCCTTGTATAAATCTTTATTAATACATTGTGCTAATTCTGTTGTGTAACAATTACATTTATTGAGTCACGAAAGCGATAGTGCTATCCATAAAGTGAGGGTACAGCAATTGTACGTATATGTGATTTATACCATTGTTATAATCTAGGTACGAGATCCTGTACTACCCTTTTCCTTCTACTAGAATCAACAAACAATCTTCCAAATGCCTAATAATAAGACTGGGAACAAACATTTCAAGCAACCACTCTTTGCACAAGTCCTTAAGCAATCACAAAGTGTAGCTACAAAAGGCTCAACCTCAGCAATGTCCAACCCGTCCGTGGCCACTTCCTCTACAATATCAGGAGAAACAATGGATCAAATTCTGCAAGAAGTATCCACTATCAGCCGTCGTCTGACAGATATGGACATTAATATGTCTTCTCTCGCCGCAGAGACCAAATCCATCCGAGCAGAGATTGTGCAATTTAACTCTAAAACAGATGAACTAGACCAACGCTTATCAATGGTAGAACTCAAACTCAACTCCACACAAGCTAAAGATCAAGATCTCTTGCTTCTACACAGTAAGCTCATTGATTTAGAAGACCGCAGCCAAAGAGACAATCGCCGTTTTTTTGGTTTTCCCGAAAGGATTGAGGATCAGAATGCCAGACTCTTCCTATGTAATGTTCTTCCTAAGCTTCTGGGCATATCCTAGAGTCCCCCACTAGAAATCCAACGTGCTCATCGCATAGGCGCTCCACGTACTGCCTCAGATTCTCGGCCATGACCCCTCATTGATTGTCTCTTGAGACATGAGCAAATGCGACAAAAATTAATAGCTGCATGTACACAAGGCTCATACATCTATGATGGTCATGAAATTCGCATTGCAGCTGACTTCTCACGTGAAACTAATGAAAGGAGAAAGGCTTTCCTCTCTATGAGGCCACAACTGCGGAGTATGGATATCAAATATGGTTTGTTTGATCCTGCCCGTTTTCGCATCACTAAAAATGGCAACTCTAAAGACTTTTACAATCCTAATGACCTAAAACACTTTATGGATACACAACGCATTCAACAAATGGAAATTCAACATACCTCTACTGAACAGTCTTCTTACAGATCTCAACATCTTCCACTGCTGTCAGACACTCGGCGACCTAATCCTAGCGGAGTTCGCCATAGAGGCAGAGAAACTGAATGATCACTCCATAACTCTATAGTCATGAGGACAAAATGTTTGACCTCCTGTCTGTATCTGCCTTCACACCGGATATGCATAGAGACAAATCTCGATCTCCCTTAAAATCTGCGTCGGAAGAAGTTTGACTATCATAATGTTAGTATTTTACTATGGTCATGATTGATAGTTCACATCTCCTTTATAGCTCTTTTTTAGCTCTACCCATCAGAGATTACCTTCTGATTGGTTGTAGGAGTACTCACCATCTGTAATTTTTTCCAATGTGCTATTAGTTTGTGTTCTACATAACTTCCTTGAAATTTGCCTCGGATGACACATGACTTTTTTTTGCATCCATGCTTCGATACAGATACGTTTGATGGTTCATCTTTTCTAAATATTTCTTTTCTAGGTTTTCATATTAGAATTTACCTCCTATAGTGGTGCCTCTCTGTTTTATTCACATAATTATTTTCAATTTAGAATGGTTACAGGATTATTTATTAATCTATTTCATATTACTTACCCTGACCTATTGTTCAATTACAATATGTAATATATTTACTTGTATTTACATTTTGGAATTATGGTGATTTTACTGCAGCCTCTCTCACTTCATTAGCTTGATCTCCTCCCTTTTAATTAATTTATATTGAATATGTTACTATTATATATTAGATGTTATCTCTATTTATTAGCGTACTCTGTCCTTCTCATTATCTATTTAATAATATTTTTATTTCTATTTGTAACTTAGTTTATATGTCTAGTTTTAAAATGTTATATATTTTATATCTACTGTATACTATGCTTCACTTCTTCATTCTGACAAATATATTCACTCTTGAACTATTAACCCATTTAGATGCACTAGAGTCTGATAAACTTTGCAGGGATTGGGTGGAAAGGTTCTCCACAGCAGCGTTTGAAAAGCGAACCCACAGATACTGCTCCTATTCGTAAATGTAGTGTGTCGATTCTCATTTCCAAATCACTCCTTGTCACTGTCTGCAAAACCTGGTCAGACCCTGATGGCCATTATGTGTTTGCTAAACTACAGATTGGGAATTCTTTTATCTGCCTGGGATCAGTTTACGCTCTGACAGGAAATAAGAAATCATTCTTCCTCCAATTGAACCGCCTACTAACGGAGATTGATGCCTCACAATATCTTATTGGTGGAGACTGGACTCTTGTATGTGACCCAATTCTAGACAAAACGGGTTAGTTGGATGAAGGGAATGCCGCAGATAAAGCCATCTTGGATGATATCATTTCCGATAACGCATTGGTGGATCACTGGCGTCTCAGTCATCCAACAGACACAGAATATACATTATGTTCCTCCGCTCATGGCACAGTTTCCTGTTTAGATTACTTTTTAATGTCACATAGAGTGGTCCAATTGGTACTGGAGTCTCTCATCCTCGAAGCAGCCTTATCCGATCATTCCCCTGTTCCTCTGTCCCTTGATCTTGGACTTTCTCGGCCAGGGCGTAAACCATGGTGCATGAGTATTCAGCGACATAACTTCAACTGCAATCCCATCTTCAAGATTATCTTTTCATTAACAAGAATTCTGTAATTTCCAGTAGGACTATCTGGGCTGCTGCTAAGGCCACTCTTAGGAGTCAGGTAATGTGCAACGCAGCGCTCGCTAATAAACAGAATGCTGCGTGGCAAATAGAGTTGGAACATGACATCCAATCTTTCTCTCGTATATATGGAACTAGCCCATCTTTACAGAACCGTAAATCACTTGAGCAAGCATGCATTGCTTTAAACAATCTGTTTACCTCCAAAGCTGAGTATGATTTGCAGTGAATGAAGGGAAGACATTATGAGCAGGGAGAGAAGGCTGGGAGATTGCTAGCTGCACAGTTGCGTCAAAGAGAGGCAGCCATGGCCATCCCAGCTATTATATCAACGCATGGCGATATACTTACGTTACCTCAAGAGATTGTCAATGAATTTGCTTCCTTTTACCAATCCTGTTAATACTCCAGGCGATCAATTAGATTTAGATAAAATGTCTTCCTTTTTTACAGAAGTTGATCTTCCTTGTCTCTTTGGTGACAGTAGAGCCCTGCTAGAGGGAGAAATCATTAAGGAGGAAATTTCTAAAGCCATTACTGCTCTACCTTACCATAAAGCTCCTGGAGAAGATGGATTTCCTGCTGAAATTTACCATTGGGCAGGACACAATGTTATTGATACATTACATTCTGTATTTCAGGAGGCAGATAGGGAATCTTCATTAGGACCTCTTTCTAACAAGGCAGGTATTGTAGTATTACCAAAACCTGGTAAAAAGACCCCCTAATATGTAGTAGTTACCGTCCCATCTCATTACTAAATTGTGGTATCAAAATTTTAGCCAGCATTCTAGCGTCCTGCCTCCGTTAAGTCTTACCCTCCCTAATAGATCCCACCCAGATAGGTTTTGTTCCGGGGCGTTCCTCTCTGAACCATTCACGCACGCTAGCCCATACATTGTGGTCTACTAAACTTCTAACAGAGGATGCATTAGCTCTTTCACTTGACGCTGAGAAAGCGTTCGATCGCATCAAATGGGAATATCTTTTTGCAGAAATGCAACAATTTGGGTTAGGCGTTCAATTTATAACTAAAGTCTGTTTGCTGTACGACAATCCTTCTGCTCAGGTGAACTGCGGTGGTTATCTGTCTGATACATTTCAGATTCGGAGGTGTAAGTGCCAGGGATGCCTATTATCCCCTCTTCTTTTACTTTTGGCAATGGAGCCATTAGCTGCAACAATACGCCAATCTGCTGTCATCATTGGTGTCCAACTCCCAATTGGACACTCTAAAATGTACCTATACGCAGATGATATACTACTTACCCTTACAAATCTCTCCTGTTCTCTCCCATACCTTTTTACAATCATTGATGACTTCTCTTCTTTCTCAGGCTATAAAATCAACTGGGATAAGAATGAGGCTCCACCCATTTCTGATGGAACTACAAAGGCATCCATAAACGGCTATCACTTTCATTGACAGGTCTCACGCCTTAAATACCTAGGAGCCTTGGTTAATAAAGGTTTGGAAAACATAGTTACTGATAATCTAGCCCCTTTGATTTCTCAAATGCAACGAGATTTTGATAAATGGAAAATTTTAGGACCCTCTCTTTGGGGTAGAGTCCACGCCATTAAAATGGTCACTCTCCGGCATTTTATTTATATTTTAGGCATGTTCCCCCTCCAAATTCCTCTGTCTACACTTCGATCGATTGACTCTAAAATTAAATCCTTTGTATGGGGCTCTGCTAGACCTCGCCTTGCAATGGCAAAATTAAAAGCCCTTCAAATGTACTAGGGAATGGGTCTCCCATCCATTGAATACTATTCCCTTGCTCTGCACATCCCACAGTTTTCTTATTTCCTGACAGGTTTAAAAGACATTCCACAATGGGTCCATATAGAGAGTCATCTTTTAGCTATGGATTCAGGTCTCTCTCTTTTGTATCAAAGCGGCACTAGCCGCTTTGATCCTATAAACCCGGTTTTATCAGCTATGCATGAATCTTGGCAAAGAAGACATCGCCTCTTGGGTTCAAACGCACAAATTCACATTAAGGCCACTTTGTGGAATAATTCTAGTATACACATCAATGGTAGTATGCTTTCTTGGCCATTATGGCAAACAGCAGGCATCCATTCCCCAGATCAGCTTCTTCATTAGGGCGAATATAAATCCTTCTCACAATTGAGAGAGGAATTTAACCTCCCTATTCAACATTCTCTTAAATACCTTC
Source organism: Lissotriton helveticus (assembly GCF_964261635.1). NCBI lineage: Eukaryota > Metazoa > Chordata > Amphibia > Caudata > Salamandridae > Lissotriton > Lissotriton helveticus. The sequence continues at coordinate 374,519,182 of NC_136073.1, forward strand.
AACTTCAACAATGTTTGAAGAAACATTTGGGATCCCCACCTTGGTTGCTTCCAACATCTCCAATATTATCTAATTTATATGTGTGGGGAAAACTTTTACGCCCCATCTTTTTTCACAAACCCTCTCTCATAATCTCCGACTTAAGTGGCAAACTCGTTTATCAACTTCTTTTACAGCTATAGAATGGGATCACATATTAGAAGGTCTACATAAAGGTGTTTGTGAAATTTTGTCTGTTCAAAATTCTCCATGATTGGCATTGGTCAGCGGTCAAACTACATAACACTGGTTTACATTCAAATGCTGTTTGTTGTAGATGTTCCGCTCCTGGCTGTGACATAACTCCCATTATTTATGAGTGCCCAAGAATTAGATGTCTTTGGAATTATGTTGGTTAAACATTACACTCTACAATGCCCTTACATTTACCATTGACATCTGCCAACATTATTTCGCATGACCTTCGTCATTCTCCTAGGCTTTCTACACCACAACATCGTCTCTTCCACACTGCTTTGGCTACTGCTAAACTTTGTATTTTAAGCAAAGGGAAATCATCATCACCACCCTCGCAAGAAGAAGGGTTAGTGGCAATGATTCAGACAGTTTCACATGAACGATTGATTTATAACCTTCAGGATCAAGTTGATATATTTTTACAGACCTGGTCACCCTTCCTTAAAGTCAAGGCTGTGGAAACTGATACCTCTCCTGTCCCTCTTAATACTCTTAGTCAAGTAGACTAATGTATCCCTTGTATAACTTGTAAACCAAGCTCTTACCATTATTATTTATTCTATCTCTCTCATCTTGTTATATTCACGCCATATTAATTATATTTCTTCTTCTTCTCTTTCTGTACTCTTTCTCCACATTATTCTTCAACTTTAATTTTCCTTTTACTTTCTTTTTTTTTTTTTAAAAACCTTTATTAATATGAGAAGGAGTACAGTTACAGGCCTACAACCACCAAGGCCGGCCAGTCATATGCAATAACAGTAACACATATAAGACACAGCTCATCAGCCGACAACCAAGGGTCCGGCAGCGGAAAAGCATGATGTTGATCAGAGTTCGTGGAAAGAAGAGGATATGTAAAAGGTTTCACATTTTATACAAGATAAACAACAAAAACGTAATCCTATAAAAAGTCGAGGCAATATCGTGCAATGTAATGACTGTCTCATACGGCATGGGGGAGAAGGCGAACAATGGGCGGAGTTATGAAAAAGGAGAGATCCTGGGAGAAGGGGGGGACAGAGAGCAAGAAACATATCGTACATTGCGGGAAATTGAAAGACCGAAACGTACGGTCAAGGAGACAGAGGAGTGTCGGGAGCCTCAGGCAGTGGGGGAGCGCATATCTCTCCTCGGTATGAATTCCATTGACCCCATATCCTACCCCATTTCTTGGGCCTACCACGGGAAACATATACAATATTTTCCCTAAACATGCACCAGTCCATGTTTTCTTCCCAGGTGAGAACTGACGGTGCCCTCTGAGAGCCCCACAATTGAGCGATATCCCTTTTCGCAACCATGTTACCCAGCGTGACTGTAGGAAGGTAGATCCCTGACTATGGTTGCCCCCAACTTTTTGCCTGGTGTTTTGCTGGTTTTCTGACTTAGTTGACCTGAGGCCCTGCTATTCAGGACCTCAGGCCCACTGCTCTCTCTGTAAAATGGATTCCATGTACCTTAGGTACATATCTAAATTGGATACTGAGCCACCTTATCAGTCCCTGTACAGTGTACCTTAGGTACCCAGGGCATAGGTGTACCCAGGGCCTACCAGGGGCTGCAGCATGTATTATGCCACCCCTGGCTGGCCATCCAAATCTGACACAACTGGCTGCACGACAGCTGGGGCAAGGTGGTGTAATCACCCTTTGCTTTAGATATAGTATACCTATATCTAACCCTAAAATGGACACACAGATCTCCTATCAGTCACTCCTATAGCAGGCCTTAACAATCCTGAAGGCAGAGTGCTTGGAATCGTGTGAGATGGTGCTCTAGCATGAGCTGAGCCTGTCTGCGGCTTTCGGGATCCATCCCTTAGCCGTTTCCATGATATCGCATACCATATACTCTTAAGTGCATTATGATCCTCGCGGTTATGTGCCAACTCTGGTATCGCTTTATCAAAACATGTCGAGTAAGGTGTCATACGAATTGGAATACTAACCCCTCGCCAATTCTGGCGACGGGGTTAGCATTCCACCCTTCTAGAGGGACACGACATGCCTGTAACCTATAACCCGGTTAAAAGTCAGACAGAGCCTTAGCATCCACAAAATGGATGCTGCCACCGAGACACAAGTCTGCCCTCCTGCTGCTGGGAGTCCTCCCAGAGCAGGAGATAAGGACAAAGGGTTTCCTGCCAGGGGCGGTGCCAGCACCGTCCCAGACAGGGTTTTGTGTATTGTAGGTAGGCAGGGCTTTAGAGGAAGGTGACTGCAAGTAGCACCCCGGTGCTCACTATGCATAGGCCGGCTTGAACCAGTTCCAGGGTCATTCCAGACCCTGTGCTGGGGAAAAGCCCGCCAAGGAAGTGGGTGTAACCACCCCCCTCCTAGTCCCACCCATAGGGCAGGACTTAGTCGCGTGCCAGCCCCTTTTTACAGGATAAAGGTAGAGACTGGCCCCCTTCCAGATCAGATCATCTTTGAATCCTGAAACTACTTTCTGCGAAAGGAACTCAAGACTTCTTCCTAAAGATTTCTCCCTTGTGACTAAGGAGTAGTCACCCTGCATCCGCAGGCACCATCTAAGAACACTGCGGTCTGCTGTAAGTCCTTCCTCCGGAATCCGACTGCCCAGCTCGACGAGACCCGGCTTCCCTGGCACCTCTGACCTCTACCCACCTCTACAGCACAGCTGAGAACCGTGGGTGCGACGAGACCTCAAGGGACCGGCCATCTGCAAGACTGCACGACTTCTTTCCAGCAAGCCCGCCGAGTATTCCACTGGTGAGTGCTTTGGGGTCCGAGAAGCCCCGACTCTGAGCAGTTCCAGCTCCGAAGTGCAGCCCCCCAGCATCTCCACGATCTGCGTGGGGCCCTTCTGCTTTCCGCTGCTCACCGCGTTGTTTGGCTACTAGCCCGTTGGCTTGTGGCCTTCCTGACGACGCCCGACGACATTTCTGCTGCTGGTCTGGTTGCTCCAGACTGGCCCTTGCTCCCTTCCAGAAGAGGAGCACCCCGGACCCTCCTGGTCCACTCAAGACGCCATTTTGAGTCCACCGCGTGGGCTTGAATTAGCCAAGGCTTGTTGCCCAATCCTGGGTAACTTCGACGCCAACGACTTCATCCTTCGTGGGACAGCTCGCACCTCCATCCTGGTCGCCGACAACGCCTCCTGGTCCGAGAGACTGCAGAGCCCAGCAGCGCCCACTCACCTGACTGCGGTGACTTCGCCCGGTGCCATCCTGGTGCCCACTTAATCACTGGCTAGTGATTCAAGAACTTGGTCCCCTCTGCTTTCAGGTTTTCTTCTTCCTTGATCCAGGCTTGGATCCATCGAACTTTCCTTCACTGGTCGCCTGCCAGCAACTTCTTCCTTCCAGGCTCCTGGTCCGGCAACGAGATCCCCGACGTCTTTTCAGACCTATGCAGCTGCAGCCCCTGGGCTAGGTAACTTCGGCACTCCGGTGTCCCAGCATAGCCTCACTATCCAAGGGTCAGGATCCACTGTCATTTTCTCCCTACCAGGTCGGGTTCGCCCGTGAACACTAACTTTGCCTTTACTAGCCTCCATAGACTTTGTCCCGCATCCCGCGTGAGAGTGCACACTCTGCACCCGAGTCCCCTGGGCCTCCTAGTAGTAATCTAACGATTCCCTAGTCCAGTCCTAGCGATTCCAAAGCCTATTAGAACTGTTACTTACCTGCTAGTAATTCGCATTCCACTTTTAGTGTATATGGTTTTTCGTGCCCCTCGGGCATTTGTGTAACGTGCTAACTTAAAAGTATTTTCGTAAGAGTTTTGTTGTGTGCTTAGCACCCTGTCCTCATAAAGAGTACAGGGTTGTTGTGATTCTAATAAATACATCGTTTATTTTCATAACACTTGTGTGGTGTCCTTTCACTGGGTGTTCAAGGGGTAATGTGATGGTAAAACAGCTGGCTTAACACGCCCTCTAGAGTCTTAGCCTTAGACTGCTCGTATCCATGCTACTAGGATAGCTGGTCTATAAGGTTGACTTACAACCAATCATCAATAAGGGTTGTTTGGACTGATATATAGTGATCACTAGAATAGTGAGCACTGCACATCAGCCCAACTTCTCACATTGGTGGCAGCGGTGGGATCTCGTTGCCGGACCAGGAGCCTGGAAGGAAGAAGTTGCTGGCAGGCGACCAGTGAAGGAAAGTTCGATGGATCCAAGCCTGGATCAAGGAAGAAGAAAACCTGAAAGCAGAGGGGACCAAGTTCTTGAATCACTAGCCAGTGATTAAGTGGGCACCAGGATGGCACCGGGCGAAGTCACCGCAGTCAGGTGAGTGGGCGCTGCTGGGCTCTGCAGTCTCTCGGACCAGGAGGCGTTGTCGGCGACCAGGATGGAGGTGCGAGCTGTCCCACGAAGGACAAATCTGTGTCTCCAGGAAACTGAAGCAGGGGTCTAACCCCACCCTTCCCTTTCTGATAGGTCTCTTAGAGACATATGATGCCAGAAAGCTCTCTCAGTTACATGGGAGCATGCCAGCCTTAGAGGGAACCTCTGGGGATCCAGACCTCCCCAACACTGATTCAGCAGTTGAGGAGGAGGATCAGGAGGTACTCTCTGGGGATGAGGCAGACAAGAATCTTGAGGTAGTCAGAAGGCTAACCAAGACCAACTTAGACTTACTTGGGCTAGGAACTGGGGGCCCCCCAGTACTAACCCGAAGTGGGCCTAACCTTGGAGTTAGGAGAGATAGATCTCTTTCTAGGGACTCCAATAGATCTCTGCACTCTAATGCCTCTTCTCAGGGGAGAAGGAATCCTCCACAGAGGAGATTTACTTCCCCTCAGAGAAGGGAGCATGAGGCTCTTGCTGTTGTTTTACCACACATGCCCTAAGAATATCTTGTGAAAGATCACATAAGCACTAAAGGTACATATAACTTAGCTTAGAATACTCTGAGTTCTACTGAACCAGCTGTTGTAGCTCCTAGGGCCTAGCACACCCTAAACTACAACTCTAGCAAGGGATCAGTAGGCAAACATATAGTGTAGGTAAGTGCACCACTTACACCTCACTAGAAAAGCATGTCGACTCAGGGGGACTCTACTGAGACTCCCCTGGTCAGTGTTGACCCTCCACAGGTCACTTCGAGATATGCAGCTCTCAATTTTCAGGAGATGAGACAAATCTGTGTCTCCAGGAAACTGAAGCAGGGGTCTAACCCCACCCTTCCCTTTCTGATAGGTCTCTTAGAGACATATGATGCCAGAAAGCTCTCTCAGTTACATGGGAGCATGCCAGCCTTAGAGGGAACCTCTGGGGATCCAGACCTCCCCAACACTGATTCAGCAGTTGAGGAGGAGGATCAGGAGGTACTCTCTGGGGATGAGGCAGACAAGAATCTTGAGGTAGTCAGAAGGCTAACCAAGACCAACTTAGACTTACTTGGGCTAGGATCTGGGGGCCCCCCAGTACTAACCCGAAGTGGGCCTAACCTTGGAGTTAGGAGAGATAGATCTCTTTCTAGGGACTCCAATAGATCTCTGCACTCTAATGCCTCTTCTCAGGGGAGAAGGAATCCTCCACAGAGGAGATTTACTTCCCCTCAGAGAAGGGAGCATGAGGCTAGGATGAGACAAGCTGAACTGAGGATTGAAAGGGAAGAAATTGCCCTGGCCAAAGAGAAGCTTGCCCTGGCAAGAGAGCAGCAGATGAGTGGGCTAGCTCCCACTGGTGGCAGCAATCTCCCAAGAGATAGAGAGAAGGGTTTAGACACTAAACACCTGACTAAAATAGTGCCCCCCTTTAAGCAAGGGGATGATATCCAGAAATGGATGGCTGCTCTGGAGAGGGCCTGCACTGTGCAGTGCATTCCCCAGAGTCAGTGGGCAGCTATACTGTGGCTCTCCTTTGATGGTAAAGGTAGAGATAAGCTCCTCACTACAAGAGTGGAGGATGCTAACAATTACCAGGTCCTGAAAAATGCACTGGTTGATGGGTTTGGCTTAACCACTGAGCAGTACAGGTTGCTGTTCAGAGACACCCAGAAAACTCAGTCTCAGGACTGGTCAGACTTTGTTGATTGTGCCACTAAGGCTTTGGAAGGCTGGCTACTGGGTAGTAAGGTTACTGATTTCAAGGGATTGTATAATCTAATTATGAGAGAGCAAGTCTTAAATAATTGTCAGAACCAGTTATTACACCAGCACCTGGTAGACTCTGATCTGACCTCTCCACAAGAATTGGGTAAGAGGGCAGACAAATGGGTCAGAACCAGGATTAGGCCCAAGAACCAAGGTGGTGACCAGAAGAAGGAATCAACCAAGCCTCAAGAGAAGGGTGGGAATAAATCTACAGATCAAACCACATCAGGGCCCCAAAAATCCTCTGAGGGGGGTGGGTCCCAGAATCCTTCCAATAACCAAAAGAAACCTTATTGTTATCCCTGTAAACAGGTGGGTCATTTAAAAACTGACAGCAGTTGCCCAAAGAATAACAATAAGGAAAACATACCCCCAAGTAACATTCCCAAACCTCCTGTTACTACTAGTAGTAATCCCCCAGGTGGTGGGAGTGCCCCCAAGAATTTGGGTGCATTTACTTTGGGAGTTCCTGGGGACTCTGGCCTAACCAGGTCCCCAAACTTAGATACTCTTGTCTGTGAGACTGGCATGGGGTTTGCCAACTTCACCACTTGTCCCAACACTTTGGGTAAGTACAGACAGGAGCCCCTCATCAATGGTATAAAAGTTGAGGCCTATAGAGATACAGGGGCTAGCATCACTATGGTGACTGAGAGTCTAGTCCCCTCAAGGCAACTTTTACCTGGTGCCACATACCAGGTGACCAATATTGATGGAGTACAGAGAGATCATCCCATGGCAGTGGTCAATCTCAGCTGGGGAGGTGTCACTGGCCACAAGAGAGTGGCAGTGTCACCAAACTTGCCTGTAGATTGCCTACTGGGGAATGATTTAGAGCTCTCAGCCTGGGCTGAAGTTGAGCAAGAAACCCATTCTAAAATGGTAAACACCCATGGTAAGGTTAGTGGGGCAGTGTTAGCCACAGCCCCAGTCCAAGATGTCCTCCCTGAACAGGTCAGGAGGGTTGTGCCAGTCACAACCCAATCTCAGACAACTTCCTTCCCAGAACAGGTTGTCAAGGCTGTCATGGTAACAGCCCACACCCAAACTGAGCCCCCTCCTGAAAAGGTTGGGAGAGTTGTGATGGCCACAGCTCAAACTCAGACAGATGACAGTGTTGTGAAGCCTGAAACTATGGATCACTCCACTCAGACAGAGAGTATTGAGGAGGAAGAGAAATCTCCCTCCCACCAGACTTTAGGAAAGGATCAGCCTCCTCAGGGAACTGATCTGACCCCTTGTGAAGAAACTGCCACAGAGGTAGTCAGGCCTAGCCTGGAAGAACCCCTGATGTCAGTGGACCCTTCCAAGGTGGGACCCAGTCTGGAGCAGGTAACCTGCCCCTCTCTACCCTGCCTCAGTCAGCCCAGGGCTGTAGAGGTCAGGGAGGCCAGTGGTGGACCCCAAAGGGCCCCCTGTCCAAGAGAACTTCCCAATCCACAGATTAAGGGCACTGAAGCTAGTAGTACTAGCCAAGTGAAAATAAAATCAACTCCTGAGGGATCCCCCTTAAATTTAGTTAGGGACCTCCCACAGATGGACACTGTTGGGCACAGCCAAACTTGGGACCTGAGGGCCCCAGACCTGAACTGTCCCTCCAGTAAGCCAAACAGAGGGACCCAACCTCCAGCTGTAGGTAGCCAGAGGTTGACCCTGAGAGCCCAAAACAACTCAGTCTTGGAAAGAAAGGCCTCTATGGTGGATAATGATTGGAGGAAGCTGAGCCCAAAGTTAGTGGAGCCTCACTTCAGTACTCCATTTCAGCACCAGCCTTTTTCTTTGACAAAACACACCACAGGTAGAGATTCCCTATGGTGGAGACCCTCAGACACCCTTAGGGTGAGGGATTGCTTAGTGGACCATGACATAGGGGGTAACCATGCCAGTGCTGGTACTTCCTTAAATGGCCACTTAGGCAATATAGGCTTACCTGGACAAGGATAGCCTTATCTCCTTTCGTTTGGGGGGGGGTTATGTAGGAAGGTAGATCCCTGACTATGGTTGCCCCCAACTTTTTGCCTGGTGTTTTGCTGGTTTTCTGACTTAGTTGACCTGAGGCCCTGCTATTCAGGACCTCAGGCCCACTGCTCTCTCTGTAAAATGGATTCCATGTACCTTAGGTACATATCTAAATTGGATACTGAGCCACCTTATCAGTCCCTGTACAGTGTACCTTAGGTACCCAGGGCATAGGTGTACCCAGGGCCTACCAGGGGCTGCAGCATGTATTATGCCACCCCTGGCTGGCCATCCAAATCTGACACAACTGGCTGCACGACAGCTGGGGCAAGGTGGTGTAATCACCCTTTGCTTTAGATATAGTATACCTATATCTAACCCTAAAATGGACACACAGATCTCCTATCAGTCACTCCTATAGCAGGCCTTAACAATCCTGAAGGCAGAGTGCTTGGAATCGTGTGAGATGGTGCTCTAGCATGAGCTGAGCCTGTCTGCGGCTTTCGGGATCCATCCCTTAGCCGTTTCCATGATATCGCATACCATATACTCTTAAGTGCATTATGATCCTCGCGGTTATGTGCCAACTCTGGTATCGCTTTATCAAAACATGTCGAGTAAGGTGTCATACGAATTGGAATACTAACCCCTCGCCAATTCTGGCGACGGGGTTAGCATTCCACCCTTCTAGAGGGACACGACATGCCTGTAACCTATAACCCGGTTAAAAGTCAGACAGAGCCTTAGCATCCACAAAATGGATGCTGCCACCGAGACACAAGTCTGCCCTCCTGCTGCTGGGAGTCCTCCCAGAGCAGGAGATAAGGACAAAGGGTTTCCTGCCAGGGGCGGTGCCAGCACCGTCCCAGACAGGGTTTTGTGTATTGTAGGTAGGCAGGGCTTTAGAGGAAGGTGACTGCAAGTAGCACCCCGGTGCTCACTATGCATAGGCCGGCTTGAACCAGTTCCAGGGTCATTCCAGACCCTGTGCTGGGGAAAAGCCCGCCAAGGAAGTGGGTGTAACCACCCCCCTCCTAGTCCCACCCATAGGGCAGGACTTAGTCGCGTGCCAGCCCCTTTTTACAGGATAAAGGTAGAGACTGGCCCCCTTCCAGATCAGATCATCTTTGAATCCTGAAACTACTTTCTGCGAAAGGAACTCAAGACTTCTTCCTAAAGATTTCTCCCTTGTGACTAAGGAGTAGTCACCCTGCATCCGCAGGCACCATCTAAGAACACTGCGGTCTGCTGTAAGTCCTTCCTCCGGAATCCGACTGCCCAGCTCGACGAGACCCGGCTTCCCTGGCACCTCTGACCTCTACCCACCTCTACAGCACAGCTGAGAACCGTGGGTGCGACGAGACCTCAAGGGACCGGCCATCTGCAAGACTGCACGACTTCTTTCCAGCAAGCCCGCCGAGTATTCCACTGGTGAGTGCTTTGGGGTCCGAGAAGCCCCGACTCTGAGCAGTTCCAGCTCCGAAGTGCAGCCCCCCAGCATCTCCACGATCTGCGTGGGGCCCTTCTGCTTTCCGCTGCTCACCGCGTTGTTTGGCTACTAGCCCGTTGGCTTGTGGCCTTCCTGACGACGCCCGACGACATTTCTGCTGCTGGTCTGGTTGCTCCAGACTGGCCCTTGCTCCCTTCCAGAAGAGGAGCACCCCGGACCCTCCTGGTCCACTCAAGACGCCATTTTGAGTCCACCGCGTGGGCTTGAATTAGCCAAGGCTTGTTGCCCAATCCTGGGTAACTTCGACGCCAACGACTTCATCCTTCGTGGGACAGCTCGCACCTCCATCCTGGTCGCCGACAACGCCTCCTGGTCCGAGAGACTGCAGAGCCCAGCAGCGCCCACTCACCTGACTGCGGTGACTTCGCCCGGTGCCATCCTGGTGCCCACTTAATCACTGGCTAGTGATTCAAGAACTTGGTCCCCTCTGCTTTCAGGTTTTCTTCTTCCTTGATCCAGGCTTGGATCCATCGAACTTTCCTTCACTGGTCGCCTGCCAGCAACTTCTTCCTTCCAGGCTCCTGGTCCGGCAACGAGATCCCCGACGTCTTTTCAGACCTATGCAGCTGCAGCCCCTGGGCTAGGTAACTTCGGCACTCCGGTGTCCCAGCATAGCCTCACTATCCAAGGGTCAGGATCCACTGTCATTTTCTCCCTACCAGGTCGGGTTCGCCCGTGAACACTAACTTTGCCTTTACTAGCCTCCATAGACTTTGTCCCGCATCCCGCGTGAGAGTGCACACTCTGCACCCGAGTCCCCTGGGCCTCCTAGTAGTAATCTAACGATTCCCTAGTCCAGTCCTAGCGATTCCAAAGCCTATTAGAACTGTTACTTACCTGCTAGTAATTCGCATTCCACTTTTAGTGTATATGGTTTTTCGTGCCCCTCGGGCATTTGTGTAACGTGCTAACTTAAAAGTATTTTCGTAAGAGTTTTGTTGTGTGCTTAGCACCCTGTCCTCATAAAGAGTACAGGGTTGTTGTGATTCTAATAAATACATCGTTTATTTTCATAACACTTGTGTGGTGTCCTTTCACTGGGTGTTCAAGGGGTAATGTGATGGTAAAACAGCTGGCTTAACACGCCCTCTAGAGTCTTAGCCTTAGACTGCTCGTATCCATGCTACTAGGATAGCTGGTCTATAAGGTTGACTTACAACCAATCATCAATAAGGGTTGTTTGGACTGATATATAGTGATCACTAGAATAGTGAGCACTGCACATCAGCCCAACTTCTCACAGTGACCCATTGAGTCTGAGCAACAGTGCAATCATTCGGTTCCCAGATGTTCAACAGACAGCGTCTGGCCTCAGGCAATAACTCAACGCCCGTCACCTCACCCATAACCGCATGCACTCGAGTCCAAAAAATCACTACCTCCGGACACTCCCAGATGATGTGGAGGAAGGTAGCAAGCATACCACAGCCACGCCTGCACAACCCATCCGCAGAATAACCCATATGCATCAGTCGCGGACCCGTGACATAGACCCGGTGCAGAATCTTCAGCTGTACCAGTCGGAGACACGCCGGAATCGCGACCTCTTTAGGAGAGGAAATCGCAGCCTGCCAGTCTTCATCGTCCAATTCCAGTCCGTCGCCAGTCCAAGCAGATCGAAGCTGAATAAGAAGGCCCGAGCGATAATTGATGATTTTTTTATAGATAAGAGAGATAGTGCTGTCAGGAACGTATCCGTCCAGCACTCTGTCCTCCAGGGGAGAATACTCCGGGATCGTAGATCCGGCTGGGAACACCGATTCAAGTGCGTGGCGGACCTGTAGATAACGGAAATATTCCTTATCACTCAAGTTATACTCCTGTTTCAATTCATCAAAGGTCTTAACTCTATTTTTAGCCCAGAGGTCGCCCACTTTACTGATGCCAATAAGGTCCCATCTATCGAAACCCTTCGACGTCCATAGTTCACCCAGTCTCTCCGCTGCATATAAGGGGGTCGCCCCAGTCAGCCTATCCGTCCACCCCGTAGCTGCAGTCGCACTACCCCACACTCGCACCGCCACTCCAGTGGGACCAGTCAGGTTCTTCCTGGCGGCTCTAGAATAGAGCGCTCTATTATAATTGCCCCCGGGCAGTTGCCACCTATCCATCTCAAATGCAGGATTCGGAACTGGACCGTACATGGAATGGTTAACAGCGCTCAACTGAGACTCCCAGTAATATCTTTTAATATCAGGCAATGCTATACCACCGTCGTACCAGGGCAAAGTCAGCTTTGCCAATGCGAGGCCGTCCGCCCCACACCAGTCTCCTCTGGAGGCCCTCAATTTCACAAAAATAACTGTCCGGCACCAGATCGAGTGTGTTTTGGACGGCATACAGGAAGCGGGGAAGAGACATCATCTTGAACAGGGCCACTCTTCCCAAGGGGGACAAAGGCAAGCCACACCACGCCGCAATGTCTGACCGAAGCCGGGCAAGCGGGGGTAATAAATTCCGCTCATAGCGTACCGCGGGGTCCAGTGAAATATAGATCCCCAAGTATTTAAAGCCACCACTAGAAACAGGTATCGGGCAAGCGCGGGGCAGAGAGGGTGAGTCTCCAGTGAGTGGGAAAATACAGGACTTGGCCCAGTTGATAACTAAACCGGAGTTTCTTCCAAAGGAACTCAAAACGTCGAAGAGGACTCCTAGTGACTTACGGGGGGAGGTCAGGTACAATAATATATCGTCGGCATATAATGATATGCGATCTTCGAAGTCCGGGGACCACCGAATGCCCTTGAGCGAGGGCTCCCAGCGGAGCCACGCAGCAAGGGGTTCAAGGGCAAGCGCAAATAGGAGCGGCGATAAAGGGCAACCCTGCCTGGTGCCGCGTCCGAGAACAAAGGGTTCCGAGGCCCTGCCGTTGACCACCACCTGAGCCAGCGGTTGATTATACAGAAGCCTGACCCATGCAATGAACTTCGGGCCGAAACCAAATTTAGCGAGAGCAGCCCACAGATATGGCCACTCCACCGTATCGAAGGCCATCGAGGCATCAAGGGAAACCAGGATGGCCGACTCATTAAGAGACCCCGCGCCTTCGCCAGGACACCATGAAGACCGCGAAGATTGAGCGCAGTATTCCGATGGGGAATAAAACCAGACTGGTCCGGGTGTACCAAATCACTAATCACCGTGATCAGCCGGTTTGCCAAAAGCTTCGCCAGGATCTTGGGCTCAGCATTCAAAAGCGATATCGGCCGATACGATGAGCAGTGCTCGCGGGGTTTGCCATCTTTATGGATGACCACAATGGACGCCAGTCGTTGATCCCGGGGAAGGGACCCAAGGTCTTGCGATGCCGAGAACATCCGACAAAGATACGGCGCCATTTTGTCAGGGCATAGTTTGTACAGTTCGATTGGTATACCGTTCGGACTGGAGGCCTTCCCCGGGCGAAGGGAGCGGATGGCGAGCGCAACCTCATCGGTGGAAAAGTCCGCCTCCATAAGCACCCTGTCCGATTCTGAGAGGCTAGGCAATGCGAGATCCCGAAGCAACAAGTGCGAGTCCTCTTCCGGTCTGTCCGAGACCGGCGCGTACACTTTCTGAAAATGCTGGGCAAAAACCGCGACTATCTCAACCGGGTCCACCACTCGCGTTCCATCCACTCTCTCAACCACAGGCACCACCCGATTCAATCTATCTCGTTTATCTAGCCAAGCAATCAACTTTCCCGCTTTATCACCCACATCATACAAACGCCCCTGTTGCTCACGATTCATGGCCTTGGCCGCGTCAGTAACCAAAGCCCTATATTCAGACTGTTTAAGAGCCAAAAAGTGCAGTCGCTCAGGTGTAGCCCCAGACTCCAACTGTTCCTCCAACCCAGTAATTTCAGTTTCCAAACCCACCACCTCCTCATTTTTGCGCCTCCTCTCGCTAGCAATCAAGGACAGAGCCTGACCACGAATCACAGTTTTATAAGCCTCCCACAAGGAGACTGGGGAGGACACCGACCCCTCATTCTCAGCAAAGTAGAAGTCCGCACACTTGACCACCTCCGATCTAATTTTGGGGTTATGAAAGTGCCATGGATTGATCGGGGCGATTCGACCCCCGGCCCCCAACTGTGCATCAATAGTAAGCCAGAGCGGGGAGTGGTCGGAGATCCCCCTAGCTAAATGCTTGATTTCCCTTACAGAGACCATCTGCACCGCTGGTACGAGGATATAATCAAGTCTCGAGAGACTCCCATGCGCTCCCGAGTAAAAGGTGTATTGGAGATATCCAGGGTGCAGTCGTCTCCAACAATCCGCCAGACCAAACGTGTCTAAAAATTTCCCCAGCCATAACTGCGATGTGGGAAGGAATCTGGGGGGGCTACGATCTTTCTCCCCATTAACCACGGAATTAAAATCGCCACCCACTACCAACAACCCGCCAGGAAGCCCCAGAACCACCCCACCCAAATCAGTGAATGTGGTGGACTGTAGACCAGGCGGAACATACACAGACAATATGGAGATCGATTTCCCCTCCCACCGTCCCGTAATAGCCGCGTAGCGGCCTCTGTCATCCAACACCGTGCCATCTATCTCCAAGGGGAGGGAGTTCCTGACCAGGATGCTCGCCCCCCTCGATCCAGTGGTAAAGCCGGAATGGGCCACCAATTGGTAACCCCGTCTATTCAGTGCGTGGCACGTATTACCTACTAAGTGTGTCTCCTGGAGCAAAACTACATCAGGGGAGCAGCGCTTCAAATATTGCAGTACTATCCCCCGTTTTATCCTATCCCCAAGACCGTTGACGTTCCAGCTCAACACCCTCAGCCCCCTACCCCCATCCCAGAAGTAAACATTCAGCCCCCCCCGCCGTGAAACAGGCACATAGCAGCAAACATAGAACAAAGCACAGCCTCGATACAAACAAAAAAAGGAAAGTCCCCCCCCACCACCCCCAATGAACCCTCAAAACACAAACCCCCCCACCCTGCACCCCTGCGGTAGACCAAAAAGCCACCCCAACTTGCAGTGTGCCTGTCGCCCCATTAAACTAACCTACAAGAAGAGAGAAAAAGTCCCCAGAGGAGGAAGAGTCCCGATTCCCCCCACCCCCGGGTATCCATACTGTAAGAACAAAACAGTCACAGAGCCACTGTCGTGAAATCAGGCTCGCCGTCGTAGACTCTCTACTCCTGTTCCTCCAGGCCGCACTCGGCGCCCCTCTAGCTCTCCGGATTGTCATGTTGCGTCGATAGAGTGTCTAACCAGTCACTGGCCACCTCAGGTCGGTCGAAAAAGAGCGCACGTTCTTCATGTTCAATCCTCAGGCGGGCCGGGAAAAGCATGGCGTATTTCAGTCCCATGTCCCTCAGTCACTGTTTCACTCCCGTAAAGCCCATCCGTTGTTTCTGCACCGCTTGAGTAAAGTCCGGGTAAAAACTGACCGACACATTCTCAAATTTGGTGGGGCCATTGGCACGTGAGGCTTGCAGGATGGCGTCTCTGTCCCGGAAATTAAAAATCCTGGCTATTATGGGCCTCGGAGTGGCTCCCAGCTTAGGCTTCCCACCAGGGACTCGATGAGCCCGCTCCACCGCGAAAAGTTTACTGAGGCCCTTTGGTGCCAGGTGGTTCAAGACGAGGTCTTCCACCAGGACGTCTGTGGGCAAGTCTGCGGAGTTCTCCGGGACTCCCACGATGCGGACGTTGTTGCGTCTGGCCCGGCTCTCGAAATCTTCCAGCCGACTAGCAAACAGATCACTGGACGTCCGGATATTACGGACTGCGGTCTGGAGATCCGAGACATCCGTGGTCAGACTCGCAGTCTTGATATCCAGGGACTTGACCCGTTCATTGGTTTTCCCCAAGTCCGCCCTGATGAGGTTGACCTCAATCGCCACCGTGTCTATCTTAGCCGCCAAGGTTTCATACTGCTGGCCCATGGTAGCCCGAACACTTGCAATGGCGCCCATAACGTCCTTCAAAGTTGGCTCCTCAACTTCAGGAGCACCATCACCCATTTCCTCGAGGACCCCACTCGATCCGCCTGGGGAGCCCTTCGGGCAAGTAAAGCGATCAATAGTCTGGGATTGGGCAACCCCTCCTCGGGATGGGCCTCTGGTGGTGCGCTTCTCGACAACCGCCCTGCCCGCCATGATGGGCGACGAGCTCTGACGGAACCTCTGGGATCTGATCAGAATGACTACGGTCGTGGCAAGACTGTAGAGCGAGAGGGCAAGGATCCAACGCCGGCTGAAGGTTGGCAGCAGAAGCAGAGCAGGCGCAAGTCGCCGATCACAATGACCAAAAGCGAAACCGAAAGTACCACAGGGGCAGCGGACGTGTCGCACCAGCCGTTGTTGTTCAATTGCCACCTGGGTATCTCTTGGCCCTCGATGTAGGTCACGAAGTTCAGAGTGCAGTAAGTCCAGTTCCCGGCGGCCAATTCGATTTTCGAAAAGGATGGGTGCATCAGCAGGGCATCAACGATAAGTACCCGTCGTCCAAATCAGGATTATTTACAGGATAGATGCGGGAGGCGGAAGGGGTCTCGGGAGCCCTCTGCTCACGCGTCCATCTTGGATACGCGCGAAGCTCCTCCTCTCCTTTTACTTTCTTATCCTTCCATTCCTTTTGTACCTTAAACTTTTAATAGATGTGTATTTTTATATAATAATACATTTTTTATGCTCTTTCTGCGATGCTCTTATGTATAGTCATTGTTTCACATTTACATACAATACATTTATATTTATCAATTTATGTTATATGCTTCATTAATTTCTTGTCTACATTGACTTTTAATATTTATGAATTTGCTTATTTAACTACTTATGTATCATATACTTATATATTCCTTATTTATTCATTTTATCCAACAGCAAAATGTTTTGCCTCCATTAATGTCTTTCATTCTTATAATATTTATTAACAAATTTATCATTGCATTGTTCTTAACTTGTATCATATTATAAAACTCAATAAAAATTTTCAACACAAAAAGAAATACATCAATAACTGGTAAGTAGCAAAGAAAAACATATGCCGGCTTTGGAAGCTGTCCCTGCCTTTTGCTACCCCCAGCACCTGGCACCCACTGGTTCTGGCCTCCACTTTGGACTGGAGAATCTGCAGGATAACCAAGCTAGGAAGAGATGTGTGCCCACCTTTGCCAATCCCACCCCTCAGGTGGGTGAGGCGAGGTGAAGCACACATCTCAATCACCTCAATCTTGAAGATGGTGGGACTCAGCCAATTAGGGAGAGGCTCATGTCCCCTCCCGCTGGAGAGTGGCATTATCAGGGGTGTACCCTCCCCAAGGTAGGGACCCAATGGTCTCGACCTGCACACTCCTTAAACGCCCCTAACTTTAGTTTTTAGAGGCAACCCTGAACCTCCTCAGATTCAAGGAAGAAAGAAGAAGGACCAAAGAGCCGGTCTGACCGAGGAAGAGGAGAAGGGCACCAACTGCTTTGGCCCAAACCCTACCAGCCTGTCCAGTCTACAACCGGCCTAAAGCAAGAATACCTGGCAACTCCAGCAGCCAGCAACCCCCAGGGCCTGGAGGACCTGCCCTGCAACCATCTTACAGACTCTGTCTCCCGTGAGCACTGGATTTGCTCAAGCAAAGACTCCCCCACAGAATCTAGATTCAAACGACTCCGAAATTCTGCACCACTCTGCACACAACGCCCACGGCCTGAGTACGAGTGGCCTAGCACCACAAGAAGGTCTCGCCAGCGATCCTGACCTAGGATCTGGTGATCCCTGACCTCCCTCAAGCTTTGAGACAATACCTGCAGCCTCAACCTGAAGGGTCACCCCGACTCGAGCTGGTAAGAAAACCTGACGCCAGAAGACATCCCTTCACAAAACGCCCCATGGCCATAGGTGGCCCAATGGACAGTGTAAAGGCACCCCCAAGAACCCAACTTACCTCTCCAGCCAGTGGTCCTCTTCAGGAAGTGTTCCTGCCTGAGCCTGCAGCAACGTCGCACAACCACAGGTCTCCTTTGAAATGCGCAACCCTGTGCCGCTGGTGGAGCAGTTCCTGTGTTGGTTGTTAGCCCCTGCAGTGCTTACCTTAACCCGAGGAGCTTTGCTTCCAAAACTCTCACTCTTAAGCCGCTTACTTATCCGAGAAACCGCTAACACTTTTCTCCCATAGGGATCCATGTTAAGAGATTTGGGGGCCTAAAATGTTCTCTGTTGAACTGATGTTTGTATGGGGAAAAGACAACTAAACAGCAAATGTATAAAAAGTCTTACTTACCTTGTACTGTGAGATCCTAAGGTGTGGTATCTAGGCATACCGCCCTAGTACTTAAAATAATTCAAAAGTAACTAAAAAGTAATCTGAAAGTAATTACTGTGTAATTTAAACTGTTTCAAAGGCTTATACAAACCTGGTACAATTGCAACTTCAATCACAACAGCATTTCTTGAACAGTCTTGCATTTGAGATTATATGTGCCAGGTCCTGCTTGGTTCTGAAATAAGTATAAGTATAACTTTTTCATACTTACATAATTAGTCTGGATTCTGTCTCTGACTGTGTGTAATCAGTTCTTGATTGAGTGAATACAATACACAGTGTCCCACGCCATTTTGCTTCAACGTCTGGCGGAGACGGGGATTATCGGCTCAGCCTTGAAGTGGTTCACTTCATTCCTCAGCAAGAGAACTTTTATGGTCAATGTTTCACCATTTGCCTCAGGCACCCATTCCATTAAACAAGGCGTGCCACAAGGTTCCTCCCTCAGTCCCCTCTTATTCAATCTTATGTCCAACCGCTGGCTGCGGTGGCTAGAAACAGGGGACTGACCATGGTCTCCTATGCCGACGACACGCAGCTGGTGGGGGCACTCGCTAGTAACACCAAGAGGGACGCCCTGAAATTTCAGGGCGATTTGGCGGTGGTCGCTGAATGGATGACCGCCAACTGCCTCCAGCTGAATGCCAGTAAATCAGAAGTGTTGTTGGTGGGAAAGGAGCATGGTCTATGGAGTGAACAGTGGTGGCCAAAAAGCCTGGGTAGTGCCCCTCCTCCTAAGTTAGCCGTTAAAAACTTGGGGATGTGGTTGGACTCATCGCCCAGCTATCAAGTCCAAACAAAAAAGGTTGCCAGGACCTGCTTTGGGCTCCTACGGGGACTTAGACCACTATTGGGGTTCTTCGATCCCCCTATGCCCCAGACTATTGTTTAGGCAGCCATTATGTCCAGACTGGATTAAGCCTGCTCTCTGTATCTGGGGGACAATAAGGTCGAGATTGCTCTGCTCCAATGGGTACAGAACGCAGCAGCCAGATTGCTGATTGGCCTGCGCAGGTCTTGCTCAGTGTCAGCCACTATCCATCGGCTACACTGGCTACCGGTGACTAGGAGAATTACATTTAAGGCGCTTTGCATCACCTTTAAAGCCCTGAAATTCAACACCCCAGGGATCCTGGTTAACCTAGTCATCCCCTACGTCCCCACCCGCCAGCTTCGCTCACTGGGCCAGCACTTGGTGAGGGCAGGAGGTCGTTCCTTCCGCAGCAGGGCATCCCTTCTTTGGAATTCACTGCCTGGTCACATTCGAAGCCATACTAACTATCTGGCTTTTAGGAAGGCCATAAAAACTAATTTTTTTCCCACTGTGTAGTTTCTGCCTTCTTTCTGTGCTTGTGGTTCTGCTGACAGCGCCAGGAGGCCCCTTTGCTGGGGCAGCTGTTGCGCTATACAAATGGCAGTAACATAACATAACATAACATACATGCTTAACACACCCTTTGGATAAATCTAACTGCTCGCCCACACTATCACAAAGAAAGCTGTTAGTACTTACCTATTTTAGCCCCTGCTATACCTCTGGGGACTCACTGGACTCTGTCCACACGATACCGCACTTTGGTATGGTATATAGTATATACAGAGCCAGCTTCCTACAAGAGTCAACAAGCCCTGTCAATGCAAACAGACGTGGTCCACAGACAACAAGCAGTTAGAGAGGCAGCAGTGAAGATGATTATCAAATGTATCAATACATCAAAACAGAACACATGTCCTTCATTGATATGAAAAAAGTCCTTTTTAATATGTCTTCTTGACAAGATGATAAAATAGATAAGCCAATATTCTCAATGTTCAGAGACAAAGCCAAGAAACAGCCAACATTTTTCGCCCGTAACGGGCTTCCTCAGGGCAGATCTTCAGGTTAACTGTAACAACACCGGTTTCTAGACGAATAAATAAGCAAGCATGTAGACTTAATAGTAAAGGTATCCAATGCATGTTGCGACAAAACAGAATAGAGGGGGCGTAAGTTGTACACGGTCTCTAGTCAACCAATCTTTAACCAACGTAATTCTATATACATCTTTTTTCCTTCACTGCTAATGATCTGTTCCGCGATACGGGTGAAGCCGTGATAGGCACCACTCCCAATAAGTCCTCTAGAGTTTTAGAACGCCCCCATTATGTCCTAGGTATCCCGACTTCCTATTCTGTCAATCAAAATTTCGCGCGAGCACAGGGAGGCGGCCAGCGATGTGCCAGTGGTGGTTACCAAGGTACAGCTTTGGGAAAGAACATAGCCCATGGGAACCTGATTGGCAGGGACCCAGGGCACACCAAATCAAAGTGCATCATATGTCAGGCAAAAACACTCACTCCCAGTCACAGGTCTGTGTGGAATCCATCACCGTTCTTTAGCTCACTTCGCCACCCAAGTTCAGACCCAGCTATATGCAAATCAGTCTTGACCCAGTGTCTCATGGGAACGGTCCAGCCTGAAATGCCAGGCCAGGTTTTCCCTGGACAGGAAACAAGCATCCTGGGACCAGTTTTTGGAAGGGTAACCATGCAAAAAGAGTCACTTTCCTACAGCGATCACCTCTCTTTTAGAATTAGGTAGGGTGTGGGAGCTTCAAAGCACCACCACACTGCATTGAAGGGCACATTTGGTGCCCTCCTTGCATAAACCAGTTTGGCCCAGTTCAGGGACCCTTGGATCCTGCTCTGGCGTGAAACTACATGAAGGACAGGGGAGTGTCCACCCACCTGTACAGCTCCTCCCTAGGTAGGTGCCCAGAACTCCTCCAGGTGGCCACTTAATTCTGCCAGGTTGAATCTTGGCCCTTGGGAGCATCTGACTGGCTAGGCCAGTGTAGTGTTAGAGGGACTCACACATTTTGAAACCACATAATGACCTTTGACTACCATTATTTTAAATGACTTTGGTGTTTTACTTTACCCTAGCCTGAATGTACGTCCTGCATATGCCTTCTTCCTTGAATATTTCTTTTGTGTAATCTTGCAGTTTTAAAGTGGGAGCTGTCACAGAGTAGAACAGCCTTGTCCGGAACGGAATGTGTGGGATGTGCTTTTGAAAAGTATGAGAGCTAGATGTGGAATGTACTTCTTGGTCTCGAAGTGCAGTATTATGAGCAGTGGTGCTTAAATGTGCATTGAGTTGTACATTGAGAGATGAAGTATGTAATGCTATACGCAGTGGTGCACAAATGTGCATTGTGTTGTACATTAGGAAGTATTATGAAGTTCATACTATTGGCTTTGACATGCCCTCATTTCGTCTTGAAATTCTGACTCTGTCTTGCTTGAGCTTTTTGCGCGCACAGACAGGCCCCCAGACTTCTCAAGTTGTTTAGGTTATTCATGTTCAAGATTGCATTGTTTTTGGGGAGATTGTTGAATGTACTGCAGGAGACTTTCATAAGCTTTGTTAAGATAAAGGCTGGCACATGTGAGAATTCAGAAGGAACATTGGAACTACTTCTACCTTTGGAATGCTTGCATGGAAAGTGGCCAATTCCAGTAAGTTTCCTTGGCGGGAAGGGACGGTCTCTCAGAACCTTCTAGTGTGTTTTGAGATTATAAAGGTTGGGTTTGTTGACTTAGAAACCGGTATTGTTTGATCCTGAATGGTGGACGCACTGTCATTGCAGGCATCTGGTTGCTGAGTCACCTGACTCTGTGTTGGACTTGGCCCTTCCTGCTGGGTCATCCCTAAACTTTTTGCCTTTTTCCTCCTATATTTCCTCTGACCTGTTTTTGTTGGTTTAATGACTCTGGGCACTTTACCACTGCTGACCAGTGCTAAAGTACATATGCTCTCCCTGTTGGAAATTGTTACATTGATTGGTGTCCATGTTTGGCTTATTTGGTTTACTGTCAGTCCCTAGTCAAGTGCACCAGGAGTGCCAGGGCTTGTAAATACAAATGCCGCTAGTGGGCTTGCAGCACGGGTTGTGCCACCCACAGAAGCGGCCTAGCAAAATGAGTCTAGAGTCTGCCATTGCAGAACCTGCGTGCAGTCTGGTACTGTCATGCTGGCTGGGCAAGTGCACCCACTTGCCAGCCCCTAAACCTTCCCTTAACTTCATATTAGTCACCCCTATGGTAGGCCCAATGGCAGGGTGCATTGTAAGTGTAAGGTAGGACATGCTCTGATGTGTGTGGCATGTCCTAATAGTGAATTACAGCCAAATTCGTTTTTCACTATTGTAAGGCTACCTGTTCTCTTTAGGCCAGATGGGCTGCTGGAATTATTACACTCTATAATCCCAGCAGGCTCAGGGAACATGGTAGAAAATAATGTTTAGTATGCCTGAACTCAGAATAATACAATACTTCTTTTAGTAAAGTTTATTTTAATATCCTGTGTTTGCAAATGCTACTTTTAGAAAGTTAGCATTTGCTTGCCTAACCATTTCAGCCCGCCTCTGCTAGGACGTGTATCTGACTGTCTGGGTTATGTGAGTGACAGGGCTGGGGATGACAGGTGGTGAATGGCAGGTTTACACCTTGGTGGGAGGTGGGAGTGCCCCTGGACTCCTAATCAGGCTGTGCTCTGCCACCACAATGCTGGCTCCGCCCCCCTGGGGGGGGCGACTGATGACTCAGCCTGCACCTGGCCCAGGAAGGGCGAAGCACTGTCAACAAGGTACTCCTGGCTGCCCCTGTCCCCACAATGCTGGCTCCGCCTCCCTGTGGATTGTCTGATGTGCCTGCCCTCACACTGAAAGCAACAGCCAGAGTACACCCAACAAGTGCTCAGAGACTGAAAGGAATTATGCAGAGGCCCCCCTGGCCTGGAAAGACAAAGAAAATGGTGTATAAAAGTAGGAGCCCTGCTCCTTGTAAATTAGATCCTGTTTGCGCAAAGAAGAAGCTCTGCCTGAAGAGAAGGACCCTGGAAGCTGCATGGAGAAGTACTGACTCTGACCCCAAGAGACTGGCCTGTGGTGGGTGCCTTGCTGCTGAAGGAGAGCAGGAGAAGAAAGACTGAAAGACTTTGCTTTTATTCAACTTGTGCCAAACTTTTACCAAGATCTCCAAGGGCTTGCTGTGAAACTTGCCCCCTGAACTGCGCCCCAGGAACAGTGAGCGCTACCCCCCCCCCTGGAAAGAGAAGCTGCAGTGAGATCTGCATCTGCCTGGTAAACCCTCCTGAGGAAAAGCGGAGTGCGCTGTGAAGGAATCACTGTGCCCTCTGAGAGGCCCTTGGCACCTGGCAGGCCCCAGATAACATCGCCAGGACCAGCCTCGCTGGCCCCAGCACCGTGCCTGTCGCCTGCCTAACTGCGGACTGCACCGCAAGACCGGACTCTGCCTTTTGCCCGCCTGCTCCTGAAGGAGAGAGTGCCTTGAAGCCCCAGCCGCCGCCGTTCGTGTGCAGCAGCGGCGTGGGGAGAGAAGGAGCACTCCCTGTGCTTTGCCAAGGCTTGTTTTGTGCCTCACTTTGCTGCCCGGGGCGCCGCCCCCTCTTTCTGGGATCCAAGGCGCTGTGCCCTGCTGACCGACCCGCAACGTCGACCTGCCGAGCCGTCGCTCTCATCAGCCCAGCAGAGGAAGACACCGCGACGCGGGATTGCCAGCCGACCCCTGCATGGTGACCTCGACCCCCTTCAAGGATCTCCAAGGTACTGTTATTGCCCCCGCGGTGCGAGCGTCCTCCCTTCCCAGCTCGCACCGCCCTCTGTGACCTTCCGTGCCCCGGAGCCCGGCAGCTGCAGTCTGCACCTCGGCACGAGCCTCCCCTCTCCAGCGAGGCTCGCACCGCTCCTGGCCCCCCGAGGCCCCCCCTGACACTCCCCGTGGCCGGTGCCCCTCCGCATCGAGTCCCACTCAGCCGTGTGACTCGTCCCGAGAGCCAGACCCGGTCATGCCTTTCGCCGCTCACGCGAGAAGCGTGAGCTTTGGCAGGCCGGGCCCGATTTTCTCGCAGGAGGTGCACAGAGGCGCTGGGAAGCACACAGAAGCGCTAGAAAACACAGTACTTGGTGGAAACTGGGCAGAAGGCCCCAAGGAACACATTTTAAAGCCTATTTTGAGACGCTGAACAAAGAACTGTGGCAACCTAATTACAAGTAACTGGAACCATTTTTTGTACAAAGACCGTATTTACAAGCCTGCTTTAAATATATATATAAAAAAGATATTTTTACAAGAATACAGTCTAGTGTCATTGTGTGGTGGGTTGATGATTATTGTGTGTGATACTGCAAATGTTTAACCCTATGTACTCCAGAGTTTAGCCTAGACTGCTTGCGCCACACTACCTAGAGGGTGAGCAAGGGTTATTTCTGGGAGTAATCCTTTGCCCTGACTTAGAGGAGAGGGTCCCTGCTTGTCGCCAGTGCTGCACTGCGCCAACCACAGACCCCCAATTCTAACATTGGACGCAGCGGTGAGGATCACGAATTTACATTTGCAGTGTCCATACAGTGATTGTTGACTCTTGCATAGTGATGACAGTCCAGTAACTTAGGCCACAGACTTTTTTTTTTTGATTTATGATTTGCTAGAAGAGATCTCCATGTGTTTTTGAAGTCATGCCTGTGTCAGTGAAAATGGAAAAGGCAGCATCCATTTCTTCTATTGACTGTGATTGGGAGAAACTAGAAAACTACACCAGGAAACAGCTCAAGAGCTTCTGCAAAAATTTGAAAATTTCCATGACCGGACTCTCCAGAAGGGAGCAGTTCCAAAAGGCGCCGAGGGCCTGGGTCAAGGCAAGGAATGCCCCTGGAAAGGATATTGAATTTGAGGATGCAGAACAGCAGCTGGAGGGACCCCTGACTCCAGAGTGGAGGGGTGCAACCTCCCCGTTGGGTAGCAGTGTTTCTGGCTGAGGTCTGTCGCCAGAGGAGCTGGCAGACAGACAGGCAACCCGAGATCATGAAATGAAGTTGGCAGAGCTGGAAATAAATGGGCAACTGGAGCTAGAAACCAAGAAGTTGGCCCTGGAAGAAATGAAAATACAGCTTGCCCGTGACTTAAGAATGAGGAGACTTGACATGGAGCTCGAGGGGCTTGAGGCCAGGAGGGCGTCAGCCCAGCAACAAGAAATGTGTGTAGCTCAGAGATTGAGCTTTGCTGAGTTGGAGATGGAGTCCAGCTCAGCTGGTGGCAGCAACATTCAGGTATCTAGTGCTGGCAGCATAGTGCGCCCACCTAGAGATATGGCACCTGACTTGGAGGGGGTTAACTTACAACAGGAGGTTCAAGGGCATGAGGTAGCTCCGGTAGGGCGCAGCGTCCCTGAAGGGAATAGGGTGGCTGGCGTAGGAGTTCATGGTCCTAGTGGTGGGAGGGGTTCTCCCATGGTTGAGGTCCTGGTGGGTGAGTGTAAGGACCACCCAGAAGAGTGTGGGTTGTGGGACAGAGACAGTCCGCTACTGTCTGGCCAGTCTCAGAAGGATGGTGTGGAGTATGTGTGTGAGGCGCTGGATGGAGAGGTGGAGGATAGTTTGGTTAACCCTGCTAGGGGGCTGTGTAATCCAATTGTGGGAGAGCATACTTTAAGTCCCAGTTTTCCAGAGCTATGCCAACACCTGTTTGAGAGTGAGTTCTCTGACCCCAGGGAGCTCACATTGGAGGCAGACCTTATGGTGGATTCCAGAGGGTCTGGAGAGGCATTGGGGTGTGATCCTGTCGGGAGTGGCTCAGGTATATTCCAGCCCAGAGTGGTGGAAGTGGCGCAGGGTAGCCCAGCTAGGCCCTGTAGTAGTGAGAGGGGTGTAGGGCCTCACGTCCTGTCCTTAAGGGGAAGGAGTGAGAATGGGTGTTGTCCCGGTGGTGCCCAACCTCAGTCTCAGAACCTGGATGGTTCTTTAAGGGAACGCCAGGTGGGGAGCCTAGGCTGTCCGGATGAGTCACCCGCTGAGGGGGATCCCCCAGTGGCTAGAGAACGTGGAGGCTCTGTAAACAGGGCTCCAGTAGTTCTGGTGACTGGCAGTACCACTCCAGTTGAGAGGGTGCAGAAGTCCAGAAGGAGGGGCGAGAGGGGGAAAGAGTCCCGAGTGGAAGAACCAGTGGGTCAGGGGCCAGCCAGCAGGGCTGCGTCCCCAGTGAATGACCAGGGGGACACCACTTCTGTCCTGGGGGATCATCCCGCACTGTCAGAGGGGCAGGGGTTGGGAGATCTGCGCCAGGCAGACTGTCGCACGGCACATGAGCTATGTGCCACCCTCAGGGGGGGCATGCGTGCTCCCCGGGAAGTCCTGGTGCGCCAGGCAAGGGTTCAACTGCAGGGTTGGGTCCCTCAGTTGGAGAGTCAGGTTCCGGTGTTGTCTGACCTGGAGGGCAGGACCACTGTAATCAGTGTCCTGACCCATGTCACTTCTAGGGGTACCACTTCAGTGGGGAGTGGGCAGTGCTCTGGAAGGGGGCGCAGAGGGAGGGAGTCCTTGCCTCTGACCACGGTGCAGTTTGAGGGTTTGGACCCTAAAATAGAGGGCCAGGTGCAGGGTGTCCCCCCTGACCTGGTGCCCCAGTTGCAGGATAGCACCCCTGAACTGGTGGGCGAATTGTGCAGGTCACCTGCCACAGGTGCCCTAACAATTCTGGAAGGGGGTACCACTCCAGGTGGGAGGGTACAGAGCCCCAAGGAGGAGGACCGGGTGTGGGAGAGGCCACCCCAGTCTTTGGTCCAGCCGCCAGGTACAGGCCTAGGGCGGGTGGGTCAGTGCCAGGATGTCATACCTGACCTGACAGGAGGGAGAGTGGACAAAGGGTGCCAAGCTCCTGGGGTTACTGCCCCCCACTCTTTAAGGCCACAGAGGTTCGAGAGCCCTGAGAGGCATAAGGCCTGGGTCTCATTCCTGACTACTGTCAGTGGCCACTGTGACATTTTTCTGTCTGCCTGTTGGGACACACCTGTGAGCGAATTAAGGTTAGAGGCTGCACAGGTGGTGTCCACAGGTGTATAGAAGGGTTTCCCATGGATTGGCTTTGGGGACCCTGAGAGCATACCCAGAGGAATTGAAAAAGGTTCAGTTTGGCGTAGAACTGGAGTCTGCCCCTGCAGTTGCGGGCCAGGTCCTTGTTCTATCGCCCAAAGCAGCGAAGACCATCAAGGTAGTGATTGGTCTACCCTGCGTTTTGGCTGGAAGGGGGTTGTGTTGGACTTGGCCCTTCCTGCTGGGTCATCCCTAAACTTTTTGCCTTTTTCCTCCGACCTGTTTTTGTTGGTTTAATGACTCTGGGCACTTTACCACTGCTGACCAGTGCTAAAGTGCATATGCTCTCCCTGTTGGAAATTGTTACATTGATTGGTGTCCATGTTTGGCTTATTTGGTTTACTGTCAGTCCCTAGTCAAGTGCACCAGGAGTGCCAGGGCATGTAAATACAAATGCCGCTAGTGGGCTTGCAGCACGAGTTGTGCCGCCCACAGAAGCGGCCTAGAAAAATGAGTCTAGAGTCTGCCATTGCAGAACCTGCGTGCAGTCTGGTACTGTCATGCTGGCTGGGCAAGTGCACCCACTTGCCAGCCCTTAAACCTTCCCTTAACTTCATATTAGTCACCCCTATGGTAGGCCCAAGGGCAGGGTGCATTGTAAGTGTAAGGTAGGACATGCTCTGATGTGTGTGGCATGTCCTAATAGTGAATTACAGCCAAATTCGTTTTTCACTATTGTAAGGCTACCTGTTCTCTTTAGGCCAGATGGGCTGCTGGAATTATTACACTCTATAATCCCAGCAGGCTCGGGGAACATGGTAGAAAATAATGTTTAGTATGCCTGAACTCAGAATAATAAAATACTTTGTTTAGTAAAGTTTATTTTAATATCCTGTGTTTGCAAATCCTACTTTTAGAAAGTTAGCATTTGCTTGCCTAACCATTTCAGCCCGCCTCTGCTAGGATGTGTATCTGACTGTCTGGGTTATGTGAGTGACAGGGCTGGGGATGACAGGTGGTGAATGGCAGGATTACACCTTGGTGGGAGGTGGGAGTGCCCCTGGACTCTTAATCAGGCTATGCTCTGCCACCACAATGCTGGCTCCGCCCCCCTGGGGGGGCGACTGATGACTCAGCCTGCACCTGGCCCAGGAAGGGCGAAGCACTGTCAACAAGGTACTCCTGGCTGCCCCTGTCCCCACTCTGTCTGTGAATCCCCCAGTCTGGAGTGGGTCAGGATGAAAATTGCATCAGGTAAAGTGTTTTTGTTTTTTTAATTATTGCCTTCGTGATGTGTGGCTGTTTGCATGCAAATTAAGTTTCCAGTGGCTATAAGAGTCATTGTAATGCGTGACTGTCAGTGTGCACCTTCAGTTTCCAGTGGCTATAATCATCTGAGGTGTTTTCTTTGTGTATTGACTTTGTGATGTGTGAGTGAGTCTGAGTACACATCCAAGTTAATCATCTAATGTGTTTAGTGTATATATCTTCCTGATTTCTTGCAGGACGTCTAGTATAACTTGCCTGTGTTTTATTCTTGTGTTTTAATATATATATATTCATTATTTCTTTCTCTCTCTCTCCTTCTCTCTCTCTCTATCTCTCTTTCTCTCTCTCTCTTTCTCTCTCTCATATAAGACATCCGGAAAGCCTTTCTGTTAGAGAGCAGTGCATAAATAAAACCCCAAGCCTTATGCTGGAAACAGTCTTTGATGTGCTTCATTTTAAGTAAAGTCCCTTTCCAGGGAGTTTTGGGTAATGTTTATTGCTTCGTCATGTTTGAGCCACTGTGTGGGAGAGTGGTATTCTATATTATCTAGAAGCGCGAAGCAAGACAGCCAGCTGACTGGCGTCCCTCACTTCCCCTCATAGGTGGGTCACCGCAGAAGACTTCCCCCTCATAGTGTTACTTAAGGGCTCCCCTGAAGGTGGGTCCTTAAATTCGTCCTGGACTTCGTCAAGATCTGTCTGGAGACTCTTCTGCTGTTGGACACTGGAACTCTGCTGCTAGATTAATCCAGGACCAAAGACAAGACTGCTCTTGGTGGGAATATTCCTGCTGCAACTTTGTTTCCACCCTCTTTGAAGTTTCTGCAACTCCGTGGCCGTGTATCCTCTGAGTCAGCAAGGACTTTTCATGATGTTGGGACTGGGGGTCATTCAGGCTTCTGAGAGCCTTTGGGCCAGCCCAGTGGTCCTAGTCTCCGAACCTCCTCCATAGGGTGGAAAGAGAAATTAGGTTTTGTGTGGACTACAGATGTCGTAATGCTGTCACCAGGACAGGTTTACACCCCATCCCCAGAGCTGATGAATTGATAGATAAGTTAGGGGCTGCCAAAATACTTAAGTACCTTTTACTTATGGCAGGGACATGCAGATTGGCATGGCCCCTGAAGCAAAAGAAAAGACAGCATTCTCCACACTTGATGGGCACTTCCAGTTCACTGTGATGTCCTTTGGTCAAAAGAATGCCCCTGCCCCCTTCCAGAGGTTGGTGAATCGAGTCCTTGCTGGGTTGGAAGGCTTAAATGCAGCCTATCTTGATGATATTGCTGTGTTTAGCTCTTACTGTCAGAATTACATGGTCCACCTGGGGAAGGTCTTACGGGCCCTGCAAATTGCAGGCCTAACTATCAGAGCATCCAAGTGCCAGATGGGGCAGGGAACTGTTATGTACTTGGACCACCTTGTAGGTGGAAGCGAAGTTCAATCACTACAGCCCAAAATCCAGACAATTCTCGATTGGTAAGCTCCAACCACCTGACCCAAGTCAGAACATTCCTAGGCTTGACTGAGTATTACAGGAGGTTTGTGAAGGGGTATTGGTCTGGTGTGACACCCCTCACAGAACCCACCTACAACAAGATGCCCAAGAAAGTTAACGGGACAGTTGGCTGCCTGAAGGCTTTTGACACTCTAAAAGAGGCAATTTGCTGAGCACCTATTCTCAAGGCTCCAGAGTACTCCAAACAGTTCATTGTGCAGACTGATGCCCCTGAGCTAGGGATAGAAGCGGTTCTATCCCAGACCAATGATGATAGACAAGACCAACCTGTTGCTTTCATACGCAGAAGGCTTATTCCCATGGAGCAGCGTTGGAGTGCCATTGAGAGGGAGACCTCTGCTGTGGTCTAGCCCTTGAAGAAGCTGAGACCCTACCTGTTTGGTACTCAATTCTTAGTCAAACTGGATCACATACCTCTCTGATGGCTTATGCAGATGAAAGGAAAAAAACTAAACTTTTGAGGTGATCCATCTCCCTACAAGGAATGGACTTCACAGTGGAACATAGATCTGGGACGACCCATGCCAATGCAGATGGCCTTTCCAGATTTTTTCACTTAGACAATGAATGCCTGCAATCCGCTGCCTGTGGCCTAGCAGGGTGCACTAGACCACTGGTGAGGGTACCTTTTCATGAGCACTGTACCCCTACATCGTGTAAGTCCATTCTTAGACATTTTAAGTGCAGCAAAGCCATAAAGAGTATATGGACTGGGAATTGGTTATTACGAACTCCATAGCGGCTTTACTGAACACTGGGAAGTTTTGTAGTGAATTTACCATTACATTAAACCCACACTGATGTCAGTGTGGGATTTAATATAAAAAGCACACAGAGGGCATCTTGGAGATGCCCCCTGAAAAATGACCAGCCCTGGTGTGGTTCCTGAATGGTTGCCTGCCATTTGCCACTACCAGACAG
The DNA here is from genome assembly GCF_964261635.1 of Lissotriton helveticus. Taxonomy (NCBI): domain Eukaryota; kingdom Metazoa; phylum Chordata; class Amphibia; order Caudata; family Salamandridae; genus Lissotriton; species Lissotriton helveticus. The sequence goes on from NC_136073.1 coordinate 374,549,803, forward strand.
GTTAGTGGACCCCTGGGTAGAGATCCTGAGCTCTCTGTGTCCAGATACAACCCCGATCCTGGGCAGAGATGTCATGCCTTCTCCCCCAGGACGGACTAGGTCCACAAAGGGGACGCTTCAAAGACATGCCACCTATGTAAGCTGTCCCTGCCTTTTCCTTCCCCGAGCAACTGACTCCCACCGGTTCTGACCAACACTTTGAGCAGGAGAATCAGCGGGAAAACTAGTTAGGAGGAGAGGTGTGCCCAACTTTGCCAACCCCAACCTCTACCCTCAGGTGGGGGAGGTGAGGTGAAGCCCAGATCTCAGTCCCCTCCATTTTGAAGATGAGGGGACCAAAACAATTAGGGAGAGGCTCATGCCTCCCTCCCAGTAGAGGGTGTCATATTAGGCAGTGTACTCACCCCAAGGAAGGGACCCATGTGTCCCAACCTGAACACCCCTGTAAATGCCCCTAGAATTTAGGGGTGACCCTGAACCTTGCCTCCTCAGATTTGAGGAAGAAAGAAGAAGGACCGAAGAGCCAAGCTGACCCAGGAAAAAGAGGACACCAAGTGCCTTGACTCTGACCTGCCTACAGCAAAACCCTGGCATATCCGGAAGCCCCCCCCCCAGAGCACCTGCCCTGTGCCAATCTAAAAGACTCTGTCTCCTGTGAGCACTGGATTTGCTCAACAAAGACTCACCCACAGAATCTGGATCCAGACGGCTCTGTGTTTGCACCACTATGCACCCAACAACCACGTCCTGAGTTCAAGTTGCCCAATAGCACAGGGAGGATCCCCAGGGATGTTGTTGTGTTATGTTCCTAAAAAACTTCTGTGAAGTTGAACTTTTTGTATGGTCAGAGAGTAACTGTGCTTTAAATTAAGAATTGTCGTACTTACCTGTAAGTGACACCCGTGTGTGATATCTAGACATATTACCTCAAGTTCTAAGAGTAACTAAAAAGGAATCCAAGAGTAAATGAAAGTAATCTCACTGTATTGTAAACAATTCCAATACACTCTACAATTGAAGTTCTGTGTACAGCTTTACATTTGAAAGTGTTCTTACTTACCTGTGCCAAGTCCTGCTTGGTTCTACAAAATAAAATATAAGTCTAACTCTTTTATACTTACCTAATTGGTCTGGATTCAGTCTCTGAGTGTGTGCCATCAGCCTTGAGTGAGTGAATACAATAATTGCTTAACACACCCTCTGTAAAAGCCTAACTGCTCGCCCACACTACCACAAAGAGAGCTGTTAGTACTTGTCTAATTTAGCCTCTGCTGTACCTCTGGTGACTTCTTGGATTCTATGCACACTATACCTTACTTTGGTATAGTATATACAGGGGCGTAACAACGGCCCCCGTGTTGCGGGGGCGCCCCGAGCTATAGGGGCACCCTCAGCACACATTAGTCGCTACATTGGTCTGACTGTACTCATACACAGCAATAGTTAAATAAAACACCTTTTTTTTAAACTGCAACTTGAAATCATGAAGTAGATTGCACCACCAGTAGTCATTGAGAGCAAGGTCCATGCACCACGCTGGGACGTAGACGTAGTATAAATGTTACGCCGCCGCCCGCTCCAGTCCAATCAAATAAATCAAATGCTACACTGCGCACAGCTTCGTAGTCTTCAGCCTCAGGGTGGGGAAGAGCTGGTCTTGAATGTTCATGCACAGTGTAACCTGCATGTGAGGTGGCGCCGGCAGGCCAGGGGCACTGAACGGGGAGTGAGGCCATAATTAAAATGGCATTCTTAGTTAGAAGGCTCTTCCCGGCTATGCTTGCAAAACAACCCCACCAAATCGTCTGCCTGTTCTGTGTGTCTTTGCTGCTTCTCTGATGACTTTGCTGCTCTTTCCCCCTGGTCATCCTTCATATACAGGGTTGGATTAGCAAAGCAGGCATTAAGCTGCCGGCCGATAGTCGGGTGCCTGAATACCACCTGTGGGCCGGTTTCATAGAGGACAACTAACGACAATATCATACTGGCCACCCTGCCCCTACAATGGCTATCTGACTAGGCCACTGTGGAATGTGTAGGTAGGCTGCTGCACAAAACTCTGTGCTTAGCGATGGGGAGCTGCGACGAGTGAGAGGCCTGTTTTGGGGCTGTAGTTTTGGGCCATCGTCACCTTAGCTCAGACCTCACAAGCAGTCCTATTCCACATTCATTCCTGCCATTCCAGCACACTGTGCCTTGATAGATTGGGGTGGGGTGAGGTCAGGCCATGTGTTGGGGACATTGGGCCCTAGGGCCACTGGACAGCTTAAAAGTTGTGTTTTTCCCATGCTCCTTCCCTCGCCGGTCGTTCTCATTCATCCTGTTGTAGGCGTGGGAGTGCAGGTAGTATTCACAGGCCTTATTGAGAGGCGAGGTTTTGCTCTACCTTTTGGGCCATTCTCACATCAGCCCTAAGGCGTTAGCCCAGTGTAGAAGCAATATGTTTCAGCTGACCTCGCCTCAAGCCATCGCATTCCGGCCATGGTAGGTGTGTGCAGAGGCTCAGAACATTTTAACCTCAACCCAGCCAGCCCCATTTCCAATAATTAGGTTACCTGCTTATGTTCCATTTTTCAAACACCAACAAAAATTCTTACCTTTTTTTGTTATGCCATGTGAGTGAAGGGGAACATGGACAATGGAACAAGGCCAGGATGAACAGCACGGAGGGGGTGGCAGGTGAGTGGGCGGAGGTAGGGCAAGCAACTACACAGACAGCAACTGAAGGCAAGCAGCAGCATGGGGTGGAAGGGGCCAAGCAACAGCACAGACAACTAGTGGTGGCAAGCAACAACACAGACAGTAAGAGGGGGCAAGCGACTGAAGAAAGGGTGTCGAAAGCACATGGGTAAGGAAGGGTGGAGAGTAGCACAGGAGGAAGATAGCCTTCAACAACATGCACTCTTATGGAGTACTTCAACAAAATGAAAATAGTAGCTCCAAAAGCACAAGCAGTGGACAGACGCAAGTACTTGGTCATGCTTCAGGAGAGGGAAAAATAAACTAAGAGTAAGGGAAGTCGGCACGTGCTGAACAAAGAGAAGCAAGCAAATCAGAATGACGATGAAGCCAACCAAAGGTAAGCGATGGGCAGGCTCTAAGCCCACTGTAGGTTAACAAAATACCTTGCAAGCGACAGTGCATGCACTGTATAAAGCAATTTTTTGTGAAAGGCTGTGCTCCTCGAATGTAGGCCACTTTTTATGGGCTGCCCAGGCCAATTTTTGGTCCAAATCCGATTCTGCTCATATACTCAGCATTCACACTGTAGTGTAGTTCCTATATTCCCAATAGGCTCTGCACATTGGAATAATATATCCTGTAGTTTAGACGTAGGACTATGGTCGACTAGGTCTCTACCGAATATATTAAACTTAATTGTGAGCGCCAGCTAGCTCAGAGGTCACTAGAAACTTTCTCGAACTCACAAGAAGGGATTAGTTTCTGACAACCTCATAAACATGACAACTTTGTTTCCCAAGAATAAGAAATCAATCTCTAGAGTCGCGGAAACAATAGATAGCTATTTTACTCAGTCAATCAATCGTGCATGCTTCGTTTCACCAGAGGTGCTGAGAAAAATAGAGAGACGGCGTTTTCAATAAAAGGTACATGTTGAACAGTCTTCTTTCTCAAGCATAAGAAATATACTGCTACAATCGTAATACTGGTGATAAAGTACAGGACATATAATACGAAAAGTATTACTCTGTGCCAAAAGTTCTATTTTGGAAAAAGTACAAATTGGTAGACAGTTTGTTTTGAAAAAACGAAGGCCGAATTTGAGTTCATGGGAACGCTGTGTGCATGAATCAAAAGTTATTCTCGGTGTCAGGAGAAAACATCAGATCGTCTAGGCTGGCAAAGAAACTGTTTATCATAGTAGGTGAAAGTGGAACCACTTCAGTTAGTAGACCAAATGTGCATAAATGTGGATCATCGCCGTCAGCGTTTGATGCATTAGCAATGTCCGCAATAGGTGGTACCTGTGTTCCTGTAGTGTCTCGTATCTGACCCTCAGTTAGACTTGCCAGTGAGACCTCAATGAATGCCGTCATCAGAATGTGCAGCCGTTGGGGGCAACACGATGCATGTGTCGTTACCGGACCTAGCAAAGCGTCAACATCCGATGGCAGGACTGATGGAAGTGTAAGACAAATGTCCAACACGCATTCCTCTCCGCAAAGCAGGCATCGTAGAGCAGGTAAGATGCAATCTTGCCAGATTGGTCTGAACGATAGAAACCAAGTTGTGTTCAGATCTCTTAAACGAGCCAAGCCAAGAATCTGTGTAATTCTCTCATGATATCGCATGGCAAGGAGGGCTTCGTTCCATGGTAGTCTGGGTATCGCTGGTGACCGGACTTGCCATATCGGAGCAGAAGGAATAAAAATAGAATTCCTGCTACGAGTCCCAAGATGAGAGGCAGGCCGCTGAACACGGAGTGCACGAAATTTGGAAAAATGCAGAGGACTGCTTTAAATGGTGTTAACAGTCCCGAAAAAATCGTCTTAAATACATGTGTGATGCCACTGGTATCAGACATATTTAAGATTTGACTTAACATTTCTGCGAAATGTACTGGGCAGTTTGTTGATAATAATGCATGTATCTCTGCAGAAGTCCTTGCAACTTGCAGATCATACGTTTCTTTAGACGAGGTCAGTAGCACAGTTTTTTGCAGGAGAATGACTTTCATTCTGCTTAAAGTATCAATTCGTATAGAAGAGATTTTCAGTGAAGGCCATAATGCTGTCCCCCTGTCTGTCTTGCTCTTTGGATACAAAACTTGCATACAACAAGTGACCTTGGATGAGACACTGACTAGATACGCATTCCCTGGCAAAATGCCACAACAGCTGTGGTCATTGAGCATAACGTAGCTGCCATTGGATAGCTGCCTGAAAATTGGTTCTATCACTGTGGAGGGTGTACCGTGCAGGTGGCATGAAACGTTATTTGCAGAACCTTCGCAGGCTCCATGTAAATTAATACCTTGGCACAAAAGTGTACCACTTAGTGAGTTCTTACAATTTTTACCACTAAGGAATACCTCTTTTCCCTCATTCCAACATTTGTGTGTGTATGGTAGAGTCCAGGTCGACTTAATGTATTCTTTACCCAACCTTTCATACAGACACCGATTCTGGTGTTGGAGGTATAACTCCATGTACTGGGGCCCCTTAGAGGAGACCTCAGGACTCACATTACTAGCCTTTTAGGGTCTGCCAGCAAGCTAGGTCTGCTGCCTTCCACAGACATGATTCTGCCTTCCTGCTGCTGACTGATCTTGAGCAGGGGAAGGTAGAGCCAGAGGTTTCCTGTCACAGGGAGGTGTGACCACCTCTTAGACAGGACTTAGTGTATTGGGCTGGGGTGTGGGCACTTTGCAGCACCACCAGACTGCATTGAGGGCACATTTTGTGCTCTCCTTGCATACTCGTATGAGCCAGATCAGGAACCCTTAGTTTCTACTCTGGCATGAAACTGGACAAAGGACAAGGAAGTATCCTCCTCTCTGTCCAGGCCTTCCTCTGGGAGGGACCCCTGAGTTGTTCCAACCTTTCCTAGGGTATTTAATGGCTCCCCTGTGTGTGGGTCCTCGGATTTGTCGTGGAACAAGACTCACCACTTAAACCAAGACATTCTTTGGCCATCTGGACACTTGGGCTTTCTTGAACTTCAACTGGAATCAAGAATGCATCAAGGAAGACTCCTGCTGCTTCTAGTCTCCCTGTTCTCCAAGTCTTCTGCCTGGTCTGTATCTGTGCTTCACCAAGGCTCTCCAGAAGACCTGTGGGCTTCAAGGACATCCAAAGAAATCTCCCTTGGAGTGAAGGAGTCTCCTCTGCATCTGCAGGCACCGCAACAATGCTGACCGGTCTACTGCTCCTGTCATCCCATGTACTTCCAGAGGTTCAGTAACACTGGTGGTGGTTCTACAGTTCTCTAGAGGCCTGATGTGTCTTCTCTGCAATTTTGAGGACAGTAACCCTCGTTGGAGCTGCCAGGACCAAACCCCTGTGCATTGCTTCCACTTGCCGTATCCAAAGCTTGTTGGCTCTGCACTCCAGAAGTCTTCGAGATACAAGAAGCTTCAGCCACTCACCCCTCGAATATCAGTGTCCTCACAGCATCCTTTGTACCATGGGCCTCTATTTTGGGGTGCTGCCGAAGGTCCTCTTGCGACTCCTGTGCCTTCAACCTGTGGCTCCTCTCGAGGGTCTTCTTCTGCTTTGGTGGGCTCCCCAGCTTGCTTGAGCCTGCTCTGACTCTCCTGCACCTGGTGAGTTCCTTGGATCTTGCTGGCCCCAACAATTGCATCTTTTTGCTTTACTCACGATCTGCAGTTACCAAGGCTTGTTGGTGCACCTGCCGGACACGCCCATCTAGACATTGACCTCCGACGTGGGACAGGTCGTGGTCTTCCTCAGCATCGCCTGGTCCCCACAGCTACTACGACATGGTCCTCATCACCTGTCCTGAGCTCTTTGCCAAGGGTGGGCATTGTGCTTCCGCGCCCCCTGGTCACCTCCGAGTGGCATGGACTCTGTTCTCTATGCCTACACATTCTCCTCCTCAAGAATCCACCAGACCTCTTCATAAACTTCTCCAGAGGTTTTTTTCCAAAGTCTTCCATTGTAGTCTACTGGGTTTTGGGCGTCATTTAACCCCATGCACCTGGCTTCCCTGGTACACGTAACATGGTTCCTGGGGCATCCATGGGTGGGTTGGCTCTCCAACCTTCCGTCCTCCAAAGGGTTTCTTTGGGGTCCTCTGGGAAAGGTCCTTTTTTGCAAAACTGCAACTGCAACTTCTCAATAGACTTCCATTGGGCACTCGGCTGTTTCCACTCTGCACATAGCCTCCGTGGGGTTCCTGGGTACTTATTTTGTGTGGTTCCTTGTGTCCCCATCTCCCCTGAGTCTTCTGGTCCAAGTACCATTCTTCCTTACAGTTCGCATTCCACTTTATTAGTATATGGTTTGGTCTCCCCCTGGAGACCAGTGTATATTTGTGCTACTTACCCTAGTTCTTTTGAGTATTCCCATATGTACTATTGATATATCTGGATAGGAGATATACCAATGTGTTAGTGACTGTGTTTGTGTAATAAAAAAACTTATTTTTTTATAAACACTGGGTGGTTCTGTTTCATCTAATCTACACTGTAGATTAAATGTGGTAAAACAAGCTGCTTTACACTCCATCAAGATAAGCCTGAAGGCTGTTCTCCTCAGCTACCACTTTGAGAGCTTTCTTGGTTATCAAAGACCACTAAAATCACCATAAAGGTTATTGGAATGTTGCAAAGTGCATCACTCATTGAAGTGTACACCATATACTAAGCCAGCCTCCCTCAGTTATACTTTAAACAGGAAGACCACACAGGCAGGAATGTGGGTTGGGTACAGTCATAAAACAGCAAGGTGAATATAGAACCCACAAACCTTCAATAAGGTCTGAGTTATCAAAATGGAACAAGCTCATCACAAAATTAGATCATTGTTTTTGCTATTACCATTGTGCCATGGATCATGGCCATTGCTATAGACCTTACTTTAACTATACACAAGCCCTAGATTGAGGTATGAGGTACCTTTTTGCTTAGTGTTGTCTTTACACTGAGTCACCGCCCATTACATTATAATCTTCAGAGTTTTAATGTTAGTACATCCCCTTAGGCAATTTCTATGAATATTTTTGGCGTGCATAAATGAACCCCTGCTGAGATTACACTATGAATCTTTAAACAATGAGCATCTGCTTAATTAAATCTGCCATGACGATGCTGAATGTAAATCACGTCTTGTCCAATGCTTACCTAACCCATTCTCTTCTACATCTTTCAGTTGATTTGCTCTTCCTCTTCAAACAACCTAGCATTCACAGATGCTATTCTCTACACCACCATCAATATCACTGTAAACCACAACACCCTCTGTATCATGGGAGGTCTAAAGATCGTGTTTGACCCATTGAACTTCACCTAAAAATTAAATATGCCTGACAAACCTAGAAGGTCTCAACTCCTTCCCACTCTTCCTTGGGCTAAACGCTGGATCTAATCTTGTCTGTACCTGAGGTAATCAAAGTAACCGAAAATCTACTTATCATATAGCCGGGTAACTAACTCTTTTTCTTAATTGTCGCTCCAACCGCAAGAATGACTATTACCACATGGATGGCCTAATAGACTTCCTATTGGCATTGAGCAAGCTCAACCTCACAGCTTTCAATTTTCATCATACCCTCTGCTCACCACCTACCCTCTTAACAGAAGAGAAGCAACTCTGTCTCTGGTTTTCTCCGTTACTCTTTGACCATTGCCAAAGGAATTCATGCCTAAATGAAAAAGTAAAGAAGCTGAAGAGAGACATCAGTACCTAGAATGCTAATAGCAGGAACCAAATTACCTGAATGAAAAACAAGGCCTGAAAAATCACACCAATTTCTACAAATCATCAATCCAGAGTGTAGGAGATTTTACTACTGCCAGCAGATCTGATTTAAATTGTCCGATTTAAAGAATGACACATTATGCTTTCAGAATTCTGCCACCTCGTTTACACTGCTACAAAGACCTTTACTCTGTACTACTACCTCATTAAGAAGGGATCTAGAAATCCCTCCTCCACAGACCAAGCGTAAAATAACATATTCCAAGGGGAGACTTCGATCCCTAGCCTTCTGTAAACCATTCAACATCTCCTAATTCAAAGTACTTTTGATGGTGAGCCCCACTAGTTCTTCAACGTTCACCCACCTACAACCTTGACCCAGCCAGCAACCAACCAATCTCCAGCTGTCTACTCTTAGGACAACTGATTAAGGGCCATATGTATCAATGTTAGGTTTTGCTACTCTCAAATATCGAATTTTGGGAATCGCTATTTGAGAATCGCAAAACGCTATGTATGTAGGATTTGCAATACATTTTGCAAATCCGACATATTCCTTAATTGCGAATCACAAATTGCAATTCACAATTAAGAAATACCTCCCCATTCATTCCTATGGGCCTAGAGGCCCATAGGAATGAATGGGAAGACATTCTCAATTTGCGATTCTCAATTAGAGAATTGCAAATTGAGAATGCAATTTCAAGTGTGCTAGGGTGTCAAAAGGACACCCTGTTGCACCCCTGAAATGAGCGTGGGTGCACATGTGGCGCACATACATGCCCTAAGGGTATGTGTGTGTGCCACAAGCCACTTTAAAAAATGCAAAAATTGGCATTTTTGAAAGAAATCTCAAATTACCACCAACCTGTAGTTGGTAGTAATTTGCGATTCCTTATGCCATATTCGCACAACTTGGGTGCCTCATACATTCCATTTATGGAATCGCAATTTGCGATTCCTTAAATGCATTTGCAAAATAGGTAATCGCAAATTTTGCGATTCCTTATTTTGCAAGACAGTTTTTCTTTTATACATACCATTTAGCCTAATTGCGATCGCAAACGCAGAAATTCTGCGAATTTCGGCATTTGCGATCACAATTTTGCATGATACATATGACCCTAAAAAGCATACTTCATTCGGACCACTAACTTCTTGACCCAAAAAAACTTTCCAGTTACCAAAACTGGCTTCTATTCTGACAGAGTTGCCAAACCCATCCTTATCACCATTTGAGATTACTTAAAGGCAGGTGTATACATAATTGAAGTTGCAGTACCACCACTCCTGGACGCCTCGGACGCCACTGACAGGGTTTATCTTTCTGCCCTTTTAATGAGGCCAGAGAAAATTGGGCATCCAGGGAACTTGCTCAACTGTCTCTCCTCCTACCTTTCAGGTATCATATCATTCCTCTTTCACACCCTCTTTTTGCAGAAGCAAATGGCATAATCACAGTTCCATTCCTGTTTAATGCTTACCTGACCATGCTACAAGACCTCATCTAATTATTCAGCTGAGCACGATCTAACTGCCAATGAGACCGAGAGCATCCTTAATCTGGAAATCAGAATAACCTAGCTACTCTTAATAGATCATTGCCTCTGAGCCATTGACTACCATCACCCTAGTCCTATCATGACTGAACTACACAAACAGTTTCTATTTACTCCAAACACTCCAAAGTGCAGCAATCAGACAAATATTTTTCGGATGGAGATATTACCACATCACCGCAACCCTAAACCAGCACCACTGCTACCCACGGCCAGATACTTCTCCAAGGCACTCCACATACCCATAGGCGCTTATTTATTCCTTCAAGTGAAAGATCAAAAGCACTTCCAGAACAGAGTCCTGTGCTCTCCACCGGCAACACTGGCAACTATCCCATCCTTTAAAAAAATTACATATCTGTGGAAACTCCTCCTAAGTTCTATACCAGGAAACATCCAAGACCATCTAGAATTGAGACCATAATGACCTGTCTTTTCCACAATAGATACCTCTAGTTCATATCCATCCAGGAAACACACCTAATCTCCTACAAAAGGATGTTAGAATGAGCATATGCAAAGTTATTTATGATTCCTCTTTGCTGCAGTTCATGCCAGTGCGCAACTACACAATCGCAGAAACATGATAAGAGCAACCACCTAGTCATTATGAACAACCCTAAAACACTATATGCTACTCTTGAAACCCACACCCTTCCGAATATGAAACAGAATGCTATATTATGTTAAACAATCCTTTTATCTCCCTCATCTTCACTCCCCTTCAGGGCTCAAGTAGAGCTACAGGACACAGTATTATTATTATTATTATTATTTGGGTTTTGTAAAGCGCGTAGTAACCCGTAAGCATCCCAGCGCTAAGATCAGGACAATCTAGAGGGTGGCGTAGGGAGGAAATCAGGGAACAGGTGGGTTTTCAGAAGTTTTCTGAATCGAAGGTAGTCTGCTTCCATCCTTAGAGTGCGGGGGAGAGTGTTCCACAGCCGGGATGCGTTTACAGAAAAACGCCGTCCGCCAGTGCGTGCCCTCTTTACTCTAACAGTGGTGATAAGGTGTTCGTGGTCAGAGCGAAGGGATCGTGTGGCTTTGTAGGGCCTGATAAATTTGCTAAGGATAGGGGGGCCTTTGTCCTGCAAGAGTTTGTGGGATAGGCAGAGGGCCTTAAATTTGACTCGCTCTCTCACTGGGAGCCAGTGAAGATGTTTCAGCGCTGGTTTGGCCGAGGCTCTGGCCGGAGTGTTCGTAAGGATCCGAGCTGCGGCGTTCTGGATCCTTTGCAGTTTGTTAAAGGTTGCTTCGGGGGCACCCAGGTAGATGGCATTGCTATAGTCCAGCCTTGACAGGATGAGGCCTTGGATGAGCAATTTCTGGGAGACAGGGGGGAGTAGGGGCAGAATCTTCCTGATAGATTTAAGGAGCCCGAAGCAGGTCCCAGCGATCTTTTTGGCTTGGGTCTTGAAGGACAGATCTTTTTCGAGCCATATTCCTAGACTTTTGATCTCGGTCTTGCGGGCTGGGGGTTCGCCTAAGCAGGGGGGCCAGATGTTGGGGGAAAGGGAAAGTCCCTTTTTACCCAGGAGTAGAATGTCTGTCTTCGATCCGTTAAGTTTCAACGACGAACTATTCATCCATCCTTGAATTTCTGAGAGACAGCTATGGAGGTTGGATGGTTCCTGGTTGGGATGAGATAGAGACACCACTAATTGAGTGTCATCGGCGTAACTGATAATTTTGACTCCGAATGGGATGACCACCTCCTCCAATGGGGACATGTAGACATTAAATAATGTCGGGCTTAATGACGAGCCCTGAGGTACTCCACATTGAAGGGGGGTTGCGGGGGAGCGGGTGTCGTTCTCCCAAACCTGGAAGGAGCGCTGGTCCAAGAATTATGCGAACCAGGCCAAGGCGGTGCCGTCCACCCCGATGTTTTTGAGTCGCTGGATTAAGACCCGGTGGTTGACAGTGTCGAAGGCTGCACTGAGGTCCAGGAGGATCACTGCCACTGATCCTCCTGCGTCCAAAATGATTCTAGCCTCCTCCACAGCCGCAAGTAGGGCGATGTCCGTGCCCTGTCCCGGGCGAAAACCTGTTTGCGAGTTTTTGAGCAGGTTGTTAGACTCTAGAAACTGCGAGAGCTTTTTGTTAACTAGTTTTTCGGTAATTTTACTGGTTCCGGGGAGGAGGGAGATTGGCCTGTAGTTGGCCATGTCCAGGGGGTCAAGTGAAGGTTTTTTAAGGAGCGCCTTGACCACGGCCGCTTTCCAGCTGGGGGGGACTTTTCCCTGGAGCAGTGATGAGTTGATGAGGTCAGTTAGTGGGGGGGCGATTGTAGGGGCCACTTTTTTTAGAATGCGTAAGGGCACCGGGTCGCTAGGGGAGCCGCTTTTGATTGTTGCTAGCGTAGTTAGGACCTCTTCAGAAGTAACCGGGCCGAGAGAGTATAGGTGGGCACTAGATGGGGCCGAGTTGGTGCAACCCTCCTCAGTAAGACTGGAGTCGACAGGGGGTAGGGAGATGAGAATTTTCTGGATTTTCTCATCAAAGAATTTGGCTAGATTAATACATTTCTCTTCCGAGGAGTTGGAGTCTGGAGCTTTCTCTGGTCTTGGATCTGGAACTTTGAGTAATTCCTTTAAAATGGTAAAAGTTTCCCTGGCGGAGCTGGATGAGTTTTTTATTCTTTCCTCAAAGAATGTGCTTTTGGCGTTGCGTAAGGCTAGTTTGTAGTTTTTCAAGGCGGTGCAGAAGGCAATTTTTTTATCTGTGGATTTGTACTTTCTCCATGTGCGCTCTGTTCTTTTGCACTCCTTCCGTAAAAGGTTAAGATCAGGGGTGTACCAGGGAGCCGGGTTCACTCTTTTGACTCTTTTCAAGGTGGTGGTACTAGGGAGAAGATTGTCCAATAAGTGGGAGAGCCAGGAGTTAAACTGACTATCTGCGGTAACAGGGTCGGAAGCTAAGGGGGGGGGTAGTGATCCTGAGTGCGGCAGCCCATTCTTCTGACGAGAGTCTGTGCCAGCGTCGTTCCGTAACCCGGGTTTTAGAAGGAAGTGTAGGTGGGACAGAAAGGGGCCAGTGAATGGGTATAAAAAAGTGATCTGTCCAGGGTAGGGGAAGAGGAGTGAGAGTTTTGAGGTCAGAGATGTTGGTGAGGACTGGGTCCAGAAGGTGTCCTTTGTCATGGGTGGGCTCTAGATTAACTAGTCGGATACCAAATGACATAAGGTCAAGGAGGAGTTCGGAGGCAGTTATGTCTTTGGGGTCTAGTAGATGGAGGTTCAGGTCCCCCAGAATTAAAAAATTAGGAGTGGTAGATGCCGTCTGGGTGACTATGTCAGCAAGAGCACCTGGGAATTTGGCTGGGGTTCCCGGGGGACGGTATATCAGTAGACCAGAGAGTGAGGTAGCAGTAAGATCATCTAGCTGATCATTACACAATACACCAATATTATTCCTTTGTAGGCCATACAATATTTTTCCCCAGAGTTTTGATATAGCACAAACTTTACCCAGAGGTATCAGAGCCTTTTACATGAGCACCAGTTGCTTACAGACGGACACATTCATGTTTGTTTTGTTAGGCACGGGGAGATTAAGTGATTTGCCTAGATTCACAGGATGTTGAGCGTCCCTGCCGAAACTCTAACCCGGATCCCCAGTTTCGAGGTCGACCGCTCTAGCTGTAAGGCCACATCCTCTCCCCAATAAACCCCCATTCTTTCAAACCACCCCAATCTAGCTACCTGTCTAAAAGAAGTGCTTTGGTTCATTGTCAGGGGGTACGAAGCACTATTAAAAGCAACTGCATTACAATTCAGTACAGTACTGCAACCACTAAACTCACTAAATCCTGATCCCTTTGACGAACCTTTCATGTTGTAATTGACATGGCCACTTGGATACAATTAACACACTCGCTGTATTTTCCCTATGATACATCAAGAACAATTGACTGGTAAGCCCCACTTTCTAGCAACTCTACTTTTATCCAATGATCTGAAGTGTTCTTTAGCCTCCCAGACATTGCTTATAATACAGGTTTATTGAGACCACATTATATCTTTGATTAACAATTTTTTTTGTCATTCTCTAGGTTTTCATCCATTCAATGCTATACACAGTTTTGAATAGGTTCTTGTTCTGAAGACTTTTAAAATAAACGAAATATAGCCAAAACACTGACATCCCATTTTCACATAACAGGTTGTTCCTAATCTGTATTTTCAAAATGACTAAAGGTTTATATTGAATACTTTCTAGTGTCAATATGACTTTTTGTGACCCATAGCGCTCATCAGAATACACATGCACTGTAACTTATATGTTTATCTGAATACAGACAAACAAACTATATTTTGGAATTAAATGACTGAACTATAATGTTCAGCACTTTCTGACTTCTTTTGTGATAGGAACATATGCACAAATATAGTAGCAGGATCAGAACAAGGGTTAGTATTACCTTTGAATAAAATAATGTATGCAATTCTATGTGATTAATTTCTCACAATAAAGTATGGTCCAGCTGTACTAAACATTGTCACAAAATACTGATTGCAATTTGTGACCAGTATTTTTGGACTATTGTGGTATATTGAGAACTGGCCTATGTACTCAAGGGTCAGTTGGCAAAATAACAAATCGTAGTGGGTTGCAGTGTGGCCTATCTCATGAATATTAATGAGGTGGGTTGAAAATTGCAATTCACTATGATTCACTGCCATCACAGGGATGTGACCTGCTGGGATTAGTAGACCACCATATCTGTGATTGCTTTTAAATAAAGCAGTTTATGGTCTCAGCTAGACAGCACCCCATATGTCCAGGTAATGCATGTGTCATGCCTCTTCTTGTGTTTAGATCTCCCCAGAGCATTGACCAAGTACTTGTGTCCATCCACTGCTCCCGTTTTAGGACCTACTCTTTGTGTTTGAGCACTCTACACGAGTGTGTTATATCCTATGTTTTCTCATTTATCATGTTTTCTCTGTTATCCCCTTCATAGTATGTACTCCATTATATAGTTGTATCCTAGTGCCTTGGTTGCTAGGTGATTCTGGAATGTTATGCCTCTGATCTTCAGTTGAAGACTGATGATTCTTGGATGAGCACTCTGATTGATCTAGTGCTGTACTTGATGTTCCTGAATAAACTTAATACTTAAGTTTACTTCCTTCTCCTGTCATCCTTTTGGATACAACATAATTTGGCGACGAGGTGGTCAAGTCAGCACTCTCCCGAACCTACGCCCAAATTCAACTTTGAAAAGATCTTATCAGACTTCAGTGTTCATTCACTGTGTTTTTGAATCTTATGGATTTGAATACTTCAACTCATTCCCATGAACTGCCTTAAAGACTTGGACTCCTGCTTACTACTCATGAAGATCTTCATCTTCTACCAAGATAAGTTTTAATATTTATTCTCCTTCAATTTTATAAACATTTAAAAAAAAAAAAGGATTATATATAACATAGTCTATTGGGAGCTTCGCTGCATTTCTCATCTTTTATTATTTAATTCGATGCAGGCTCATAGATTTGTTTCGAATTGGCCATGGAGTTTGCTGGTTTATTAGTAAATAACTGTCCCTGCCTTAATTTTTTATTTACCATTTTGTTCTGACTCTTTCATTTTGACCTCGATTTTTCATAGACTTTTGGCAGACTTCCGATCTCAATTTTCCGCAATTTCAAGGCATTTTCACGATTGCGACATTCAAATTAATTAACTGTCAGTTCTTTACTCACTCAGAATCTTCGCATTTCAAAGATCGCCATTCTTTGACGTCTTCTTGACTTTCCTCGATCTCCTGGCAGCGGCTCAAGCAACGGAAATCGTCATCACGATTTGACGTTCACGCTCACGTCAACATGTCATCTCGTACAACGCAGCGGCCATTTTGAATTGCTTAGCAACGATAAAGCTTCTTTGTATACTGCTCCCGTCAAAAGGCTTCGTTGACGCACACAGTTGTGAGGTATTTTACTACTATTTATTCAATCCTTTAACTTGTTGTTTCGCTGATACACACAGCTTCATGACTTTATTCATACGATGTGTATCATTTACGCTGATACACACAGCTGATTTTTAACTTTTAAAATATGCCTCATCTTCTCTGATACACACAGCTGAAATTGATTTTTAAACGACGTGTATCATTTACGCTGATACACACAGCTGAAATTAAACTCTTAAGATACGTTCTTCATCTATGCTGATACACACAGCTGAATTTGATTTTTGTACGATGTGTATCATTTACGCTGATACACACAGCTGATATTGGATTTTAAATGTCTTCATCTACGCTGATACTCTTTATTTAAAACAACTTTGAACTACGTGTATCATCTACGCTGATTCTTACAGCCATCAACTACGCATTTGTTTTTTAAACAACAATTTTACAATTTTTGTGACTCAATTATCCTGATATATACATATTAACCTCTACTTGTTGATATATCATACAATTTTTTTTTTTTGTTTTGATTTACCTTCTAGTGTTTACAATGGCTCAACAAACCGCAGTTCTTCCGTCATCATTTCTCCCTGAGCCAGGTACCCCAAAAATTAAATGGACTCAATGGTTCAAAGCTTTTAATAGTTACATTATCGCTATTGATGCTGTGAAATTTTCTCCCGTTAGGAAAAATGCAATGTTATATAGTGCTTTAGGTGCTGAGGATCAAAGAATCTTTGATCATCAACCTTCTATCACTAGACCTCCTTCTGATGATTGGAATGAGTATACTGAAGCCATTGCACGTTTAGAGAAGTATTTTAAAGATGAACCGAGTGTAATTGTTGAAAGACACAAATTTTATACTCGTAAACAAAGAGAATATGAAAAATTGATATATTTTTATCTGAATTGAGGGTCTTAGCTGCAACTTGTGAATTCGAAGGCCCTATTGATCAATACCTTAGAGACCAAATTGTTGTAAATTGTTTTAGTAACAAAGTTCAAGAAAGGCTTTTATGTTGTCGGAATCCTTCATTGCCAGAAACTTTAGAATTAGCAAGAGGAATTGAAAGATCTGCCTTTGCTTCTAAAGAATTGAGCAATAATAAACCTACACAGGTTGATTTAGTAAACAAAATTTCTTCTCAAAATAGTAATCAACGTAATCAACCTCCTAAGCTTGAGTGGAAGAAAACTGATAAACCTCCTGCTTGTTTTAGATGTGGGTCTAAGTCACATCTTGCTAATTCAACTTTTTGTCCTGCCCTAAAGAAACAATGCTCTAATTGTAAAAAAATTGGACACTTTGCTGCAGTGTGTAAATTCAAATCTAAAACAATGTATCTTGAGGTTACTAATTCTGAGGAAGTATCTAGTATTAGTGAAGAACAAATTGTAAAACATTTTTTATTGTCTGTTGACATGATAGACAGCCATGAGGATTCCTCTGCCTATGATCCTGTGTGTGACTTAAAAATTGGTGAGGTACTCGTTAAAGTTACTGTAGATTCAGGATCTTCTATCACCATCATTGCTGACTTTCTTTTCTTAGAACACTGGAAAGAAATTTTACTTTTTCCTCCTGACATTCGTACTGTTGCATTTAATGGGAAGGTTATTGACTTAATCGGTTATTTCACTGATAGTCTAACTTTTGAAGATCGTTCTATTCAAGCAAAAATTTATGTAGCTAAGAAAGGTTACTATGTCCTGGGATGGAAGGATCAAGGAAAATTCCCTTTAGTTTTAAGACCTGGTACTAATAATCCCATTTCTTTAGATCGATCCACCACATTTAATGCTCTAGTTACTGAAGAATTGTCCTTAGAGAGTATCATAGGAAAATACAGTGCTGTGTTTTCTGATAATCTTGGTTCAGTTAAGGGTTTTGAACACAAGATCATTTTGAAACCTGATGCTGTTCCAGTGATTCATAAGGTCAGACAAGTTCCTTTAAGTATCATGGGAAAATTGAAAACTCATCTTCTTCAGTTGAGTAAGGATGGAGTCATTGAACACATCAATTCTTCTTTGTGGGTTTCGCCAATTGTAGTCGCACTTAAAAAGAACTGTGATGAGCTTAGGCTGTGTGTAGACCTTAGAGCTTTGAATAAGAATATGCAAGTAGATTGTTTTCCCCTCCCACGCATCCAAGATATGCTAGCTCAATTGAAAGGTACAAAAGTTTTCTCTACTATAGATTTACGAGCAGCGTATCATCAGATTGAGTTAAGTAAAGAATCTAGGGATTTAACTGCTTTCAATACTCCCTTTGGGCTCTACAGATATTTGAGGTTACCTTTCGGTCTTGCCTCAGCAGCATCAGTTTTTCAAAAATTAATGTTTCAGTTGTTTGGGGAAATTCGTGATGTTTTAGCCTACCAGGATGACATCTTGATATCTACTAATACTGTTGAAGAACATCTCATCAAATTAGATCAAGTGATTGGCATTTTGAATGATCATGGCATGACTGTTAAAAAAATAGAAGTGTAGATTTCTTCTCTGTGAGGTTGAGTATCTTGGTCATACCATCTCTCATAAAGGCATTACTCCTAAACGTGATCTGTTGCAAGGCATTCGTGATTGTGCTCAACCCAGTAACAAAGACCAGTTGAGATCATGTTTGGGTTTAAGTGAATTTTATTCGAGGTTTGTGCAGAATTTTGCACATGTAAGTGAGCCTTTGAGGATGCTTACCAGGAACAATGTTAAATATCTGTGGGGTGAGGCACATAAATTGGCTTTTGAATCTTTAAAGGATCTAATTATAGGAGCTCCAGCTCTTAAACCTTTTGATGAGAACTCTCTTTCCTTTATTACAGTAGATGCCAGTAATGCTGGTTTAGGTGCTGGGCTGAGTCAAGTTGATGGTGGTAATGAGAGTGTAGTTGCTTTTGCTTCCCGTCAACTCTCCTCATCAGAGAGAAATTACAGTACAATTGAAAAGGAGGCCTTAGCTTGCGTTTGGGGAGTTAATCATTTCTCTACTTATGTTTGGGGTCGTGAATTTGTAGTGGTGTCAGACCACAAACCATTGATCTTCATTTGGAATGACAAAGGTTTAAGGAATGCAAGTCCGAGATTAAGTCGACTTTTTTCTAAGCTTTATGATTTTAACTTTGTAATGAGACACATTCCGGGTGGAACATTTTTTACTGCTGATTTCTTGTCTAGATGTCCTTCAAGTTCTCTACAGTTTTCTCCAATTCTTGATGACAAGGAAGTGGTAGTTAATCTACTTGATGGTTTGGTTCTAGCAAAGGATGTTGTTTCTGAGTCTGATTGGATTAAGGCCTCTTCGCAGGATTATTCTTTTTGTACTTTAAAAAAGTACATTGCTGAGGGTTGGCCAAGAGAAAATCAAATAGATAAAGATCTTCTTCCTTTTTCCAAAGTCAGGGATGATTTGAGCTTGGAGGGTGATTTCATTTTGAGGGTTTTTTCTCTTATTCCTCCTGTCTCCATCCGAGATAAGATTATCAACATTGCTCACAAAGGCCACGGAGGGGTTACGAGTACCAAGAAGAGGTTGAGACTTCATTATTGGTGGCCAGGTATGGACATTTGCGTGGACACCTTTTTGAATGGTTGTATTGAGTGTTCTCATGCTGAGAAGTCCTTACGCACTGTTAATAAACCTTTATGTCCTGTTGTCTTTCCTGATAGTCCATGGGAGAAATTAGGTATGGATTTCTTAGGACCCATTGGTGGTTTAAATCAGGGTTTTAGATTTATTCTTACCATCGTTGACTATCATTCCAAATGGGTTGTTTTTGAGTTTTTGAAGGAACCTAACACTAGTAATGTCATAAAATGTCTTAAAAAGCTTTTCCAATCTGAGGGAATTCCAACCTTTCTGGTTTCAGACAACGGTGTACAATTCGTGTCACATGAGATGAATTGTTTTTTAAACAATTTAGCCACTAAGCATCTTACCACTGCTTTATATTCCCCGCAAAGTAATGGCTTGGTGGAAAGAGTGAATCGGGTCTTGAAGGATGCAGTCCAGTTAGCTATTTCTTCTGGACTTTGTGTTCAGGATGTTGTCAGTGACAGAATTTGGTCATATAACAACACCCCGCATTCGACTACTGGAGTAACACCCTTCCTTTTGTTAAGAGGGAGACAATCTTTTAATGAGTTGTCTCCTGGTTGGGTTGTTAACAAAACCTTTCATGAAAGGTGTGTACCTGATTTAGATCAAACCAGGGGTAAGGTTGAGTCTGCTCAGATGAAATCTAAAATCAGGTATGATCAAGATAAACATGTGAAAGAAATTTCTTTGGACATCGTTGACAAGGTTAGAATCAGAAGACCATGTAAAGTTAAGGGGTCAAAATTTTATCCGGAAACAACTATTGTCCAAATCAGTAAACATGCTGTAAAGGTACTCGGTGGCAAATGGTGGAGTAAAAGAAATGTTTCCAAGGTAAAGAATTCGAATCTTGATCTTATTGAAGTTGAGACAGATGCCTTATCTCCTTTCATGAGTGATGCTTGCAGCCTTGGCACTCATGATCCTCCTGCTGATTATCTACATGTGGATGATTGTGAGATGTTTTTGTCTGCTGACAATGTGACTACTGACAATTGCGAGACGTTTTTACCTGATGTTTCTGTCCCTTGCTCAAGGTCCACTAGAATTAAGTTTAAACCTAAATATTTAGATGATTATTCTACTTGATATGTTCTTTCCCTGTTAGAAATTTTTGTTTTATATAACATTTACTTCTTTTGTTTTAGCCTGTATTTAATATGTTTAGTTTTTTCCTTTGTTTTGTTATGGGAAAGGAGGTGTGTTATATCCTATGTTTTCTCATTTCTCATGTTTTCTCTGTTATCCCCTTCATAGTATGTACTCAATTATATAGTTGTATCCTAGTGCCTTGGTTGCTAGGTGATTCTGGAATGTTATGCCTCTGAGCTTCAGTTGAAGACTGATGCTTCTTGGATGAGCACTCTGATTGATCTAGTGCTTTACTTGATGTTCCTGAATAAACTTAATACTTAAGTTTACTTCCTTCTCCTGTCATCCTTTTGGATACAACAGAGTGCTTGTCTTTTTACAAGCTCCGTCTCCTCCTAACCGGGCTTCACTTCGAACTATGTATAGATTGTTAAACTAAACTAACTGCAAAGCAGCAAAACAAACTGGTGTTAATGTTTCTTTTTTCAGTTTTTTCAGTTTTATATAGTCAAACTCGACCTGAAGGTATTGGACCGCTTTACATGAGCACCAGTTGCATTACAGTTAGACGCATTCATTTTTAGGCACATAGAGAATAAGTGAATTGCTCAGAATCACAGGATGTTCAGCCTCCCGACAAGACTCGAACCTAGTTCCCCAGGTTCTAAGTCGGCCATTCTAGCCGTTACGCCACATCCTCTCCCAACAGAATATAAACATGAAAACTGCACAGTTCCCCATTTTTGTAGGTATCACTGATGGAGATTGTTTTTATTTCCCTCCCTGCTCTTTTGCACTTGCTAAACAGCAGATTAATTCAGCCTGATCCAAGCATTGTCTGCCTTTCCCCTTCCACTTTCAGAGACAGCAGTGCTGGGGCTTTGGTGCATATGTGCTCGCTTGTGTGTTACTTCAGGAAAAAACTGAAGTGGCCGCCATATACTTAGGATTTTTTTTTAACATTTCCCTTAAGTTCTTAATTTTAGGGAGTCTGGACACACACCTCAATGGGAAGTACAATCAAACGTTTGACAACACAAAACATAGTACCAGCAAAGGGAAACACTTAAAAATATTATCATCTATAAACCCATAGTTTATTTTTCTTCATTAAAACGCTGAGACAATTGTGCAACGTTTTGAAATATGAGAGTTCAGAATACAGCGCTTTTTACATGACATTCAGCCATGCTGAACAGCATGTATGCTGCTATTCAGCATGGATCAAATACATTGGCATAGTTCTTGGGTTGTAAGACCTATTGGCTTTACCAAGGTTTTTTTTAATGCATCCAGTTTTACTTAAAGCAAAACAGGAAGCATGATTAAAAAAAAAAAAAGTTTAACAAACATTTTTTAAGACTAGACAGTGGTCCATGTGACTACTGCCTTCTTTTAAAATGGTTTTGTGAACATTCACAAAGGGAAAAGGAGCTCTTTGGGACTCCTTCCTGTTTGCCAATGGCTTACCACTACATTTGGGTAGTCAGTAAAGCAAAAAAGTCATAAATGCCATTCCGAATCAGTATTCGGAAGGAACAGCTTAAACATGCCCCTTCCAGATGCCGATTTGGTCACAGACCCAAATTGTGATTCTGTAACGTGTGACCGAATCACAGTTTGGGTTTGATACATGCCTTTTTGCTGTCGCAAATGACCCAATTCTGCTAATTGGACCTTGTGCCAACACAACAAGGCGTCTTACACCTAGCCCTCAATTCTTCACTGATATGTTTACTTGTCACAGATGAACAATTGTTACTTACCTGTAAACAGGTGGTTCTCCAGTATTGGGGTCTTTCATTGATTCACATGCTTAAATATTCCCCGTCGTCGAAGTGGGAGTTCCACGGTAAATATCATAGCAATAAGATGCTAATAACATAAGTATGTAAAAACATAACACATAAAAATACACAGTAGAAATGCATAGAAATACCAAGACATAATTCCTACATAGGAATACATGGTAGAGAGAAAAAACACTTGCAACATATCCATGTCATTATGTTAGTCCAAACTGCAGCCAATCAGGCGCAAGCACCCCTCCAGAACCTTCTCCTCAGAGCTCAGTCCCTCAAATTTTTCTACCGCACGTCGTGTGAAGGGAGTCTCCCTGCGCTCTGCTCAGTTTTTTTCAACTTTCTTCTGGATTTCCAGTGTTTACCATGTCTTCTAGTAAGAAGTCTTTATTTAGACCCTGTTCTTCTTGCGGGAAGCTGCGTTTGTACTCTGAAGATCCCCACAGCAAGTGTATATATTGTCTTTACCCGGACCATGAGATGAGCAAATGTAAGTTTTGCAGGACCTTTTCTACTAAGACCCTTAAAGACAGGGAAGGTCGTCTCCTCCTCTGGTTGCAGAGACTTACAGACAAGGATAATCCACTTTCTGACGCAGACAGCCTGTTGTCTAGTACTTTAAAAGCAGCCAGTAGAGGAGGAGCTTGGCGGGCATCCGTGATGGCCGCGTGAGCACAGCGCTCTCCGGACCCCCGCCACTCCCGGCATAATATCCTGAACATATCCTGATTTTTCCCGAGGATTTGTGTAGAGGACACTGGGCTGATCTTCCTGTGGTTTTTGAATTTTGATTTGGACCAGGGACACCGAAGATACGACGACTCGAACTTTCGGGGTCCGCCCTGGAGGTGCGCCCGGGTCTGGGTGAGGCACAGTGGCCGTGTCTGAGTTGAACAACAACGGCAGGGGGATTCGACTGGTGGGTCCCCCTCTTAAGTTTCGGTTTCGATTCTGCCTCAGACTGTGCATCTGGCAAAGGAGTCTGGCCCTTGCTGGGTCCGGCGGCACGAGACTGCTGTTGTGCCTTTGGCTAGCTTATTGTCCTTCCAGGCTGGCTCACACCTAGAAGTACCCTCGCCGCTGCCTTTCGGCTGCAACGCCCTGCTCTCCTGTGGCCATTTTCACCGGGTCGAGTGAGTCCCCTGGGACGCGGTCTCCAACATGGCGGGCAGGGGGGACCGAGAGACACGGAAGACCAAAACGCCCCTTCGCGGGGGCCCGGTCCAGTCTAATGTCATGGACCGGTACACCCATTCGAAGGGGTCCCCTGGAGCCGCCTTGCCTGGCCCGAGTGCAGTTGGCCACACTGTGGAAGAGTCGACGGAGCCTTCCTTGCAGGACATCATGGGCGCCATTTCTGGCATGAAGGAAACATTAGGCCTACAGTATGAAGCTTTGGCCCACAAAATCGACACCGTGGCCATTGACGTGAACTTGATTCGGGCCGACCTATCTAAAACCAACGAGAAGGTGAAGTCATTGGATCTCAAGTCATCCAGCCTTACGGCCGACGTCTCGGAGATACAGACGGAGATTGGCAACCTCCGAAGGGTGAACGATTTCATGACCCGGCGCTTGGAGGACTTTGAAAACAGAGCACGTCGTTGTAACGTGCGTGTGGTTGGCGTTCCGGAAAATCCGGACCCGCATTCTGTTGATCTCCTGGTCGAGGACCTGATACAGAACTACCTCTCTCCGTCTGGGTTGAGTAAATTCTTCGCAGTGGAACGTGCCCATCGTGTTCCGGGAGGCCAGGGCAAGCCTGGCGCCCCGCCGAGGCCTATTGTTGCGAAACTCTTTCATTATAGGGACCGGGACGCTATCCTGCAGGCATCGCGAGTGAAGGGCCCGGTGGCCTTTGAGAATGCCACGGTGAACTTCTACCCGGACTTTTCTCAATTGGTGCAGAAACAGCGTATGGGCTTCCATGGAGTCAAGAAGCGTCTCCGGGACTTGGGACTGCGCTACGCTATGCTTTTTCCAACCAGGCTGCGAGTTGAATACAATGACCGGACCTTTTTCTTTGATCGGCCTGATTCCGTGAATGACTGGCTGGACTCTCTGCCGGACCGACCTCCTGGGACTGAGCCCGCCGAACACCTGGGTGGTGCCGAGGGTGGTGTAGAGAGCTGAACTTGTGGTCTATGCCTCGGTCACCGTGCCACGTCACTTCTTCTGTGATTCTATGCCTAAGTGCCTCTATTTTCTGTGTGTTCTCCTCTTTCTTTAATTTGTTCGAGGTGGCGGGTGGGACAGGGCCTTTCCTCCTCCGGGGTCTTTTTGTAGAATAGGGGTTTCTGGGCAACAGGCACACTGCATGTTGGGGTGGCTTTTTAGCTTCTTGCAGGGGTGCAGGGTGGGGGGTGTTTTCTTGGTCGTTGGGGGGTGGGTTGATGGGAAGTTTGATGTTTGTGTTTTGTTTTTTCGAGGCGATTCTATTTTGCTAATGGTATTTTCGATGTCATGCTCACTGGGGGAGGGGTCCGGCATCACTGTGTGGGATGGGGGGTAGCGGGTTGAGGTTTATTTCGTGGAATGTCAATGGTCTGGGGGATCGTAT
This sequence comes from Lissotriton helveticus, assembly GCF_964261635.1. Lineage (NCBI taxonomy): Eukaryota > Metazoa > Chordata > Amphibia > Caudata > Salamandridae > Lissotriton > Lissotriton helveticus. Next base: position 374,574,751 of record NC_136073.1, read on the forward strand.
AAAGCGGGGTGTGCTGTTGCAATGTCTACGACGTTTGTCTCCTGATATTGTTTTTCTGCAGGAGACTCATCTAGTGGGCAATACTTGTCGTGCAATGAACAGGTGGGGCTATCGCCTCGTCGCACATTCGGGGTTTACCACGGGTTCCAGGGGGGTGGGCATCCTTGTCCGGGCTTCCCTCCCCCTGGCGATTGATGATGTGATCCTTGATGATCGGGGCGTTACGCCGTCCTCGTGGGGCGCTACGAGGGTCGGACCCTTTCCCTGTTTACCGTTTATGTGCCCCCCGGTCTACAGACCTCTACCTTTTCCGATTTGGGCCGAGTGTTGTTGAGCCTCCCAGATAGTACTCTTTTCATGGCGGGTGACTTTAACTCTGTGTTCTCCGGTCTACATGATCGTCACCCCCCTAGGGACACTCCTTCGGCCCGACAATGGCTGGGTGGGTTTCTGGATACTTTTGGGTTGGTGGATTGTTGGAGACTCATGCACCCTACTCAGCTTCAATACACTTTCCATTCCGGGGCCCATGGGAGTCTGTCTAGATTGGATTATTTCCTGATGCCTGCGGCGCAGTCGTCGGCTGTTCGGGAGATCAGACACCTCCCCCGGGGCATCTCTGACCATTCTCCGCTTTGGCTTTGTTTTGAGATGGGGGTGGCGGCGGCGGGCCGGGGGGGGGGTCCTATCAATCCATGGTATCTAACCTCCCCCGAGACCCGTGGTCTCTTGATTAAGTCGTTGGACAATTATTTTCTAGACAACGAGGGGTCCGTCTCCTCTGCGGTGTCCCTATGGGAGGCCTTTAAGACAGTGATCCGCGGGCAGGCCCTTTCCCTTATTGCTGAATCCAAAAAGGCGAGGAATCGGGAGGTGGTGGAACTCGAGAGGGAGATTGTTGGGATAGAGGCTGACTTGGAATTGACTGTTACTCCTGATAAACTTCACGCCCTGGGTCTTAAACAATTTGCTTATAGGTCTCTGGTTACGGACGCGGCTAAAATGATGTTTCGGGAACAACAGGGTCGTTTGTATGATGTGGGGGACAAAGCGGGTAAATTGCTGGCGTGGTTGGACAAGAAGGAGAGGGCGAATCGTGTGGTACCGGTGATTCAGACTTTGAATGGTGTGAGAGTGACTGACCCGGTTGAAATAGGGGAATGTTTTGCAGACTATTTTCGTGTGGTTTATTCCCCTGTGTCTGAACGGGATGTGGATGACTCTCGCCGCTTGTTGCGTGATATAGCTCTGCCCTGTGTCTCCGATTTAGACCGAGTCTCTTTGGAGTCTCCTTTCTCCACGGACGAGATAGCAACTGCCATTCGCTCACTCCGTTCGGGCAAGGCTTTGGGCTCGAATGGATTGCCAATTGAGTTGTATAAGCTACGTCCTGATAGGGTGGCGCCCTATCTTCGTACCATGTTTTTGGAGTCCCGGGAACGGGGTATTCTCCCATATGATCAGCGGCTGGCTACGATCGTTGTTATTCCTAAGGAAGGTAAACCCCGGGACCTTTGTTCATCTTATAGGCCCATTTCCCTGTTGAATGTTGAGCCCAAGGTTCTGGCTAAGCTCCTGGCTACCCGCCACCTTACGGTTATTAGCGGCCTGGCCTCTGTTTTGACTCCTGATGTGGCCCTCCCCGAGTCCTCTCCCCTCGAGGATCGCATTCTGGATGGCCACCTTCCCGATAGCACTATCTCCCTGATTTACAAGAAGCTGATTAATAATCGCACTGACTTACTTGTCCGACTTAGGGAGGCTTGGGTCGGCGACGGGCTGGACTTAGATGACGAAGATTGGCAATCGGCGCTCTCTTCTCCGAAAGAGGTCGCCATCCCTGCCCGTCTCCGTTTGGTTCAGCTTAAGATCCTCCACCGGGTGTATGTTACTGGTCCGCGTTTGGTTGTGATGGGTTTTTCCCCGGATGGTCTATGCAAACGTGGATGTGGAATGAGTGCGACGTTTCTACATATTATTTGGGAGTGCCCAGGGGTGGCGGCCTACTGGACTGAAGTACTTGCAGTGATGACAGTTGTGACTGGGATTGCCTTACGGCCTGAGGCCCGACGATGCCTGTTGAATGTGTGGGAACCCACCGACTATTCTGTGGCCCAGACCAGATGGGCGACCTTAGGATACATGGTTGCAAAGCGAGACATTGCGCAACTCTGGGGCGCATCTAGACCTCCCGACGTCTCGGTGTGGGAGGACAACATGGACTGGTCCATGTTCCGCGAGAAGACCGTCTATGTAGCTAGGGGCAGACCCAGGGCGTGGACGAAGATTTGGGGTCAGTGGAACGAATATCGTGGAAATATTTGTACTCCTCCCTTGGGTGACGCACCCGATGTCACCCTGTCTCCCTAGGCTGGTGTTCCCGAGATTTCTTATGCTGTTTTGTGATTTGCCTTTCCTCCCCGCTGTCCCCCCTCCCCGCCTTGCCGAGTCCTATCGATTGTGATTCCGTCTTCCTGATTAGTGACTTTCCCCTCCGCCTTCTGGGCTGACTTTGATTAGTATGCATTCGCCTTTTTGTGGTTTGTTGTTTTTTGTATGTATATAACAGAAAATTGTTGTGTCCTGTTCTATACTTCGAGTAACATTTGGTATCTGATCTGTGCCTGACCACGGGAGTGATCGTATGATTTTTACATTGTGCCTTGATTTTAGCGGCCAGCCCGTGTGGTTGTAGGCCCATCCTTGTAACCTTTATTTGATTGCTCAATAAAAGTTTTTACCCAAAAAAAAAAAAAAAAAGCAGCCAGTAAGTATAGCAGTGTGCAGGAATTGCCTTCTCCATTTCTAAAGAAGAAGAAACTCTCCCTTTCTGTGGCTCATGCTGTGTCTTCACTTACTCCTGCTACGCCCACGCCCACGAGATATGACTCTCAGGCGTCTTCTGCTTCTTCCAGTCATGTTTCCACCAAAAAACATGTTAAATTGTCGACGGGAGCGTCGACGATCGTCCCGACGACGAGATCTGCCGTCTTCGGCTTGTCGACGGCGACTGTGACGACATCTGCTGCTGGCTCGTTGACGACGATTACGTCAACGTCATCTATGTCAAAGAAGGTTTCTATGAGCTCTAGACCTGTCTCGCCGGCGATACCTATCCTCTCGTCGGCGAAAAAGAAAGCTCTCTCGTCGTTGACGAAATTTTCATCGACGAGAGCTGTTAAATCTTCGTCGTCGGCCCCGTCGACGAGTGCTTCGTCGACGGCAGCATCTTTTTTTTTTTTTTGTAAACCTTTATTGGTATAGACAGGATATACAAATCTGGGCCTACAACCAAACTGGCCGGCCATAATACGTCAAAGCAGTCAAGAAGTCCAGAATGAAGTTACAGAATCAATCATAGAGGAACGTAAGCAATACAATCTTAAAAAGGGGGGGAGGTGAGAGGATCCAAACGGCCAGCAAACAGGAGCAAAGAAGGTTATTTTTTATAATAGGGCGATAAGGAGCATGACAGGCTCGGCGACAATATAGAAGAATCCGGATTCCCAAATCAAACCATTGGTAACAGAAAGGCTAAAGGGCAGCCATGCAGGAATGTCAGCACTGTATATATCAGTATAAAAACAGGGCCGTGAACACAAGTCAGTATATAATTAAGAACAACTTTGCATCCCCACCACCCAGTAGCACATCGGAAACAGAACAAAGGGGCCGGAATAGCGACAACACCAAGACTAACCCGTCATACTGACCTTGGGAGAGAAGGAAAAAGGGAGGGGGGGGGGGAAAGAGGAAAGAAGAGAGGGAAAGGAAAACACAGACTGAAAGAGAAGAATGCCGCGCCTAAACAAGCGCCCCGTAGCAAGGAACACATAAAAGAGCGGTAATATCAACAACGAGGAAGGCATGGGAGTCGCAATGGAAAGCAGCAGAACTACAAAAAGAAGAACAGCGACATTACAGACCCCACCCCAATCATACCACGGAAGGCAAGGACAGGCGCGGCACTCCAGTAAAGAGATACAAAAGGGCCATAGAACTGAGGAAAATAAAACATCAAATAAGACCCAACCCACCCATCCCACCCAGCACCCCTGCAGAAGGCTACGGCCTACCCTCCAAACAGCGCGCCTGTCGCCCTAAACCAGAACCCGAAATGTAGTAGAGACAAGAGAAAAGAAGAATATAGAGACAAAAAAAGGACATCAAAACAAAAGAAATAAATGGGAGGGAGGAGCAAAAGGGCAGAAACAAATACGGTCGGCCACAGCCCTCTACCCAACCATACGATCATATTACATGTGAACCAGAACGACACAATCTCGAGCGCCAAAAAACGTACAGGGGGGTCTCCCACAGCACTAGAAATATGAGCAACTTCGCCACAGATCTGTACATCAATAAACCACCGGGAGCCGTGCATCTCACCCCAGTCCCTTCCTAACCACAGTTACCACCCACCACAGGACAGTGTGAAGTAAGCAACACGATGCGAGGCAAGCACACAATTGAAAGAGAGTACGAGCAAAACGTAGGCCAGGGAGGGCAATCAATAAGCAAGTGGGCAAAAGTTCAAATAGGCAGTTCAAATGTCTCAGCAATAGCAACAAGGGCAATAATAGACAGGAGTTCAGTCTCGCCGTTAGGAAAAGCGGGGGTTTCCCTGCAAAATAGAAACACGACCTCATCAAGGCAAAAACAGGCAGCGGTCCACCATTGTTCTCAGGCACCCGGGGAGGATCGGATCCCCGCACGACATCCAAGTCCCCAAACTCCAAACATCGAAGAGCAGGAGGTTCCAAATCCACCGGCCAGCCGTCGATGGATAGCGACAGTAACCCTCGTAGCGACCGGGGGAGGCGAGGCGGTGGCATCACTGAGACAAGAGGGGACCATGAAGGAGCGTTCACCCAAGATGGCGGTGGAACGAATTGAGTCTCCCGGAGCACCGGGGGCCAGGGCCGCACGTAAGGATCGTAAGGCATCAAGAACGTCTCCAATCGTAGGCTCACGCACACACGTCCAGGCCCCCGTGCAGTCCAGCAACCCAAGTCCGTCATCACGAGGAGACCCACAGCACAGGTCGTCGGCAGCCATTTTGTGAGTTCAGCCTCCGCACCACCCTCCGCGATTCTCGGAACAGTTCACAAATGCGGGCCTTTACAGATTTCCGGGGGGTCCCAGCGATGGCAGCCTCGGTGAAAAAAGGAGATTCGCCCAAGGCGGGGGGCCGTCTGCAATATCGCTGGCGCTCCTCTCAAACAGAGTCCGAGGACGAGGGTCCAGGGTCGATGGACGGAGCAGCGGCGGGGGGACCCCTTCACACGATCAGTCCACGGAGCACCGCGCCCCGCACCAGCCTCACGGCCGTCAAGGCGGGCCCGGATCAGGGTCACCGGGATGTTCTCACAACGGCTCTCACCAGTGGTGCAGTCTCTCGGCCGGGGCCGACGGTCACCACAACGCCAGGCCGGATCCGATAGGCGAGGCCCCGGTCTCAACACCACAAAGGCCCAGGTCCCTTCGGGGGGCACAACTTCGGAACCGCAGCACGCCGGAGTCTCCAGGCCAAACGGTGAGTAAGAGCGAAACGTTGCGTTGCTATTTCTTCAGAATTGTGTCGTCTCTGGGCAGGATATACAACAGGATATGCGAGTCAGGCCAGAGGGCTGACGGAGCCGAGCTACAAGGCGACCATTACGCTCGCGAGCTTGGCTCCTCCCTCGACGGCAGCATCTTCATCATCAACGGCTACTTCGTCGACGTCAGGCCTGTCGACGACAGTGCTGTCGACGGTGGCACTGTCGACGGCGGGATCATCATCTACATCTTCGTCGACGTCTATGCCGTCGTCATTAGCTATGTCGGCGACGACTTCTTCGACGGTGACTACCTCTTCTTTTGCATCGTTGCCACTGGTGCCACTTCCACCATCGGGATTTGGTCTTTCCAACGTCAGCCCACTGCACCAATGTCGCCTGGTTCAGGTAGACCAGTTGTCTATTCCAGATGACAAGCAGCCACCTTTGCCATTGTTTGCCACTGGCTTTGAAGAGGACTCTGGTTCGGAAGAGGATGACGGTGAATCTATGAAAGACACCCCAATACTGGAGAAGTAAATGTTGTTCTCTAGTCAGATATGGTAACAAGCTGATAAAGGATACATGATAACTTGGGACCCCAAAGAATTACATTGCTGCCTGTTTTCGATAACAGGACTCCAGGCAATGGGCATGACTACCTTCCCCACTTGGTACAGGGTTGCATTGGACCAAGGAGGAGTCTGGGGCTCCTCCGGGCTGAACAGATCCAGTACGCCCTAGAGTGATGCAGGTGATACCCCAGACAGGGGTTTCAACCACTAGACAGAGCCACCTAGCCTGCCTGAGGCATGGTGGCATCAGACTAGGGAGAAGGTTGGGGCTTTTATGGGCTCAACAGTTCCAGTAATCCCCAGTGAGAGGTAGGTTAAGTCTAGGCTTTTGCCTTGGAGGCCTGTTCCCCACGTCTGGGCTGCAGGGACCTGGCAGTGCCACCTTCCCTACCCAGTGGAGAGTGGTGTCAGACCAGGGAGTTGTCCGGGGCTCCTCTGGATTGACTAGTTCCAGTATTTCCCAGTGACAGGGGGGGAGAAGCCATGGCTTTTGTCTGGGAGACTGGGGCTTCAGCCACAATGCAGGACCATCTTACCTACCCAGGGCAGGGTGGCGGCCGAACGGGGAGGAGTCTGGGGCTCCTCTGGGATGAACAGTTCAAGCAGTCCCCAGTGGGAGAAGCCAAGGCTTCCATTGCAAGGTAGGTCGCTGCAGTCCAGGGCTCCAGCCCCCAGGCAGAGCCACCTAGTCTGCCCAGGGCAGGGTGCGCTCCACCCACAAGGGTTTGCCAAGTTTCAAGACATCCACCAGTTAGCTGGTCAACTTTGAAATTGCAATTTGGATAAAACGGCACTAGTGACGTTTCATTCTGAAAGCCGGTCCAGTCAATGTATAGGTATGGGTGTGCCAACTCAGAGTACCGCCTATGAACCAGGTCACCAGCCAAGCAGGCCTAATTAAGATTTTGCATTGCTATAGTCACCACATAGAAATAGAATACATCTCTAAAGTTACTAGTAGTTACTTAGAAGTTGCATCTTGAGTTATATGTGACTCCACCTCCGCATAAGTGGGTGGAAAAACATACTCCTATTATAGGCGTAATTTTCGTTCTGGAATTTCTGAATTACACTTTGGTAGATATTTATGTCTATGTGTAAATCTAGTGGTGTGGCGATGACTGCCTGTATCTTTACTTTTACAAATCAGGTCCTATGTTTGCTGCCATTTCCATGCCATCACAAAAGGCTAACACTATTTAAAAAAAAAATTGGTATGCACGTCTTACCACTGCAACAGCCGGTGATTGTAGTAGCTCTGTCGGCGTCATCACACTGAAATATGCAACGTTGATCATTACGTAGCTAAATGTTACCACTGGAATCCCAATTATTATCGACAGAGGTAGATTTCTAGAAAATATGGCAGAAAAAGTTTTTGCATCAGTGACAAGTGAACTGAATAATAGAAAAAAATAGCAACATTTGAAAGATTATTGAAGGCACCAGACAAATTGAAATACTGTTGCACACAGAATATATACTGGAATAGGAATTACAAGTAATAGAAGAAAACTGGGACTCCCATTAAACCAGGATAAATTTGGCACAGTATATGGGAGGAAATCCGGAAAACCATACTGAAATTTGTGCATAAACATGGATTCCTGCAATTATTGTCAATTTTGAGTATCAGGATTTATATTCCAGTGGAAATTTTGCCCAGGGGAAATGCTGATCCCGCCTTATTGATATGTCCATGGTGCTGATTTTTTCCTGCCGAACTCATGAGGGAATTAGGCTCTCTCCCAGGGGCTTAATTAGACCCCTTACTTTGGGGAGGAGGGGTGTTGACACTCCCAGCCAGGGCTGGCCCTAGCACTGGTTGCACACGGTGCAACGGTCTTTTTTGGCGCCCCATACCCCATTTCGTCTTTCTCTGTGAATTCCTTCAATATCACTCACCAACAATGCCCCTCGTCTCTCAATAGCACCTTTTGACAAACATTTCATTTTTTAATAGCGTTACTCATAGTTTACTCACACTTAGTTCTGTTACCTGCATGGTACACGTTCTTTGTAGCAGGCACATTAACTCTCTGTGCTGTGTCGGTGGCAGGAATGCCCAGGTGAGGGCACATGGAGTTATGCAACAGTGTGAGAGTAGGGTAAGAGGAGTGGCTGCAGGGTGAGTGAGGTGACCATATGGATTTGGGTGTAGAGCCAAGTGCAGAGTGGGACTAATGAATGCATGGTTGGTAATGGGCTTCTTTGAGTGAGATCGCTAATTGAGCAGTGAGGGGGACTGGTGAGTGAAGTATCACATGACTGCAAGGTGAGTAGTGGGCCCGTGTGACTGCAGAGTGAGGTACAGGGTGAACAGCGCAAGTGCATTGTGAGTGCAGAGTGATCACTGTGATTTCAGGGTGAGCGTGAAAGTGAAGTGCGAGAATGAGGAGTGAATTGTCTGAATGCATGGTGTATTCCCACACACTTGAAATAACTCAGCTTGTTATTGACGGCGTAGGGTTTCAGATACATGTTAAACTATTGCTGTTATGGCATTAATCAGGGATGAAGGGTGGAGGAAATAAATAATGTGCTGATCCTGAAACAAACTTCCAGTCTTATGATTAGGTTTGCCAGCTCATTATTTTAATGTCACAGACAGGACAAAAATAAGCAGTCACCAAAAGCCGTACTTACAGCACTTATCTGTTTATACTTCGAACAGCAAATATAAACAGAAAGCACTTTTAATTGTGTTGTAGGGCTGCCTGGATGATCAACGACTGATAATCAAAGAGAACAAAGACAGAAAAGTCACATTACAAATGAATACCTACTTTTTTTTTAATTTATAACCGTATTTAGTGCCAAGACAAGGTCTTTGGATTGCTGGCATTTTACTTTTGGCACCCCTACTTTATATTCCTTTTCATGAAATGTATTCTCACACTGGGGCAGTAAATGTAAAATACAAATGTAAGGAATAGGCAGAGTGGGGGCTAAGGGGGTACTGGAACCAGAAAAAAACTAAGCCTTGGTAACCAGTTTACAAAGGTCTTTAAAGACCTGTAAAAAACTCAGGCGTACCCGGAGATAAGACTCCAGACACTGCTGAAGCCAAGCCCACAGCACCTCGGTGCTTTAAATGGGATAAAATAAGTTCAGGTACTCATCAATGTAAGCAGTAAATGGGGAGGGGGCAATTGGGGGCTGGGCTCGGAGGCAGCAAGCATTTAGTGGTAGCAACATGTTCTTGGTGTGCAGTTGGGCATGATAATAAAGAAGTATTTCTGTCATCTGTTGAGTATTTGGTGTTTCCTCCCATGTGAAAAGGATACAATTGTATTGTAATTTTATACCAATACAGATTGTTTTTGACATTATTGCACATATAAAACATGTCATATGAATTTTGTCAATGTGCACAACAGATACTGAGAGCAACTTGATTAAGAAGCCTGGATAATGATAGACCTATCCATTTTACCCTCCATTCTTTAGAGTACATCCTACACCTTACATCTTTACAACTTTTTTTCCTCACTTTTCTCTATTTCTCTGTTGACTCATCCACTTTTCACATAGTAAACATCAAAACTGATGGCACTGAACCAACCGACATGAAAGGGACATTTTTAAACTGTTCTTTAGCAAAATGCAGACCACACCACTGTCCCAGTAGTTTTTTTTACAATACAACACACACCTCCCGTTGTCAATCAAAATCCTCCACAGATTCTTCAATGGGAGCATGAGGTACCTTATGTAAGCACTGGGCAAGTGCAGTGATAGCAGGTAACTAGAGTGGTAGCACGTGATGAAGGGCTTAAATAAATGGTGAGATGAATGCAATGGAGTGAGTTGAGCCAACATATGTCAGGGCGATGTGAATGAGGTCAACAACAGATTGGGCACCAAGTAAACAAGGCATGCACAGGGCAGATGAGCCCAGCACTGGTTGGGTCAGGTGAGAACTAGGTGAGTGAAGTGAAGAAGGAAGGGTCAGATAAGACAGGTTGAGTAAATCAAGCATGATGGGTCGTTGCAGAGTGGAAGAACCAAGCATAGCTTGCATGATGTAAGCAAGGGTCGACAAAGCAAATCCAAGGTGGATGAGTCGAGCACAGGTGAGAATAGGATTATCTAGATGATTACCAGTTAAGAAAAGGAAGTAATCTGGGTCTGTGGAAGAGGCAAGCACAGCTTGAATTAGATGAGCACAATATGTGCAAGGCAAGTACTGGCTGGATAAATCCAACACATTGTACAGTGGGCACAAGAAAGGTCAGGAGACCACAGTTTTTAAATAAAATAGTTTTTATAGGGAGGTCTCCTGGGTGTTGAAGTGATGCAAAAGAGATGTTAGTACAATTTTCTTGCATGTGCATCCCTCAGGATAATACATCTGTAGACATTAGAAAAAAAACAATTTGGTTTCAGAAAAGACTTTCATATGGGAGAAGCATAAACAGAGAATGTTCTACCCCTCATTCTTTGTTATGTGCTATTCTTAGTATGCAAAGGTTCTGTTGCTAGGGGGAGGCTGGGAGGGACAGCAGTTGTTGAACAGGTGGTTGGGAGTGTGCCTTATTCTGTCCAGTGGTGACTGCATCTATGAATACACCTACCTGTATTGAAATAAATCAAGTTGGTGTTTTCATGAGGCACAACATGTATTTAGGCGACGAGCTGGAGGCTGTCACCACCTCGCCAACCCACGCTATACTATGGGTAAACAGCCTAGGAGGTCTTCAGTTTTCTTTCCAAAACAAGAGACAACTAACAAAAGACTTAATGTGTGATCTTCTTCAGACAAAAACAGAGACTCTGACTATAATGCTGGCCCAAAGTACAAAGAGTGTGTTGCTTTTCACTAAATGTAATTAAAGCTTTGCTTCACTGTAATATGACTCTCTTAAGTAAAGTGATAACCTGTGTGCCATCATTTCCCTGCCATTCCATCTAGGTGTGAGGCTACAGATGGCTCCCTGCCAAGGACAGTTGAATAAAAGGAGGTCTGATGGCCCCTTAACTTCGCTATGGGCCAGCTGGCATCTGATAAGCCGCCTTGCCACCTGAACATTTCTGCTGGAAATGAAAGCCGACATTGTGCAGGTGCAGCTGAATGTGTCCCGGATTCTGAAAGTTTCACCGGACCAAGTTTACCATGTTTCTGTGGGGCCCAGCCTCTTGGTAGGGTAGACAGCGTCCACCACATGAAAAGAGTGGAAAAATCAAGTGAGATTTAAAACTGCCTAGGAAGATGCAAAAAATCTTTTGTTTTATATTTATTGGGTTGCTCTCACTGCCAGAATTAAAAAGCAGTGCATAGAGCAGTATCGATTTAAAACTACTCGTATAATCAGGTCCTGATTATATGAGTAGTTTTAAATCGATACTTAATTTTTCCTTTATACTTTTTTGCGCAGCACCCTCACTACACCAAATCCTCACATATGAGATTTTAGCATCCTAGTCACACTAGGGAACATCTGTTGAAAACATGCCTGTGCTCCTCTCTCACAGTGAGGGAGTTGTAGCCCTCAGCAGGACTAGGATTTCCTGCTGGGAGGAGGAACCCATATGATGAAGCATGTCACCTTCGGGTGAGTGAGTGTTCTAGTCCTTAAGGGATAATCCCCCTTATTGGTTACATGTCTTGCACATTTTTTTCTGGGAGTATTTTGCGCACTCACCACACACAATCTACGTATAAGAAAGGAACCCCTGGCTACAGGACTTTAGATTACACCTGGATGAAACTCTGATACTGAGTCCTGGAACTTCGACGATCTGCACAATGCTGGATGACTGAAGAATCTCCCTTGGAGTAAGAGAGTTACTCCCCTGCGTGGCAGGCACCAAAGACGCATTTGACCAGTTTGCATCTCTGAAGCTCCCGCCAGACTCCAAGCACCTTTTCCACAAAGGTTGCTGGCCTACACTCCACGAGTGTTCCGTGAATCGCCCCTTTGTGTTTTCGCTCGAGGTACCTTTGCGATCCCTGGTCCGTTGACTGGTGAGTCCCGAAAAAGGCAACTTTGACTTTCCTTGGGCTTGCCTGGTTGCTCCAGTTGTGGCCTGACTCCCCTCCACTTGGTGAGTCCCTCGGACCTTGGTGGTCCGCACCGAAGCATCTTTTCTCTATCTGAGTGGGTTGCTTTTGCCAAGGCTTGTTGGGTCCAATCCAGGTGCTGACAATGCAGCACTCGACATCCTTTGGGGAACAGCTCGAATCCAGCTCCTGGTTGTCGTTGACTTCTCCTGGTCCTCGTGGCTGCAGAGTCAAGCTTCACCTCTTCATATCTGAATCACCCGACATCAGTAGGCATTCGTCTATCGTGCCCCTGGTCACTGGCAAGTGACCCAGACACTGTCCCCTCTGCTTTCCGGTTTCTCACATCTTCGATCCAGGCTTGGATCACACCAGACACTTTTCTTCACAACGGCAGCAGCACTTTGCAGCAGATCGCCATTGACATCAACGACAATTCCTGACACCAACAGACACCTATGCAGCCGGCTTCACTGGGTGAGGTAACTCGAGTACTACAGTGCTTCCATGGGTGTTGACCCTAGAACCCCTAAAGTCTAAAGGGGTTTGCTCAAAGTCCTCTCCTAAGTCTCCTTAATCTTTAAATTTCCAACCGCGACTTTCCCCATAGAAGGTAACGGCGATTCGCGGCTGTGTTCTCACACTGCACGCGTCCCCCATGGGTCCCCCGTGTCACTACCTTGGGTGGTTCCTTGTGGTCCCAGTGATTCTACAGGCTCTATGCCACAGCTTTCCAAACTTTTCATGTTGGTGACACACCCTTTTGTGAAAAGAATTTCAGGGACACGGTAACGCGAGGAAGCACAGCAAGCGAGCCCGAACCACCTATGGTGGGTTCGAGCCCCACACCCCCCACACACACACCCCACCCCACACACAACCCCACACACACCACCCCACAAACACCCCACCCCACACACACACACCCCACACACACACACACAACCCCCCACACACACAACCCCACACACACCACCCCACACACACCCCGCACACACACACACGCCACACACACACACACACACACACACACCCCACACACAGAGACTTGAGGGGCACTGTTAAAGGGTACTAGTGAGGGAATCAGTGGCGGAGGTGGCCTTTCCCTCTGACTCCCTCCATCTGTCTCCCTCCGACTTCTCCCTCCCTCCCTCCCTCCCTCCCTCTCTGTCTCAATCCCTCTCTGTCTCACTCCTTCTCTGTCTCACTCCCTCTCCCTCCGACTGTCTCCCTCCCTCTGTCTCCCTCCCTCCCTCTCTGTCTCACTCCCTCTCTGTCTCACTCCCTTTCCCTCTGACTGTCTCCCTCTGTCTCACTCTCTCCTTTGCCAAATGGACTATCCACAAATGAATCCCTCCCCCCCAGCCCCCCGCCCCCACCCCCCTCCGTCGTGTGTGTCAGCCCGGGCTGAGACAGCTTCCGGGGGCACACACACAGCGCACCCGAGCACTTCACAGGTCTTTAAAAGACCATTTAACTTGCTAATAAGGCTTTTTTGGTATTCATATTAGAGCCCCTGCAGCGCCACTCTGCCTGTTGCTGGAAGGCACGCAGGGGAGATCTAATCAGCATACTTAAAACCGGGACATTTGGATGTTTTACCCGAACGCTGTTGTAAAACCCAGACATTTCTCTACTCTTATGCAGCCTCTCGGCGTGAAGGGTTAAAAGTGTGACATCTCCCTACTCAGAGTGCAGGTCTGAAAGCGTGCATGCAGCACGAAGTCTTAAAAGTGTGACATGGGGCTATTCTGTAGTCGGTGTTAAGTTGTGTGAGAGGAGCTGTTTGTCTAGTCTACGAATTTAAATGTTTTACATGCAGCTTTTCAGTCAGAGTGAATTCACGTGTGTCAGACACCTGGCCTCTCGCGGGGAGTCCCCCCTCCCCTGTCGTGTGTGGCAGCCCGGTACTGCTCACAGCCGCACCTGAGCTCTTCACAGGTCTTTAAAGACCTTGTGCATGTTAATAGGGCTTTGTTGTTGCTTCGCCCCTTCTAAGAGCCCCTGCAGCTCGACTCTTCCGATGCGACACACCTACATATGGGTCGCGCCACAGTAATGTGTCGCGCCACATAGTTTGGAAAGCTGTCCTCTAGGCCTTGTGTCTAGTCAAGACGTGGTTCTTATATCACTTTCTTAATATATGGTTTGGTACGCCCCTTGGGCTCAACGTATATTGTGCTATTTACTAAAGTTCTATTGCATTGAAATTGAGTACTTTACTCTGTAATCTCATAAAGAGATTACTAGAGATTGTTTAGAAATAAATACATATCTTTTATACATATACCTTGTGTGGCTCTCTTTTCATTTAGACATTCAAGAGGTTATATTCTGGTAAACCAAGCTTCTTTACGCTCCTTCAAGACTTAGCCTGAAGGCTGCTCTCCATAGCTACCACTAGGATAGCTTTCAATAAAGGTTGTCTTAAACCTATCTTCAAGAAGGGTTGTTTGGACTAGTGCAAGGTGCCCACTAGAATAGTGGACAGCATCTGCCAGGCGAACTTCTCACACTGGTCTTGTTGGTAACCTTGAGTGTTACGCGTTAAATTCAATGGGAGATGTACCTGCAAAACAAAGGCTGCAAGTGGGGACTTCAGGACTAGTATGTCAGAACCCAAAGGGGGATTTGGAATTTGAGGGTCACTGCAGCACAGGGACACAGTCGGTTCACATGAGCCGGGGCTGGGGGGCTCGGGTGCTGAGGTTTTGTCCGGCGGTTGCTGTAGTTAGAGGTTCACACTTGGCTTTGGCGACCTGGAGAGGAAGAGGAAACAAGACAGCAGGGCCACTCTTGATGAAGACCTTGTGGATCCTGAAATCCCTCGACGGCCGGTCGTTGTCCGTGTTAGCGGGGTCTGACTAGACACACAACAGGCCTTGGTATTTTCAAGGGTTCTGGTACCTGGGGTATTGGTGCTGAGATGCTCCTAAAGGGGTCAGCGGTTCGAGAATCACAACACCCTCTTCCTGACGAATCGCTCCCTCAGAGGGCCCAATGGCCAGCAAGACGGAATACCGGGTCGATGCAGTCAGTGCCTTCAGATGCAGGGGGTGGCTCCACCACCCCAAGGGAGCTGCTTCTAAGTTGTTAAAGGTAAGAACAGTCATTCAAGGGTTTAGGACCCTGTTCAGCTTCTGGATGAGTCAGTCTTTGTGACTGTCGATGTGCAAGTAGCCAGGCAAGATTTGGTGCCACTCTCAGTGCAGGACCTCTGTTCTCATGACTTCAGCTCTTCTTTGTCCTTCAGTTTCCAGTAGACGAGTCTGAGATCCTGGTGTCAGGGGGACCCCTACAAACTGAACTCCGGGGCCTTTAGGGGAGTGTAGTGTAACACCCAGTGGGCTACTTACCCCTGAGGGAAATACACTCCCTATTTGAACACTTCTTGGGGAGAGTGGGCATAATCCTGACCCAGAGTTCATAGTTTACCCTAATTCAAAATAGTGGAATGCTTTCTTGGCTGTCCACTTCAGGTGGCCCACCTGAGGGGTGTGCCTAGCATGGATTTAACCCAGATCTCTTGACTCGGGGTGAATGTTTTGATTGGTTCTGCATTCTGTCCATCAATCGTGTGTCTTTAGCCTGTAGGTGTGACACATCTTCTGACTAACTCATTTCCCTCCTTCTCTGGTGCCAAATGGGCTCCAGGACAGGGGGTGGCATTCCTCTGGTCTAGGGGAAGCCATCATCGCATTTCAAGTGCGGCTTTAAAGCCTCTGGCCTTGATATGCTAATACACTAGCCATCCTGCTGGAAGAGGTGTGATCACTATCCGCTGGAGAAGCCATTGTTTATGATCTCCGAGTGCGGGCAATCACCTACAGGGGCTCAGCTACTCCTCTGTGGTGGCAAGCTGGGAGATACCATTTAGCCGACACACTAAAGGACTAGTAGGTTTTCAGAGGTCACTTCTTCGATGCACTCTGAGTGCATGTCATAACAAATCTAATACTGCCATCAGTACAGATTTATTAAGACAATGTGTTTGATACCAAACACCTTGGGTTTCAGTGCAGCCATCATGTAGCTAGGTAACTTGTAATGACCAGTGCCCAGTACATGTCTGACTTCACTTGTAGTATCTAGTAATGGACTAGACATCACTGGTGCCTATATGCTCAGGCAGATGCACACTCACATATAATATAAGGCACCCTGCCAGGGCTATAGCGCCTGCTGTAGGGGTGACTTACTTATAGTATATGCAGTGTACCTTGGTATGCCATACAGGGAGTGTGCCATGTCATGTTTTCAAAATGATTTGCACCATTTCACGCATTTTGCATTGACATTCTGCCTGCTGTTTTTGTGCGAGTCCCGTTTGGTGGCATAATTAGGGCAACATGCTGCAGCCCATAGGGACCCTTTTTAGTACCCATGCTTTTGGTGCCAGGGGCACCATTTACTAGGGACTTACAAGGGTGCTAAAGTCCTTGCCAGTCTTTGTATTAAAGTAAAGATCACTGGCACTGGGGGCCTGGTTAGCGGAGACCCAGTGCACTTGTCAAAAAGCATCAGTACAATGGCAAATAGTTGGGGTGACCATGTCAAAAAGAGCACTTTACTACAAATATGGCATAACTTAAGCCTAAAAAAAGCTTGCTTGGAAGCAAACCACAGAAACACATGTTGAGTGGTCCTTGCGATCTTACTAGTTTTCGACCTGCGTTACTGACCTAGGTAATTTCACATGCACCATTTGCCACTACATTTTCTCTAATGTTTCCCAAGAGAGGAACATCAAGTCTGACCATAAAGTTGTCTTTGAAATCCTATGAAGATCTGACCAATGACCCTGTCTCAATGTATTTTAAAAGCCATATAACTTTTCATGTTTTTTACTCTAGAGTTCCTGGATGAGAACGGTGATGCTGCCTAAATTGATATTTAAAAGCCAATTATACGTCAACAGCCGTGACTGGTGCCTTATTTTTTTTTGTTGGGAAATCTATTAATACCATCCCCATATATGTCTGATTAAGATATACCTCTGAAAGTAACCCCTCTCAGTAATTTCCTGTTTTCCACATTTTATATAGTTGAGGAAGACTCAAGGCAAGAGTGACCAGAATGAAAATGAGAAAGTCAGCAGTTGACAGTCATGTCTTCTATGATACTCACGAAAGGGGAGCAACATTATTTCAAATCATTCTACCTTGTTTCAAAGCATTGCTGTCAATCATTCCATGGCATATTGATTCAGGGACTTAATCCAACCTAGACCTGGCATTGGAAAGTCTGTTCTATCCGATGTGAAGAAAGCCTACATCCAGCTAATTTCTCTCTTATCCCATTCCCCATTCCCCTCAGGTACTCATGAGTCACATTACTATTGCGTTAGTTTGGGGTGCCTTTTGGGAGAATTGGAGGAAGCCCCAGTGTATTCATGTTACTCCTTCAGAGCAGAGATTGCTGGTAAGTCCTCGGAGTTTCATGAAAGCCTTGCTTCAAATGCAGGTTGCAACCCCTCAGTGATGCAATGTTTTTTAATAGGTTGTATTTTCTTTATAGACATGGAAGTATCTAGAATGGAGGAACTTTGAAAGAATGTCAATATTATGAACACCAACCATACTGAACAAGAAAATTTTTCTTCATCCGAGTATAAACCAAATTACTATTAATATGTATTGGATTTTGTTGAACTTTCTTACCTGTAGGGGTTTTTGAGTTCTTCCGTGATATAATTGAGTTGGTTCCTTGAAAATGAAAAGCAACAGTTTAAGGCTATGCACTGTATAGCACCCACAGAATACATTCTCACATCTGAGCACCACGTGGTAGAGTTAAAACAAGGATTAACATTCAGTATTTTTTAATAAAGAGTTCAGAATATGTATTTATTTTACTTCATTACAATTCCTTTACATTGCTTCTGTGTGTAAAGGATACCATTTTTACTCAAGATTGATAAAATAACTGATCTCAGCAGTCTATCCCGAGAACCGAGCACCAAACTTTACAATTAATTTCCATGAACAATTTAAATAGCTGACATAATGCAACAAGCTTTATCATTATAGACCATTTACTTTGTAGTAGAGAATGATCTTTTCTCACAATTAGCATACGGTACAGTTTAACATTATAAATTCATCTTTGTCTTTATTTGTTATCTCAGAGTAAGGACATTTTTGTGCAGATGCAGCATGCTCTCCTTCAAATTTCATTTTGATAAGGTACCTCTAATGGGTAGGCAAAGGCAGTGCTTATTTTGTAAAAGAATGGGTGCTGATGCCCAAAGCTCAACTCAGAAGCCCGGCCCGAGCAAGCGATTAAAATACCAAGGCTGCATATTCTTGAATCCACCTCATGCCTCTTTAAATCCACTGCCAGACACTCCTTGCCCCTTTATCTCTCTCTTGCAGGTTCCTACTTACTCCCTTTGTCATGATATTTCTGTCTTTTTCTTCCTACTTCTTTCCCTTATGTGATGTTTTTTGTAATGTTTTTTCTGTCTTTCTCTTCGTACATCTTTCTGTTTTGTGCGGTTTTCCCTTTGTTGCTCTCTGTAAATGTCTAAGGTGGAAAGATAAGTGCTGGTACCTAAAAATGAGTGCACGTGACCCCCACCGGCATAAATTAAGCTCTTGGAGAGGGTTTAGGAGTAAGATGACAGAGAGTGAGTAAACTTCTCCTGCAACATAGTTGAGTTTGTTCATTGTTTCTTCTTTTTCAGATTTTACATTAGATTTTGGATAGCCAATCAGTTACTCATTGAAAGATCTCATCACTGCATTTCATCTTTGTTCTGTGGGTCTCCGGCAATACCAATTTCTGGAGTTTCACTTAATTGCCTGAGCTGTGTTATGCCTTGAGGAAATAGTGCTATAGTAGTGTCCGGTCAGCAACAAAAGCACCAATAAGAACATTTTCCAAGTGCACAACTATAAATTGTTTTTTTTCCATTGATCTCACTTTCCTTGAAACAGTACTACATGAATGATGCTTAGACTCCTGGGGCCAGATGTAGGTAATCCAGATTTACCGATTCTAAAATACCGAATCGGTAAATTACCGAATTTGTAATTTAGGCCACCTATATCCCAAATGCCCAATACCGGTCGGTAACGGCCGAAATTCGGTAATTTCGCCGTTACCGACTGGTATTGGGCCACCTACATCTGGCCCTCAGTCTTATTTAAAAGTGACATAGACTTCAAAACCTAGCATTGAATGCCTGGGGGAAATCAGTCCATATGTTAAAATGATGCAGAATGGCACTTTATTATTTATTGCACTTTCAATTTCATAGAGTGTAAGTCTCACCTCAAAGGCATAGGGTGTCGTAGAACTCAGCCATAAATAACAAAGATACATGCTATATGATACATACACACTAAAAAATCAGTAAACTAGAAGTGATTAAATAAAAACCAAAATGAATGAGCACATCATCATCTAAAAGGAAAACCCTAAGGCCGTTAGTTCGAGTTTCCCTATAATTCCACCAATTCAACCAATAACAGGAGTTACCAGCCTAGAAATTATAAGAGATATGGAGTAATACTACCTTTCCAGTGTTTCTAAGCTGGAAATGTCAGAAGCTGTAAACTGTAGGAATCTGTCTCTCTATATAGTGTACTAAAAAGAAGTACACTGGAGAGAGTCCAGTGGATCCTCAATTGGCTTACAGAGGCTAACGTGGATAATACTAACGCCCTCTTTTGTGGTAGTGTGGGCCAGCAGTGAGGCTTATCAGAGGGCAGTTCTAAGCCTTTGCTGTACTCAGAGGCAATAAATGAGAAACAGGCTCAAGAATAAATCATTTTTTAGTTTCAAAACCAAGAACTTTGTTCAAAGGTAAGTACTCTTTTCGTTAGAAATATTCACAGTTAAGTAAAACGTTCTAACCTGTGCGCTTTTACACACAATGCAATCCTAAGGGAGGAAAAGTCAGAGATGCATAAAGGTAGGTACAATCGGTTTCAGGGGGTTCACCTTTGGGGTTCAGAGATGTAGTGGACCAAGGTCCAGATTACTACCAGCAGTTTTTCAGGAACTGCCTGGGTTCTACCAGAAAGAGGGTGCTGGTGAGGTTGGTATCTGTTGTGCCTTGGTGAAGGGGGCCACCCAAAAACAGGCCGCACAGTGGGACTTGGGTCACCTACAGGCTGGCAGAGGAGGATAGGTTTAGGGCAAAGCTCCCGCGAGGATCACTTTCCGCAGCTTAGTTGCAGACCCCTGCCTCATCTAAGGGGTATTTCTTCCTAGAACCCCATGTGGAATCAACCCTACTGCATCAAAGCAGGTGCAGTATTTCAAATTTTAGTGGGCACCCAATACTTAACGCTGACCCCTGTAACTTTACTCTTTTCGGTAGGTAATATTCCGGTCCTGAAATGCCATTTGACCCTCCAGGCAACTAAAGCAGGAAAGATGTCGACCCCACTATTTCTTTCACATGATAGCTATTAAGGTACATTACTACTTCAAGGTAGCACCGTTGTTTTATTGTGCCAAGTGATCTTTACCTGATTAAAAAATCCCTGGGTTCCCTTAGACTCTTTATATCACCCCTGTCACCACCACATGCACTCATCTCACGGCGTTCATGGATCAAAAGATCTCGGCTAAGGAGCTCACAGACCCGTCAGACTTTGCAGCGCTGGCTTGACAAGGAGCACCCTAAGATGAAGCATGACACCCTACCAGCTGTGTGAGGGCACTATGATCTGACCACACAGATCCCCTCGAGCTAGGTCATCGGGCATGTTTGATTCCACTTCAAATAGAGTCTACTTTGTCCCTTCAGAGGAACTACCCCCTCTTTTTGTTTTGGGACTTGGGGTCAAGTCAGAGAGCTCCCAAACAGGCACTTGGGTCACAAGGTTTCTTAGAGCAAGGGGGGCACAGCCAGTTTGTTGGGACCCAGGCCGGGCGACTCAGGTGCAGAGTGTTTAGATGGGCTGGGTTAGGTGCGCAAAGATGCTCCTCACGGTCAGGGACAAAGAGTTGACAGGAGCAAAATCAAGCCAGCTGGGCCACTCACAAAGTGGGTCTCATGATACTGACGTCCCTCAATGGCTGCTTCATCCTAGTGCAGTAAGAATCCGGGACTGGACTCTCAATGTTGGGGTTTGGTGTAGGCGACCGGCACCCCAGGGGTTGGTGCTGCACGGCTAAGGTTAGTCTTGGGGACTTCACTCTCGGTGGGGAGACATATATAACCTTCCAGACCACAGGTACCTTCTCCAGATCATCTGCAGTGTCCTTAGGGCCAAGGAGCTGCAAAGTGATGGACAAGACTCTGCTTGTTAGTGCCTGCGAACTGCAGGGGAGTAGCTGCTCTACTCCAAAGGAGACTGTAGGTGAAGTGCTGCCTGTCACTCTGTCGTGGCGAGGCCAGAGGACGGGCAGAGTTTTGTGCCAAAGTCCACAGGTCTGCTGCAGTTTTCGCCAGACAGTAACTCTTCTTCGCCCTTCTTCTTTTGATCTATCAAATCTGATTTCTGGTGCTCAGGGGTGCCTCCTAAATACTCAATTTAGGGGTGTTAAAGGAGGCGACAGGTAGTAGCCAATGGGTTACCTATCTTTAGAGTGTCTCCGCCCTCTATGTGGCCACTTCAGATGGGAAGTGGGCATAGTCCTGACCCTAGAATGCTAATTGCGTCCAAAACAGGATGGAGTAATCTGAAAAGTTGGGTCCACATAAGCTGGCCTGCCCTAGGGGTGGTGCTGGCTGAATGTGGGCATGGCTCTTAATCTTCCTAAGTTTCCTACCTGCCTTCCAGCTAGAAAGTGGGGTCAAGACAGAGGGGGTGGGCATCTCCACCATCTGGAGAGACCTGGGTTCATAACAAAGGTGGCACACCTTTGAAGCTTCCCACCCTGGAGTGCACATCCTGCGCGGAGGAGGTGTGAACACCTCTGCCCAGAACAGGCTTTGTTCCTGGACTTCCAAGAACAAAGGCTCTCATCTCAGTAGGTCAGAAACCCATCTACGGAGGCTGGCTGGTCGTGAACGGTCAGTCAACCCACTAGTAGTCAGTAGGTTTTCAGGGGTACCTCTAAGGTGCTCTCTGGGTGCATTTAATAATAAATCCAGGACTCGCATCAGTGTGGGTTTATTAAGAGGAGGTCTTTGGTACCAAACACCTTGGGGTACAGTGAAGCCATCATGTAGCTGGGAACTCTTAATCATGAGTGTCCAACTCATGTACTCGTCATGTCTTCCCTGTGCACTGGTAATAGTTAAGGGTGAGCTTAGATACCACAATGACATATCCAAAACCACAGATATGCCCACACATGGGTATAGTGCATCCTGATTAGGGCTGTAAGGCCTGCCGTAGGGGTGACTTACCTATACCACCACATGCAGTGCTTGATAGGCAAGGCACATAGGGATGTGTGCCATGTTGACTCTTCGTTTTTCTCTGCACCAAGACACGCAGGCTGCAAAGGCAGTTTGCATGATCTTGGTGAGGGGCCCCTTATGGTGACACAATTTGTGCTGCAGCCTTAGGAACCCTCTTTAGTTCCAGTGTTACTATTTACTAGGGACTTACAGGAATCCTAAAGGGGTGCAAATTGTGTAACAAAGGCAAAGTTTATGGTAAAGAATACTGGTACTGGGAACCTGGTTAGCAGGGACTCAGTACACTTTAGTCAAAGTTGCATCAAAAACAAGGCAAAATGTGTGGGGTTACAGCAACAGAGTCCAGTTTCCTACAGAAACTGACCTAGAAATTATTCAAGTGAATTTCCTGATTGTAAAACCACACTTCAATGGGGAAGTAACCACACAAATGAGTTGTGATAACAAAGACTTCTATAGTAATATTGCCTTTTATGAATGGCGTTCTCAGGCTCTGTATAGGGACGCCAGACACATATCCACAATCATAGGGAAGTTAAGTATTTTGGATCCCCCTGCAGCTGGCTTCTTCCTGGAACAATATCACAACAGATCATACTCTGGCCATGGATGAGCTCCGAGCAATCAGGATGTGATTGACTGACCCTTTTAGATCTCTCTGTGTGTTCACCACAGAAGATCATTCTATTCTGAAATCAAGACATAGTGAAGTGGTAATAATATGAATAGATGCTGTATGATTTTCATGCTATTTGGAGGTTTGCCCTCAGTCACTATCCCTTACTCCCTTTCATTTACTCAGCTCCAAGTTGGTGTGCAGGGTCCCACAAGAATCCCCACTTTCACCAAGGCTCTTTAATGTTTATGTCAAAAAGGATGCAAAATTGATAAGATGTTATGAGTGTTCACCTGTTGCAGCTGCTAACATCACACGTCTAAACTTTTGTCTCAACTAAGGTACTCAAAACACGTTATCAAACTTCTCATGTGGAGAAGTGTTTCAACACTAGGTTGTTACAGCTAGACAGGAATAAAACTGAGCTCTCTTCATTGGAGGATAAACACTTTATTGGCAGGAATCCATATGGATTCTATCTCCAGGAGACCCTCCTAAACCAGCTAAAAAGGTGTCATCCTTGAGTAAGTCTCTCTTAAATAGCAAGTTAACATGGTGAAATCCTCTTGTTGTCACGCGTTACATAGCCTGAACACAGTGCATCTGTTATTCCAAAGGCCTTTCAAGCCAAAGTGATAACAACATGATGAACAAGTTACTTACCTTCAGTAACAATATATCTGTAAGAGACCTATATTAGTTATGGATTCCTTACCGGGGAATTCCCCCAGGCATCAGACTGGATCTGGAGAATTTTTCTTCAGCAGTACCCCTGTGCGTCGGTCGACTCTGCGTTCGCCGTTGGCATCGTGATTGTCGGAATGACGTCGATATATCTACTTAAATGCTGCCCCTGTGCGCTGACGTCAGTTCTTTATACAACATTTCATGCCAGATGTGCAGGGCCATGCAAGACACTGAACACTGATGCATAAAACTGGGGCCCTGAAGTCAGTTCGCAGAACGGGGAGGATGGATGGGGTGGTAAGGAATCCATAACTAATGTATTTCTCTTACAGATATATCGTTACCGAAGGTAAGTAACTTGTTCATCTGATAGAGACTATTAGTTATGAATTCCTTGCTTTAGAATAGATACCCCAGCAATACCAACCCGGGAGGTAGGTCTGCAAACTAAGTTAACACCAGAAAATACTGGAGAACTGAACGGCCAAAGAAACCTTCTCTCCGAACTTGGCTGTCCAGGCAGTAATGCTTAGTGAACTTGTGCAAGGAAGCCTACATGGCTGCCTAGCAGATGTCATGAAGGGGGACTCCACGTCCCAAAGCAGTAGTGGCTGCCATCGCCTGGTGGAATGGGTGCGCAACCCCACGAGGTACCTTTTTCGGCAAGGAATAACAAATTTTAATGCAAAGAATGACCCATTGAGACATGGTTCAATTTGCATGGCCCGACCTTTCCTGGCGGCCACATAGCCAACAAAGAGCTGATCATCTACCCAGAATTGTCTTGTGCGATCCAGATAA
The DNA here is from genome assembly GCF_964261635.1 of Lissotriton helveticus. Taxonomy (NCBI): domain Eukaryota; kingdom Metazoa; phylum Chordata; class Amphibia; order Caudata; family Salamandridae; genus Lissotriton; species Lissotriton helveticus. Next base: position 374,599,301 of record NC_136073.1, read on the forward strand.
AATGAGAGCGCACATTTTGGATCTAGACGGTGGAGCCTCTCCTCTTTGGAAGAATACTGGGGCGGGAAGAAGGTGGGCAAAGTGATGGTCTGTCCTATATGGAAAGAGGCAACCACTTTGGGAAGAAAAGAAGGTCAAGTTCGCAGGACAACCTTGTCCGGATGAACAGCAAGGAAAGGAGGCTTCGAAGAAAGATCATGAAGCACACTCACCCTGCGGGCAGAGGGGATGGCAATCAGAAAGGCAGTCTTTAAGGTCAAGAGTCTGAGAGGACAATTATGTAATGGCTTAAAGGTAGCAACATCAGATAAGTCAGAACCAGATTCATGTCCCACTGGGGCATTATGAAAGGAATAGGAGGAAAGAGATAAGTAATGTCCTTTGGAAACCTATTTACAATAGGGGACTTGAAAAGAGAAGGTTGATCTGGAAGGCGAGGAAAGGCCGAAACGGCCAAAAGATGGCCATTAAGGGTGCACAGAGCAGATCCCTGCTGGGCCATAGAAAGAAGGAAGAGGAGAACCTCCTAACGAGGGACAGTAAGGGGATCCACAGCCTTTGCTGTGCAACCTGCCACAAACTTATTCCATCTGCAGGCGTATACCAATTTAGTGGAGGGACGCCTGGCTGCCAAGATGACATTACAGACTTAGGGAGGAAGGTCAAAATCTGTCAATTGTCGCCGCTCAATCTCCACTCAAGGAGGTGGAGGCTGGACAGGTTTGGGGGGAGGACCATCCCCTGCTGTTGCGACAGAAGATCCTCCTGAGGAGGCAGTCTGATCGGTGGATCGATGGCCATGTGCAAGAGCTCAGGATACCAGACTCTTCGTGCCCAGTCCTGAGACTCAAGAATGACTGGGGCCTGGTAGAGCTTGATCTTCTTCAGCACTTTGGGCAGAAGTGGTATAGGCGGAAAGGCGTATAGAAGACCGCAACTCCACTCGCAACAAAGCGTCACAGAGAGAGTTCCATCTTGGAAATTCCAACATGCAGAAGTGCTGACATTGCGTGTTCTCTTCGGTGGTGAATAGATCTAACCAAGGCTCTCCCCACTGCTGAAAGAGACCCAAGTGAAGACCGGCGGCTGAGTTCGTCCGCCTTGGCGTTCAGGGAATGCCAGGTGTTGAACCACCAGGGGTATGCCCTGATGTTCCAGCCACTTCCAGAGACAAAGGGCCTCCTGACATAGGGTTCACAACCCCACCCTACCTTGTTTGTTGAAATACCACATGACGGTGGTGTTGTCCATCAACACCTGCACTACTCTTCCCTTGACAGAGGGAAGGAGTGCTTTCAGTAGAAGATGAATCGCCCGGAGCTCCGGTAGGTTGATATGGAGCCTGGACTCCGCTGGAGACTAGAGGCCTCTGATCTCTGCTTCCCCCATGTGGCCGCCCCACCCCACCCCACCCCACCCCACCCCCAGAAGTGATGCATCTGTCACCACAGTGAACTCTGGTTGGGGAAGGGAAAGGGACCTTTCGTTGACCCAATCTTGTTCCACCACTGCAGTTGGTGTGAAGTGCCCTCCGAGATCTGGATGCAATCGGAAAGATTCCCCTGATGCTGTGCCCACTGGAACCTCAAGTACCAATGCAGAGCCCGCATGTGCCACCTGGCATGATCCACCAGCAGGAGGCCATGATGCCCTCCAGCCTAAGAGTCATTCTGACTGAAACCTGGGATAGAGGCCGAATATCCCGGACTCGCTGTTCGGGAGGATAGGCCCAAAACCGTGCTGTGTCCAGAATTTCCCCAATGAAAAGGAGCTTCTGAGAGCAACTCAGGTGTGACTTTGGCACGTTGACAGTGAACCCCAGCGAATGGAGGACGTCCGCCGTAGTCTGGAGGTGGGAGAAGACAGCCTGGGGCGAACTCGCCTTCGTCGAGATAGGGGAAGACTGTAACCCCTGATCTGCGCAGATGAGCTGTAACCACCACCATCACTTTCATGAGCACTCGCTGGTGAGGCCAAAGGGGTGCACAGTGAACTGAAAATGCTTGTGGCCTACCATGAGCCGTAGGTAACGCCGGTGGGCCGGCAGGGCCGGGATGTGAAATTAGGAGTCCAACGTTACCATCCAGTCTCCAGGGTGGAGGGCAGACAGGACCTGAGCCAATGTCAACATTTTGAACTTCTCTTTCCGGAGGAAGTGGTTGACGTTCCTGTGATCCAAGATAGGACACAGGCCTTTGTCCATCTTGTGCACCAGAAAGTAGCAGGATTAACAACCACAACCTACTTCTGGGGCAGTAACTCGCTCAATGTCTCCCTTGGCCAAGAGAGCTGTAACTTACTGGCGGAGAAGGGCCAAGTGATCCTCCGACATGCAAAATTGCGGTGGTATGGATGAAGGGGTAATCTCGACGGGGAGGGAGTAGCTCCTTGGACGGTCTGCAAAACCCACCTGTCTGACATGATTGTTTGCCAGTCGGGGAGGTGATGTTGGATACTGGCAACTGGTGGCCCTGAAAGTTCGGACTAGGAGGGCTTCAAGGCTGCTGCAGAGGGGGCACTGGTGGACTGGCCTGCCCTCTGGCCCTGGGACCCACAACGCTGGGTCCCGCGTCCCCAGCCATGCAGAGGCTGAGCAGTTTGCACCAGCCTGTGGCTCTGGGAGGAGCCACGAAAGGGGCGAAAAGCAGACTGCATGGGGCGAGACGTAGTCGCGAGGCCCAAGGTCCTAGCCATAGCCAGAGAATCCTTGAAGTGCTCAAGCATGTGGTCTGCCATGTAGCCAAACTAGCGATGGCCATCAAAGGGCATGTCCAAAAGTGTAGATTGTACATCACCCAATAAGCCAGTAGACCTCAGCTTGGCGTAGCGTCTCAGGGCTACTCACGTTGAAATAGTCCTGCCTAACAAGTCGGCGGTTTCTAGTCAGCGGCGAATGGTGATCTTTGCTGCATCTCTCCCCTCGGCGACTGCACGGGGGCGTGGAGCCTCCTCCGGGCACTTCGGCAGCACGTGCTCAACCGTATTGCACCCAGATTGAGTGTAACGGCCCAATAGATATGCAGTGTTCACCGACCGCAATCCCAAGCTGGCGGAAGAAAACATCTTCTTCCCAAGGTGTTCCAGTTTCTTGGATTCCCTATCTGGTGGAGCAGTAGGGAACAAGCCTTTGAAAGTAGAGGATTGGACAAGCAAGCTCTCTGGGGTAGGATGTTGCGAGAGAAAAATGCGGTCGCCCGGAGCCGGGTGGTGGCGTCGGCCAATCATCCTATCCACAGGAGCCCCTGTGCTGGGCTTGGACCAAGTGCCCAAAAGGATGTTCGTGAGGACCTCATTGAAGGGCAGTAGGGGCTATGAAGCGGTCGCTGCCGGTTGAAGCACCTCAGTCAGTAGATTAGTCATGACTGCCACCGTAGGAAGCTCAAGGCCCAGGCCTCAGCCGCCCTACGCAACACCACAGCGTAGGAGACTCCCTCCACCGTACCACGGTAGGGGAGAAAGCATGCCAAGGTCTGGGGAAGTGTCCAGACCACTGGCCTCATCCAACTATTCTCTCCAGTCCGGATCTTCAAGTTGGTCTGCAAGAGGGTCAATAGACCCCTCCCAGTCCCCCTTACCCTCTGCTGGCTACCACTCACGGTGATAGGAAACACCAGGATAGAAAATTGGCCCAAAGTGCAGGTCAGCGTCAGTCTGCGCCCGTACCGGCGTCGGTCAGCGCCGGTACCGACATCGGTCGACGCCGGTCCGGCTCCATATCTAGGTCAAGGTGGAGGCCAGGGTCAACCCGGCTGTGGAGCCAGCCGGTGTCGGAGAAGGTGGGGTATCATCAGTGGACTCGACGCCGGGAGAGGAGTCGTGAGGTTGACCGGTGTGGATCCGGATCCAGGCCTGGATCCTTAGGGGTTCAGCGGCGCAGAGGCTTGAGAAGCCGACGGCAAAGGCCTGGAACCCCCAACCGAGTCTGCAGGCCTAATGGCATGCCGGCGGAGTTGGGCTGCCCAAAGATGAAGTGGAGAGCTTCATAAAATGAACAAAGTTGGCTAGGGGTCGTTCTGGCTACTGGAAAGAGGGGTGAACTTGGAGCCGACCCAGCAGGCTCTAAGGGCGGAGCCAAAGGACGACAACTGTGCGCATCCCTCATCCTGACGAGCTGGGAGAAGGCAAAGAGTGACGGTGCTTCTTCACCTTCTTCTAGTGCTGCGACTTAGCCGAAGACTTCGATGAGGAGTGGTGGCTCCACGACCGGTCCCGCGACCTTCCTCTCACCCGGGACCTCGAGCGGTGCGGAGCCGACTGCCGGGCCTCCAGAAGCTTTCGGGTCTGCTCCCTCAAAGACTTCGGGCCATGGCCTGGCAGTCGGAGCAGGTCTTTATGTCGTGGTCGCGCTACAAACAGCAGAGGCACACGAAATGTCAGCCACAAGGTTTTAAGCCGGTCTGCCGATATGACATCCCTATCCACCAGGAGTCAAACGACTCGAAAAGAAGTCAACAAAACAGTTAGTCAAAAAGTAACTAGGGTACCGCTCTCTCCGGATCAGCGCTGGCTGGCGCGGAAAAGGAAAGGAGTGATATCAGAGTGAAGGGGGGGGCGTCTAAGTAAATACCGCAAGGTCAGTCCGGCGATCACGACGCCACCGACGAACGCGAAGTCGACCGACTTCTCCTACCAACAAGCAGGGATACTGCTGAAGAAACATTCTCCGGATCCAGTCTGACGCTCGAGGGTAATTCTAAGGTAAGGAATCCATAACTAATATTCTCTTTCAGTCCCTACCCCGATTACTGTATGCCCTTCAGAATTCCATGGATCCCATACCCACGTCCTATTTCCGAGAAGTCGAGAGCCTCCAACGGGACCTACTGTGGAACGGTAAACCTTGCATCGCTCTCAGCAAACTTTCTTTAAACTGGTATGACGGAGGCATTAGCCTCCCAGACATACAATTGTATTATTGGGCGTCTCATCTGTCCTCTATCAACCATTGCACCTATGCCCAGCAGTGTGACCCGGGTATAACATGGATAGGTGGTTCCATTCTCGGGGGACCTTTAGCAGAGCCCTTTATTCTAGGCCCCGGCCCCACCAAACATGCAGTGCACTTCTGGCATGTAGCCGCTAATCGCCTAGGCTGGAGACAAAAGCTGACGCTTGCAACACCGTTACGGGATTCTGAGCAATTGGGTGACTTGTGGAAGAGTAAAGGATTCGACAAATGGGATTTAATAGGTATTACATGCATAAGGGATTTGTGGGACAAATCTGATATTAAGTGTTTTGCAGCGCTGCAGCAGCAATATAACCTGGCTCGAATCAGAGCGCTTCCGATACACCAGGTTCGACATGCACTTCGCACATATTTAGAGCCCGAGTCTACACTGCCGGAATCATCCCTTTTGGAAGATAGGGTGCTGGATGGTCATCTCCCCGACAGCACCATTTCCCTGATATACAAAAAACTGGTCAACAACATGTCGGATCCTCTTCAGGCTCTCCGAGAGAAGTGGACCAGGGATGGCATAGAAATGGACGACGAGGAATGTCAGGAGGCATTCTCCTCTCCCAGAGTTGTAGCAATACCAGCTTATCTCCGTCTTGTCCAAATAAAACTTCTCTACCGTATTTACGTAATGGGCCCCAATTGGTGCGAATGGGGAGGGTAGAAGAGGGCGCCTTCAGGCGGTGCTGTGGCCAGCTGGAGACCTTTTTTCACATACTTTGGGAATGTACACAGATCCAGCCCTACTGGGGTGCTATTCACGACATCATCAATACTGTTTTGTCTGCGCAGCTCCGGGTGGAGGCCCGTAGGTGTCTCCTAAACATCTGGGAACCAACCGGCTTGAATGTCTGTTTGACGCAGTGGGTAACATTGGGGCTAATGCTGGCCAAGAGGAATATTGCCCAGCGATGGGTCATTGGCTCCGCCCACGGCACAGGATTGGGGAAAAGACGTGGACTGGGCAATGTTTAGAGAAAAAACTGTATAAGTGTTGTGTGGATGTCCCAAAAAATGTCTCGTGTGTGGGGCTTGTGGAACTCCTATTGTGGAGAAATATGCCAGTCCCCGCTGGCCCCTGCATGGGATGATCCCCCGACGCCCTAGACCTTCCACCATACATGATTGTATTTTGTAACACTACCCACTGTACAACTGATGCCTATCGTACTGCTCCTTCTGTATTGTCACGCTATTGCTGATGTTTGTTTTTTCTTAATAAAAAATGTTTTACAGAAAAAAATTGTCTCTTTCAGATGCAGATATTACTTAAGCTATTGTAAAAATCTTTACTTATGCCTTGCTACATTAGCTTTGTCTAAAACATGGTATTCAGAACGTTGTTGTCAGAGTAGCGAGAGGCAAAGATTCTACTTTAATTTACTATGCTGTTGCCCAATGCTTTGTATGGGTTGACCCATTCTCACCTCAGTGAGAAAGTAGCTGTGCTTAATTTGCAAAATAATGAGCACTGGTGCTCAAATCTCTGCTTATAAGCACGCAGCTGGCACAATTAAATATCAGCGCACCGAACACCAAGGGTGCTTATTCTTGAATCCACTTCAGTTCTCTTTAGTCCACTGCTAGACACTTCCTGCACCCTTTATATCACTCTTGCCGGTTCCTGCTTACTCCATTGGTGGTCGCTTTTCAGTCTTGCTCTTCCTACTTTCCCCTTTGTGTGTTTACCCCTCTTGTGGGGGAGGGAGGCGGGGTGAAACCCTACCTAAGCAAATGCCACAATCCTTGTCAAGGTGATCCACAAAAAGTCCCCAAATTAACATATGCTTAACCTTCTGATGGATTGGCACAGAAGCAGTCAGGCTTAACTTAGAGGCAATGTGTAAAGTATTTATGCAACACTTAAGCATTAATGAAGTGAAAACAGAACACAAGAAAAATCCCCACCAAAAGTAGGGCATATTTTAATAAAATATTTGACACCAAAAAGACAAAAATCCAATCAGTAAAACTGGAGTTATGAATTTTTACAGTTGATAGTGAAAAATAGCACATAAAAGATCAAATGGCAAACCGCAGACATCTAGTAGCAAGAGACCGGGGCAAAGTTGAAAGTTATGACACCCCGTGATGGACCGTGTGTCGGATACATGAAGTGGATTGGGCCCGGTCTCTGTTTACCTTGAGACTTAAAAGAAATTTTGGAAGAAAATTTATGAGAAGGGAAAGTTCAGCGGGGCAAGGCAGGTAGGTCCTTGTCTCCTATCGGTTCACAGAGAACCTTTTGCTTGAAAATTTTCTAAGTCTCAAGTTTTTGATGTGGGCAATCCAGGCACCTTGAGTACCACTTCCAATAGCCCATGACTGGAGGGGCCTCACTTAGAGGGTCCGTACTCAGGCAGGGTCCAGGTGCAGGACAATATGTTGGGTGCCTTTTCTGTTCTTGAGGCTCTGATCAGGAGGCCAGCCAACTAGTTCTAGAGTCACTCTGGAAGTCCTGGGTTCAAATAGAAGAGCATGGCTCAAGCAGCAGGGCAGTCCCCCGGCGGGCTCGGAGTAGGCTTTAGGCAGCAGAGAAGTCCTTATTGGTGCAGAAAAGCAGTCTTCTGAAGTATACAGTAGGCTTCAGGCAGTACTGTAAGAGTCCTACTGCAGGACCAGGAGTGAACTGAAGAGTTCGTCTGAGAGTCCTATCTTTATATCTGGGCCTCCTTTGAAGTAGGAGAACATTTTGGAGGTTTCTCCTTACAA